>NC_141195.1:21340506-21940506 GCF_054491065.1 Syngnathus leptorhynchus
AAGCTGATCGACTGACTGGTCCAGCCAGGACTGTATTTGTCAGATGCATAAAATTTGCTTTGAGTTGTTCATATTTTGTTTTTTTCTCTCGTCGGTGCTGCCGGACTGTCTGCAACGGGACAGATGCGAGGAACAGGACCATGCGGACTTTCGGCTTCCCGGCACGGAGCAGAGTGCGTAGCCGGCATTAAAAAGTAGAGTAAAGCAAGAGAGACAACTAGATAGGACAAGAAAATCTTGTTGTATTGTGTTTTGCTGGCCAACTGATGAACTATTGTTATGTCGGAGAACAGCGATTGGTCATTACTTTCAAACTCAGCTTGTCGTGAGTCACATCACGCATGGTGTGATTGCGGCATCTATGATCCCAGCAACTTACACTGTCCAAAGAAGACTCATCTCTTTCATCTACTAATAGTTAATGGTGAAGAGAGCTACAGATAGGCACATTGTAGTTCTTCTCCATCCACGCTATAAAATTGCACTCGTACCCGCGGCACAGATGGTGAAGAGCGCCAATGGCGCCTCGTGTGCGCTGGGCTTAAAGGTTGCTTTGGAGCCAGTCCCAAGAAGGCGTCATGCCATATCGCCTTTGACACAACTCCCTTCAACTTTGCATTTCCTTTCATCCAGGTTATTTCAGCGCAGTGATGCAATGCTCTCCCAAATGTTCCAAGGCGAAAAGCAGCAGAGCTCTCTACACCTCAAAACCGTCTTTCAAATATAGTCGTCTCCACTTTTACACATTTTGTCAATGGCGCAGGAAATCTATGAAAGTGAGTGAACATGCAATTTAACACTCGTTATCAGGGATCATCTTAGAACTTCTCTTTCATTTGATTTCTAAATAATGACACATAACAATTTTGGCTCATGTCCTATTTCCCCCTACAGACCGCCTATCTAAATAGATTTTTTTTCCAGCAGGAAAACAGATCACACAAACAAAGGCCTCGCAGACAAACAAGCTGAGCCACTTCCTTCCTTTATGTTATCGCCTCCCCTTTTATTGTTTGACCCTAATTTACCTGGCTCACTCGAAAGTAATGGAATTTAGGAATTCTGGGGAATTTAAATGACTTTATATCCAAATAGAAAAAAAAGGCTATTCCAAAAACAATCAATTCCATATAAGAGAACGTCTCTCAAAATGTGTAGGAATAAACTAATGCTGGCTAATCATGACAGAGAAACCCATGCAGGCTCAGAAATAGGCCACTAAACACTGATCAATGAAAAGGCAGCTGTCTTTTTTCTATTATTAGCTGAAATCAAATATCAAGCAGCAGTGAGTTGTCTTTGGTTCTGCTTGAAACCTTTTCCAGCACGTACACAACCCACACTGAGTGAATGGTTTATTTGTATTTTAATCTAAATCTTTAATCCCATCTTGGACTGTTAATTTTGAATTACAATTGTAATTTATTGTTTCATTGTGCTTCATGTTTCACACATGGATATAATTGTGATATTTTCATGAGGATTTTATTGCACTTCAAAGTGAAACTTATTTCCATGAGCAAGAAGTGGCGCCACCGTATTTAGCGTGGCCACGCTGATAGCAATTTTATTAAACTGATACTAACAATTGCATATGACAACGTGTAATTACATTGCACGTCGGAATAACCAACACGTTGATCCTTGTGAACTGAATGCATCAATGCACCTTGCAAGACAGCGATGACGACTTTATACAGTTCAACAAAAGTGAATAACAGTGGCCGTGCAGGGGGACCACTGTGATTGTTTTCACTTCTTCTGATCAGCGCACAGTGGACGCTTCACTTTAAAGCAATGGTAAAAGCAGCTAATGGCTAAGCTAATTTCCTTCCTTCCTACCTGATGGCGAACCTGTCACATCCAGCTGCGCGGGGTAGCGCTATTCCGTCGGTCGAAGAGGTGCAGGAGCCGCTGCCTATCAAATGACATCAAGCAAAGGTGATCATCCTCAGACCTCACGCTACTTTTGCGACAGATAACTTTTTTGTTTTTTGTTTTTTTGAGGCGTTCCAAATATGCGTCTGTCGTAAAGCTCGCAAGCGCACTCACTACTTTTAAGGCGCAGGAGGAAGCAACAAGCGATTTTGACAGTTCATGGACGCAAGTAAATGCTTCACGCTAGGGGTGGGTGATCCCACGTCAAAACTGTACCAACACATTAGTAATCGATAATTACACACATCTTACGGTGTTTTCTGATTATTGATTACTTAACAGCATAGTTATGTCACACACTTTGTTCATTAGATGGCCAATAAAAAGACTTTGATCCGAGGACAGACACATGACTACCCTATTTTAAGCATGGCACAGTCCAGCAGCAGCAAGGGTAAAGGCGGGGGTGTCTGTTCCCTAGGAAACAACATTGAATCTCACTGAGGAGAAAGATGTAGCCACGGATTTCTGAACAAATCTGATCAAGTCTGTCTTTCAAATAGTATGACAGAAATTTACTACATATTTATTTAAGGGCCAATAATGCTCTTTAAGACAAATTTACTTTCTTTTTAGAGGATAGTAATAAATATCACTACATTTTCACTACACAAAGCATAAACTCAAACACTAATACACGTACTATTTGTCTAATCTTTAATGATGCTTAATTTTGAGATACGTATACATTTAATAATAGGTTTGTTGTTAAAATTTGTTTTATTCTGCAGTGGTGTCGTGCAGACTTCTAACATTTTCCTGCCATCGTATAGCAATAAATATATTGAATCTGTTAATGTTGCATGATTGCAAACTATACCACCCACACATAAAATAAAGAAATAAAGTTTTTAAAAAATATATATTTTTTCAATTGTTATCAAAGATGTTTAGTTTGTCTCTTGTATCCCATCTGTACTGTCTAGGTATGACTGCAAAATACTGCAAATTAAATTACAAATTTTGTATATTTGACTCATAACACAAGTTTATCTTATTAAAGGTACACATTTTTATTGAGGTGTGTGAAGTGCTATTTCATAAATTTACTGATTTAACTACCTATCAGCACATATCAAGTCTGCATGGACAGTACGCAGACACAAATTGACTGACTGCTGTGCATTTTCTATTGAGTGCATGAACAATGCATACAGCAGATGCACACTGTTCTGTCTGGGCCTAGGCGGAATGCCATTAAGAGACATCAGAGTTTTTTTGGACACAGACATTAGAAAATGGAAGCCACGAGGACATTACTGCTTCACATTTCTCGGGGCAGATTCAATTCAAGTCTGTTATCTGGCATGACTCAAAATATAATTCTCACAAATGAAAATTATTCAAAGTAGTGGTTAAATGTCTGATATCGAAAACAGAAACGAGAGTGCTTTTATTTTGTTGATGGTTGCGCAAACAAGAGAATGACTTAAACCAGATGTTAATGTAAAATGGATTGCTTTGACAAGAATTTTGGTTTGGCATTTGTGACTGTAGCATTTGTGCTGAGTGGACCTCGAGCGAGTATATATTCACCACAATTAGTTAGTGATCCCAGTTGGAAGCAGTTTGCCCCCGCAGACAAGAAACAGACACCCACACATGCTCAAACAAACAGAGCCCATACTCAGAGTGGCCTTGAGCGAGAGCTACTCACTCATGTGGTGGGCAAAGCTTTTACATCAAATGAGGATAATATTGATCTCGGACATTACCAATTGAGAGCGTATACCTGATTATGAAAGCTTTTAACCCAAATGCTTATTGCAGCAAATGTTATAAGGAAAGAGCTTACTGCAGACTCAAAGCTCAATCGACTGTGAGAGAGAGAGAGAGAGAGAGAGAGAGAGAGAGAGAGAGAGAGAGAGAGAGAGAGAGAGAGAGAGAGAGAGAGAGAGAGAGAGAGAGAGAGAGAGAGAGAGAGAGAGAGAGAGAGAGAGAGAGAGAGAGAGAGAATTTGATGGGTTGTCAGGTGATCACCTGAGCAGTTTTCCTACTGTGTCTTTAATAACCAGTGGGCTACTGTAAGAAGCTATAAATTGAAAATGCATGCAATAAATAGGCCAGTGTCTTCAGAACATACGACAGGAATTTTGAAGCACGCTCCAATTCATCATAAATCATCTGTGACAGCTCAGCTCGTTTTACCTCAATCACTTGGCTTGCTGGTTTTAAAAAAAAAAACTTTTAAAAGCATCAAATGTGCGCCATCAGTACTTGTATTATAGTATATGGCTAGATTAGCTGCTTTGCATATTTGCTGGAATCCTCATTGGGAAACAAAATTGTGACTAGATTTTGTCTTTCATTGATATACACACGTTGGTAATGTCAAGAGAAAGCATGTATTATTACCATGACAACATGGCTTCTTGCACATTGTGGTATCTGTGCAGTGTTCAACTGCAATAAGGGCCAAACAGTGATGATTACACTCAGCTGGGAATCTTGGCTATAAATATCCCATTTTGTTTTTTCACTGAACTTCAGTTGACTTCTTCCTTGACAAAAAAAATCAATGTGCCTTCATCAGCTCCCCCACCCACCACAGTGCAAAGTGCTTCCAAATACAGTATCGGAATGTGTATTATTCATGAGCTTCATGCTGATGCAAGGCCAACAGCTCAGCCTGGACTCCTCGATGTCTGAACTTACCATCATCACCGTCGAAAAGCTCCCTGTGATCCCGAGCTGGCAGTCTCAACGCATTGATACGTTGTAATATTCAATAAACACACTCAGGATCAGAGAGAGAACAACTCCTTTTGTTGCTTTGTCTTTCACCCACACACTTGCAAACGCTATTCATAAACACAGTAAATTTGAATAAAGTAATTAACAATTTTGAAGGTTGTGAAGCTCTCACATTGTTTTTATGAATATGAATATATTACATTTGCTAACTGAGGTTATGCTAAACAGCGCTGTATGCATTTACATCACTGCAGGAACAATAATAAGCTATCGCTCAGCCACCCATCACCTTGAAATATTGATGCTTCTGCTGCAAGGCTGCTCGGTGCAACCACAGGTTGAAAGGACACCAATATATTGAGATTTTCTCAGACCCCCAGTCTGACCGAGTGCTGCCTGGCTTTTTCATACCTACTATGATAACACTGCATTTGCACTTACAAATCTTGCTGGAGTTTTTCTAAACTTAATTCTTGCATTACATGTTGATCAGATGTCATCATGTCAAGTCAAGTCACGTTTATTTGTATAGCCCTAAATCACAAGCAGTCTCAAAGGGCTTCACATAGACAATCAATTGACAATTATTCTCAAAGCATCCCCTGATCTTGGGCTCCCAAAAGGGCAAGGAAAAACTCAAAAACCCCTACCAGGGGAAAAATGAGAAACCTTGAGAAGGGACCACAGATGGAAGGATCCCCCTTTCAGGATCACCAGGCTGCAATCATTTTAATGTTGGAAAGAAATATGTAATGTTTTTTATATTGGATCTTAATAACAGGAGTAATGAACTTTTTTTTCTCTTAAAAATTTGACCATACAGTTAATATCTTTTTTTTGTGTGCTCATTTCAGGCTTTCAAAATGTAGGCAAATTAGTTCAATAGTATAGTGCAGCAATTAACAACCACTACCCCGTGGCACATTAGTGTGCGCTGTAAGATCATCAGGGGTGCCGTGAGAATTCAAATATCACTAATTTAGTCGGAAAATTCACATTTATTACAAATAACGTCTCTGATCCAACTTCGCCACTAGATGGCATAGTGCCTATTGCCATTTATATACAACAGAGCTTTGTGTTAAACTAAACAGGTCCAGATTTCACATTTGTAAGTAAATTGAACAAACTCACCATTATTTTAGTAGATGCAATTTTTGTAACATTTTTATTTCGTGCAATGTGCCATGATATTTTTTATTATGTAAAATACGTGCCATGGCGCAATAAAGGTTTGGAAACACTATAGTGTTCGAGTATGGTCATTTTCTTGGAACTGCACGTGGCACATTTGAACTCTCATCATCGATTTCTAAGTGGCCACTCAGTGCCCCGACTGTGATTATTATATTACAGTAACCATGGTGATTTATTTGCTACATGATTTCCAGTGGAAATGTATTTATAGAGGAAATTGTGGGTGGACGATCAGTGAGCTTGTGCTTGAGTGGAAGAGAGCTGGATGAAGCCTAAATCAATTACATTTTGCACGTGTGTGCCCAAAAGCACACACATACAGATAGCTGCAGCAGAGTCAGTAAATTATGTTTGCAAAATCATACCCAATCATTTGTGCAATCATGTGTACATTTAGTCATTTTAATTAAATGAAATGTTATTATATTTATTATCACGGTCATTTATTAAAAACAAATCATGTTCAAAAGAGATTCATTCATTCATTCATTCATTCATTCATTCATTCATTCATTCATTCATTCATTCATTCATTCATTCATGAACGTACAAACCTCAAATATACGGTAGGGTATATTGAAAGCCATTAATACTAATAATGGATTTATGTCTCCCTCTACTGGTTGGATATAAAAAAAAACTTCATTTCTTTGTGAATTACAAAAACATTACCTTTTTTTGTAAACATATTAAGAAAAAAGTACGTTATTTTATTTTTATCTTGTTTTTTTTTTTAAACTGATTACTATACGCGTGACTTTAATTTAATTAAAAAGTGGTGTCTCGAAGTCACATTGTTCATAGTTAATGCCTATCCACCATACTAATAATTGCGCATGCCGCAAAATGCATTTACTTGTTTTTGCTGCAGGGGGCAGCGTTGTGCTGCAGAAAGGAGCACCGGTTTTCTTTTGTCAGCTTTCTTTTATTAACTTATTAAAGAGATCAAATTTGTCCCTATTAGTGGGCAGCAGCCAGGCATCAATACGACATCAGGCTGGAATTAAGTTTGACATTGAATTGACATCATCCACAGGGGTGAAATGGAGACTTCATGAAAGGACCGTTCACAAATATTAAAGTCAAAAATTGGTATTTATCATTCTCGGAGTCAAACTATGATCATAAACATAACAAAATTAATGCATCTTAAATACACAAGATGATTTTCACAGAGGACGGATTGAGGATGGATTGTAGAGAAAAAAAAACGGGATTTTGTTTTTGTATGATGGAAATGCGAACCAAAATAGAGGCGCTGACAGCTTCCTCTATCAAGACCCGGTGGGAGCGCTTAGTCAGTTTTGTGCTGTGAGATAAGGGGGAGATTTATTCATTCGGCCAGATAGCGCTGGCACATTTTGAATGATAAAGGGGTATGTTTGTGTGTGGTGCGTGCATTCACTTTCAAACTGCCAGTCAGGATTTAAGGTCACAACCTGGAGGTTAAAAATGCCGGTTCCATATAGGAAAAATTTCCAAAGTTGTGTTTGTGACTTTCTTCCTCTTTCAAGCAGACCGTTGGTGCACCTGGGTGTTAAGATCAAACATCATTCTGTACGTTCCCATTCTAGCACGTGGAAAAACAAAATCCACATCAAACATAAAGATCAGATTTTTTTCATCCATTGTTTGCAGGAGGGGAAAAAAGATCTAAGGCAGCAATAAACGGAAAAGGCACCTTTTGTTGTGGTTTATCCTCCTGGTGGTTTAAAGGAAGGTGGTGGGTCCACTATGGGAAGGAGCGTGTGTGTTGTTTCTGTGCAAAACGACATCTGTTCTGAAGTACATCACATCCGTGTTAACTCGCTGGTTCAGATGCTCCCCGTCTTGGTGATTTATTTATCTCACATGTTTGGTGTTTGGGTCAGTGAAGCACCGTACAGTGCTGTTGGCACAGCTGAGCTGGCGCCAGGGGGAGTGAAGGCCTCCAAAGAAGCATTTTTTTTTTTTTTACATGGGTGTGGTTGCATTTGGCTGCAAAATACTCCATAATGGGAAGAGGCTAAAACTCTGAAAACAGGCAATAAAAGAGCAGAAGGTGAAAAAAAAATCACCAATCAATTGATATTATAGTCATTTCAAAGTCAAAGTCCGCTTTATTGTCAATTTCTTCACATGTTAAGGCACACAAAGAGATCGAAATTACGTTTCCCACCGTCCCACGGTGACTAGACACAACACTCAAAATCAAATAGCACAAAGAGTAAAAACGAACAGACGAATAAGTAATAAGCAAATAACCCAAATAAATAAACAATAAATAAATAAATAAATAAATAGACAAATAAGAGCAGCAAAATGGAGCAAGTCCTGTTTAAAAAAACATCATTTTATGTTGAGCTCCATAGGCTCCATAAATCCGACAAAGGAATCAATTGGAGAAAACTGACGATCATTGTGTGTGAGAATGTCGCTTCTTGAGGTGCAACTCTGTAGGTCAAGGCACCGCTTTCCTTTTCCCTCTTCTGGGAGAAACGGCAGTGTCAGTTACAACAGGAAAAGACTGAAGGTCAAAGCGCAGGCTTATTGTTTTTCCTGTATGTGACAGACGCCTGTCTGTTTTAACTTCCTCTGTCTGAGGAAAACACACACCTGAGCAAAAGTAGAACGCAGTCATAATCTTATCGCCTCACTCCATAAAGTCCTTTGCGGTACAAAGACACAAATGGGAGTTTAAGACAAAGCAAAGAGAAACCTCTTACAGCCGTCTTCAGCAAAAACAATTTAAACATCACTTCCAGCAGATAAAAAAAAAGGGAAGGCTCAGAAACCCTGGAGACACTCACTGGTGCCTTTGTACACTGATTAAGGAGACTGGCGGATGCATATAATCAGCATATTATTGATAGTCTTAATGAGAAAGGCTCTGAGTCAGTGAAGCCATTAGCCACCATAAGAGAGGTTTAATTGTTTTGTGTGCCCGTGTCGGCGCGGCTGTGATGTTGTGCGGCGTGCACGCCTGCCTGTGCGAGGACAGAGCTAATTAAATCCACTCCTTTCCTTAGCAACTTTCCCCCCTCTTAATTAAGAGGGTTAATTATGGGCAGAGCAGAGGTCACGTGCATGTCTGTGCGCACACGCGTGCTTCACACTTGAGTAGGTTGTGATAGCTTTTAAAAAAAAAAGCCATAAATGACTATGTGTGCTTACATGGTTTTAATTTGACAGCTTTTGATATTTGTCAGCGCAGTTCAATAAAAGGCTCTAGTTGTGTGTGAGACATTTTTGTGAACGTGTGTTCAGTCTAGCAAATATGCATATCTCTTCATGATTATTCCATGAGTGTGCCGCTCATAGCAGAAGCTTGTCGTAGTACCCACGTTGACCTGTGGGAGACAGTATGGTGCCACGTCAGGCCATTCAGACCGCCAGAAAATACAAAGAAAAATATGAAGGCCTCATTATATACAGTATAAGCTACAAAACAAACTGACAATTAGTTATCAAATTTTAAAAAGATGCATTTTTTTAAAGTGGAGACAATTTGCAATTTTAGTCATGACGTAAATTTGATGCACAATTTGTCTTGTCGGGCCGCAGAAAATGTTGTGTCCGGCCGCATCTGGCCCCCGGGTCTTGAGTTTGACACCTGTGACGTAGTAGATGAAATCGAAGTCAAGCCTGGCAAACGCTAACTGGTAAATACAATGTGGTTAGTTGTATCAGAGTGACTGACTGGGAGACGGATTATCCAAACACTCAACACAGCCAGTGGCTAAAGTGTTAGATGGCTTTTTAATGGGATTGCTTTGCCATTTTCACATCGCAATCACATTCGGTGAACTCTTGGCTGAAGATTTGCAATTGTAATTATTGAACAGATTTAACATTTATGATTGTTGGCCTGGGTCATTTTGTGAGTAGGTCAAGGATTAATGATAGAATGGGACATTTTTGAGAACATTTTATTTTTTTTAAACTATTTAATGTAACAAATGAGTGGATACACGTCAATTATAAACTTTCTGCCATATATGTGAAGATCATTCATTTCTGTTTGCCTCTGTAAATTACCGGCATAGATAAAATTAGCAAAAATACATTGTTATGAATTATTTCTGGAGCAATTAAGCGACATTTCCCGTAGCACACCTTCAAAAAAGTCACCCCCACATCTTCTTTAGAATATGTTGATTGTGACCCTCACTAGTCTAAACATAACATTCTGATTAATATTGCGTTTGTGGAATATGAGTTCCGAAACAAAATTGAACAGTTTTTATCCGTATCAGCGGGTGGCCATTATGCATTGAAAAAATAAGACACCCTTTTATGCTAAGCTTCTCTTAAAGCTGTTCAAAAGTTTTGTATATATGCCACAACACCAAATACATGGTGTGATAGAGAAAAAAAAAAAACCTTTCACGAGACCCATTTCATGAACATTGTGGGAAGATAACAGCTAAAATGTTTTCCTATATTGACTCATTAACAAACCATCATAAAAAAAGAAAGTCCCATCTCATCATTGATTCTTTTAAGGGAAAGGGGTTTTCTTCCCCACGTCTCAGTGTCGCTGTCATGCCTCCATGCCGGTGCATCATTAGATATTGCTTTTTACGAGCCTCTGGTGTGTTGGCGATGGGAGGGGGGTCAGCGTTGGCCCGGCAGTAAAGCGACGCATCCGTCTGTTCTGCACATAGGAGCAAACACTCCATTAAATCAGGCCTCCACATATTACTGTAATAAAAGCCTCCGCTTCGCTTTTATGGGCTTTTTAATTATATCTATTCGTCTTCCCGGGCTTATGAGCAACAGTTCATGATGAGTCCCATTTTGTGAGGACTCATTCAATGGCAAAATGCTAGAGGGGGCTGCTAGGCCAGTGGGGGTGGCGGAGACATTACGGGGGAGAATCTAAAATATGACTGCCGTTGCAGCCATTGTAGTTTGACTCGCAGCGTGGAACCACTGGTGCTACATTTCCATTTTGCTCATGGGGTTATCTTTTTGTTTGAGGTCTAAAGTGAGCACACTGTGCAAACTTCATCTCTTATCTTTCATCACTCTGGAACTTAGTCCTGCGTGTAGCCATAACCAGCGCCAAGCCACACAGATTGATGAACCAATAAGCTTCCTCGGAAACACACTGCACACCGGTTTTATAGCCTAGCAATTGGCTGGACATAATTTAACCTGTTTTAAATCCAACTACCTCATAATGGTGCAAAAGAACCACCCGTGTACTGCATACGGTATGTTTAGCAGAAACATTTACCATCTCAGTTGGAGGATAAAAAGGAACATGCGGCTTGGGCACAATTCCTTTATTTTTCTCAGTTAGGTACAAACTTTTACAGCGGGTTTGTGCATTCTGCTGCAAATGGCAGCACTCATGACAATGAGCAGCCCCACCGCCAGCACTGGACCCAACATCCACAGTGTGACTAAAGATCGGGAGGAAGCTAAAGAGGGAGGATGAAGAGAAACGTAGCTAAGAATGAAGTCAAAGTACATTATGTCCATGTTGTGGCTTTATACCCGATTGTGTAACGTCTTTCATCTGAAGAGTAGAACTGGATTCTGGCTGAGACATGTCCTCCTCCTCTTGGATGGGGCCAAGATGAGCTGTCCCCTCCCACTGCACATATGGAAAGAGACCTGCTACTCCAAGAACAGAAGAGTAACAAGCACATCAGTCCATTTAGCCCAAAGCGGAACAGGAGATGCTCCAACCTTTCCCCATGTTTCTGTCAACACACCAGCATCATCTTCGAGGTTCCTTTTCCGTCGCTGCTCACTGCAGCTGCTTTCACAACAGCTACACACCTTGTTCTCTCCATCTGACGCCACCCATCTGCCCCGAGGCAAACATTTATACAGCATTAAAAAAAAAAATAAAAAAAAATCTTGCAAGCATGAGACGCGTTAGAGATGCGGCTTCAAGGAATTGCTTTGTTAGCACTAACCTTTTGGCTTCAGCTAAAAATGAACAGGCTTTGAGCTGCGAGTTGACTGGAACAGAGAGGGTACTTGCTATCAGCTGACATGTGATGTAAAGCTACGAAGGAGTGGAATAAAAATGAGATGCTGCACATATCTAATAGAAAGTAATGTATGAAGCTAAAATTCACCACAACCTAAACATTTTTTTATTTTTTTTTGCTCTTAGCTTTGTAAATGTTTGTCCGACTGAATGTTTCAGTACATTTTTAAAAGGTGCTATAATCATCTTGGAGCATTTCTGCTCATTCCTCCTCTCGAAGCACCAGACCGATACAAGTAAACGACTACTTTGAGAGGAACCACCGCCGTAACGCCACCTCAGACTAAACACACGCCTGGCTTGAGTTGACAAGTGGCTATTTTCATTTGGAAGCATTAAATAAAATACAAAATGTTTCCAGTAACTTCTGCAATGTGCTCAAAAAGGTAGCCGTTTGGTGCATTGAATGTTTTTTTTCTATATACCATCTGGAGATTTCCTACTCCGAGTGGTCATTGAATGCACCTCAGAAGTTTGTTTCTTTTAACATTTGATGAAAAATAAAAAATACAATTACAAGACGGAATGTCATCTAGCATCAGCACTCATACATGTTAAGTACTTATACTAAGTCTGGAGAAAAAGTAGCAGCGGATCATTAACAACCATGACAAAAATTGCTCAGTTACGATCTCTGTGTCTGTCAATCAAAACTGAACATTATCTTTTAAAGGGGAATAGTTGACTGTGCTCTGCATTGCATTTCAACGTGCAGGCACACAATGTTGTGTCTACTCAGTAGTCATTTATTTAACTCTCACTTAACATTATCAAACAACGTAATTCCCCTTAGGGTATCGAAGGCTTCCACCAAAACATTGTTTGCCTCATGGAAGAAAAAAAATAATAATAAAGGGTTGCTACCATTCCAACACACTTGTCAGATCACCTGAAGGGAAAAAAATGGACCTAAATGTCTGACTTGGATAGTCTCAGGTTTCAAACTGCTCAACGAAGCAGATTACACAAGAGGCACTTACCGAACTCTTGTGATCTTGGTAGAAATTGAAGGCTTTCAGCTGGAAAACAAGTTTATTCTCACTGCTTCTCTGCATAAAGTATGACTTGGCTCCTGTCATCGTAGCATCTATTAGACACCTATTAGACACCGACAACACAGACGGTGATGCTGACTTTCAAGTAAAATTAATCGCAATTAGGATGATTTGATAAATAAACGTTGGAACTTCTTACCCGTGATTGTCAATAAAGGTATATGATTGTTGAGAATTTGGGGAGGCGCTCATAGTGGCCACACAGTTGTCAGCAAAGACCCTTAGTGGAATATGATAGCCCTGAAGGACCGAGGCTTCAATTTGCATCATCTCGCCCACGTCGTAAACACCGGAGAACCTCTGCGGCTGCCACTCCTCTAAGATCAAGATGCATACGATACAACCATGATAAAACATCCACATTTCATCAAAAGCATTAAAGAGGGCGCCAATCCCAAATATTTTCTTACAATACGTTTTATGTGCCCCCACTGGTCCAAACACAATGTGATTCATGTTTGGGTGTGAATTGAAACCTTTCATCTGTGATGTCATTTTCAGTCAACAGCAATTAGCAAAATGAAAAACAAAGGTTTTTCTAGCAATTTGTTTGGAAATCATTGTGGTTGTAGTTTGCACTGCATCACATGAAGAAGTGCAACTAATATTTTGTCCTTCACGTGCAGCCAAGTTAACCAAAATACAGTACTGCTAAGTCAAATTTACTACTACTACTCTAGCTCCAGTACTTAAGTTAATTTGAACTGGAAGTTTGACATTAAATTTAACTTCAAGTTCTTTTTTTTTTTCCTCTCAGGGTGAAAGATCACATTTACAGCAATGAAAAAGCAATTTATGAGTTTGAGTATGTTGTACACAGTCAAGAGTGTCCATTTACGGAAATTCAATAAAAACTCAATGAGAAAAATAGATTAGGACATTGCACAAAAAGAGAAAGGCAAAAAGGAAAACACGCATCATGTCACAGGCCAGCGGTGCAAATAATGAACATTTGAGAAGCTTTGTGAGATCAGTTATTAAATCACGTTTGTTTAAATAAAGCTTATTGAAATTTTAATAAATTGATTTTTTTCCCCCCACATGAAGCCTATTTAATTTTGATTTCCTCAGCGACGTGCCTACTCTTTTTATTTAAACATTATTAGAGACCCAGTTTGAAGCCGAGCAGTCGTACACTGCTGGAAACTACAACCACAATAATGAACATCGTCAATCAATACTGAAACAGAATACATTCAATTTATAGGTTCATATTCATATCAATATTTGGTCAAGACCAGGACTTCAGTGGTAGCATCTCAACACCATTTTCCTTTTCAGGTTTTGATTTGCTCACCTGTCATGAGCCTCAGGGAGAAGTGTAGCTGCTGCTCTGTTAACAGGCTAGATGCAAACTGCTGCCAATGAGGCATAATGGCATCACTGCTCACATAGTGCCTCCTTTGACAGTTAGAGCAAAGTGTGATCTCGTGCAGGCAGCATTTTGGATTTGTTGTACAAACGTCTGTATGATGAGGAGAGGAGTCGAATGAAAAGCTTTACCTCGGATAGTGGCATTCAATTAGCGCCTCGGAAGGATTTGTCTTAAAAATTAAGGTGCTGCCGACTGGGGTTGGCGAATAGGTGAGTGAAAAGGTGTAGACGAGGGCTTCGTCTGTCATCTAACGAGGAGGAAGAGGTGTTATAGTAGCTTTGAGCAGACAGGAAAATGAAGTGTCCAAAAATAAAAACTTTGCCTTTTTTGTGCTGCCACAGCTGTGCAGCTCCGTCTGGAAACGTAGCATGTGGTCGGCAACGCGCAGCAGGCTGCAGCCTCCTAAGGTCAGATCACTCGGACAGATCAGCTGACCGTTTCCTATAAGAACAAAGTAAAAAAAAAAAAAGGCTCAAGTCAGGCACCATTTACCTGCAGTCTATTTCTTGTCCTGCTCTGCTCCAGTCAATAACACTCAGAGCAAATGCAGCTTGCCTAATGCACGGCTGTGCCATTTCTCAGATTCTCAGAGTAAAGAAAAAGGACATCCTATCGATTGGCAACCTTGATTCGGTGCCATTTGCGATAATCCGCACAGAATGTGCCGTCATCACACTTTGTTCAATGTTCCGATTCTAGCTTGCTTTGACGACACGATGGGGCGAGTCATCTTCAAGTATAAAAAAAAAAAAAAAAAAAAAAAGAAAACATAATGAAATGGAGTGTATGGAAACCGATCATCGCTTTAATTTGAGCTCGTTTAATGTTGGCAGACAAGAATAAAGAAAAATGTTCTCTCAAAAGTCTGACCACTACAAAAACAACTCGAGGTTCCCACCACACAGCAGATAAGATTGATTGAAAAAAAGAACAATAATGTCAAAATTAAATCGACAAATCAGCGAATCCATCGACAAATATTTTGATAATATATAGAGCATCTATATTATTAGAGAATAGAATATATATTTTTGATTATACAATAGCACCAAAATTTGATCAAATTATTCAGTGAAAGAGTTGACAGAAATCAATTCTTTCATATATATACAGCCATCGTAAATGAGCAGTTACCTAAGAAGTTCTGCTTGACCTCTATGATGACCTCTCCCTCGCCACATTGCACCGCCAGGCTGTCAGCTGGCACGGGCACTCGCTGCTCAAAGTCATCCTCCATCTAAAACACCATTTAAAGTTGTTCAAAGTGCACTTTGATAGGCAGTTACGCATGTGGAAGCCCAGGGAAAAGGACATGTTATTTCTTGAAATACCTTTGGATCGTCTTCAGCGGGCGGGTCAAGATCTGGACCTTCAATTATGGTCTGTAACATGTGATCTTGGACAGAGGGCGGTGGCTCAGTGGCCTCTTGTGTTTGCGGTCGTTTTGCATGCTCTTCAACAGTGGGCCTCTTCAGCTGATAGATCCAGAGCCGCTGGTTGACAGGGGAGGTCCTGTTTGACTGATGATCTGTTGTCTTTGGCTGCATTGGCGGCTGTGTCCATGTCCAAACTCTTTTGGTTGGTATGGAAGTGGTGTTGAAGCTTTTTAAAGCTGCACAAAGACTCCCACCTGACAAAAGGAGCCCAAACAAAACTCCCCATAACTCCATTACAACAATCACACACAAAAATGGGAGCAGCACTGCTTTGGTCTTCTGACCTAATGAAAGATATGATAGCTTGAGTCGGACTCCACCCACACCTAATGACTTGATTGCATTCCAGCCTGCAGGATTCATCCTCTGAGGCTTTAATATCCAGCGTTTCACAAAATAGAATTGCAAATGGGATGCTTGGCTGTGCACTCTAAAGGTCACATCCGAAGATAAATTTGAATCTTGGAGTCAAAAGCTGATGATTTCTTGCTTTCTTTTAAGGGAAACTGCAGGGAAAAGCATGTTCAGTGATATAAGATGACTGGAGACCTCTCAGAAGCGAAATCAGGCTAAACCTGTGAGCTCATTCACAAATCAGTAAGAATTTTTGTTATTGGTCTTTAAGTCCCTTTAAAAAAGAAAAAAATCCTGATGCTGAGCATTGAACCTACGCCAGCCCTTATTTGCTGTATGTACGTGGAGGGGGGGGAAATATTAGTCACAATAAAAGGTGCTAGATTTATTTTATTCCTCTTTTTTTATTTTTTAAAATGTTGTCAGTTGTCACTAAATATAGCAACCAAATCGATAAGTTGGCAACACTCACTTCATCATGCCCTTGCTTTGCCCCTGTTGTCATGGTAATGAAAGCCAGATCTGTAATTGCATGAGATGGACCCCCCCCCCCACTCTCAAAAAATAAAATGTGAACCAGAGTGTGACAGTGGCTGTAAATTCTTTATCCTTTGCGTATTTTGACAGGAAATGTGAATGATTTGTCATTACGACACCTGAGAACTATTTTTAAATTGCAGAAAGAATGCTAAATAATATTTCATCAAAACCTAAATTATTTCTCCAAACATTCGAATCTGATTTGACCAACAGAAATACATGATTTTTTTTTTTTTCTTGCAGATACCCAAATACAGTCTGCTGTTGTCAGGAAGTAGCTTTTATCTAACGCTGATCAGCGGCAAGACAAAGAAACGAGACGTGTTTGTGCGAACTGCATTGTTGTGTGTGTGTGTGTGTGTGTGTACATGTGTGGGTGGCTTGAGATCAACCGTGCCTGCCAGTCAGGCTTCCTCCGCGCATCTCTAACTCATTTTAGCTAACTCTAATTTGCTCCCTAGAGAAGGAACCACCGATTCCATACACACAAAGTCAAATCTCATCATCCTCTATTTGCTGTAGTCTTGAATCATGTGCAGGACAGAATGACCAGAACAGGATGTGGGACATTGATGCAAGCGCAAAGATATAAAAGCAAGGCAACTTGCTTGCTAGCAGCCCACCAAACGGACTACCGCTATGGAGCCTCATTAAAAGCATGTTGTGGGCGAAGAAATTATTTGTGTGTGTCTTGTCAGCTCGGTTGGGGGACTGAATAGATGTGCGGTGAGATATTTGTGTCAAAGTTTTAGCCTTGTTTTATGCCATTTTAGTAGTGTTGTCTTTTGGCAAATCGTCTGCCATAAGCCAAAGATGGAATATGCGCTCGGGGCAAAAATAGTGTGAGAAAAGAAACTGAAAAGGCCTGAAATGAGAAGTGGGAGGGGGGGGGGGGAGGGAAACGAATGTGAAAACAAAGAAGAAAAATATGGCTCGGGTCGAGGAACAGACAGCAGCTAAGTCCGGTGGGAACGATGTGGAATAACAGCGTCCGCGGCTCCGATTCACGGCCCATCGGCGGCCGATTCCACAGAAGGTCGCCAATGTTGTTTCAGCGCATCGGTGTGGACGCACACAATCGTACACACACAAATACCCCCACAATCGTGCGCCCACACAGGCACCGTCCATTACACAAAGATGCACACGCTAATGGACTGTTATTAAAGACATGCATCACATCGCGTCGCCCACGACCACACACAGAGGCGAGCGGCGTATTGCTTACAGACACACACTAATGGGATTTCTGTGCACAGCTGTATCATTCGGCAAAGAGTCCTCGGTGACAGCGAGGCGACGCTCTCACACTACACACATCCGGCTGTGGGCGGACCCGCAACGACAACAAACTTTTCCAGATAGTTTTATCACATCATCCGTGACATTTGTCATGAAAGGATAGGTGGCAAAAAAGCATGGCCTTTGTCACTATGCAAAGGTCTACAACGCTTGATGATTGACAGGTGACACCGCCTCGTGCTATGGCACACGGAGGAACAATGTGGCGATGGAATTGACCTTTGACCTTCACTCAGTATCGCAGCCTTCAAACTTTTTCTCAAGGGGGATGACTCTCCTGTTACTCATTTGAATTATTTCTCACCTATGGAAAACCGTATCATTACATTTATTCAACCTTCTTTGTTGTTCGTTCAGGGCGAGGCTATTTAGCATCACTTTTGAAATATTGGTTCTGTAAAAGTGAGAAAGAAGATTTCCCCCTGAACTGTTTGGTAAACGGTCGGATTGACAATCATAATTGGAATGGTAAGTGCCATTGGAACTTCTCATGCTCCACTTGTGTTTGAGTAGGATTTTACCAGGGTCTCTCACTTCCATATTTCAAATGAACTGGTTAAAATTAAGACTGTGAATAATCTTTTTCTCTCTTATGTAATTGACTGGCGACCAGTTTTTATGTTTCTTGGCTGTCCCCCAGAGTAAGCTGGGAAATGTTGCAGATACATACAAGGAAGTACTTTGATGATTCATAAAGGTGGCAAATGATACTGTTTACCACAATAAGTTTTCTTCCAACCTATCAGAAATTCAGGACATTAACAGAGCATGTGTTATGCTCTGATGCTTTTACCTTAAGTGGCTTGCGGGTCATTTTAATATGGGTGAGTCTTCTGGGAATTGAACATACTGTTAGTAGTTTCACTCTTGACCTCACCAGCGATCTTTTATTTGTCATGTTTGAATAATTCTGTAATGGAGACGCTCGTCATGAAAGCGAGTCTTTTGTGTCATCGACTGTGACCATTAAGCGCAAAACACAACAGCAAATTAAAAACACACACAAAAAACCTAACATGAGAGCAAATGAAAAATCACAAAACAAAAGAAAACAAAAGACATAGGTGATCATAACAGCAGATGAAAAAGCACAAAAACAAATAGACAAAACAACTCAAATTAAACACAACAGCAAAAAAAAAAAAAAAGAAGAAAACTGAAGAAACCAAAAATATAAATAAACCCAACAGCAACTGGACTTCATAATCATGTTTGATTGGACAAGAGAGACAGTGTTTTTGTGTTTTGACATTTGTCGTCATGTGTTATGTCCCCCCTCTATTTTCATATGTGGTTGTGTTTAGTTTTTTGTTGTTGTCCTTTGCCACCGTAATAATCAGCCCATTCAGTGCGCACGTTTGCAAAACTCTTTTTGAATTTGTCTCAATTTTGCTGCAATTCAAGCCTTTTGTCTAATAAACAATTTGTCAGTGATGCATTGAACAGCACCTCTAATTTGATTGTCTGTGAAATGTGTCCGAGCTCTGCCGCCTTCTCTTACCCCTGCAGGTGCGTGCATGTGCACAACTTGCCGTGGGCAGGAATGAGTAGAATCCCGGAGGCTTGGCAATTATAACTAAACGGGATAATCGGACATGATGGATGACTGTTGCTTTTTGCCGATGTCTAGACCCCAACTCCAACAGTGCAACAAGGTTACAACAGAGCGGGGGGGTGATGAAATATTCAATATTTTTTTTGTTCTGCTCTGCTCTAGCCTCAAACACACGGCTGGTGTGCTTGCTGCAACAGTAGGTTGTGTCCTATTACACTTAATTCTGCATTTGACATCAAATAGGTGCCAATAATTCGTGGTGCGACTACTCAGTTTACGCGGGTTTCCAAAGTTCCAGAAGGAAAAAAAAATCATTGGAAAATTTACCTTTCAAAAAGGGCAAAAAGCCTTTGACTCTGCAGGGCGGGGAGTCAATAAAAAAGTTGTCTGTGGAAGGCGGGTAAAATGTTTACCTCATTTTCATCAATAGGTGGCACTGTGGGACCAAACGTTTCCGTCCTTTGGTTTGTGACTGTGGAGAGGAAACTAATTTGTCCAGTCCCCAATATTCCAATGTACTGAAAAATGAGGTGTCGTGTGTGTTGTTGTGCTTCTCGATGCTTCCCCCCCCCCCCCCATTTTTTCCCCATTTCTCTGTCAGAGGATACCTGCCACAAGGGCCTACCAGTGATAAGAGTCCATATTTGATCAATTTGGATAATGTAATGGAACAATGAGGACGATTGCATCGAATCAAATTAAAGCAGCTCCAATAACAATAAATTTTTGATGAGTTAAGATGAGTTGACTGCACTGTAGATGAAGGACTTGCCAGTGCTCTCAGCATCGAGTATTGAATGAGGGGGGACTCTTGGTTTTACCATGTATTACCCAGAAGAACGAGTGCTTAGCAAAAAAGTAAGACTCTCCAAGGAGTAAAGCAGCTGGTAGATGTGAGGTGAAGACAGGTGATTGTCAGAAGAGCAAAACAGGCATCTCGCCTCAAGAGGTGACAAAGAATGAGGTCAGTCAGAAGCCGTCAGCATTCTCATCATGGGTAAAAAGAAGTTGCAGATGCAACAAAAAAGAGCAAGGAAAGGTATTTTGCAATGCAGCACTCATCTTTCCTGGCATCATGTCAGAAGAGTCTTTGATTGTGCATGTTCTTCCAGATCCGTGACATCACCAAGCGCCGCTTTCCCATGAGGACCTCGTTACCGACGATCCCAGAGGTTGACAGCATTGTTGTCGTCACCTGAAACGCTTCTTTTTCTGCTCTTTCTGCTTTGCCAGTCACTGCAGGCTGCGCTGTCAGTCGGGCGCATCAGACAGATGTACGAGAGAGAAAAAAAAAAAAAACCCACAAAAATAGACGTGATCCCGGAGACAACACACAGTTCACGTCAAACGAGGTCTGTAGCACCGTTCCTGCTCCCTATTCCACGTGGACCGTAATAATCATACTCTTTTGATCGCATTCATATTTTTTTCCAGGCACGGCTCCCATGCGCTTGATTTAGCAGCCACGGAGATGAAAAAAATCAGGGCGACCGTGCCTAGTCTCATTGTTGACTCGTCTTTGTTGCCCAAGGAGGAAAATGTCCTCAGGCAGACGTGTTGCAAAGCAACCTCTATAACACATTTCTCAAGTCTTTGCCCTGCCCACGCATCAGTTCAGTTCTCCCAGAGGTCCTTTTAGCATAACAAGCCAGTCTTTAGCACTCCAGTATCTTTGCATCAAAATAGCCATTCATTTAACAAAAGTGCTTGTTCTCATTAGGGCTCAGTCTGAGCTGCAGCCTAAAAATATCTGATTTTTGTGAAAGAGAAGTACAAGATAGCTTGCCATTGATGTCACACATCTCGAGATGTGTCTGCAACCGCCATGTTGGATTTTGATATGTTGCCCCCCCTTTTATCTAATGCTTGAACAGATACATTTGATAGGAAACATTAAACATTGTGATTGACTGTGAAGTGATTGGCGACAGTAAAACAGAATAAACTTAAAACATCTCATTTGGAACGTTAATTGTTAGCAGAGTATTAATATCGTTTCCGACTATTTCCAGGCTCAACAAATCTCCTCAACCCTCCTCTTAGTACATAAAAGTAAGCTGGCTCGGTCCTACTGGGAGAAAAATAAGGTTTAGTGTCTTGCTCAAGGATATTTTGACATCACCGAGATAAGCCAACCCTCCTTTTTCCCAAAACCACGTCCCTCCGTGTCATGTGTTAGTACCCTATTTAGACATATCTTTTTAAAGAAAAAAAAGCCACGGTGGTTGATCCAGAAATAAAGAGGTAAATTATCTTGCTGAGTTTAAGTATTAACACCTTTTTATTACACTTAGAAGGTGACATCACACCTTCTACAGCAACGCCGGACACATAACAAGCTGGTTAGAAAAAGCATTTTAATCAACCATTTGGTGGCTACCTTCCCAGGCTTACTGGAAACATTTTAGCCCCTTCTACCATTGGGACATGCTCAGGCATGTTCACCAAAACAGGAACATTTGGTCCCCCCTAGAGCTACCAATGCTGGAAAACTTTAACACCTTCAACACGGTCGGTCAGGCATCCTTCCTCCAAAGCCTCCAAACACTGCAGCTTTTACCCGGGAATGAGGAATATTGACAAATTAGTGTGAGAGTCGTTTGAAAAGACGTCGTACACGTGCTTCTTTTCATTGCATGGACAAAGCACGTCTCTACGCTCGCATTGAATTTTGTGCTCATGTACTCGCATTAAATCACCAGAGGAGACTCGCTGAGTGATTGTCACAATAACATTGAGTATTGTTTAAAATGTCCGTGAGAGACTTTAGTATTTGTCAACCATTGCAATTAGCGACAGCGGGAAGATACGTCTACCTGCTTGACACCAAATAAGACCATAATCTTAAAGAAACACAACCAATTTAAAATACTGTGTAGCTATTGATACGCCTCAGAGCTTTTCAAATTTCTCACATTTGAAGTGAAAGTTCAGACTCTACATAGATGCGATTGTAACTTGTTGCTGGCCAGATTTTTTTTATGTCTTCCTACATTAGCAGGAAGCGAGATTGAAATGTTTTCTCTTATAAGCTGCAACAACTGGCATTGTTAAAGTCTGTAACTGTCATAGAAATTGGAGTCATACAGTTCCCATAGAAATAAAATACTGGTTTCTCTAAACAGGAAGCACCTCCCACATTTCCCGCAAAAGATCATGAGCATAGGAATAAGTTGAATTCAGAAAAACAAATAAAAACGTCACCCTTGTCTAGCCGGGCTTTGTTGAGCGTCTGAGTTTAGCAAGAATGTAAGCATAAAATTGTATGTTGTCACTGGCCACTTTTATGTCCTCCTCCTACTCACTTAGAAGCAGAATTTCTTAGTCGGAAGCAGGTTTTCATCTCAACTGTCATTTTCCCCCACAAGTTGGTGTGTAACTGTCAGAGGACTAACAACAAAATGGCATTTGTGGTGACATCACACCGTCTCATCCCAGTTCGAAAATTATAAATCCATTATTAACATGCCATGCCCAATCAAATAAGTGTCATTCGTGCTCTATGGCAATCGAACTTCTTAGTAAATATGACTTTTTTTATGCCTATTTTTCTAACGTGGAAGTTCATAAAAACCTCGCATGTATTCACACACATTCGTTAGTAGACATTAATGATGGGCAAATGAAGCTTCAAGATGATTCATGAACCCGTTGTTTTGTTTACTTAGACCTCTAGAGGCACTCTCTGTTTACCGAAGAGCTGAAAGCCCACCGACTTGCCATTTCTTAAAACCCTCACTTTAAACCAACATTGCCATCTAGAGGAGCCAAAGAATACAACAACTGCTTCATGAAACTTCATTTGCCCATCACTAGACATCACACAGTTAGATAGAAAAGAGTTGTTTTAATGCACTTAACAGTAATAAAACAGTTGCTCTGAGAAACTAGACGTGTGTTTGGTCTACAAGGGCTGTGTGACGTCACAATGTGAGGAAGTCTTTTTTTTTTTTTCTTGGATTAGACATGGCCTGGTGCTCCGAGAGGAGGAATGAGCAGGAATCCTCTCAAATTGAGTGAATGAAGAAAACACAACTTTGGAGGTGTTTTTGTTGTAAAATTTACCATTTTAACATGGCTAAAAGGAAAAAAAAACAAAAAACGTTGATTTAATATGATGTGGCTCCTTTAAGAAAAAATCCTGGAAAAAAATATTAACAGGAAAGAAAGTAGGAGAGAAACGGAGATAATGAGACAAATAATTTGTCTCAAATGGTTCAATTAGTCGGTCAAATTTTTTTTTATAGCTTCAGTTAAAGACTAAATGCCATATTAATGAGGTTATACTTTGTTTACTGTTGATAGATATTTTTTTCTTTTTTTTCAATTTTGTTCTCATTAATGTTAATAAGTATACATTGTTATTCAAATGTGTAACAATTTTAACAACAAATAATGACTATTTATAGTCGTGGCAGAACACTTTCCTTAGGATACAAATGTTTTGTTTTTTTCTACCAAGGGGAGGATAAACAGAAAATAATTGAGAAAATAATTAACTGATGTAAAAAGCATGTTAACAGGGATATGGTAGAAAAATCTACAAAATCAAGGACGAACTCACCACAGATATTGTGACGGTGTCTAAATACTAAGATGCACTGCTACAACCAAAGCTCATTCTATCCATTGATTTTTTTGGGTCTTTTTCTTTTCTTTCTTTTTTTAGCATGAGTAACCTAGCCACTATCACAGCTGTCTTTGTGCAAGATGTTAGCTACACCCTGGATTGGTCACCAGTCATGTGAGCTACACCCTGGATTGGTCACCCGTCAATTTCAGCTCACGTAGAGACAAACGAGAATTCACATGCACTCGAAAGCTGAGAAGACTGCGCCATCGTCATGTATCTACAACTATGATCATTGGAAACATGACAGAAAGAAATGATCCCGTGAAACAGAAATCCTTTCGGCCCGAATGTCAGTCCAGCTCTGACAGTGAATAAGAGAGCAGAGAAGGAAAGTAGTTTCACCTTGCTCACCTCCCGCCATGACATTCAGGGGGATATTTACCTTGTAAAGTTCTTGACATTTCACTGCACGCTCTAATAATGTCTTGAAATATGAATGAGGAGCGGAGTGAGTGGAAAGAAGCCCCCTCAGAGCTTTTGTTCATAAGTATTGATTGATACAGTGGCGGGAGGGCAAGCAGCAGGCCACCAAGGGAGACAAGGAGCAATTCTGGATTGGTTAGCAATTAATGCGGTCAAAATGTTTTGGTGGGGTCCTGGTTAGTACTTTGAGTTGAAAGCTTCCTGCTTTGAATCTTAGCTCCAACACTTTTGTATAGAGTTTGCTTGTTCCTCATGTGCTTGTGGGATATTCCTCTTAATTTCTTTGCATGTGTTTTCTTCTCGCTTTTCCTCCCACTTTCCCAAAATAAGACGTGTCTGAAGTCAATTCAAATTGGCTCCAGTTATTCATGAACCTAACAAGGACAGAAAATTGAAGTATGGTGTTTTGTTGCTGTCTAGTGAATTCCCCCTCAAGGAATTTTTTAAATGATTGTACAGTAATTACAATATTTTTTTCTGTTGAAAACGGTGTCCTTGTTAACGACAGATGAATCACTATACTTGAGAATAGAATGTAAAAATACAAAATGTTGAGTTATATATTTTTATTTATTATTCGAATATTTTATTTAAAAATACCTTTTAGATTATTTTGTATCTCTTCACGATGGATCGTGTCAGCTTTTTTTTTTTCCCGGTACTCATTTATTGCCGAGCTTTTTGAATCTTAAACGATCCATCCTTGAAATTTTATTTCAAACAAAAAAGATGACGATTTTTTTTTTCATACTCTTGGTTTACGAGTAAAAGAGTTTCTGAACCAAATTGGAAAGAAGTAATGAGTGTGTCAGGCACTCGTGAATGCTATAACAATAAAGTATCTTGCGCTTATCCATTTCCAAATTGTTGCTTGGTGAGACACTGACAACTTGCCCGATTTAATCCTGCATGGTTCAATTTGTTCCATGTGTTTGTATCATCCAAGTTTAAAAATGTGAGTGGGATGCCAGTATAGAAGGTCAAATGCTCAAGTCAAGCTGTGCTAATGATCTTGATCCTGCCACTGTGTTTCCTACGCACTATTCGACTCACAAGTACTCATTGATCTCTTTAGTCTTCTCTGCCCACACAGTGACCTTTCAGATCCATATTCCTGAAATTTATATATATATTTTTCAATGGATCTTTACTTTCTTCATTCCAACTTTCAGAACACAACACATCTTACAAAAAAGTCTTTTTACAGGGTGATAAGAGGTGGCACCTTCCTTGCCTTGCCACGCAAATTGTCATCCTACAGTTGACAATGAATCTATTCATAAGAAATTTAAAAATTGTATTGAAACTATATATATATATATATATATATATATATATATATATATATATATATATATATATATATATATATAGATATATAATATCAATATTTTTTTTCCCCACTGCGCAGTGTTGTGTGTGAGTTCGAATGTCTGTCTCTTTGACAGCCTGATTTACAGGCCAGTGGTGTGTTTAATGGAGCCGATAAAGCAATGATCGCTCATCCGATCCCTTCTGCCCTTCCTTCCACTTTAGCAAGGGATGATGCCTCCATGCACATAAGATCTATGAGATGCAAGACACACACACACACACACACACACACACATCTGGGATTACTGGGGATAATCCTACAGCCAATTTGGTAGAGGGATACACTTTTTTCCTTTATTCATCCATTTCCTCTGTTGTTTACAAAGCAATTTGTTTAGAAGTCAGCTGGAGTAAGAACCAACAATTTCATTACCATACCCTCCTCTAAAAACAAGCGCGAGTGTATTTGTGCACACACACACTGACACACACACACACACACAGACATGCTCCATCCACCCTCCAGATCATCCTTTTAAGATTAAGCCGTTTCTCCCCAAAAGAGGTGCAGTGTAATCATGAAAGTGTCGCATTTCAGCTGAGAAAAGAAGAAATGTTGCCTTCAGGGTCACTCTAAAATTTGTCCCCCTTCACACTTGCTTCTGCTACCATCTGGCACCTGTTCCACCTTATACCGCAAACTCCATCTCATCACTCTCCTCACCCAAATCCTGTTCCTCTTAATTTTACCCAGCATCAGCCCTCGTCTTTCTCATTCCTTGTCTTTCTTTCTTGATGTTGTCCATTCCTCTTTGGTCTTATTACATCCGCCACCGCCTTCCTTTCCTCGTTTTTTTTTTTTTTTTGCTCGCTGTGACAGAGGTTCAATAAGCAGCGCCTCCAGTGTTGTCTTGCACAGTTAGTGGCCAATTACCCACTCACTCTCTCTGTCCTCGGGGACGGACCGGATTTGCAGGATCTGTCGTCAGACCACACACAAACACAAGCACGCAACCAACATGCACTGGCTCGCCAGCCCGGACGTGCTGATGGAACGGGAAAGAGGAAAACTGTACAGATAGACATGTGATACCAGCAGATATCGGCGCGAGAAATGCTGATAAAACAACTGGAGCAAATTAATGGTCAGCACTACTTATGAACAGCAGGGACTGAAACAATTGACTGGATTCATTCCATCTGTCCAATTGTGATTTAATGCCTATGACATTACATCATAAGAGCAGTAAGCACACAGATGGTAATATTCTGCTTTTAATAAGTGGGATCTCACATTTCAAAAACAGTTGAAGTCGTTTAAAAATTTATACGTGTGTACCAGGCTCAAGCTGAAACGATTAAACTGATGCAATAGGTTTTGAAATTTTACAAGATTTATTGGAAGTAGTCTTGTACTACAATACATGGAATATTTTTTTTTATGTCAGCAGCCATATTGGTAGCCTTGAAGGGAAGAGATTTGTCTCCATTGTGACCCTCCAGATTAGAAGGAAGCAAGCCATGTCTGAATCAGTCTGTCACCTGGAAGCCTTCCATGAAGTTTTCTCTATTTTTCCCTCTCAGCGTTTACTGAGAGTGGCTGGAAATGATCTGAGGTAGAATTGGATTCTTTGCTCTGTTTCCAAATCCGTCTGCGGGCCCTTTTGAACTCTGCCACGTCAAGGCCGGCTTATCCCGCCACTTCAAAGAAGCTAGGGATGGTGCATTACATCAGGACCATGGTGACCACTGACGTGTTCTTCACGCGATTGGAAACAGAGAGGAATGTCCTCTAATCTCCAGGCTGCAGGGAGAGGCTTTCAATGAGCCCTGACACTTTAGAAGCCAGGTAAATGGAGAGAGCATGACCTCTCTGGGGTAATGTGCAAAAACATATTTATATTCCAGCTTGTTTGTATTTAGCATTTGGGTGTAAACACATAAAACAGATTATGGTTCATTTATTTTAATATTATGGATAATACAGTCTTCAATTCTTGTTTATGGAGTGGTGGAAGAAGTCTGAGTTGTGACGCAAGAATTGTGAGAACTGTCTGGGATAGGTTCTTGCTCACCCATGACCCCAATGAGGACAAGCATGCTAGATATTGGATGGATTGATCATGAGTGCACTCATCCTTCAAGTCCCAAATGCCTTGGGCAGTGAATGAAAAGAGCACTGTTATTTTTGGCACTTTAAATCCGTTTATTTCTTGTTACTAGAATAGCAGAGCAATTTGCAACAGTGGGAAGACACCAAGTGGCAACAAAATGTCTATCATTGCCCACCTTTCTATTTGAGATCTTTTTGATATTGACTGAATCACAGAGGCATCTCCAAGTAATTAGATAAATTACAGCTTGTAGACTTGTTCAAGATTCAACGCTGTATAGATTCCTCTCTAATTACAAAGAGAGCCTGACAGAAATAGTTTAGTCTTTTATCCTCCAGCACAGACGCGGCTGTTGTCAGCCTGGACTCAGCCTTGCCATCAACCTGCGAGCCAAAACGTCATTGCCAAACACCGACTATGTCCTTCCATCTGCATTTCTTTTGTTCTACTCCATGGGAAAGCTCCGGTTTGAGTTTCATCAGGATGAGAAATGGTTGCATGCGGAATCCGGTACAATACTATTGGGTGGCTTTTCATTAATATTGATTAACAGATAAATAAAGGGGTGAACTGTTATTATAAGGTTTGAATAATAATAATAATAATAATAATAATAATAATAATAATCATAATAATTCGAGTATTTTTATTTTTTCCATCGGGGGCGCTATTGTTCTACCTTCTTCAAGACAACTGACACATCATGTTGACATCGACTGCTAGGAGTCATTTTACAGCCTAAAAATGAACCACGCACCTCCCCTTTGCATGACTGGGACCAGCACATTCCACACTGATTCTGATGGCTGTTCAGACTTTCAAAGATGCACTCCAATAACAAGAAGTGACCAATGTATATAAATAGTAAGCAATGGAAAGCCTTTAGAATTTCACCAGATGACTATTACCATTCAACTATTGTACATACATATTTTACATACATAGTATTGACAAGATCAATATAATTCACACTGGGCAGTAGTTTTAGGGTCAGCAATCCAGTCTTCCTGTTGAAATTTATGACCCAATTTACTGAACAATCGCCTGGCTGCCTGAAGTCTCCGTGGACTTCTCCGTCGCTATATAATATCACTTGCATGCAGGCGTTCACAAAGAACAGGCGAGACTGATGATGGTACGTAAAAATATTATCATTTTTAGCTCAAAGGTAAACCTAAACAAGGCAAAAAAAACTTGTAAAAATCCTCAAATATTGTGTGACATCACACAGAATGATGATTTCAACTTATTGTTCCAGAAATTCTCACTAGTGACGCATTACTTTCTCCATCAGTAGAATAGCCTGAGGGGTAACCACAGTCTTGGTTACATCCAGCAACTCAAACACACACAAGCTAAATGCGCACACACACACACACACACACACACACACACACACACACACACACACACACACACACACACACACACACACACACTGTGATTTATTTAACAGCAATCAGCTGCTATTCACATTCAGAACAAAGTGGGTTGCCTTTTCAGCAAAAGAAAGAGTGATTGAACCAGGACTTAGGAACCCAGCGTGATGCCTTCCTTCGGACAAGCTAGGCTCACTTTTCTCTCCTCCCACGACATCCTTGTCATTGATCGGGTATCTTTCACCGCAGCCAGCATCTTCCCTGAGACATAATCAGTTGGGAATTGGTCAAGTTGATAACACCCTCTGTCTCGCAATCATTCACAGACACAGTCTCGCTCAGTATTAACTCTACTAAAGGGGACAGTTGAAGGAATGGGGGGGATTTTAAGTTAAACCTGAAGGCTTGAAATTATTTTTCCCAACATACTTCCCAGGCTGTCGCTCTGATGAACTCACACCACTCATAGAGTCTCAGAGACATCACTGGGCAATGATATCCTGTTCTTGCCACTTAAATGTTGTTAGTAACCTGAATGTTGTTAGTCACTTAAATGTTGTACAGAGACTCAGATCAACCCGACTCAAATTCCTTGTTTGGCATTCACAAACTTGGCCATAAAGCTGATTCTGATTCTGGTAACAGCATTTCCAAACGCTCGGGCTCATTTTTGTTCCTCCTGTTTCTGCATGCAAATCACCGTTGGATCAATCTGCTGTCATCTGATGAACTAATTATGCAGTAATTGTTCTGGTTTAGACCCTGAAGGAAAAAAGTAATCGTTTAGAATATCACTCAAGAAATGATTTTTGTTATGATCAGAATAATTATTCCTTCCTTCCCTCCTTCAACCCATAACCTGGAAATGTCCGTTTTATTTCTCAACTGGTTAGGAATGATAATTTTTGCCACCCTTATGACTGAGGGTATCTTTCTGAAAATCTTCATTTTGACTATGGACATCTACTTTACTCTTTCTTTGGATTGTTTTATATTGTGTGTTCAATGTTCCCCACTCTGCATCCATTGGTGGTCTGTTTTCAAGGGTTCTCATTTTTGAAGTGCTTAAAGCAAGGAGACACAAAATAAAGCGAATCCTTTTTGCAACTTTGACCAAACCAAAATGTGCGATTGAACCCACATAAATTAATGTTTTTTTTTTATATATAAATTTCCCATGTGTGAGTTATAGATAAAGCTGTAAAATTAGCAATTTCATTTTTTAGCTTGTAGCAATTAGCAAGTAGCAACAAGCCACTCTGTTCAACTCCTACGGCGAAATAAGTTGAAAGCAGCAGTTTCTCCTGAGTCAAATATAATATTGTCGAACTGTAGGTAATATATATTGTGTCTTGTGAGAAGAGAGCTCGAGTTGCCTTTTTACCTGCTCTTAAGTAAGGCAGACTGTCACTCGTGTTAACGCGACGCTTCATCTGAGACTATTATGAGCAGTAGACAGAGAAAAGGGTGCCATTAAACTATTTAGATACGTAGCCTGGCCCTTCTCCACCCTGCTCTCTTTTACTTCCTCTGAAAGCACTTAATCCTTGATCCAAACCATCTCGCCCACCCCGCCTTTCTGTCTTTCAAATGTAGCCCCATAATTGTCTGAATCAATGCTCAGTGGGACTCTCTTGCTGCGATTAGGCGAGAATTGAGGCTACACTGTTAGTCGTCATGGTTTCCAGGCAATGGTACGTAATTTCAGAAAAATCTGCCTAGGACTGACAGGGAATAATGAACATAAATTAAAGCATTTTTGCTGCATTTAGATGCTTAATTACCCTGCGGGTATCCCTAATGAAGGTGCGAGGAATGCGTGAGATGGTTGGAAACACTGTTTACGGTATGTGCCATATAATACACACCCACTGGGATGCTAACCTGCATGGTTACATATAAGGTCTTCACACCCATCAAGGAGCAAGCTGCAAAGGCGTTGCATCTTGTTAAACTTGAGAAAAATCACATTCATTCAATCGGGTGTGTGTGGCAGATCCCCCTATGCGGCGTTCACCCTGACAGATGTGAGAAAATGGCTTTCTACCTTGAGCCGGGAATTAAATGCAACTCTGATTAGAAGTCACAGTCGAATTTCTTCACCCCAAAGCTGCTAAATGATGTTCTTTGTATAACTGACGAGATCATAATTCATTCAGATTCCTCTGCTGCATGTGAAAATGATAATCAGCAACAGCTTTTTTTTTTTATCATATTCATCAACAGAAAGTGACATTTCAGATATTTTTGGGTAGTTACAGGACCGCCAAGGTTGAAAACAATCAAATTGGGCTGAATTTACCATTCTAATATCAATTACAAGGAGAACTGTTGGAATACTTTTCATCTGTCTTGTAACTCTTGCATCAAAGCAGGTGAAACAGAATATGTATGTGACATATGACAGAGCGTTCCCATTTCTGCAGCAGACAAGCAAATATGACTCCAACTTCAAATTTACATGAGTTAATCATCCAAGAGGCAGCAATGATGATCCGAAAACGTTTTTTTTTATGACAAATGTATATTTCACGAAGATGAGTTCATTTCTCACATTTTTGTGAATATTTTATCATATGGAAATGACACTTTGCTACAAAGTACTGCTTGCATAACTATGTAAATTTACTGTCTACTCAAAAGTACTCATCAAGCAACCATTAGTGTCCACGCCGCTGGCAACAAGAACGAGTGAACCCTTGAGCAAAAATAGTCAAATTAGGCCAATTTCTCTCCCCAATGCCATGTGACTGACTCATTAGTGTTACAAGAGCGCAAGTGTACTATATGGAGAGAAGCTATGTTCATTTTCACTCTCACAGTTCTGAAAATGAAGGCCTACGTCACAGGTGTCAAACTCAAGGCCCGGGGGCCAGATACGGCCCGCCACATCATTTTATGTGGCTCGGGAAGACAAATTGTGCATCAAATTTGTGTGTCATTACCAGAATTGCAAATTGGCTTCACATTGAATAATCTTTTTTTTTTTTTTTTTTTTTTTTTTTTTAATATTTGACCAGTTTTTACTTGTCTAATTCGAAAATGAGTTATTTGTCAGTTTGTTTTGTAGCTTTTACTGAATATAATATGAGGTGCTCATACATTTATTTGGGTTGACAGTCATAATGGCCCTGCGAGCGAAGCTATGACTACAATGTGGCCCGCAAAAAAAATGAGTTTGACACCCCTGGCCTACGCTATAGGAAGATTGTGAAAACCTTAAAACTGAGCAGCTAACCCTAACCCTACCTCAGATCAAAACTGGATGAATGGATGGACAGATGGATGGATATTGAAGTGACCACCTCAATATTGTACATGTACTCATTTCATTTTATAGACAAAAAAAAAAAAACACGGAGCAATATGCACGTCACAATTTGTGCTTGCGTTATGACAAACCACCAGACGAGATTCCCAATTCCCCATGAACATTGAGAACAGTGTCTCAATTCCATACTTTTTATATCTATGACTTGAATTTTGCCATCACCGTGAAGCATAAATTATTCTGCTTGGAATCTTGGACGCTGTCTTTGGCTGATAAAGCAGCGCAGCAGGAAGTGAAGCAAGTCGCAGCTATTGAGCGGCCTCAGTCTCAAACAGAAGAAAAAACGCCAGGGCAGTGGTGCTGCCGCCGAGAACGTCAATTTTGCTCTTTAGAAAAGGGGCACTGCTCAGAGAGTGAAAGCAAATCAACACGGTTATCGACCCAGACAACCCAACCCTGTAAATTGCACTCAGAGAGACTAACAAAACAACAAAAACCATCATTGGGCTTTTATTGACAACGAGCACTTTGGCTGGCACACTTCACTTCCTGACTGAAAAGGCCCAAAAGACATACTTGATAAAGTTTGCCATGTATTTTTATTTATTTTTATTTCCATTGTTTGTTTTCAAACACTGGTCACCAACACCTTTCTTTTTCATGTCAGAGATATGTCATCTTTGTAATCGTTCAATTCTGTGGACATGATAATTGGCTGTTTTTAATACTTGGAATGAAGAAAATCGGTTGCACCCTCTTTTCTCCAGGTCTTTTATTGCCGGTGGCAGAAAAATCATTTTACCTCCAAAACCATCCATTTTCAGACAAAACAAAAAGACATGTAAAAGTATTGAGCCATTAGCATTTCATCATCAAATGAGAGCTAGCCATTTAAATATTATTTAAAAAATATGAAATTAATCATAATTTGCCATAGGACATTTTGGCTAAATGCCAGCATTATGCAAACAACTCTGATGATGAAAGTCATCTTGAACACACAAAAGCTTCTCTCCTAAATGGTGACACAAATGTGATCATTTGAGGAATTCATTGCTTGTGTGTGTGTGCATGCTTTTGTGATTTGTCAGCCTTTAGGCATGGCAACATTATAAAGGTGCCACTGTGCAATGAAGTCAGACCGGCATTGTGCCATTGCAACATCCGGTAGCAGAAGCAGAACGTTGCCAAATGAAACTATGACAAAGAATATGAGGAGACAGTTGAATAGTATGTGCTATCCAGTTGGCTCTGGATGCGTGAGGGAGGTCCTTTAAAGGGTTTGCTTCTTCTGTCACACAGTTCACATCTCAAACTACAGCCCATTTTGTTCCCCTTTGACACCATCTGAAAGTTCTAATGATCGTCACACCAACATCTGGGTGTGGTGAAATTTGTCCTCTGCATTTAATCCATCCCTGTGTGATTTTGATCCAACCCCTGGGAGAGGGAAGCAGTGAGGTCACACTCAGGAATCATTTGGTGATCTAACCCCCCAATTCCAACCTTTAATGCTGAGTGCCATGCAGGGAGGCAATGGGTCCCATTTTTTTTTAATATAGTTTTGATATGACCCGGTCGGGGTTTGAACCCCAAACCTTCCAGTACGTATTCGTAAAAACAATAAAACGTACTCACAAATACATTGGAACATATTGGAGTGCTACAAATGATTTTTTCCCATAATGCCAAGGGGTATTGACTTATGCAAATAAAAAGCTATTTTGTTTTAAGCATGTTCCATGTACCATGTTCAAATATTAAGTCAAATTGTTCACAATTTTATGGTTTTATAGTGGCTGATTTTGTTGAGCATTTTATAAACAAAACAAACAAACAAACAAACAAACAAATAAATAAATAAATAAATAAATAAATAAATACAGGCACGCACGGACGCACGCACGGACGCACGCACGCACGGACGCACGCACGGACGCACGGACGCACGCACGGACGCACGCACGCACGGACGCACGCACGCACGCACGCACGCACGCACGCACGCACGCACGCACAGGTAGATTTTCCAATTTAAATAAATCATTCTTTCAACGTAACATGGATGAAATATACATAGTTTTTGGTATGATTTTAAAGTTTAGCCTTGAAAATGAATTTTGGAGCTACAGTATAAACAATATAGTATATTTATATTTTGAGAAAAAAAAAGATATTTCCTTAAACGTCTAAGGATTTTTGCCACCTGATGAAATTGGCTACCTCCTTAATTATGCAGAGCATTCATCTGTACCCTTGAAGGAATATATTTTTAAGAAATACTGAATAAGATCATCAGGATTCTGTGTTTTTGAAAGAAAAAAAAAAACTTAAGCCATGGTGCAATTGCTGATCTCACGCGAGTGATTTCCTGAAGCGCCTCAGCCTCTGTGATTTCTTCCGGGTTTGAGACCTGTTCGTTTTGTTTGGGTGTATCGACCCAACATGACAGGACGTGTGCTGCTGTGATCGCGTTTGTGATGCGCAAGGTGGTTGGGGGGGTCTGTCAGGACAATGTTTTGCATGGATTTCCACACCTGTGCGGCCAGGTAAAAGCGACGAAGCGACTCGGAAGTTGATTCGTCCCCGATTCGATACACCTGTCGCTCCCTTTTGGACGCGCAAGGAGCAGAGGTCGACCACACAGCGGGCTTTTTCCCCAAACCCGATCTAATATTTCCAAGAGGACATTTGTGTGGCAATTATGAAGGTCACGGTGACTTTTGGAGACACAGCGGTGGTGGTTCCGTGCAAAGCCGAATGGACTGTACGGGATTTAATCGACCAATCAACACGAAGATACCGGAGGATTTTGGATCAGGTAAATACTAGTGGATGATGAATTAAAAACACGCACATATTTGCACTTGTTTGACAACATTGTGCGAAATCGATTGTGGAACAAACTCGTAGTCGATAGTCAGCATTCCGCTCATTCTTAAAGTTTTCAACCACTATCGGTTACGTCATACGTCACGTGACATAGTGATACAAACCAACGCTCAAAAACTAGAAATTTCTTGTAGGTGCGTTTCATTTAGTATGGAAGAAAACCACCAACATTGTAATATATATATATATATATATATATATATATATATATATATATATATATATATATATATATATATATATATATTCTAAATTACGTTATGACATGATTAGAAGGAAATCTACATAATTTACATGCAAAAAAATAAAACGGCACCTTTTTGACAGACTTTGTGAATAATTTGCATTTCATGTAATACTTAATAAAATAACGATTTGAGATTTTCGTTTTTCTTTTACACTTAAGTTGTCAGATTCACCGTTCAAGCTGTGCTTAGAATTGGTTTTGTTTTTAATTCTTTGAAAGAGTCGCTGAAAATATTGAGATATATTATTTGAGTCACCAGGGAGAAGGCAATGCATCATCATCATCATCTTCTGCATGTATTGATACACTTGACAATCATTTGTTTATTTCTCCTGGAGGTTTTGGAAAGAGAGTGAAGGGCGTGTCTGTTATACCTGTAAAATATTTACAGGCATTCATTACAGTGGAATCTAGGTTTACGCAAAACTTATTTTTGAATGACGACAGCTTGAATTACAGACAGTACTGGACTTGATTAAACAATATTGTTTTTCATTGATCAATTTATTGGAAACAACTTATTTTTGAAGCTGGTCCAGTTTAATGTTAGAAAGAGCTGTTTTGACATGTCACAAAGTTGCCACAAGGGGTATTTTTCACCACTCAAAATCCATTCACCCACAAATAACATAGTGATTGGATGATCTGTCTGAGGCGGAATCACTCTTTGATTGATTAGTGAAATAAGTGAGTGAGTGAGTGAGTGAGTGATCTTGAAGTGCTGTATAAACATGAACTGATCCGGAGACTTTACCGACTCGCGTTGTGTTCGGCGACTCTCATTTTCTAGAAAAGGATGAAAACAGAATTTATATAAAAATGAACACATTTCTCATTTAAGAAGTATTAAGAGCCCCCCCCCCCCCCCCCTTGAGTGACATGCAACCGACACTGTAATGTAGGTATTGTATCATAGTCAGATTTTCGATTATCACAACTACACTATTCCTAGCTGAATTTAGACAAATGGTATTTCTAGAAATTTGATCTTTTGATTAGTCAGCATAGTTTGTGCTGTTACTGTATATACTCCTCAGGGTGGGATTGCGAGAAGCCCCGTCTGTCAACACGGACAATAGCTTCCCGCTAAAAGCTCTAGTATCTCAGTGGGCAGGTGGAAGTTGACTCTTTAATGCCCCTCTATGTGGCCGCAGTCTAGAATGTGAGCGGCAGACAGAAGGCTTTGTCCTCCGAGTGATGGGGAATTAGGATTGGTGACAGGCTGCGCTCTTATCATCTGGCCGCTCCATGCGGCCTTTCCCTTGGCAAGTGGCGGGTGGACAAACACACCGAGACTCACACACACACACTGGGTTTCACTAACAGCCCACTCAGCCCATTGGCCCCTGTTGATTCCGAAGAAGTCTAATTGTGAGCATGTGATTAGATTACACCCGGGGCCTCGATCACTCTTTATCGGGCATGTTGATTAGTCGCTGCAGATGCTGACTCCACAGCCCGCGGATTCCTCCTAATAGAAGCAGATGATCACGAGGACATTACATCTCTGCCGACAACATTCAGTTAACAGCCATGTGAACTCCACATCCTTAGGACAACGTCAGAAAGCTGGTTTTAACTTTGCCGGAAATCTTTTCTGGATAAACTCCCGTAACTCTCTAGTTATTTCCCAGTAGAGATTGCCAAAACGTTTATATGCCATTCACAGTTTTAGAAAACTACTCTTAATTTGTTAATGTTTGAACATAGAGAGAGACTTTTAGTGCAGTGAGTGTTATTGTCCAACCTGAAATATTCATACCTGTTTACTGTCGTGGTGCAAGTCTTGAGAAGCAATTCTTGAGTCTCAGTAATCAGAGAGAATTGATGGATTTGAACCCCACAGGAAAATCTCTGGTGAGATTTGAAGTGAGGCGATCATAGCACCATTGCCCATATCGCTCATCATTGTGGACTAACGTCGGACTACATATTGGACTGGACAATAATCAATCACAGTAGCAGACAAATCCTAGCACAGTCGGGGATTTAACACCATGAGTGGTGATGAACGGGACAGTTTGTTGTCTGGTTATGGATCACGTTAGCAGCTGATCATAACAATAGCATGTTCCACTAAGTAGTACTAAATATGATTGTCATGAATGGGTTGAATGTTTTGCCTGTTGAAAGTAAAATTCTGGTTTGACCTTGAAGGCCACACTTGTATCATTTGCCATCTTGACCTATTTTGGTTGAACTAAACTAAGTACTCTTGCATATAGATCATCATTTTGTACAGTAATAGTACAATCCTGCAGGGTTGCCTAAATAAGACTTTTGCTAATTGGCAGAGGGGCAATCTTCTACATTTTCGGTAGAAAATTGTGCCTTGAATGGTTATATCTTTTTGTGATTTCACTGCATCTGAGTTACTCATTGTTTTAAATGGTTTACTTAATCCCAAGTACACGCCTGAGGAAAACGAGGGGCAGAAGAATGTAAGCCATCAAGTTTGACCGGTTTGTCCTGTGAAGTGCACATGCTTTGCCCTGATGTTGTTGCAGCAGATCCACTTAACTGTGATAGTGAGGTGGTTTACAGCACAATCAGCACAATTTGATGGGATCCACTTGTCCTCAGTCAAAAAAGGCTTTTTTTTTTATTGAAAGTAATAATAATGATAATAATAATGCTTCATCTTTAAAAAAAAGAAAAGTCATGCAAAATGCAACAAACTTTGCCAATGCAGAATTTATATCTAGAATCTGATTACAGCGTGCACTTGTACCTTGTAAAATGTTCAGTTTATGTGGAGAATAATAATAATGAGCTCCATATCCTCCGAGGTCAATTGAGAGAAAAATGCATTAGTCAGTGAACTTCCACATTAATGAATGTTTTCTTTTTGAATAGATCAAACACTGTAGCCCGCTCAGTGTCGTAGCTCTTCCAATACAGGGTGTGTATGTTTTGAACTCTGTTTGCATTGTGATAATGAAATCAGCCTGGAATTTGACCGCTGGCACCCCACCCACATAACTGAAGAGTTTTTCTTTTTCTTCTCTCTCTCTTTTTTTTTCATTCCAAAAACATGCATGGTAGGCTGATTGAGCACTTCAAATTGTCCATAGATGTGATTGGGAGTGTGTATGGTTGTTCGCCTGTGATTGGCTGGCAAGCAGTTCAGGGTGTCCCCTGCCTACTGCCCAAAGATTGTTGGGATTGGCTCCAGTGCGCCCGTGACCCTAATGAGGGTCATAAGCAGTTCAGATAGTGGATGGATATTATTCTTGAATATTTGTTTCATACTTGACAAACTTATTTTCAACACTTCAGCCCATTTATCAGTTGTACTGCAGATTAGAGAAAATGAGTGCGCTGAATAAATCATCAATTTGCACCCCTAAAATTTCTGGTTATGAGTCACAGTGCTCCTAACAAAAAAAAAAAAACAGCTCAGTCTGGAGCTCTGTGCTACTTTTCAAATATATTATTAAATCTCACATACACACTGAAATGCCCTATTTTCAAACCACCGCTGTGAAAACATCAGGCCGTTCAACAAGATGTAAACAAATTGTCGCTAAATTACTTTTTGCTTTTTGTGTGCAGCATGGGAGAAGTGGGGTGAAAACCCTTCACCTGGAGTACCCTGATGGAGGCATCCTGGACATGGATGACCTGCTGACAGACCTAGTGGAAGATAAGGACAAGGTAAGACAAGAAAGTGTTCTTTATTGCTCTTAGGTGAGCGAGGTGAAGCTTCAAGGTGGAGCTCAGGTTTGCTTTATTTTGATGTTTTAGCCTGCCAGGATGATTGCGGGGCTTTGCAGCAAAACTTTTAAGTCATCTGACAGTCTGTCTCTCTGTTTTAGAGACTGAAGGGGCTGCAATGATACTTGAGTTTTGTATAAATTTGCACTAAGGTATAAATAATACAGATAAAATAAATAATAAATAATATAGATAAAATAAATACAATAAATAAAATAAATAATTGCCATGTTTAGACCCTTCCAGCCCCCCCAAAAATCTAGAGTCTACATTTCATTCTCATCTACGTTATGTAGGATTATTTTGTTATTTTTTTTTTTTTTTTTTACAAGTGCTGCACACTATCCTCCTTGGTATTTAAAATGTAGGAAGAATTGTATGCTTGTATCTGTGTGCTTGTGTGCAAGTGTGCCAAAACAGTTTCAGTAAAACAAGGTGACAGAAGTGAAAAAAAATGGATGTGAAAGTGTCAGCAGAAGTGGGAAAGACGCTGTTTCAATGTCTCAGAACAGAGGCATCATTTTCTGGCTGCACTGTATTAATGTGTGCATCGTGTTTGTGACTCACAAGTTTTAATGATTCCATTCCAAGCTTCTATCTGCCAATGTCACAGCTCAGTTCCGTTGCTAACAAGTCAGACTGGCGTCAGCTGCCTTCGCTCGGCTGTGGTTCTTTTGGGCAATTACAGGCTTTGCTGGAACCTTTGCTACTGAGGAACTGTCCTATTTACCTTGTTCAGCTTCCACCCGATTCTCAAAACAACTTCCCCACTTTCATCTCCACTCTAATTTTATTCTTTTGCTTTGCTGCTGATGAAAAGATGGCAAGGCAGTGATCCTCACCACGTGCCAATCATCTGACTCGTCTCGTCTCCAGCCTTCCAGACGCTTTCAGCTTGCGCAGATTAATGAGCTGCGCCTGGTTTTTGTGATTAGCCTTCTTTTGTTTTTCTGTCTTTTATTACCTTGCCACAGCAGACAGATTCTGTCTTTAGTGTTTTTCTTTTTGTTCCATTATTGTGGCCAACGGCATCATGCTATCAATCATACCGTGGTGGACTCATTGTGAACGTGTGCACCAGCACAGCATGGGCCCTGTATTAGCGTCGGATGCTAATGAGTTACAATGGCTGGCTGTTTGCACATGCATACACACACACACACACACACACACACACACACACACACACACACACACACACACACACACACTGACACGCACACACGCACACACGCACACACACACGCACAATAGAGCGCATACAGTCATTAGCCTCTCAGTCACCAAACAGCCTCATAAATGTTTGTTGAGCATATACAGTATTACTCACAAGTACAACAATGCTGCAGTCTGAAAATTATATTCTCTTGATTAGCTTTAAAATGCGTGTCATTTGGAATCGGTGACCTGTCACGTTGACACACTGTAAATCTCGTTTGATGCATTGTTTATTTAAATTAAAATAATTCGGTGATCACTGTACGCATTGTCAATGTGAACGTCAGTAACACTGCCACTCTGCCACTTTCATCTGTTCCATCTTAAATGTCAGCTTTAATGGGTGACAATAGCTAATAACTTGTGGTAATCCGACAGCGAGAAACTTTGTGTGAGTGAATAAGATGTGATCATGGGGAGTACTGCAGCCTTTGATGCTTCATGACACCTCAGGCTCGCCCACCCCCTTTGCTCTGCGAAAATTGCCATGGTGAACAGCGTTTGATTGGCATGTGAATAGCGGCTCAGGAAATTGGCCCAAGGTTCAAGTGCGCTAATTAGAATACCTTCAGACTCATGCCAGACTAATCATCATGCAGCACGCTAAACATTTTCCATACGTCTTAACCTGTGAAGTTATTCAACACCTTGTCTGACATGCGGGATATTAAGACTCTGGCTTGTCACGAATAAAGTAAATCAATTCTAGTACATCTGCTTGCTGTGTACATAATGCCCCCCCCCCCCACTTCTATGTTTTCTAACATTTATTAACTCTTCAGCCTAACCTGAGCGGAACAAAAGCCACTCCCACAGTTGTACTCATTCATTGTCTGCTGCTTAGCTTTTCATTCCAGGCAAGATTTGCCTCTGAATTTTAATTGACTTAGCACGGGCCACTGTGCTAGCTTCCGACTTTGACTGATGGACCCCCTCCAAAGTCATTTGTCAGCTCACCAAAGCAAAAGGGTAGAATAAGCCCTCTTTGTGTTCTTGCCCCCATCGGTTGTGTTGTGACTAACGGAGGTCGTGAGGGGTCAACGTAATAGCAGATTGTGCCCCTCGCTGCCACACTTATTACAGTACACTGTTATTCTGTCAGTATCACAATCACCCATTAGCTGCTTTGTCACGGTTATGAGATCCCAGTGGGAGTGCAAGGTGGGGCTACCTTTTCAAAGCCTGCACGCACACAAGCTTTGAAAGACACAAAGATAAATCCGCTTAATAAATATCGAGCATTTTGGCACACGAGCCTGGTGAGAAGCAGTGCACACCTTGTTATGAGTAGAGCAACTTATTTACAGATGACCTACTCTGACTGGACTCATTGACATCGCGGTGGGTTGGCTGAAGTCTGTTGTGCTAATAACTCAAATCAGCTGAGACTCACACTCTGAGCAGTGGGACACTTTCACTACAACGGTGGGGATGATGAATGCGTACAAACCTGAATCCAGCTCATTTAGGCTAATGTTTAATGATTCTCTAGTGCGACTGCACAGCTGCGTCCAGTGTGAGAACATCCGCATTGCATAAACACATCTTGTTATATTATTATTCTATTTTCCCGCCTCTCAATAATCATCTTCAAGATGTTTAGCCTAATGATTTTCCGCTAATGTGTCTGAACTTGAGTTATCCTGACATGTGGAAAAGGAGATATATTTACATACGCTGACTAAAGTGTTTGCGCTTGACATAAATACATGTAATACATGATGAAAGAAATTACAATATTGCCATTTTAAATTATGCAATAAAACATAAAGTCTCCCCTTCAACTAGATTTCTATTTTTAGATACACCTGTGAACGTTTCCTCAACACTAACAGTCAATAACGATTTCTACTCAAAACTGCAGCGTCAGGGTGACAGTTTATCGCAATTGCCAATGTTCCATTTTTATATCACGTATAATATCCATCCTTCCATTTTCTGAATCGCTCTATCCCGATGTTGGTCATTTTTTAAATTTTTCTGCAAGTGCTTCAACAGCGTAGTGGTTCACTTTGGTGCAGTGGATTGGTCTGTCAGCTCCATCAAAGCAATGTTATGTTCAATGTGGATGTTCCATGTGCAACTGCTGGCATTTCTTCAAACGACAAGCGATGAACATGCACAAGTCGGTGTGACAACACCTCTGCATAAAATTATTATTATTATTTTTTTTTTTGAAGGTCTCCCTCAACACAGCCTTGACAAGCTAGATTAGGCATCTATTTCTTCACTTCACATCACACATGTATATTTCGGTCTGTGTGCTATCCCCCAAATCTGGTACTGTGTTGAGTAGATTTAGGCTGGATTAGCCCTGAACTCACTCGTAATACATCCAGTTTTCTACGACTACCAGTAGTAACCATTACCACTGCCACACCTAAAAAAAAAAAAAACACTTGCCAATAATGGTAATGTGGTTTTCAATGCAGAAAAATGACTCCAAAGTGTTTCACACCTATATTTTTTATACCAATTGTTTTGGTTGTGGGGAAAGCAATTTTTATTAACAATCTTAGTGATGAGTTTGATAATGTACAATTGCCTCATTGAAGCAAGTTAGTAATGCATTACTCTAGTTACAAAAATAGTCAAATCTATATTATTATTATTATTATTATTATTATTTAATTGTGTAGCTTGTGTAAGAGAAATGATTAGGGTAGCAGCATACTACACCCTTTGAATTATGCATCGTTCCTTCAAAGAAAGAATGAAGGATGGCGAAGGGGGCATTTGTGAGATGGATGACAACGGCACAAAAGCAAAGTATCTCAATAGACTGCTACCTCACACACACTTACTCAAGAGCCACACACACACATCCAAACACAGCAGCCCAGAAGAAAAATGAGCTGATTAGTATGAGGCAATGAGAAAAGGAAGTGAGTGTGGGTTTTTTTAGGCTGTCTGTACGTGCGTGTGCACAAGCTGATATTGACTCTTACTAACATGCAAAACTGTTTGGCTAAAGCAAGGTGTCACTGTTCATCCTTTTTGCAGTCTACACATTACCCTCATAATATTCTTTATTGTGCAGATCAAGAAGTAAAGTAAAGGTGCAAGTGATACATTCCAGTCACACCCGAGAGAGGTGAAACTATGATATTGAAAAAAAAAAAACACAAAAAAAACACACTTTGAAGTATTTCTTACTTATTCCTGACTCTCTTGCTGTCAAGAAATGGGGGACTATTATATAACACCATTTTGAGGAAACAAAGACACTCGCATAGTTCTCTAAAGAGGCAAATCATACATTCTGTGTGTGTGTGTGCACAAAAGGAAGTGGAGGGGTTTTCTCCAGTCTGTACGGCATTGCATGCAGTTAATTTTAGCAAATGATTGAATACATTATTAATGACGCATCTGTGAGTTGTAACATGTAAACAACGCCTACCCTTTTCTTACATCTGCGTCTCATTTGTCTGGCCACTACCAGCTCAGTGGCCTAGTAGTAGAGTGTCCGCCCTGAGACTGGAAGGTTGTGGGTTCAAACCCCGGCCGGGTCATACCAAAGACTATAAAAATGGAACCCATTGCCTCCCTGCTTGGCACTCAGCATTAAGGGTTGGAATTGGGGGGTTAGATCACCAAAAATGATTCCCGAGCGCGGCGCCGCTGCTGCTCACTGCTCCCCTCTCCCCCAGGGGATGGATCAAAATCACATGGGGATGGGTTAAATGCAGAGGACAGAGCCCTTTGAGACTGCTTGTGATTTAGGGCTATATAAACTTGACTTGATTGATTGATTGATTGATTTGCTTATGCTGAAAATGGAAACCAAATGATGCACACTCACACCAGTGTCAGCAATCAAAATGTGTTGCCTATGTTTTAATGATTATTCTTGTACCAGGAGTTAATGAAGGTTCATTCTCAATACAACCCCATACGTCTCATCTTCTCCCTTTCCCCTAGAAATGTTTGTTCATGAGAACCAAGACATTAAACACCAAAAGTGGTGTAAATCACAAAGACCTTCCTAGATGACAACACTTCTCAATAATAACTAACATTGGCGAGCAAAAAGAAAAAAGGGGGCGCATGCATGGACAGAAATGAATATTTATTTCATTGTAATGACGTTCGTTGGATTAGATGTACCATATGTTGGTGTCAGCGCAAGCCTTACTAAACGTTTGAAAACTGTATGACCAATTGCCATTCTTCCTATTTCAAAATAATTTTAAAAACAATCAGTACAACAGTGTCAGGTCCATCCTCGTCTGCTGTCGCTGTTGTTAACTCGGCAGCACTTGTTTTCTTTTTACATATTCTCTCAAAGGACCGTTCTTGCATCCTTTCCCATGTAGTATGAGAATCTTTGTTTTGTGCTGGCCAGTTGCTTCTCTCTATCTACTTGGAAATTGTAATCCTGCCAAATATAACCCATTCTTAATAAATGTACGTACCTAAAATCTGATTGTGTTTCCTCTAACTGTATTGTTAATTTTTTTTATATCTTGAATACTTAACAAAGTCTATTTATTGCTACTCTCCAAGACTGCCAACAAAGTCCACGAAAGCCACTGAATACAAATTTCACTTCTTGAGGGCGTCTCACCTTTTGTGTTATCTTCAAAAATACATAGAATATTGTTGCCACTTTTTTGAGAATAATGCATGCTAGGTTAAAATCATCCTTAGGACTTTGTGTGTGTGCTTTTTGTGTGTTCATTCGCACGTATAGCACTCCGCCCTTGGGAATCTTCATTGATTGATGCAGTCAGCAAGCTCAGGGGGGGAGAGAGACGGCCGCTGGGGATGGATGGAGATAAGAAGGGAAAGAGGAAAGCTGATAAAGGAAGAGCTAGAAATGCATTCATCAAGAGCCACAATCAGATTGTTTTGTTGGTGTCAAGTCTTTTTTTTTTTTTTTTTTTTTTTTCTCATCCTCTCCTTTGCAACTGCCAATCCGCTGGAGTCTTCTCTCCAATGCACGCTTGTGCACAGTGAAAGCATGCAAGTGTCAAATCTTTCCATGGGCAGGTGTCATGCTGATATTAAATCATGGGAGGTTGAGGAGAGGGACGACATCATGGTGAGATAGAAAATGTGTCACACTGTCTTTAGTTACTGCAAATAGTTACACGCAAACACACAAAACTGTTTTCTTTTTATTTGTACACAGTTACAGCCCTTAACTTTGTTAGATTTCTAATGAGACCACCTCCACCCTCCCATTATCCACATTATCCACACATCAGCAGAGGCGTAGCCCCACTATTGATGAACGCGCTCTCATTTGCTCTACTAGAAGCTGAGTCCTTGTCTCAATTAGGAGGCGATTTTGGAAATTACATCCAGTCAAAATTAGAGCTGTCAGGATTAGGTGAATAGTCACAATTTACACTACCATTCAAAAGTTTGGGGTCACCCAGACGATTTAGTGTTTTCCATGAAAACTAATATAATAACAAGTTACAGCGCGTTTTTGATGTACCGTCATGTTTGGTTACACTCACATGTTGTAGCGTGTGCTATGGATTACAGAAGCATTAGTCGGTGAATTCCAATCAAAACACAGCGACTTATAAGTTTGGAGTGACACTGAATCATGAACAGCACACCTGCTCTTGCGTCAGTTCTCGCTCGTTCTGTCCCTCCCTCATTCCCATACTCTGGGACAGAGTGATGTGTTGGGAAAGTTGGAAACAGGAGCACTCAAAGTAACATTTATAAACATGCCATGAATGCTGTTGCAAAGCTACAAAGTTCAATAAAGGTTTAATGGACTGTATCATCTTAATTGTCTTCATCTTTAATTTGCAAATAGCTGTGATTTGATTAGTCGACTAATTGCATAGAAGCTCTCACACAGAAAAGTGATGTTCCTTTTTTTTTTTTTTCCTTTTTTTTTTTATTCTTTTTTTTTTTTTAGTACTCCATATTGGGAGCCGAAGAACCCGATACAGGCTCACACAGTTGAATTCACAAGGAATCTATTTTTGTAATTGCCCAGTGATTCTGTGCGATTGGCCAATCTGTCATTTTTCGCAATGGTTTGGTCCAACTTCAGAGGGATCTTGAAATGTACTGCAATGGTGGAGCTCAAATTGACACTTTGTCTTTTCCAGCTGGTGGCGCTGTTCGAAGTGCAGCGTGGGATGACGGACAGCCCCAGGGAAAGTATCTCTAATGGTGATTCCAGTGCTACACCCAGTCCTGAGCCCCTGAGTTATTATTCACTTGTGCAGCTCCAGGAGCCAATCAAAGGGGAGATAGAAGTCAATGAGGCTGCCCTCAAATCAAGTAAGTCTGTGGTTTTTTTTTTTTTTTTATATTTTGATTTTATTTGTACCTAGGACTACTGGATGCTGAACAAATCCGTAGATTAACAACTCAATTGATGAACTCCTAATTTAGCAACACATCAATAAAACAGCAGTACATTTTTCTTCACATCCAAATGTCCCAGTAACTGTAAGAGCCTCCATTTCCCAGCTGAACAGACACACACTTGTAAATCTGTCTCCACGCCGTGTCAAGATGCCCCAGTCCACTTTTATCAGCTGTGTGTTGCCCACTATGCTATTCAGCCTATACCACCTGCCATCCAGTTAACCACCTGGCTTCTTCAGCCTTGACCCGATTCCATCTCATTTCCTCCCAGTCTCCGCACGGCCTCACATCCTAACTATATTTTGATGACTGTACTTTTTGGCTGAACATGAATGGATTTATTATAGCCCTTCCTGCTCCTCATCCAACAGTCTTGTCGCACCATCCCGCCTCCAGCCCAAATGAACCGACTAACTTAGTTACAAAGTGATCCTGTGAAGAGCCGGACTGACGTCAAGACCTGGCTTTTGTTTGTTAAACATGCGTACAGTCACATTAGAAAGTATCTGTTCTGGTTGTTATTTCAGATTTTTTTTTTCACACCTAAATGCTTCAGCTCATTAAACCAATTTTAAAATTTCCAAGTAAATCTAAAATGCACTAAGTATGCAAATTTTATTCAGATAGAGAAAAGCCAAATCTAAAACTATGAGAAAAAGTAAATACCCCCTATCATATACAAAGTAATATCGGAACAAAAATGTGTGTATGTGTGTGTAGATGCATATATCACAGTATACGTATCCACATTGTTTGTGTACCTCATTTTTGACCAACCATGCAATCTCAGTTTTCCTCTAAAGTCCATTTTATACTAATTCCTTTCTTGGTGCTCTTACATCCTTTTAATGATTTGCAATAATCTGGTTATAGTGTGCATGTAATCGTGCTGAGTAGTGGCGGAAGGAATAAGGAGTCATTCTGTAATCAGTTAGGCGTCAAAGTGTGTGAGTGTGTGCGTGCGTGTGACGGACCGACTTGTTTGAACAGGATGATTGGACTTCACACTGGCCCAGTGGGATGATTAGACCTGCATTGATCCTCTACTACACGGAGATACGCACACACACACACACACGCACGAGAGAAAGAGCGTCCTTATCGTATCATCCCATGAGCAGCCTGAACTGGCTTGCTCAGTCGATTGCCAGACAAACAGACCACTGGGCAACACACGTGCACACACAAACATACGTACTCTGTCAGGAGGCTACACACGACAGTATGCTTGCAAGACAAAGTCACCATCAGTGACCCTGATATGTTCATAAGCTTTCAGACACAAACGTCCTTGTTGGTACTACTGCCCCCTCAGTGAACCGGCACTGCAGCGGTACTGAACTTTTTCAGAACCGACCACAAGAAGCTCCCGGAGCTATGTAGGAGATTGAGAGTTCTAAGCAAATACGTTTTTGAGGCCCCTTTGGATCTCTTCAAAAACACTGTCAAGTGAGGAGGGGGAAGCATACATTTACCAAGGTCTGTTTTTAACCTTCAATCATCATCAAAAGTGTCTCCAAGGTAGTCTTGTTCATCACCATTTGACCCAAGGGTGACTTTAACCAAAGGTCAAAGATAGTGCACCTTTAAAAACCTGAGGGATGCATGGAACATTAAATAAAAGGAGGACTTATGAACAAAAAAAAATCTATGGGGTTAAAGAGTTATTTATAGAGTTGTTGTGTTTCAGCACAGAATATTTTCAAGGAGACAAACAGACATTTGACTTTTGTCAATTGATTGTATTCAAATAGCTCGGTGGTACGGTTGAAATCAGCCAGAGGTTGCATCAAGCAAGCGCAGGTACCATTGGCATTTGTAATCTGAGATGTGGGAAATTTTTTCAAGTCATTGTTGGACAAACCTGAACACGACATGTGGAAGCTGTGTGAAAGGATATCTGTGACCATTTTTCATCAGCTACACACACACACACACCCTTCAGCTTTTTCATTCCTACTTGTTTTCCTCCTTGACACTCTCTATTCTACCCACGTCTGATCAGGACCTTGTCACTGCCCCCTAAAGAGAGATTGATTACAGGAAAGGAGAGGATTTTGCCCATATTCCCTCTTTTCTTCGTTTTCGCCTTCCCTTCTTTGTTACAATCTTTCCGTACACTACTCTCATTTATCCTGGACCCACTCTGGTCTTTTTTTTTTTTTTTTTTTTCCTCTGTTGGCCTGGGTGTGACCACACCCTGACAGAGGATTTTCCACCACACCAGCTCCCTTCAGGCTGGATGTTAAAAGCCCAAGGCAACACAAAGCTCCAAAATTAAATTCTTTTGAATTGTTTCTTGATGGATTCATACCTGCTGCTCTCTCTCTCCTTCACCCTGCTGCTTTGGCCAGGGGCAAAGATTGATATACCTACACGAGTGTGAGTGAAGATGTTTATGTCGGCGCTGTGAAAGCTTTGAAATTATTCTTAGAAGAATAGGGAAGTGGTTTTTCGACACTCCGGGTTTGTGACACATCCATAAATAAATTGTACGCTTCATGGTATTACATTCATTTTTATTAAAGGCGCCATTTATAGTAGGTCTGAATGTCAACAGACAGGTTTTGTCCAAGCATTTCAGGTCTGTTTAGCTCAGCATGGGAATTTTTTATTTTTTTTTTGCAATTGAATGTTTTTTTTTTTCCTATGCAAGAGAGCTCTACGTTTCCTTTCCTTTCACCGGTGGAAGTGACAGTATCATTTTGAGCTTTGCTGTTTGCTGGAAAAATAACTCTTTAATAAACTAAATTTCCGTCTTTGCTGCAGACACGCCCCTATTGGTGAGGAGTAGCAGTGACTCAGTATTGGCCCCTCCCATTGAGATGACCACTGCATCAACACACCATGACCAAACCAACGAAGCACCCAAGATGGTGAGCATCATTTCACTATAACGTGCATTTTCCCCTTTTACCTGATTTTCTAGAAGTATATGAGAATGTTTTCGGTATTTTCAGCATTACGTTACAATGTCTTGGACAAATAAAAAAAAGTAAATAAAGCGTGAAGACATCCCATCGGCCATTTTGCTGTTTATGGCATGCCCTCTTTGAGGACAAAGACGAAGAAGCGTTCACCCTGGACTGTGCTTCGGGCAGCACTTTGAAATGGAAGTGCACTCCATCTTTTCCAAAGATGCCGCCATTTAACAGCACAGTGTTGATGATTTGTGTGTGTTTTCTTCTGTGCGTGACAGACTGAAAAGGAAATGTGGTCCTAACATAACAAACTCAGCAATAACTAATCATTACAGGAATCAAATTGGATAATAATTGTCTGAGCACACTGGATCATTTCAGATGAGTCAAATGACTCGTTAGGCCTACTTTATTTTTCGGTTCCCAGGTGTCTTAGTAACAATAACTGCGAGTACCACCCTTAAAAGACTTGAGGGATCAAGAATTTTTTTTATTTTATCAACTGTTCAAGCAGCTATTTTTAGTGGGCGATAAACAAGCAACTGTGAATGACAAAGCACATGTGAGCTGCTCCAAGACAGCATGGATTCCATTTTCCTTCATGGAGTAAGCTCCAGATTGCTGAATTACACTTTGTCAATTATTGTGTTTACTGAATGTGTAGCAGACACAATTATGTCCATTTATATGGATAAGTCCAAAAAGATATGGGCTATGTGCTGGCAGAAACTGAATTTGAATTTCTAAACTTGTATAATTGCATTTAAAAAAACTGTGCCTGAATTTGAATGTATTGGTCTGGAACTGAAGTTTGCAAAAATTGAAACTCACATACAACTGCCACCCAGGAGCGGTTGCACATGTGACAAATATTTTCTTCATTAAAACTGTTGTCGGATGTCTGGTGAACATCTTTGCGACCTTGAATGAACCCTGATGAAAAATCAACATTTCCTCCAGATTTTCATCACCTTGAGGTGTGGTGTTAACACAGCAAGGGGTCACACCTAGCTGCGTTACTCTGTCTGGTGTTAATGTTCCCTGAGATTTAAAAAAAAACCAAAATGACACAAGTATTGATTACTTGTGTTCCCTTGTATGTGCTTACGGCAGCATGCATGCTCATACCCGGAGGTTGTGACTTCAGTGATGTATTTTTTTTTTGGAATCTCATTATGGTTTTGATGGATGGTCAGTGATGGTTTTGCAGTGTGTGTGTGTGCATACCACACACACTGTAACTTACCTGACATGCATCGTATGACAACTGTACACAAGGCGCACATTTTTGAGTCTGCTGTGAAACGCATGCGCACAAAATCAAACGCACGTGAAATTTGGAAAAAGTAGGAATATTATGACTGAGTGAGGTTCAGAATTACTGTTGATTTGATGTCCGAGCAGAATCTCTCTTAATCAGAGGATTACCCTCACACTGGCCACCGGGTGCTTGATCCTTTCATAGTCATGTTTGTGTATTTTCTGTCAAGTACAGTATGCGTTTTACGTCATACTATATGGAGTGTTCATTTTATCATCACATGCGGCTGAATTTGGGTACATTTTAAGGAGTATAAGCAGGTACAAGCACGAGGTGGTATTTTTTTTTTTGCAGAAGCTTGTGTTAGGTGCTTGACAGTAGCCCATCTTGCATTAGGTCACGGGAAGATGCTCAGCAACAATAGCGCCTCTGGCTCATCCTCAAACCCCCCCCCCCCGTCCCCCCGCCCCCCAGCCCTAATAGACACTCTATTGTGAGATAATCTCTAACTGCCCGCATAAGTAGGTCACTGTTTGTTCAAGCGACATATGCACATGTGTTTAGTGAGCTCTCTCTATTTTTTGGTCTGCTCTTATCAGATGGTAATATTTTGAGGGATAATAATAATAATACAGCTGTGACTTGCTGTCAGAGTGTCGCTTGTGTGTTTTTCGTTCGGGGTGGGCAGGTTGGTTATGATGGGGGTGTGTGCTGAGAGCTGGTGGGCGGGCTTTTTTTTTTTTTTAGCCATTAGTGCTTTTGACGAACTGAAAGTGATGAGGCAGAAGGACCGAATTGCGCCCCTCTTGTCTTTAATGATTTGGGAACATTTTGACAGGGTGTCTCAAGGTCTTGCATCAGTGACCGCTTCCGTTATCCTCCATTTATTTGCACATCTCACTCCTCGTCCATTTGATCCAGGCTTGTTGACTTTGGAGACGAACTTAACCAAGACCTAGATCCTTGCATGACATAGGACTGTGATGCAGTGTGGGGGTGGGACCTCTAGAAAGATGTAAACACAAAGGTAGAGAAGGAAGGAAAGCTTTGGTGGCGGAGCTCACAGTCCGGCGGTCAACAATTTGCCAAGGTGATTGATGATGACAGTGCTCGTTTACTGCACTAATTGAGAGCAGATCGCTTTGTATTAACTGAGAAGATTCTAGACATTTTTTTTTATTTGGCTCGTTATGTTTTATTTGGTAGCCTTGACTAAATTTGTCCTTTTATCATTTCAGGAAATCAATCATGCGGTGAAGGGAGGTCCAACAAATCTCACCAAGATGAACCAGGTCACATTTCGGTAAGATTGTGCCCCTCTGGAAAACATTCGGATTCGACCCAGATAGATGAAAACAGATTAATGCTGCAAGACTGGACAAAGACTAGAAATGTTTTTTAACAGACATTGCTGAGCTTCATTAACGTTTTTGCACCTTATTTTAATGCTTAGAAATTGCACAAACTGTTTGAATGTTTGTGTCATGAATCTGTTTACTTGGCCCTCACGGGAAGTTATCAATATCTGTTATGTCATAACCAAGTCAACATGTGACTGTTGCCAGCACAGTATGTTTGGTAGAATTATTTAACTGCTCATACTGTAGCTCACAGGTGGCTTGGACAAGGAATTGGCTCAGGGGGCGGGAGGATTTTTCACCATTTTACAGTACAGGGATATGTTGACAGCACCGTGACAGAGTAGAGGACCAGCTCACATAGATAGTTTGCCATGGTAACAGATGGATGGCGGTGGAAGAAGCTGCATTTCAGCGAGATCCACTGACAAGTTCGTTAGGCACTCGGTCCCCGTTGATGTCAGGGAAGTCAACCACGAGTGGGAGCTCCATCTGTCTCACTCCTTGTTGCGCTTTTCATTCATCCCGCAGCACCCCGCTTCCACCCTCTCGGTGAATGACTTTGTTTGTTTTTGTCGGTAAGAGGCTGAAATTGGTGAGCTGTTCTGCATATTAGCATGTTGCACTAACAAGCTGTGGCTTCAGCTGATGAGCTTGTTTACCATTTTATAAAGTATCGATGCATATAAAAAACTGTTTGTGCATGCTGGTATGTGCACTACTGGCCTACATCATTCATGACTGTGTGAGTGGGTACTGTCTCAATCTGCTTGTTTATCCACGATATGTAAAGTATATATTTTAGTAGATTAAATATCTACTACAAATGTAATGTGGTTACATAAATACTGACATCTATTTTTAAAATTAATACTTATCTCTAGAATACAAGACTCAAAATAAGCAGTTTTGCATTACAGATTGCAGATCAAAATTAAAACTCATTGAAACACATTGAAAAACAAAACAGATTCAAAAGTTTTATTCAAATCGTGTAGACTGTCCCAAAAATATTTGCTGGGCTGGACACATGCATGTTAACGTGTAGGACGTAAGATGTTGAAGCAAGCTGGGCGATCCTTATGGCACACCCAGCAAGTTCGCAACAAGTTTGAGCTGCTTATTAGTGTAGCTTAATGCGTTGTGGCCTCGCTGATGAGTGAGTAATCAGCGTCACTTCTGACAAGTATCGTTCTCACTAAGGGAAGGCGGGTAGCAATTAAGAGAAGATAGAGAAGCCTTGCTAATTGCTGATTTAAGTTCAGATCTTTTGCCCCACCGAATATATTTCCAGGCAGTTTGCTGCTATACACAGTGAATTTAAGAAATATAAACAGGTGATTGTATAAAAAAAAAAAAAAAAAAAGAATACCAATCATTCATTTGTAATATTCTTATTGGATAAAACAAACTAGGCTAAGTTCACACTGCAGCTCAATTCTGATATTTATTTATTTTCAAATGCGACTTGAGCCACTTTCTTATGTGGTCCTAGATCTGATACACACCTGATGTTTTGCAATACGACCGCTGTCTGAAAGGTCAGCCCGGATATATACAACTTGGACGTTCTCGTGCGCTCTGTGCAAGTAGGCAGATTGGAAGGGAGAGTGACTGTTTTGATTGTCTGTGAATCTGCAAAGTTAAGGTTTGATTTTAATTTCATCCCACTTGAAACATGCTGATAGTAGTCATTTAGATAAGTAGACCGTTCATTTATTATGCAACGCAATGGCATGATGTCGTCTTTAGGGACAGCTCCATGAAATGCGATCAAAAAGCCTCGCCTCATTGCCCCAAAATACTGAACATATTTTCACCTCTTTCGGAATCACTCCTCCATTTACTTCCGAACACATTACGTTGTGTGTGTGAGACCTCTTTTTCCTCTGCGCATGCAACTCACTTTCGGGACTCAAATGTTCACACACCAGACAAACTGAAGGTACATTCAATGTGTAATGTGAATGCTTACACAAAAAAAAAATCTTATTTGACCGGATGTGTGCGGGCAAGTCCTCCATCTCTTGCTTTTACTAGATGCTGGCAACATTGGTGAAGTATTTTAAATGTCCTACCAATCAGGCTCCAGTAGGTTCTTGGGTGTTGACAAACTGATTGATTCCTCCACCAGCTGTCCAACTGTGATGAAGTGGCCCACACAGCATAATGGGCATAAATAATAAATGTTTTTTTAGTGCACGGGGAGGGTAGCTGGGAACACTATTTAATTCAGGTGTAACTCTGTTCTCCAGTCGTGTGTATGTTGATTCCTTGTATGTCCAATCACTTGCTTGTTTCTCACGGTTTAACAGAAGAGTGTTTGACTATTCCAGTTAGTCTACAGGCTTGTAGAGATAGTGAAACAATGGATGCCTTTAAAAACACCCGCTTTTAATGAGGAATATGGCCACACACCCCTCCCCTCCATATCTTGGTTGATGATGTCACGGAAGTAAACGATCACAACTTTCCCATTGGGAATCATTGTACAGACTTAAAATGTTCAAAAACAGAAAATCAATTGGCACCAAAATTTACATGGACATCTTTGCTTATGACTATTGAGATGGCTTTCCTTCCGTGACATAGTCAGTTTGATGTTTCAAGTCAAGCAGACGCTGCCCAAGTACTGACATCATTTTTTGATACAGTCCTTTCACATAAGTGCCAATGTTAGGCTCACTTTACTGTTCCTCTAAAGCCAAATATAAATTCAATACTGTTACTCATAACGAATTCACAGATTCACTCAGTCAATCTCCCCTCCCAAGCAGTCTGTCTCTTTGCCTGAGTGGAGCGCAAGATGACATCGAGGTTGGATGGCTTGCTCGGACTGCTGTCGCATTACAAAAAATCCCAAACGTATCCGATATAAAACCACGCGTAAAAGCAACCCAGGTTGAATTTTGAAAAAAAAATTGTAATTCAGCAGTTCAGACTGTCATAAAAAAAATCTGATACAAGTCACTTATGGGGGAAAAAAAAAACTTTTTCTTTATCTTGAGTGGTATCATCCTTGTTTATGGGCTCTCAGTCACAGTTGATATCTAGCACAAGCTTATTACAGGGGCTCAATCTGGTTTCCTCTTGGCCTTCCTCATATGTTTATCTCACCTCTATTGTCCAGCAGCTTTGGGTGTTTAAGAAGCAACTTGATAAGGAGTGAAGCAGCAACCTGAATCGCAGTCTTTCTCTCTTACACACACACACATAAACGCAGACACAGTTACCTGCAAGCTAATTTGTGTTATCTGTGTTTTCAGGGTGAAAATGGAAAAAAAATTTTTTTAGCAGTCAGTACGTGTGTGTACGCGTGTGTATGTGCACATGTGTACTCAATTTGCTTTTGAATATGTAAACATTGTACTGTATTTGTAAGTGTGCATTTTTTTGGCAGCTCCCTCACGAGAACGGTCAACTTAATTGGAGATCATGGGCCCCTTGGTATTCAAGTCATACCGTATTGCTCCTCTCTCAGTGGAAGGTTAGTACTTTCACACAGACACGCGCACATAAATGCACCCGCACAGTGTTCCTGCGACTTGTAATGTACTCGAATATTGACTGGAAATTCATGAGATAATCAAATGCTGCCATGACATCATATACTGGATGTATTCACTAATGATGGGCAAATGAAGCTTCAAGATGATTCATGAACCCATTGTTGTGTTTAGTTAGACCTCTAGATGGCACTCTCTGTTCACCGTAGAGCTGAAAGCCCACCGACTTGCCATTTCTTAACCTCACTTTAAACTAACATTGCCATCTAGAGGAGCAGAAGAATACAATAACTGGTTCATGAAGCTTCTTTTTCCCATCACTAGTATTCATGCCCCTTGAGTTGATAATTTCTTCTCTGTTTGTTGCACAGGATGCTGGGCCTCCATATTAAAAACATTGAAGAAAACAGTCGGACCAAGAAAGAGAATATCTTTGAAGAGGACGAGTGTATCGTCCAAATCAATGGAATAAAGCTTCAGGATAAGTCCTTTGCAGAGTGAGTATGTGGTGACGGAATCAAGAAGTCTGTAAATTGTAGAAACACAAAAGTGCTGGTTACATTGACACAATAAAGAAAGTGTGTTTTATAATGGGACGAGGCCACGAGATTTTCTTCAAGGTTTAACCCTTGCGACTTGAACAGAGATGTGGATTTTCCACAAGTGTCTCATTCTCAGTTCTCAGGTTTTCAGTCTATTCGCCAATTTGTCCCTTTTCGCCACCCTGATGAATTAAAAAAAAATCTATTTCATCGGAAAAAAAATGGAACTGGTCATCGGAAAACAACTCTGGGATTAAGTCTCAAGGATTTAATTAAGAGCTGAAACTGGAAAAGCCCATCCGCCATTGCTGTAGCCTGATACTTTCTTTACCTGTCACTCAGTTCGCCAGGAAAAAAAGCGCTATCTCGTAGTGTGCCACTTTTTAATACGCTTCGTGTCCGAGAGCACACACACCAACATTGTCTGCCCTGGTTCTACTATTCTTCCTCCTCTTTGTACAGCTCATTTTATGCCTCTATCCCACTGAGTGACAAATAATGATGAGTCTTTTCGAAGGCACCGAATGGTTGGTTCATATCAGCATTTATCAGGGTTCCTTCAAGGTCACAAATCTTCATGAAACATTTGCCATCAGTTTTAGTGATTTTCTTTTTTTTCTTGGCGTAAGGAAATTTTGAAAAGATGACTCATCTCCATTTCTTTCTTTTTGTAGTTCACAGGAAGTGTTCCGCCAGTCCTTGTCCTCTCCTTCTATGCAACTGGAAGTTGTTTCCGTTGCCAACAAACTACGCTACGAGAAGGGCCTGATCGGTCAACTGTTCAGTGGGGACATCAAAGACTCTAAAGCAAAGAGCCCAATGGTGACCCGTGCCAAAATTGATCTACATACTGTGCCCAGACAAGATTCCAAACCCAATGAAACCTTGAGGCGTCAAAATACAGGAACCAAAACCCCAGAGTCACCTCCGCTAAACCCAGTGGCAACCCCTGTGAACCCTATACCACCAGACTCTCAGTCTGGCAACTTCCAGTCAGAAAGGTCTTCTCCCATACCTCCTGTGCGCACAGCTCACTCTTCACCTCCGAGGAGCCGCAGGCAGAGCCCTCCGGGCAATAAGAGCTCTAGTGTACCTGGGACAGCCAGCCTTGCAAACAAGAAAAGTGGCAAGAGGATGAAAATTGACTTGAAGAAAGGTACATTCTGCACATTTCATCTACATGTTTTGCTATGAAGCCAGTTAAGTTAAACCAATGCGGCCCACATACAACACACTCCGCCTAAGCCCATTGAACATTTTTGCTTGGGAGTCCTGTCAAATTTGTTGAATGAATTAATTTCTTAAAATATACTGATTAGTTGTTTATAATGGAATAAAACTATTAGTTGTTAAATGCAACATTCTCCTTGTCTCATCAGAGGTCACCGCAGTGACTCGCGTGATTTCTTTGGCACATTTGACAGAATGTTTCCTTTTTGTTTATTTCCCCCTCATTCTGGGCTTGGGATGAAATGGGCCTGGGGCCCATGCTGTGAGAAAGGCAGTATCATGTCAAATAAAAGTATTGATAGCTAAAGAAGTTTACTTTGAAACTTTCCATTTTTTTCATAGATTAAATTACTTTAAAAAATGTAGGACAATTAAAAAATATGGCATATCAATAATATTATTGGATAACTAAACCATTTAATAAGTCTTACTGACACATTTCTAGTTTTCAAGATTTTATTAACCATCTACAAATAACTTGATCCTTCCACCCTTTTTGAAATTCCAACGTAACTTTCTCGTAATGTGGGCGGAAGCAAAAGTACCCAACAAAAAGCCACCAAGAACGATGAGAACACAAACTCGACCCAAGAAACCTCAAGATGAAATTTGAACGCAGAGCCTATACTGGCCATACTTGACTTGAAGGTATCAAAATGAAGTAGAAAGAATTGGGGCGCTGCTGTTGAAAGGCTTTTACTTCTTATTTATTTCACATATATCCATCTGTTGTTTGATTTTTGGAAAGCCGAGTATATTATGGGCTTCTATTGCTTTCTCGCCCAGCTCCAGCCTTTTTTTTTTTTTTTTCGCCTTTTGTGATTGACAGGCAGCAGGGTTTAGATGCGCTAATGTAGGGCAGGCAGAGGCTTAGAGCACATACAGATAGCATCGTGTGCTGCCTTCGTATGCCACTCTGGCTTTGCTCTTCCTACACACAATAACACACAGACGGCAAGCACTGCACATATCGCTGATAGCTTCGGGTTTGCGGGGCTGTGAAAGGAGACGCGTGGTGCAATACGCTCTGCGAGGTTAATGGCTCGTCCCTTTTGTGTGGCCTAACACACATTCATTTGAAACCCGGGCTCTTGGTTTGGAGGAAACTCTCTGGAAATCCTGTTGCATCCCAGGGAGGGAAGCTGAGTAGAGTTATACCGCCCATATTCTTCTCTCTAAGCTCCCATCTTTTTTAGGCACGGCAAGGGCTGCTCACACGTGAAATTAAAAGGCAGACTCTGGCTAATCAAGCAAGAAGTGAACCGTCTCCCTCTTATTCAAAGGTTGCAACTAGTCGATGCAGAGTTATTAAATGAGAAATCTTTGTTTAGTACCAAACCCTTGTGTGACCAAAGTCTAATGTTTGCATGCACATTCTTACTATGTTGTTGTTGAGAAGAAGTTTGACCAAAGTTTGAGTTTCCAAAAATATGCACATAGGTTATTTGAAGACTTTAAATTGTGAGTGTGAATTGTGTTTCAATGTGCCCTGTGAGTGTCTAGTGACCAGTCCGAGGAGAAGCTGTGGCTCTTACTTGAATTTAGCTTGCAGTTACCTTCAACACCATTTGGTCCATCGATTATTTGGGGTCTTGCCATCTCCTGTCAGACTGAGAAAAATATTAACAGAAGACTGATATCAAAAAATACATCCAGTGACACCTTGTATTTTGACACCAGTCATTTATGCAGAAATAAAAACACGATTAAAAGTCTATTCTGATGATTTCGTCCTGCAGGTGCAGATGGTCTGGGCTTCACAGTGGTGACTCGGGACTCAACTTCTAGTGGGCCAGGACCAATTCTGGTGAAGAATATACTACAACGCGGTGCAGCAATCAAAGATGGCCGCCTGCAGCCTGGTGACCGCATCCTTGAGGTAAGACAGCTGATGTATACAGAAATAAGAAGGCTGAAAATCATCATCAGACATCCAAAAATTTCAAAGCACCTTGAGTGAAACTCTACGTTTAGGTGAACGGAATGGACATGACTGGCCGGAGTCAAGAAGAACTCGTGGCCATGCTGCGCAGTACCAAACAAGGAGAAAATGTTTCTGTGGTAGTGGCCCGACAGGAGGACGTCTTCCTGCCCCGGGAATTGGTAAGAAAGTGCTCAACTTTACGATAATGTGGCCTGCTCGGTTTATCTTTTCATCTGCATCGCTGGCTTAGTTGTCTCTCCCGATGCTCGTTACTTTTGTTCCCTCTTTACTGTGCCCTCCCACCCCGCGCTCTTTTCTAATCTATTTTTTTTTTACCATTTCCTGCACATTGTCACTTTGCCCCATCCTCACTCAAAGGATCAAATGTCCCTATGGTTCTAAACACACGCATGGATGGGCACGCAAACATACGCAGAGCACGCTCCAGCTTTCCTGTCCTGCTACGCTTTGTTGACACAGCCGTGCCAGAGGAAGTCGCACACAAGCCACAGCGGTCCCATAGGAAGTGTGTGAACACAGCCGCGCATGTTGGCACACAACGGGTGATGACAGACCCCTTACCTGTTCAGGCTGAAGGGTTCAGAGGTCACCACTTTGACATTGTCCTCCTTGTGGGCGATAATAATAAACTGGGACCTTTGTTCTCTATCCATTGTATTTCACACTTTTTTCTGAACACTTAATACCCGATATTATCTAAAACTACTCTAACAACAATGTACACATAATACTTATCCAGTTGAAGGAAATAATTAAAATTATTTTAAATTATCATATAATTATTAATAATTAATGTAATTAAAAAGTATATATATTATATACATTTTTTCAATTTCTTATATGATTATATAAAACATATACATCTATAAAAATATATTTTAAAAAATTATATAAATAAAAAAATAAATAAAAAAATAAATAAATAAATAAATAAAAAAAAAAAAAAATAAAAAAAAAATATATATATATATATATATATATGCACACTGTCACCCTTTCACAAGCTATTTCCCGTTCGTTTAAATAACAGCAGGCTTAAAGTCCATCACTGCAAAAAAGGACACTTGCTGATTCAGCAGTTAAGGATCAGGTCATCTGGCTAAAAGGGTTCCATTGCTCAGTTCATCACACCGGTGCCAAACTGCCTTGTGATTTATATTCTTTGCTCCAGCTTCCATATAGTTGCTTTTACCTTCTGTGTACAAGTGGACTTGACACGGAGAGCGAGCTGAGCTTCTGATTGATTAGTTTTAATAGTGACTATTGATGTTTCGTGAGCAGCACGTCACACGGCGAAAGCGCTCAACCGAACTGTAAGGCGATTTAGTCCATTTTCAATCAAGCCTGTGAGTTTTCCTTATTTGGATACCAATGGACAGCACATTTTTCTTCTCCTGTGCTCGAGAACACTTTTTCTGCTATGAAAACAAAGATACGTTTTAATTGCCCCTGAATTTCTGTCCACATATCTGCTGGAGATAAGATAGATATTTTGTAATGAAGTAAGTTGAAATCAAAGTGGCTGTGTGCATGCATGCCATGCGAGTGTTTTTTTTTTCTTTTTCTTTTCTTTTCATACAAAAGACAGGATGGAGGGGTCACTCTGCACATGGTTGAACCTCAGCCTGCAAGGCCAGATCAGCGTGCAGGAAAAGAGTTCGCCAGGCAGAAATTGACTTTGCGGCGCCGGGACTTTTCCATTTTGTCACCCAAAGCCACCACCTCACCTCCGCCCACCACAAACACTGACATTCTTTTCAATCACTAATTTAGTGTTCCCCGCTTCTCATTGTGTGGCAAAGGTGTAAAGCGCCATCCAAGCAGACATTAAGGCGATTAATTGGGAGCTCTGGCGCTACTGTGGCACACTGCAAGATCTCATCTTAATTGAATGTCGCTCTCATCACTAATCCCGAAGCTTTGAAGCTTCCCCCACCCCACCACCACCCCCGTCTAGAAATCCTCCATGACAAAAGCCTCTGTATGTAATCACTGTGTATCATTCACTCCACACCTCCCACCCTGAGGAGAGAAAAAGCTCTTTTTAGGTGATTTGGGTGTTGAAGAGGGTGGTCTGTCTCCTGGCTGCAAACTTGTTTAAAAGCTATTGCTGTAGGCCATTAGAGGAGGGAGCAGGGGTCGCAGAACGGAGCCACGAGGTCTCAGCCACCCCAGGGACGTAATGTGCCCTCAAGCAAAGGGCATTAGAGGGATATCAAATTGTGCACCACCACTGAGCCTCAGGTGCCACATCAGCAGTAAGATTCAACAAATAAACAGTTTGTTTGGTTTGGTTTGGTGCCTGTTGCCATTCCATTTCCTTCTTTATCTGATTAGGCCATATTTATCTCACGAGTGCTGCTGGATTACAGAAGTATTCAAAATCTCACAGGATAACACTCGAGTCGTCTTTCACAGTTTACGCCGGAAGTTGTGAGTCGGCCTTGTAGTTTAGCTGCTTTTGAAGGAGCCTCACATGCTTTGTTGATAAAAATAAGCCTGTACTGAAATCCCGGTATTAAATTGGAGGGAAATAGTTGAGTGACTTTTTTAAAGGCTTTTTTTTTATGTATCGTTGCAGAAAATATTCAACAAAAATGACTTGGGACTAGTTTTTTCTTTATTTATTTATTTTTTTATTAAAGAAGACATGTCCATCTGCATTAGAGGAAAATTGAGCATCGAAAATTGAATGGGGTACTCTTAATGTCTTGCATGTAATTATTTTTCGCATACCAACTACCTAAGCTATCTTTAGCAACAAATTGCTCGAGATACCCGTGCCAGGTGTATTCATTTGACATTATTCCAAGTATGTATCCATGGTGTCATGAAATAAAATAGCCCCAACATGCATTTTTATCCAACCTTAAAACACTTTAAACACAAATGTAAAATGTAAAACACAAATAAGACACTCTGATGAAGGCGTAAGTTCATGCCGAAACATGTCAGGTAATGCAACCTAAAATACCCTGTTTGTGATAAAAGAACCAAAAAGTGCTTAAAACACTTGCCACACACCAAATATACCAAGATAAGGAATATCAGCAGATAAGCCTCACAAAACGAAAGAAAGCTCTCCTTTCTCATTTCAAATGAGCAAACATTAACACCGCCTGTTCGACTTGGGCATTGATGACGAGAGCGCCTTGGTTACTATGGCTACAGGAGTGGTGGGAGAAGGTTGAACATGGCTCGTGGCTTTTACTTGTGAAACTGAAGCCTAGCATGTGAACCTTTGCAAAGACAGTTAAATCATTTTCACTGGTGGAGTCAGTACTCCAAACACCACACAACACAAATCTTTGCATTGGTCTGTGCATGTCGCATATCCATCACAAATAAGAGAGATTTATGACTTTTATTCGTTACTTTGCTTTTACTGATGACCTCCATGCCACTGATACATTCGTGAGACGAAAAGGCTTGTCAGTTAGAGCAGTATTTGCAGCTACTTGACATCACGTTGTGCACTTTAAGTGGCACTCTGAGTTCTGTAGGAGGCTGTGAGAAATGAGAAATCCTTTCTCAGAACTTGTTACATACATTGTGTTGTGTGTGTGTGTAAATATATTTTATTTATTTATTTTTATGCTTATATTCCATTTTGCCAAGATGTAATGACACTTTTCTTCCCTTTTCACCTCATCTCAGTGTTGGCTGCCGTTGCCGTCTTCATGGTCATTTTCTTAACATTGTATAGAAGCAGAGAGTGGAAAAGAGGGAGAAAGTAGAGCCTTGGGACAAAAAGGAAGGATTGAGAGATTAAATGTAAAGAATCAGCACTGAGCGACAGAAGCGTGTATACCTCAGGGATGGCTTATCACTTTTAAATGCTCCTCTGTGCCTCCTCCCATCCTCCTCCAGGAGGAGGAAGTTAGAAAAGGTTATTATGTTTCCTTTAAAGATGGCTCGCTTTCCATCTGCGCCTTTCATTTCAAAACAGAATAACCTCTCGACACTACTGTATTATTTTTCACTCCCCACCTTTATCTATTTTTGCACTATAAAACACCTGCTCCTCCACTCAACTTCTGGTACATGTTATTTTTATTTATGTATTTATTTAAAAGAGGATTACCTTCAGCCTGTACTATCTTTCAATCCTAATATCGTAGTTTTGAGTAGAACCAATAGTGTCAGAACTTAAGATCAGTTAGTCCATTTGATTTGAAGCTCTCGCTTCAGCGATCATACGCAGCCGTAGTTATTAAAAGTGGGCAAGGAGGCTTTTAATCTTTTTAAATGTCATTCATACACTGGGGCTTCCATCACCTATCTTTCTTTGTCTTTTAGAAAGATGAAGATGCTGGAAGTTTGGTACTGGAGGACGGCAGGGAGCAGCTCATGTATGAAATCCCACTCAATGACACGGGTTCTGCCGGCCTCGGAGTGAGCTTGAAGGGCAACAAGTCTAGAGAGACTGGTGAGGACTTGGGCATTTTCATCAAGTCTATCATCCATGGAGGGGCTGCCTACAAGGTACGTCAGTTTTTATTAATCTATTAAAAATTTAATAAAAACAATAAACCACATTTATTGCTCATCAGGCAAGAAACAGCAATGAAATTTGGATTTGTCATAGAAATAACAATAAGTTGGTCTTTTCCCCCTTTCTTTTAAGGCATAGCATTACAAATAAAATCTGTATACTGTATTGCCCGTCTTACCACGATACACAATGGCATGGTTGCTGTCGAAGTTTTTCACTTTTAACTTAGTTTTACAGGGCAGATTGAATTTATATCAGGTCATATGGTTTACCCTACTGCTCTGACTCATAAATTCAAGGTGGCATTTTGAATAAATCAATTAATAGGAAACTAAATAAATATAAGGAGTCATTTTGAAAAGGATTGCTGTTCATTTGTCCTACCATTACTCTTGTCATTGTCTGGCTTTTGCCATTTTCTCTTTTCCTGTTATATGCTCCTTTGCCACCCTGGTCGTTTCTTTGTCTTTCTTCCTGTCTTTCACCAACACCACAACTCCATTTCAGGGCATCTCTTGTGTAGACCCTTGACCCCCCCCCCCCCCCCCCTTGACCTCAAGTGTCTTTGTTTCATCAACTCTGCAACCATCTTATCTTGATCACTCCTCACTCACTTCTAGTTGTGAGTCAAAAAAAAAAACACCCATGTCAGCACTTTGGAGATACAATTTCTCTTTTCCTCATCTCAACTTCTAGTGCCCCTCTTTGCTGATCTCAGAGGTGTAGTACCCGATGAGGAAGCACACAGAAAGGAGTCTGGTTTGGAATCGAGAAAGCTAGACAGGATCTTTGCTTCCTCAGAAGTAGTTTTTTTGACAGCAGATTGGATTCAGACAGAATGGGACAATAAGATACATGCAAAGCAGGTTTCTGGGACGACATCACACAAAAAGGAAAGAAAGCTTGGAAGAAGGGGAGACAGTAGTGAGGGAATCGAGAAATAAGCGACAACTGAAAAGATGGGAAAGATTTAAGAGAAGAACAAAGAGGGACAAAATAATAAAATGTGGAAACACTCATTGGGGTCACAATAGACCGGGGATTGCGCGTTTGAGCGTGCCGCTTCCTCACTACTGATGCATGGTAATGAAAAGCAGCACAGGGTCCCCGATGAGACTTCACGGCAGCAGGCTAGGGCGGAGGAGGGGACGCTAGGTTCCGTTGAGAAATGTCATGCAAACCGTCACTCAGAGAGGGGAGGAGATGAAAAAAAGACTCGTGGTGAGAACTAACCTATTTCCCTGAAACACATTTGAAAAAAGTTTTTCCCCTTTCTTCTGATCTGCATCACTTTAAAGACTACTTTTAAGAGAACTCAAGAAAATGTAGGCTCCATTTACGTCTGTCTGACAAGTTACAAATATTCATAATGACAGTTTACATTCAATGAATACATGAAGCGACCCACGTGCAGAATCCCAAATTGCGGGCAAATAATTCCATGCGTGTCAACATTGAGTTGTGAGAAATCAAGGTAAGCTCCATATTGCTTTCGTGCAACATCTTCAATTATTTTATTTAATAACATCAAGAATAATAACTTAGATTCATAATGCGCCTGTCAAGGGACCGGAGTACATTTGCATTCATGCTCATAACTGACACATTTAATTATTTTCCCCCTCTTTTCCCCTGCACAACTCTGCAGGGTTTATGCCAAGACTGGCACAAACATGGATACAACTTTTTGTTTTTTTTGTATTTGAAAATGTGACTGCATGTAAAGCAGGCCAAGACAAAAATTGACAGGTTGAAATGAAATGAAAATGGCCATTTCGATTTAAACCATATTTAATTTTCTAGGCTTTTACTGCACCATATTTTTCTGACTTTAAATGACACCTTTTCCATGGTTTATACTCAGGTGTGTTTTAAAATTAGAGCTCTGACAGGCACCCAAAATCCCCTTACCTTAATCCTGTTGACTTTCTTTTAGAAGTATTTATCAACCACCACGACCACCAAAAAAAAAAAAAAAAAAGAAAAGAAAATCACAGTCATGCAATTTGGGTGTGAGTCTGAGCTCAACTGTTCTAGGTCTCAGTTATGATGTTAAGCGCTCAATTCCAATCTGTGCATTTACTCTGCATTTTTTATTGGCACATAATTCACATATCAGATTTGTATTCATATTTCAAAGTGGCCTTATTGCTATCAAAAGATGTCCAATTCCATGGTCTCTTCATGCTGCAATGAAGCTGTTTCACTTCCCAAAAAAATAAAAGGTCTCTTATTGAACCACGTTGTCTAAATCCAGTTATAGTGTCCCGAATATATCGTTCTGGCCTTTTTTGTTGTTCATGCTATTCGTGTGTGGCGTCTACCTTTGACATCAGTCCAGACAGTGCTTGATTAATGAAGCGGGTTCAAAGGTCAACCCCGACCCTAATGGACCATTCATAACATCACAGTTGTGTGTTCTCATCTTTATTGTCTTTTTATTCATTTTTCCCTGTGCCGTGTCTTTCTTTTGGCACGTTTCAAATATCTTATACCTTGGTTTCTCTTCCTCGCCTTCTCCAAGGCACCGCCTTGTATTGGCTCTTCACAAGTGGCTGCTTTGTAAAACACTTAAACATGATCTAGTGCCCACGGAGGCTATTCCATTAGCCTTGCTATATATTTATCACAGCGCTCTGGCTCTCATGAGATTACTAACTCTACAATTATCTCGCCTTAGCTTTTAGAAAGCCTCTCCCTTTTTATTTTTATTCTGCACCTTGTGTGTTTTTCATGTTGTTATTAATGTCAGCTCGGCAGCTTTCCTGTTTAACATCAGCACATACACTTCTTGTCACAGGATGGCCGGCTGAGAGTAAATGACCAGATGATTGCAGTCAATGGCGAAGCGTTGCTTGGACGCTCCAACAATGCCTCAATGGAGACTCTGAGGCGCTCCATGTCGTCAGAGGGTAACGCCAGGGGCACCATCCAGCTCGTGGTGCTGCGAGCATCCAAAGTGGAGGTAGCACTCCATTGATGATTGTATGATTAGCACACTAATGTTTATTACTCACTACTACTGCCCACTCATTTTTGCAAGTGTGCGTCCCGGTAAAAATATATTTTAGGGCCTACAACCACTCCACCCCAAAACTCACTTAGAAGCACTTTTGGGAAAGTTGAAGAAAAAAATCAATATATCTTTTTCCTCAGCATTTCGATAGAAGTTCTCAAAGCATATTTTGCATATTTTGTTCATTCTCCTGCAGGGGCAGTCCAATGCCATAAATGCTGCCACCAATCAAGCCACTTCTCATCAATCTTCCGACAATCAGGTACAAGCGGCCAGCACGATCCAGCCACCTCAGCGCTCTTTCTCCCTCCTACCGACACCATGGAGACGAGCGTCTGAGCCCCTACCTCACGGCCTCCGGCAGTATTGCACACAGAGAGCAGGGGGGACACATAGGGAGAGACGCAGTTGTTACACATTTGGTCTCGCGCATGCTAACGTTGAATACCGAGAGGAGGCCAGCGGCTACGGGCTGGAGTTTGCGTCTCACGGGCTCACGTCGAGAAGCTTTACGAGAAGGACGGAAGCAATGAGAAACATGGAGTACAGCCGCACACAAGAAGACACATACGTGCAACCAGAAATCGACACATACGATTACAGCCCCCCTCACGGTCACACTCACGGCAGCTTCAACGCGTACACAGAAGACATCAGGGCAATGGCAAGCCAGATGTATGGTGACCCACCCATGCACAGCAGTGAAACAAACACTCAGAGATACAAAGAGACACACTTGCATTACTATGCACACAACCACACTCGACATCGTCACCTGGGGCTCTCTGGGGGACTCTGATTATTAATGTACGTGTGAAGTCGTGGATGTGTGTATTTACATTGCCCATATAGAAGCTTGCGTAAATACTTCTTGGCTTTGTATTCAACTCCTCTCCTGTCCACTTGTTTTAATGCATGGAAATGATCTTTGCTGGTAATTTTCCTCATCACCCTCTCACATCACTCTTGTCTGTAGCCTCTAGCCTTTTCTCTTCATTTTTGCCTCGAATGAAAATCAAGCCTTCTGTTGATCTCTGTATTGCTACAGCACAATGTACTCAGATTTTCATTTCACCTGCCTGACTTTCCTCTTTTAATAAAGGTAATCCAAAGACTCCTGCATGCTGCTTTATGTTTCCCTGGGTTTTCAACCGTAGTTTCTTCATTTGCACTCTTTGCTTATTAAAAGCTACTTTGTTCTGTTCTGTCTGCCTTCCTGCTTTTTTTTTTGCCTTTGCATTATTCCCTTTGGTATGCACACTCGTAACAATTAGAGCCTGATTTACTAAGCTCCACAATAGTGGGTGCTAAATTGCATGTTCGGTTTAACAGACTGTGCGAATCGTTGGTGGGCATGTTGCCCGTGAACTACCGCCCTATTTAAGCGAAGGTTTTGCATTTTAGGTAGCACTGATGATTTTCAAGCTAATTTTTGTATGCTAGATTCATCCGTTTGCATCTACTTAACTATTTTGCACATTTATTTCGAACCACACAAAATTGATTGCGGAGCTATATTGCCTGTTTCCCCGGTTGACACACCCAGACAGATTACCTCTTTAGCTAATCTGGGTGTGCCCAGAGAGTAGATCATGTTTCACATCTACTGGTTTTGCACACTCAAAAACCCTTCAGACAAATCTTCAGACACCCAGACTCATCGTAAAAATAAAAAAACAGGAAAATGAGGTACATTGATGCCATAAAACATTTTTTAAAAGTCAGTCAAAGTCTGCTTTATTGTCAATTTCTTCACATGCCAAGACACACAAAGAAATAAGAAAGTCAGTAATAAATACATAAATAAATAAATAAATAAATAAATAAATAAATACATTTAATTAAAAATATATATCTATTTTAGTCTTGTTTGTTATATTAAAAAAGTCTAGCATTTGAACATGGGTGTGTAAACTTATATCCACAGTAAGCCTCCAGATGTCTATTGTATGTATACATGTGGCTGGAGGTTGCAGCCAGCCTAATAGATGGATCCCCCCCCCTGTTTACGTATGGTAGTGGGAATGAGACACACTTTGAAGGTGAGCCGTCTGCTTTGCCTCTGGCTGTCTGTTTGCGGGGCACGAGAAGGCGATGATTAAGGTGTCAGTGGTACTGTCACAAATTTTCCAACCATCTGAAAAGTGATTGACAGCAGATACAGTAGTTAATAATGATACCCTTGGGACTCTTGTGATAGGCAAACCTTTCATTATTATATGGCTTGTTCTGTACTGTTTGTGACAGCTGCACATCTATTTGTCCGGGAGAAGCGTATTTAATCCTCCATCAATCCCCGTATCTCCATCTTCAGAAGGTGGAAGGTTCCTTTGTTGTTGTTGTGGTGGTGGTGTGCGTCAGTCAGTCCGTGGGAAAAATAATCTTAATTGCTTTATGTTGTGTTGAGCGGGGACCAGCAAGAATTAGGACCTCTGCAGGGATGCTTATTATCGGTCTTTGAATTAAGTGCAGGTACATGTTTATTATCTCCACCAAAGAGTGGATGTGCTCCACACCCATTGGTTGTTTGTCACAATGGACAAGTGTACACTTTTTGGAATACTCTAACTGGATTTTAATGATGGGTAAGTTTAGTTGACAGTGCACATATTGATGATATGAAATGCAGCACAGAGAAAAACATTTAAGTGTCTCATCTGATTAGTTGTTTTTTTTAGCATTTATTTATGATCATAATCTTTAAAAGTATCTTCTTATCAAAGTTGTAGGGCAAAGAGCTCCTTCCAAATTTCTATGGAGCCTCCCCGTGAACATCTGTGTGCTTTTTGAATGAAAGGTATAAATGTATTCCAAAATTTCGGGTCACCTAAATATACATAGACGTGCTCTAAATCTTCTTGTCCATCAAAAAGCTTTGCTCCCTGCTCGCCAAATCACAATTGACAGGCAGTGTGAAGTAATCATTTAAATTATGGCGAATGTCACCAAATGCAAATCTAAATGCAAGTTTGGGTACCAGAAATAAATGTGAACTTCAAAAATTTCTTCCAAGCATCAAATGTGTTCCCTGATTCACATTATTTACATATATTCAGTCATCGTCTGAAATGCAATCAACAGAAGGAATAAACAGCACTCATCTAATCCTACTGGGTAATAAAATGAGTAACTTTAATCTTGTGATGTTTTAGTCAACATCATACATTTTTTATAAGTCACATTTGGTTTGCATGCTGCACATATTTTTGGATATGAGCCTTTAATATCCATGTTTATCAGCTTTTGTTATCTTCTTTGTATTTTGTTTTTCAGGAGCCTCAGCGTCACCGTGCCTACCAGGGGGCTTCTAGACCCTCCGAGCTCGAAGGCAGCAGTCTCACTGACAAGTATTCGTATGGCGGTGCCAGCAGTGGTGAGTGAACGTTTGACTCTCCATCTGAACTGTCACAACACTTAGGGTTTGTGTGCTTCCGTTATGTGCGACTGTGTGTGCACAGCATGTGTGTCAGCATGTGTTTGTGGTGGCTTTTGACTGACAGTTTTTTTAATTTTTTTATTTTTTTTAACGCCACTTGAGCAGCCATTCAAGCGTTTTTATGCTCCACATTAGGACTCGACAACCATTCATTTTTCAGTCTCGCCTATCCAAATCAGGGTCACAAGAGACTGGGTAGACCCTGTACTGATCACCTGTCAATCACAGAATAGACAATCATTCACACTCAAATTCCATCTTTGGACAATTCAGAATACTCTGTGAAACCAACATGATTTCGGACTACCCACAACCTTCTATGTGCCCATTTAGCCAATATATTACATTTCTTTCAAGCAGTATTACGTCTAAGCAAAGGCGCAGATGGGATTTTGGAAGTGTGGGAGGGTGGTGGATCAATTTTCTAAGAATAACAAAAATAAAAAATAATAAATATATATATATATATATATATATATATATATATATATATATATATATATATATATATATAATAGTGCTGTGCACGATTGGGTGGTAATTCAAATCGAGAAGCGAGTTGGCCGTAAAGAACAAACGCAGGATTATTAATACTTGTAATAAATTAACAAAACACATTAACAAAATATAAATGTAAATTTAGGATAAACATACAATTACTTCAGTCTTACAAGATTGGCAATTTTTGCCACAACACAATTGCTTAAAAAAGAAAGAAAAAGCAGTATTGCACCTGATTGCTCGTCTGGCTGTCGTTATGGCCGGAAATACATAAAAGCAGCCTCACTGCAATATTATTGGCTGAGTTAGAGATCCTATTTTTGGAAGAGGGTTGATTAAAATTCGAACTGAGAGGGACCAATTTCTACATTTTTTTGTACGATGTAAACACATGACTAGTTGTAGCACATCATCTACTAAGCAGGGTCTGTGTCTGTCCCAATGGAAGAGGAAGCTTAATCCTCTGTTTTACTGAAGATTCGTGTCGCCTTATGTGGCAAAAGTGAAGGGAACGGATCGTGGTCTTTATGAAACGGAGGGGGACACATCTCTGTCTCCAGTGCCATCTGCGCTCATGGATCAAAGGCTCACCCGAGAGTATTTCTATTGGCAAAAGAAAAAGTCACTGCCAGTGTTTTTTTTTTTTTTTCCCCCCTGAAGTTCTCGTGTGAGAAAAAGATCTGACCTTGGAATTATAATGTCGGTGTAATTGGCTGATTTGCATAAATAGTTGTGCGACATGTGTGTCATCAAAGAAAATAAACACAGCGGAAAAAAGCTTCACAGATTGATTTGATTACATTATTTATTTTCCATCCTCATGTCTGTCTGTTGGGACATGGTGATCCTCTCCTCATTGTCAGTTGTCCATCAGATTATGGCAGAAATTTTATTTAATAAACACAAAGGGGATTTATGGAAATGTTGAGTTTGAGTGATACTTTTGCATGGAAATCATTCTCTAGTGTTTTAGTTGGTTGAGGTTGTTTAATGCCTTTGTTTGGATTCTTTTTTTGTAATTACGTAAGCTTGCACTGTGTTGATCCTCCACATCCCACTTTCAGTGTATCATTTTTTGTTTATTTAAAAGTGTCTTTTTGTGTCTAGTGATTGATCTTGTTTTTTGAGGAGTGTTGTTTTCCTTTTCTTTAACCTCAACTAAAGTTCAAGTTCGAGGCAGGGGCTTTTTTTGGTTTCTGTTTGTGTGCTACTTATATTTTATTTTCAATGATAACTTGTGAGGAAAACTCACAAAATTAAATATTGTTTTTTCTTTAGCTTTGTATCCTGTTGCAACCACCAATGGCACCCATGGTCTCTATGGCAACAATCAGGAAGACTCTCAAGAAGGCTTCCGCAACGGCTCTTCCCCAAGAACAGTGGAAGAAATGATTAGAGACTCAGCTCTCACTCGCTCTCGCTACAGGTGAACCCAACACATCACACTGTGCAATCATCACTATTAAATCACACACAAGGCTGGAGTTATTCGTGCCCGAGCACTGTGTAGTTGCAAATTGATGTACCTTTGTTAATATGTATATATTTTGGGGTTCATGGCCATGCCAACCTAAACTCACACAGTAGGAAAGTTCAACAAAATATTAGCAACTTAACTAGTTTTATTCACTGAGTGACACAAAATTCTGAAAAGGATTACAGAAGGATTGAATGATTTGCATGAATCTGTATGACAAGGAATAGCTCCATTTATTTATTTTCTAAAACATACGTTACAAAAGAAGAGCATAAATGTCACACGATCGTATCGACATCCAGAGGACATAAATCCTCTTGTGTATTTGTCACTGGGAGAGCCATGTAATGTTTGCACAACTTGGCCAAACATGGAAACCTGTCCATATTGTGGAACCATCAAAGCAGTGGGGTGGAGCATTTAGAGGGTTTGCAAATAATCACAGACCTTTTTCTGTGGGTTGAAAAGTTCAAAACTTTCTTCCACCCAACAGGTGGCCTCATGCAGTTTGTTTGTCTCTATATATTATCTTTCGTCCGATTTGTGGTGGATTTTATATTGAATTCATTTCCTTGTTGAGGGCAGCCTTGGTATCTTTTTACTGTCATCTTGATAAAGCTTTTGAACATAGGTGTCTGTTTTGCAGTGAGCATTCCACGGATGCCCAAAAGACCAACAAGGAGAAGATGCTTCGAAATAGAGGATCCAAAAGCATGGACCTGGGTAAGATCACGTACCAGCACCTCTGGATCAGTACACAGCGTTTCTGTGTGTGCATGTGTTGGGTATAAAGTAAAAACTAAGGTTAGCTCATCGTATTGACGTTCCGTGACCCTCGCCGTCTCTTTTTTTTCTTGTTTTACAATTTTGTTGTTCTCACCAAGACCCTGTTAGATTCATCTTTGTGAAATATTGGTTCTCTTTTTTTTCCCCCCTCTCTTCAGCCATCGCTCAGTGTGAAAGCCGCTCCTCTGTCACTATTTGCTATGACTCTGTTTTCCAATCCTGGTTCATTAGGTTGGGCGGATTGGCTTTCTTCCTGCAGCATAGGCCTCCGCCACCCAAGCTTGATTGCCTTTCATTATGGACAAGGGTGGTCTTATCACACTCACTCACTTTCTCCTGCCCCATTGAGGCCCTGTCCACCTCGCCTTTCGCTTGCAATCTTTGGCCATTTTTAGTGTTTGTGTTTCCCCTATGTAATATCTCCACTTCTCTATCAGGTCTTGACTGAAGCAGAAACCTTCCGCCACTCTTGAGCACCTTTTAGGCTTTGCGGTCTCATGTTCAGCTTTATCAGCGCTCTGGTATAGATTGGCTTTTATTAAATAGCACTTGCCCGAACCAGAGGCACTCCCTTCCGTTGACCTTGAATGCCTTAAGCTTCAAGTGTATCGACCAAAGCATAAATACATACTTATCAAAACACACCAGGCACGATGACTAGTGCAAGTCCTGGTCGTGTTTTAATATGCTGCTGTTCATAACCAGACATAGAAACAATATGAGCTGACGCCTCCATATTGTAAGTATTTGTGTGTACGATAAGCTGCAGACCAAAGGAGTGTTTCCAATTTGAACCTACTACTGTGGTACAAGAACACAAATCATCGTATTTCTTTTGTCATTACTTTATGAATGACAATTTACCTTGATGGCATTGTGTTTCCGTAGTCGTGTACAACACGACTGCCCTCACTTAAAACTTGGTATCATTTCAGCCTCTTTCAGTTCTGCTTTTTCCTAGTAATCGACCCCCTGGGAAAATTGACCTCATAAAAAATTCAAATGATGATTTCAGAGCAAAAGCAGCTCAATGAAAACCTATTATTATCTCCTTTAGTGGACCCCATGTGGTGGCTACCAGCAATCTTGTTGGGCTAAATTGGGTGCCACTTAGCAGGATGACTGTTTCCTTTTCACTTTTTGTTTTCCTTTTTATAACAGCTAATGTCGCACTCATCCCATTTGATCTCTCAGTCACAATGCTGTTTTATCTGTATTTTATGCTTTGGCCATTGTTTTTCGCACTAGTTGTAGCAGAAACTTCCTGACTCACACTATAATGAAATGTTGGACTAGTTTTACAAGATGGGGAAACATTTGGTCTTTTTTGTTTTTTCTGTGTGTTCTAGTGGCAGATGAGAGTAATGTGAGATCATTGGCTGGACATAGAAAGGGTGAGTTACATATCAAATCATTAACTCATTAGCTGATTGTTGGCTGACTGACTAACCGGTGGCGCTGAGCTTCGATTCGATTAAAGGGGGCAGCCACATGCTCTGGGGTTGTTGCTCTGCTGCTTTTGTGGTACATCAACAAGCGAAGGTTGTATCCCGCAGACTTCACTTTCACTTGTGCCTGACACAGTACGACCGAATTTGCAGGGGAATTTGTACCACCTGGTGGCTACTTGCTCAGTCAAGTGATACAACGGTAAAAAGCGGAGTTCCTGGAGATTTGAATAATGCCCAAGATTTTAAGATACAATCATATCTTAAGGCTCAACAAGCACTTAAATCAGACATACAAAACAAGAATGGTAAGAGGTTAAGGCCGAGCTAGACCAATCTGACGCCAGGCAACGTGCGGGCATCAATTTGCGCCGTCTGGTTAATGTATCTCTCACATCGGATTTCGTTGGGAAGCATCTGTTCAGCGTTTCTGGCCGATTCAGCGTGTTCAATTGACGTTGTAACGTTAGGACATTTGATCACTCGCGAATATTAGCTGGTGAATCAGCCTCGCTGAATCAAAGATCTGGAAGTGACGAATCTCAAATGTCTACGTTTTTATATGCCGCCCACCCAAAGAGTTTTTCGGTTGGCTTTTTCTGCTACTGTTTAACTGGTACGAATGGATATTTCATCTCACACACGTCCTCGCCTGTCTGTTGTAGTGTATTTTTGTCATTTTTCCCAACTCAACAGGAGGGACAATGCCACAGGGGATAGACGTCTGTCACATTTGGCTGACGATGGATTGGTCTAGCTTGGCCTTTTAAGGAAAATATTGAAAGATCTCAATATTCTTTAAAGGTGTTATATCTCCACTTATTTCCATCTTGGTTTTATGTAACACATGCAGCAACAAATTGTTGCTGGTGAAATACGCATGCCCTTAACACTGTCGCTGACCTCAAAGGCCTTCTACTCAGTAGTAGCACAAGTACAGTAGCTTTGCCTTCTCCTCCTCTTCCACCTCTTCCTCCGCCTCATCCTTCTCCTCATCCTCCTACCTTTCTTCTACCAACTCCCCCCCGCCATCTCCACTGCTATGATTTTCCTGGAATGTCTTATCACTGCCCGTAACTCAGCGACCCCCAATAAATAAATGTGTCTATTTATACTCTGTAGCATTCCACTCGTGTTGTTTTTCTCTCATCTCCTGCTGACGTCTTTGCAAATGCATATTGACAGTGCTTTTGCGCGTTTCTCTTTTTTGCTGACACAGCGCATTGGGCAGGCTTCCTGTGCTACCCCATCCCCCCCCCCTCCCAAATGGCCTCAGAGTTTTTTATGGGTTTGACATATTTCATTAGATGGATAGTCTTAAAAGGCCTGCCTTGCTTCCTTTAATCTGGCTAAAACCCTCTTTTCCTCTCAGGCGGAAGTGCTCCACTCATCTCTTTTTCCTCCTCCCCCTCCTCCCTAGTTCATTCATTTTGATTTCTCAGTTTTTTTTTCCTCATTTGTATTTCACTTTCAAATACATTGATTTCTTTCGCTCACAGATTTGTGACATTTTAGCTACAAGGTTGACATCGGCGCAGTTTTTTTCTTTTTCCTTTGAGTGTTTGCCTTTTAGCCAAAAGTGTAATGATGACACATCACTTAATTCAATATCATTTCTTCTTTCTCTGTCTCTTTTGGCAGCTAGACATCAGTGTTTTTTTATGGGTCAAAAAACGGTGGTGCATTTGCCTTCCAATCACTGATTCTGAGTTTGAATCTCAGCTCTCACCTTTTTGCGTGATATTTGAATTTGCTCAGAGTTTGTCTTCCTCCGGCATTCTCAAAACAGATCGGTTTAGTTGAAGACTCCAAATAGCCTATTAGTGTGAATGTGAGCGTGAATGGCTGTCTTCGGGCAACCAGTTCAGTTTATATGCCATGTTTAGCTGAAGATAATCCGGTGACTTGTCCACCCATGACAATGAGAGTTTAAGAGCACAGTATCCGGCTTCCACCTCCCTTTCCTTCTGGTGTGTTCAGGCCGCTGGGGGTTGAAATTGTGAACTACTGTGTTGATTGTTCGCTACGCATCGACTAGGCCTAGCTGCTTGTGTGTCCCTGCATAATGAAGGCCAATTTCACAATCAAAGCTACCGTACAATTAAGTACACCCATCCATCCACTGATTTTTATTTAAGGTGCTTATCCTAATTCTTTCGGTGAGAGGTGGGATACACCTTACAGGAATTTTAGTTTATCTAAAATTTGTGTTTCTGGAATGCATGTTCCCAAAAGAAATACAGGCAAGCATGGGGCAAAGGCCTCACATTCAAACTTTTAATCTCTCAACTATTAAGCAGACATACTAACCCTAATTGAATACATATTGATTAAATTGTACACCTAGCTTGATACCAATTTCCCTACTCTACGGTTAACTACATTGAATCAAGACCTGCATCAAAAATCAAATGGAAATGGGATAGTTTGTGTAATCCTAACAATCAAATATTTATACGTAATTTTGTGTTTGTGTGTACCATTGTTTCAATTGGCTAATGCTTCCGAAAAGGTGTGTATGCACTCTGCAGTTATTTGAGCCATTTACATAGATATGGCTGAAATACTTCTGGTGCCTATGTACCAAAAAGTAAACCGAAAGACACCATTATTATCACAGCAGCTTCTCTGGACTTAAGTAGTTTGTCAAATGAGTGATAAGTGATGAAGTGTTGCCACTGAATGATGCACTTGGGATTGCCCTTAACTTGAATTGGAAATGTGTTGACAAGCACGCCACTTGACAGAAGTGGCCTTGTACGAAGCATTGTTTGCTGGATGCCACCAGTATACACAATTTAGGAGTACCTTCTTTTTTCCTTCTTGTGTTTTTGTTTTTCTGATGTGTCTCTCAAATATATTTGTGTGGCTGCTGCTTAATTACATTCAAATCACTTGAGATGGAAATGTTGACTAGCCTGGCAATCCACAATCTGGAGAGCACGCCATTCTCTGCAGCTCTGCCTCACTTCAAAATGAAACAAGGTCATTTACGTACTTGCTGTAAAGTGCGCAACGTCACTCTTCAGTGGCACTAGGCCATCCTCATTCCATCATATTAGCGACATGAGGAAATGTAAATTCAACAAAGTTCAGTTGAGTAAAAGATACATTAACCTTTTTTTTCTTTTTACCAATATGGGTTTTAACTTTTTTGGTTTGTTTTTTAAGTCTTAAAAATCTTAAATTTAAATTGAAACTAACTGCAGGAACCCTGCCAAACGAGAGTAGTAGAGGGTTACAAAAGTGTTTCAAATGAAGAAAGGAACAATCTGGTGAAGTCAACAAGACGCAGGCTTGATGCAGTCATTGCAAGTAAGGGTTATGTCACCAAATATTAAATCTTATTCACTTTGTCAATTTCATGATTTTAACTTTATTAGTGTGGTGAAACACATGAGTATAATGTTTTTTATTGACAGCAGAAAGGAATAAGTGGAAATGATGGCCATTAGCGACATGACGTCCATGCGTTGCGGTTTGGAGTATTCCACTTGTTTTTATACAAGAGTCGTAACTCCGTCTGTGGAATTTGTCAGAAACCAGAATTTTGCATTTAGTTTATGTTCCTGAAACTTTCATTACTTTTGCAACCACACATCAAGTACTCATCAGGTACTTATCGAATATTATTGAGATGTCCAGCCGTCCTTTCTGCCAGGTGTTTTTGACCTAGAATTTGGTCAGGACTGATCTTCTCATTGTTTTAACGCTCAGTCACTCACACACACTTTCGTGTAACCATGGCAGTCTTTCAGTCACATATGGCAGTGTAGCAGTAATCATATGATTAAGACGTGCATTTGTTCCTACAGAAATAAAATCTGTTTGATCACGCAAGTGGTTGTCTGGACACCCCATGCATTACTGCTGGGGTAACAGTGGATTTAGATTGACAACTGAAGATGAAGCTAGAAGATTGAGTAGGTAAAGAAGAGTTTCTAATTGTGGGAGTCTTAAGTGCGAAATGAAATTGATCGTCGGCAAAGCCAAAAAGTTTTTACTCATAGGAGCAGACTTGAAAGATGGGGTGCCCCTCAGACAGTGTAGTCTGCTAGAAAGTATTTCGAGATCCACACCAAGTCTAGCTGGTGGAGAAACTTGAAGAACGGGTGGTTATTATGTAAATTAGACCCAGCGTTATGTGATCGGGAAGCAGCAGTCCGGAACGACTTGCCCAGAGATGAATTTTCTGGAATAGGCAGATAACAAAAGATTGTTTAATTTCACACTTGGTGGTTAGGGTAGGAACTCAAGAGATTCATCTTTTGGAAATACAGTAGAACATTAAAACGGTGACTTTTCCATTGTAGAGATCCTTTAACACCATAAAACCCTCCTCAGATACAATTAAGTTACGTATATGGAAGGGGAACAATACCTTCAAAGATTCTGCCAGAATGGAATTAGGATGAGCTCCACAAGGTGAATCGGAAATCACTGGAACAACCCTGGTCACATAAAACATGCATATTCCCAGTTTTGTTGGATACCTGCTGTATAATGACAATAAAGCCATTCCGTTCGATTCATATGTAAAAAGACAGCAGTGCCTGTTGAGCCTGGCTTGAACTTGTTACAGCTGTCAAGGCCACTGCCCGTCATCCTGGTTCTGATCGGCTGTGAGGCTGCTTATCAAATTTGTACGCTGGCTTGAATCGCTGGCAATCAGGTGGACATGATGCAAACACAATCCATGAGAGGATCCACTGGCAGTGACCAACGATACGTGATGAACGCTGATTTCACCCTCCACTGGATCGAGCGGACGATAACTCCGGCACTCAGCCATCCTATTAAAGCCTCATTATTCATTTAACACCAACCTTAACCACCTGACACACATGCACAGGCTTGCAAAGACCTGAGCAAAAGTGAATTGGATTTCAGGTTAGGGTTAGCCTTTGTCCTCACAGAGCCAAGGGTACACACTGCTAATCTGTCTGGAATATTATGACTTCAAAGCCCCCCCCCCCCATCAAAAATTAAGATTTTGGAAAAATACACCCGCACACTGTGATGTATTTTTCCAAATAGTGCAGAAGTGTGCTTGGAAGGAGCTTAATTCTATCAGGCTGCAAGCTGGACAGCCATAATTACATTTGTGACACAAATCCTGCCTCTCAAATTGAGCGTTTTATTCTTGAACGCTCCCCCTCTCTATTTATAACCCCTTCTTCCCCGCAAATCCCACTTCCTCGCAGAAAGTCAATACAAGACTTAAAAGGCACTGTGCTTATATCCCTACTCTCCACCTCCTTTGACTCCGTCGTGTTTTCAGTTTCACTTTTTTGGTCCTTTTTAAGCCCTTTAAAGCTTCTACTTCAACAAAAAAAATCGTCAATGCCATGATTCATGTCATCCTTTCAAGAAAATGTTAAAATGATGAAATTCTCACCGTTCAAAAAGCACGCACTGTTTCTTACGTTGTCCTACCCTACCTAACTAGTTGCTTGAGTAAGAGAAGTTCTTTTTTCAGGTTCCTCTCTATTCATCAGCTGTGCGCTTCATCCACCCCCTCATCATTCTTATTAAACCTTTTCAGATCAATTTCAAAAGATAGTCCCAGTAATAGGATAGACCTTTAAATTGTCAACAACCAAATGAAGAAAAAAGAATGGCCCCTTAGAAACAATTACAATGAGAGAAAACTGCAGAAACAAATGTCCCAAACAAGATTGGTATGACTGCTTAGTAAGTGTTTTGAGGTGATGCGTTTGCAGCAGTGTGACATCTGTGCTGCAGAGTTGATGTTGCGAAGAGCGCAGGTGACGACAGTGCACAACATCATCTGGTTAACATCGCAGACAAATTGAGCAGATTTGTGTCTCACTTGGCAAAGATTACCAATTACACAGATGAATTTGAAATGTATTCCTTCTTTTAATGGATTTTTCCTTGAGACCAGCAGATATTTTATTTTTAAGAAGGCCTTCCCTATGTTCTTATTCATCAGTCATTTATTACATGTACTTGCTGTGCTCTAGGGCCAAATGCTGATGGAACACTGGGCCCAACCCTGGGCCTCTGGAAGTCCAGCTCCCTTGAAAGTCTCCAATCAGCCATGTCGGAGGTCCAGCAAAATGATATCCAAGCCCACGTCCCATTTCACCGCCCACGGCCACACATGGTCCGGGGACGCACTTGCAACCAAAGTTTCCGCATTGCCATCGACAAGTCTTATGAAGGACCTTCTGAAGATGGTAAGGGTTGACATTTGACTTTTTTTATGCCACACTTTTAAGGTATCTAAAGAATTTCATATTACAGACACAAATTTCGTACAACGCTGGCATCTGAGTTGCTGGAGGCCAGCCAAGATACAGTGCTCTGAATAATGAAATGCCATGTTATTTTGTCCATTCAGCAATTTAGGGAAAGCAACCTAAAATCTTATTTTAGTGACTCCCCCCACTATATATTTGGTTACTTCATTGCACATTGATAAGACAGTTTTGTAGCCACCGGCAAACTTGACCACTTTTCTTTAGCGCAGTTCATTTAAGTTGATTCATTTTCTAGTATAGATGCGAATTTGAAGCATTTTTTTACAAATATTCAGCGGGGTTGAGGTTTGAGCGTTGAGCCGGCAATCCCAAAACTCAATGTGCAAATCACCTTTTTGGCTTAACAGCTAAATTTGGCCTTGTCTGACCACTAACTTTTTGTCCAGAAGCCATTCAGCTTGTCAATGCTGGCAGATGCAAACTTCAAACCTGAAAGTCTCAGTTTCCACTGAAGCAATTTCTCCATAGATGACGATCAATCGGAGGTGAGCTCTGGTCACGAAACACCGGTCAGCAGCTCCTCACGCCAGGACCTGGATGTTGAAGATGTGACAATGCGGAAGAAAGTAAAGGAAAAAAAGAGTAAAGGAAAGAAGAGAAGTGAGGATGCCACAGAGGATATGGAGAAGAAGACCAAAAAAAAAGGCTTTGGTCTTTTGAGGTAGGAGACACGATCAAATATTTTCCATATAATTGAGGCTTTTCTCGTAAAGTTGACAGGTGAGCTGTTGAACTCGAAAAATAATTTTATATGCAGAAGTGGTAGTAAGAATATCTGTGCCCTACTTTCCAAACACATTACAGCAAATTAGGATTTATGGGATATTGGATATAAATTCAGTCTTGGCGGCAATGGAGGGAAACCATTGTCGGCCAATCCGAACAAAGTCACAGTAGACACATTACCTACCCAAAGCGCTTATCACCCATTGATCAACGTGTCCCCATCTTGATTGTAGTGAGCCCAATCCTCCTACAAGCAGCCCTTATCTTTTGGCAGTGACACGGTGTGGCCAGTGTATCGCCACACTTCCAACACTGTAGATTCAATTAGGCTGTCGCAACAGATACAGCACACTGAACGTGAGCCCGCAGATGGCAGATAACAATTCAATCGGCTGCAGTGTCAAGGGCAGTAATGGAGGAGATGTTCACGCGGGAAGAGAAGGGCAGAGTGAAGGACATATACAGTCTGGGTGGAATCACATATGGGACCAGGCTGGAACTTAGATCTGATAACATTCAAATAAAATTGGATTGGATTTTCCAAATACAATCCCATATTGTTTTCTCGTGTCAAAGATGCTACTATGAAGCGTTTGGAATCCTATGACCTATATTTGAAGTAAGAATGTTCCAATTAGGGTTTTACGCTACCGATACCGATTGTCCATGAATGTGATCACCGATATTGATCACGTGGGTTTGGTTTGAAATTTTCAATTCAGAGATACCAATTTTCCTTCATCTGGTCTTTTTTCAATTAATTGATGAATCATATTTTTAAAAACAATGATTACATTTCTCTACCTTGACGTATCTTTCAAGGTCTGTACATTACTTCATATACAGTGTAGGAAATTCTCAAACAAATTCTAATGTGGTTACTGTGTTTGTCAAAAAAATAGAGGGAAATGTGCCTCATTATTTTCCGCCGGTATAAGCAGTTAGCAAATGTCCTATACTGATTAAACGCAAATAATCACCAGTCAGGTTTTCATAGTGGCTTGTATTCCAATTAGAATGAAACCTAATTATCAAATGGCATGAAACTACTCATCACAGGGAAAATCTGAATGAAATTTTATTTGGGTTTAAAGGGATACCATGTTCCTCCTGCTGGAGTATGCAATTGGAATTAATAATCAAATAACCCTGTTGGGTTGTATTAAAAAAAAAAAAAAATAACAAAAGGAGTAAAATGGTTTTAACCATCAAAATATGGTTGGCTAATTTTACTTCACACTCCAAGAGACTCCAGGCTCTAGCAACTACCACCACACAATTCAACCCCTAGTGCTTAGACTAGCCTTTCTCTGTCTAAATTGATTGTTATTGAATTTGAAATATGACTTAATTAGCTGTAGCATTGTGTGGCTCAATCTAATTTCAGCTCTCAAATGTTATTTTTGTCTGATGGCAGCACTAGGAAAAGGGCAACTCATAAACATATGACCTCATTTTCTTTCTGTGGTGTAAGTGCACAGCAGAAATCTACACAATTACCCCTGGTCAGAAATGTTTGCTTTTGTTGCACCAGTATTTGTAGGCCTGTGAATGTTGTGGCGATCGCATGCTGAACTTTGGAAATCATCATATAGGGACGTTTGAAAGTTGCAAAAACTGTACGTTGCACTTTCAAAACGGCGCATATCATACTAATGTAGTAATGGTTCTGCATATCCAGTGGTGATGGCAATAAAATGTCAGGGTACAGTTCAGAGTGAAAATTTGCTTTTGTGGCCCGTGATGTCACTTCTTGTCTTTTGAACACCTGGATCACCAAGGCCCATTGCTGTCACGTCTCCTTGATTGCTAAATAAGCCATGACAAATGGTGGAACCTCTAAGACCTTGCCTGTCTTGTCTGTGCTCAGCAGACAGCAGTGAAGCCTTCACCTGGAATGGTGCCTCAGGGGCCATTGACACACTGCAAAAACAGTGAAGCTTCTGCTTTTCTTTCCCAACACCTCTGCTATTTTGCCACACTTTAAGACTGCAGTGACACTGCAAGTCTCAAGTTTACCTTTTTACTGCAAGTTAGTGGAAGTAAACAAACTGTTACTTTTGGACTGAGAATCAGAATCAGCTTTAATGATCAAGTTCTGTCCTTTAAAAAAATAAAATAAAATCCTGTCCGCTGTCCTCCGTCCGCAAAATGGGACTGAATTCTCATTTCTGAATAACTACACAACAAAACTCATTAAATTTCCAGTTGAGGCAGTCACAGACGACCATTTATGTAACTCTCAATAACAAAAAAGTGCACCTGTTGGAAAGCAATTTGGTTCCACTCATGAGTAAACTGCTCTTCTGACTGCATTTTTCACATTCTTCCACAGGTGTTAAATAGGACTCCTATGAATAATATGTTTTACACTACATGTTTTGGCTCTTTATCCTGTTGGATGACCGATAGGATAAACTGGCCAAGTTTTCCGATATTGGGCAATTTATTTTGCTTCAGAATGACTTGATAGTAATTTAGTATACCCTGCACAGATTAAAGCTAATTAGCACCAAAACATCACTAAGTCATACTTTCTTTATTGTAATAATGGATTGTGATTCTGAGATTGCAGATTTTCATCCACATATGATTATTGCTTGATTTTGGTCTGAGCATGTCCAATTGAAATTATTTTTGGGGGTGCATACATACGTACACGAAGCGATAAGGCTCCCTCGTGTAAATACAGCCCAAGTAGTCTTCAGACTTGAGCATGTCAAACAAAGATATATGCATCACTCATTTCCTTATAATATGATGCATGACAAAAATTTAAGCTCATTTTACCTCTAGAGTTTGTACAGGATTAGTTTGATCCTGCATCGTGTAGTCAGCAGGTCAGGGTTTGATGGATGCAGCTGGTGACTCAGCCTCACTTTCAGGTGGCATTGGACACAGTCTATCTTCATTCTGTTCCGCAACTGCCATGGCAAATCCTGACTGGTGGTGACAAATCCCACCTGCCCCGGGATCAGTGTTCAGCCATCAGTATTGGTGCGCATTCTGCTGAGACTCCGCCCCCTGCACCAATATTAAGTACATGAAAGCCAACGCTGATACCCTGTTTACAAATCCACACAACATCATGCTAAACCCCATTCCTTCACCCCAGCACCCCCGCACCCTGACTCCTTCATGGCACTTCTCCATGTTTAGTGCTGAAGAAATCCGACAGAGAGGCAAGCCAATTAGCGTGGTCCGTTCCGCTTTTATCCTATCGCAGAGTGTCAGGATGTGCCTGGCTTAAAGACAGTCACTGGTAAACTGCATTCAATGCAACCCAGTTGTCAAACTGAAGGGGCTCACCGCAAGTTGATTTCCGATGGATTATTACGGTTGTTTGGGGAACTTTACGCTCACTTCCCCTTCAGTCCTTGCGCCTTTCCTGATGAGCCTCTTGAACACTTAGCTTCTTGTCAAATGACATTTGCTACTTCCGCCATTTTGCCCATTCTAGGGTAGTCAGCTATAAGAATCATTTTGTTGCATCCTCCTGACATATTTCACCACATAAGGAGGTTTTCACATTTCATAATTATGAATAAGTTCAAATAGATGATCAACCATTTACACTCCCACTCACACCTATCTGGAGTGCTCTATTGGCCTACCATGCTTATTTTTGTAATACGGGAGGAAACCGGAGTACCCGGAGAAAACCCACGCAGGCACAGGGAGAACATGCAAATTCCACTTGGGTAGGCCAGAGATGGAAACCTACCTTAAAAACCTTTTTGAGGTTCAAAACACAATACTGTAAAAACACGTGAAAATAATCACTTAAATGAAAGAGCTATATAATGAACCGCAGTAAAATGGGGGAGGGGGCGCTTCTTTCCTATACGTATCTACGTCTACGTACCCCAATGTAGTGAAGAAATATGGACCATTGAAAAAATTACGTTTGCGCTGACGGAAGCAAAATGATGCAATACCTAATACCGCCACTGGTCAATGCACTGCAGGTGGATTTCTTTGATGAATCATATCGGATAGCCATCCCATCTTGGAGTCTTCAAGAGCCTATTCATTCATATTAGTATTCCCTTTTATGAAATATACATTAAGCTCTTCGTTTTGCCCACAGCTCCAAGCGCTCTCTTGTGTATAAGCTCTATTGCTCCCTTACCACATCCCTATTCATCCCTTGATGAACCTTATGAATTGTTGATGCAAAGGTCTCTGTTCGGCAGTTCTTTAACGGCATGCATGACGATTACTCACTTATCAAGAGTGGCTGAAGCGCTGATTTCCACATCAGTTCACCATTTGTTCACATTTTTTAAAATTCTGGTGTTACTCGAATTCATTATTATTCTCAAGCTTTGTCTGTCAATCCGGACCGTGATGCAGTTTCTCAAAATTAAAGCCTGTGTATTATTGTCCGCCCACCACCCCACTCGTAATTGTTTGAAAAAAAAAAATAGTGGAAAAGTATTATTGTCGGAAATTAGTTGTGCACAGCAGAAGCAGCCTTGTTTCTGCGCTACTGAGGCGCAATTCTAATTTACAACTTTCCAGAGCTGGCAAATGGACACAGGCGCTATCGCCGTCACCAGCCGCTAGAAAACAAATTAATTTCTCCTTCCACTTTCTGCCATCCATTCAATGCAACGGGCAGCTTTCCTGAAATGATGTACGCGTTTGCTGGCACTGATGTGAGCTGCCAGTCAAATGTCAGAGGGACGGGGAATCAACACTAAGGATGATGAGGAAGTCCTCATGCATATATATCAGCTGATAAAGGCGCAGTCACAACAAGCTTCTGCATCTCCATTTCTTGCACCTGAACCGGCTGCATTTTTCAGGCATTTCCTTGATATGCCATCTTCTGCTTCTACACAAAAAGCTTTTAAGATTTTTTTTCTTTCCTTTAATGTTACGGCAACACCTTTTCTTTTTTTTATCTCTGCTTGCTCAAGATGTGTGTGCCAAATGAAGTATCTTTTCATCCCCTTCTCCAAACTAGAACCCATACCCTCAGTTAAAGGGTAAATAACTCCACTTTGAATTTTCTAAAGCTTCCAAACAATTCAACACACAACCTTTCTGTCTCTTAGCAAGCAAAACAGCCCCCCCCCCCTAAAAAAAAAACTCCTTCATTCAAAGCTGTCGTGCATCATTTTGTCTTTTGCTTGAAGGCTAAAATTATGGCCCATGAGTTTACTGCATGTGGTTCTCTTTGCCAGCAATCATTTAAACAGTGGCATTTTTCAAATGAAGTTAAACATTTTTTTTAATTATAATTATTTCTATTGCCAGTGACTCATCCAGTTGGGAATTTGAGACTGCCATTTAGCCAGTGAATTATTGTATGCGAGGTAATTATCAAATGAAGCACTGAGCGCGGACTTCCATTTGTGTTGATCAGCTATGCAGTTCATCAGTTCTTATGGAGTTATGTCATTTGAATTGACCCTCAGGGACGGCGAGTCCAGACGCATTGGTCTCGGCGAGACGACTCAAAAGCGCTTCGGCTGCCGACTGCCCATCACTCAGCGGCCAATTAAAGATGCAACAGGAAACGGTCATGAACAATTAGTATTTCATCATACATAGTCATCCACACTAATCCACATTGGACGCCGGGAAGCGAGGATACATCCGCTATGTTGTCTAGTTGTCTTCATGCCAAGAGTGATGGATGGATTTTGTTTGTTGTTTAATGTTGGCTAATGACACACACATGTAACAACTTACTTCCTAGTTGTGTGACCAGACTAAAACACACAAGCAAGAGCTCTGTGTCCTGGATAAGGGATGCTCAGTGAGTGTAGATCACAACCCAGATGGTCTCCCAAGACTTTCAGATTTTCCCACACCTTCTTGAGCGTGTTCGTGTCCTACTGCAGCTAAACAAATAGCCGTTCGGTTCTTTTACCCTGGTTTAATGGTTGAAGATAAATATTAGCTGGCTGTTTGCATTTGTGGCTTAACCCACAATTGTAGTTCTAGTTTAACTCGTAGCCTCAATTATGGCGTCAGATCTATATTAGTGGGTTACATACCCAATTCTGACCTTGGTGTATTGGAAGTGGTACTGACAGATGGACAGCACAGGAAGGAAGTTAACTTCAGCATCCTTTGATATTATTTCCTGACGTGTGTGTGCACTGAGCAGATGACTGGCCTTTATGATGATTGTTATTTTCATTTTTTACAAAGTTCAACTACACTTTTGGTCTCCTCCGAGTAGTGTCCATTATCGCAACTTGCAAGCACACCCTTCCCGCTATTCTCGACCCCAGCGGTAGCTCATATGATATTGAAGTATGCAAACTGTGCATGGCTTGATTAAAACAGGCTTTTCCTATTTCCATACTTGTGCTCCCGTGAGAGTAGCCTGCTGTGCGTTCCTGCATGCCTGTCTCCCTCAATTTCTTTCCATCTCTTAGATTAGAATCATTAAAAAAAAGGTTATATCCCGTTAGGAAATTGCGTTATGTATGTACAGCAGGTTGTTGACTGCGCTGGCGTGGTGTTTTGGAAAAATGCCACTTTATACTTGGGATGCACAGAAAATCAACATTCTTGGCCAAAAAACAAAAATGAGGAAACCAAGGCTAAAAACAGAAACAGCCAAAGAAATTTAAATCCATGAACACGTGGCGTCGTATTTTGTGCGCATTATCACTTCACAGACGCATTCCGTTTACATTCGAATATAGTCGCATTTGTTTCTGTGATGTTAGCATCTACATAAAAAGATTAGCTTTTACAAACAAGCTGAATTTGAGCTGAGGGATTGTAGTCTGATCCTCATTTGCAACAAGACCCTACTTAAGTGTAGAATCCTCACTGACTGTGTGTGCTGTGAATGTTATTAGGTTTCCGGCCTGAAATAGTTTCCAAATGTATCAGCATGAAGGAAAGGGAAGCTCTGTTACACAAGTCTACAGTGTTAATCTCTTTGAGCGGGCTCTCTCTTCCTACAGCAAACTCCACTGAGATATGTGCGCGCCTCTCAAAATACATACAGAGCAATCTAATTACTGAGATAACAGTTCTGCTTGGATGATTAACTGTTCTCCCTGTGCTTCATTGCTGTGGCATTGCCTCCAAACAGTCTATAGCTAATCTCCTTATTTCTCCCCAGCTGAGCAGCACTTTCATTGGCGTTTTTTTTGCTCACTCATCTCCCCTCATCCATTTTACCCACACTTTTGGTCTTCCCTCTTCTTCACTATTCTTATAAGTGATCAGTCTGGATTTTTCTAGATGTTTTTTTTTCATTCCCAGAAATTGTTAAGGGTACCATAAATGTTGGTAGTCCATATAAAACTTTTTGGTAAAGTTTCAATTGGTCCAAGGTCTGTCATTTTTGTACACCAACCAAAAGTAAAGAAAGAACATAAAGGTATTTTTTTTTCCGAATAAGTACTTCCTTTTTTTTCATTATAATAAACATTTATAAGCAGTAGCATAATTGGACTTGTATCCATGGAAGGTTATCCAAGGGGGTTACGCAAGACTTTTTTTGTTACCACCCCTAAAAACCGTTCGGAAAATGCTAATAAACATTCACTCTGTACATTTTGTATTTAGAGATTGTGGAAAATTGGAAAACACTCAAAAATTAATTTTATGGCAGGACATCTGGCATGCCCCCTGGTATGCACTCCCACCCTCCACCCAGGCCAAGGACAATAAGAACAAGAAGCAGTCCTCCATTGTGTTCTTGATTACTGTGTCGTGTTTGTCTTGGTTGAATCCTACTGTGCTACATTTTACTGGCAGCTATGCAAGTGTAAAAGTTAGAATGAGAAATGAAAGATCTTGGCAAATGATGCTACGCCATTGGGTTGTCTTGCTAAAAAAATTATACACATAAATCATAACAGATGTATAGTGCTGACAATGCAACATGGTGCTAGAAATTGTATATATTTAGGAATAGCACCATCGAGAGGATTTCATTAAAGGGGTAGCAGTAGCTCATCAGTAATGACCGGTTTCTTTCTTGACACTTGTGAAGACCAAGGCCCTTAGTTCAAGAGGTGCAGCATTGTTTGTCTAGTGTCTCTCCTTTGCTGTATGCATGTGACCTTCCTTTGTGTGTGTGGTGTGCAACACAAAATATGCAGCTGTATAAGTGAAATTTTCGTCAGTAAAATAGAAAAATATAGTTTGCTTCACTTTGGCTTTTCCCATGACTGCTTTAATATATGTAAATTCCAGTTTTTGTTTTATCTGTGTTCATTGTGGATCTGAAATAAGGCTTGCTGTCTTGCATTTCATGCACTTGAGAACTGGATAAGGCATTGTATGAAAATACACAGGTTGATATTTGTGTCTTGCAGCCATTATCTATTTTACATCTCAGACAAGTAGAAATTCGATGTTTGTTTTTCCAATCAATACCGTCACAGCATTTGCAACATGGGAAAACCAAAATGTTCTCGTTCGTTTTTAGTATTTAAGTAATAAAGAAGCATAGGCAGGCTGTCAGCACAATAGGCCCACCTTAAAAGGATTAAAGTGGAGGTTTTAGGGATGTATGAATGCATGAAATGGAGTGTCCTCATGGCAGGTACATGTCTCTAATTGAAAGTCCCACCCTCATTATGTGTGTGTGTGTGTGTGAGTTTTATTTATTTCTACATTCAAACCTCAGTTGGGTTTCCTCCTCTTAATTAATACAGGTATAATGAGTCCAGATGTGGACCTCTGCCCTCATGAAATGTTAATTAGGAAACTCTGTCACTACGTCTTTAGAGAGGGACGCTATCTAACAGCTTACACAATCAAATAAATCTGCTATTCGGAATAATAATGAGTAAATATTAATTACGCATGATGATGCCTAAAAAGATAACAGCGCTGACATTCCTTTTCCACCTAGCCCGGGTTGTGTATGGCAGCAATGAGGTAACTACTGTTCTGTTAGGGCGAAGCCTTAAGCCTCTATCCCACTGAGCAGCAAACAATTGTAAGCGATTTCTAACGCAGCGATGCCGCGCTCTTGTCAGGGTTCGTTCAAAGTCCGCCAAACGGTCGGCAGACGTCGCTTCTACTTTGCTTGATGCAAGGGAATGTTTAACGTGCAAAATGTCCTTGAAAACTCAAAGTGTTGGCGAAGGTTTTGCAAAGGTTTTGGGAACATTTGCGACCTTGAAGGAACCCTGACAAGAGTGCGACATTAGGTGACTTTGAAAACAACTTTGGTTCCCAATTTTTGTTCCCCGCTCAGTGAAATAAGTCTGCTAGCTCTCATGCTGTTTTTGAGGCAAGAGGAATATTATAGGAATGATGGTAACGCAGTGTGGGATTACATCATGCACAGGAGAAATTTGTATCTGCTGTCGGTACCTTGAACAGGCAAGATGAAGACCGTAAATAACTCTTAAGATACTAGTAATTGGTTTGCCTTCAGTTTTGAAACTCTGTGCCACTTTCAGCTGGGCCAACAGTCTTTCCAGTAGTGCTAATGAAAATCGTCTCGCTGTTAATGAAATAAATGCAGACATTAGATTGCCGCACCAAACCTTCCAAGGCAATGTAGAGATGAAAGAATCTTAAATATTTAAAGTGAAAGGCTGAATGAGGAACGCTCTGGCAAATTTAATTGGAAAAAAGATGCAACAGTTTAATAACATACAAGATAAAAGTTTCAAATATTCATGCGTTATATGCTGAACGATCTGATCGCTCGTAATCTCTCTTGATTGTCTTCCTCATTAAAAAAGAAAAAAAAAGAATTAATTTCCACTAAATAGTCTACCGTTAATAGGTTTACGTGGGTTTCAAGGATTAAGTCAAAACAATGTAACTGAAGTAATTAAAAGATGTTTATTCTGCAACGCCTCTTTCATGTTCAGGTTTGGTAAGAAGAAAGATGACAAGAGTAAAGTGGCAAAAAACAAACTGGAAGCCTGGAGTGAGGAGGAGGCTGACAGGTTTCATGACAACAGTGAGAGGTAAGAATCAGCACAACTCTGACACGAAACAACCATAACGTTCTGAATCACTGTGATATCTTTTTCGTTCTCCCCCCTACCTTCTTCTCTCCTCCCTAATTCTTGTCACTCACAGCTATGATCCGCGATATGCCGAAATCAACTTTACCCAGCCCACCCCCGCTCCACGCTCCTTCCCCGATGTGAAGGATGATGACAATGACCCCAACTATGCTCAAATCAATAACTTCCTCCAGCCAAACTCATTGCAGCTGACTGGTCGTACCCCTTCCCCTGCAACTCCGGTGCAATTGGAGACCAAACAGCCTCAGCCCTCTGCCGAGGAGTTGGAGGCGCTCTATGCCAAGGTCAACAAGTACAGGCAACAACCTGCAGACAGGTGAGATCAAGAATCATGTTACGTCGCATATTATGCTTTTTACATTGGTGCCTTTGTAGGAGAGGGTCACGGGTAAGTGTATTAGACTGCAAAAAAAAACTTCCTGTACCTCTGCCCTGGGTCCAGTGGGGTTCAGGTATTCATGTCGTGGGTGAGTAATGTCCCGTGTGATTGAAAAAAACAATGCCTGTGGTTAATCGATTGATTTCAAAGCCCAAGTGTTTTGATGTTTGTGAGTTTAAGCTGTTTTTAACAGTCAGTCAGCTATAGCAGGTTATGAATGGTTGTCAGTAGACTCCCAAGCATAACCCTAGACCGTACCGAGACCATATTGGGATTTTGGTGACATAACTGATAGCCTTGAGTAGCTCCGTTTTCAAATCTCCGTCAAGTGTTGGTTGAAGTGGCATTGGTAGTCCATGGAAAGTGAAGGTTATGTAGTGAAAAACAGATACAAATGAGGGCCCCTTGTATTCAGCTTCTAAATGCTTAAGAACAGTTCAAGTTTGTCAAGTAAGTCCTTCTTCTTGAATTATACATCAGAAGAGTTAGCGGCCTTTGAATTTCTGCGTTTAAATTTAGCTATGCAATTCAGCATGTGTAAAATCTGAAGAAGATAATAATGCAAATGTTATCATCTCCCCAATGAAATAATACAGGCTACTTTAAAACTCCCTGCATGCTTAATTCTTTGAAGAACGGAATGCTATTGACTTGCAAATTGCAAAGAGGATGACAAGAGAAGGGAACAGATGGAAAGACATGGCAGAAGGAGGGACGAATAGCAACGAGAAAGTGGGCTTGTGTGTTAGCGCCACAGAGTACATTGGAGACGGGAGGATGCAGACAAAGCGAGAGTAGGGATAATTAGCCACACTCCAGCAGCCTGACAGATCTGTTGGACCTCTTTAACTCGTTCACTAGTGCTGGTTGCTTCATTACTGGACCGTTTTCTCTGTCTCCTTCTCTGGCATTGTCACCCCCCCCCCCCCTCCCCTCTGCTTTGCCAGTAATGAATATTAGTTTTTAGAAGTAGCATAATAGATGAGGCACCTTCTCAGTCCACGAATCACCGAAAGGCACATTTGATCATATTATACAGTGTGCAACAATGTGTTTTGATGAAATTGAAATGACCTAGATTTAACGTATGTTTCAACACGCGTTCTCAAATGAATTAATCATACGAGCCTTTTTTCCTTCACCTCAGTTTGACTGGTTAAGCGCCTACAAAGGGACACTGCTTGCTTGTGTGACTTTTATTTGCACTCTTAAACAGGCAGACATGTGCAGACACAGGCACCTATTTTTTTTTGCAAGACAGCTAAGAGTAACCTAGCAACAATGTGTATGTGTGTGGTCCAGAGACAAATCATCGCTTACATTCATTTGACTATCCTTTAAGAGCTTTCATTCGAATATCCTATGTTAATGTGAGATTAAGGAGAGAGTTTTGATTTTTCAGAGGCTTTTGGCAATCCCCATTCATTGAACGACACGGTTTACCTACAATTAAAATTTCAAATGGGCTCAAAAGTAGTTAGAGAACCCGGGGCATGGAGCTGTCATTCAGCCTTATATCTCTTGGTGTGTGGTGGCTTTGTTTAACTAAAGAAAATTCTTCAATTAAAGCTAATCCCACTTCAATCGGTAACATTTTCATGGCATGCTTTTATAAAAATACACCAACGATCAAGAAGTATGATTGACTCATTTGGAGTGAGCAACTTTGTGTCATCCAAGTGAGCGACTGTAAACTGAGAATAAATATGTGAGGCACTGGAAAATGTTATGCAAGACATTCTACGCTATGCATGGCAGGAGTCAGAATATACTGCATGTGGTGAACATTTTGAAAGCTTTGTGAATTTGGTCTTATTTGAAAATATGGTTAAAATTAGAATCAAAAGATTCACCAAAAAATATGGAACCCTCGGTATATTAAAGCCATCGTGGCTGTCTCGAGCATACTGTATTCCCCGGAAACAGCCCACCTGCCTCCCCTCAGCGTTTACATTTTACTGGTGCAAATAAAGATGTTCCGTCTGGGAGATGAGAGGCATGCGCTGGTGAAACACTTATTTCAATGCGGCTTTATCCAACTGTTTTTGAAGCCAAGTCATCCACAGTGGAAGCCCCCCACCCCTACCCACCCCTACCCACCACACCCCTCATCCTGTCAGGCTATGAACAGTGGACTCCCAAGTGGCCGCCTATTTTACTGCTGGGACAGTTTCATTAGTGCCTCAGATGGCAGGTGCGTGTCGTGATGGGCGTCACATTTGATTAGCGCCGTACGAGAGTCTGACCTGTAGCAGGAAAAGGTTAGCTATGCTTGTCAAAAGGTATTAAGGCAGAGGGCCCTTGTCATACTGTAGGGAGTGGGAGTGGAGATAGAAGAGCAGTAAAAGACATTTAAAAAAAAAAAAAAAAAAAAAAACGTGAGCTAAGTTTAAAAAAAAAAAAAAAAAATGACAAATGGCCCAGTGTTTGTTAGTGCTTTCTAGAAAGAAGCAACCAAATCTATTTCTTTAGAGATCTATTCTTTCATCTCACACAAACTAAAAAAAAAAAAAAGGACTCACAAAGTGAATCAATTGATCAATCCAGAAAGTGCAAGGAATTTTTAAAAACAACTAACTGTAGAATTTCTTACTCATGTTCTTTTAATGAGCGCACCGAGAGGCAGTTTTAGCTTTCAGGGATTTTAAAAGATGCCCTCCTGAATGTTTGCAGTGCCTGTCTCTTTGTTGCCTTCCAAATGGGAGCTCCTCCGAGCTCATCTGGCAATCGCCATCGCGTACTTAGATGTTTGCTCACCTCCAAGATCCAGACAGCAAAGAAAACTTTCCACCTTGAGCTTCTCCTCGCCTTCCTCTTCCGAGTGTGCGTTGTGTCTAAATCAGTGTCGAGAAGTATAGAGGTCAGCCAGTGGCATCAGACAACTTCTAATTAGTCTCCTCCTTCACAAAGATACTGAAGCGAGATAAAACTTGTGTTACCTCACATTCTGTCCTCTCATTTTTGTTCTCTGTGGAGACAAGTGTGTATGTGTCATAGCTTTTACCCGTCTATGCAGATTAATGACTCTTTGCTGTGTCAACCACACATTTATGATTGGAATACTCAAATAAAGGGATAAAAGAACTTTGCTGTCAGTGTTTGAAATAAAGCCCCCCTTGCTTCAATCTAGAATAAGCCTGTCGTCCGCCATTAATATGATAATTTTGATATTGTCGCTAATGACAGCCGTAGCCGTAATGACATAATTACAGTGTTGTACATTTCTTATCACAACGGAAACCCCTAATTAAGGGACCAGGGATTGGCTAATGGGCTTGGCCCAAGATGGGTGGCATGAAATGAAATATTTGTCTGCTTCAGTGTTGGTTTGTCCAAATATGAACTAGGGTTGACAGTAGCATGGGCGAGGTCCATGGGTTGCTTTTTGACACCATGCTCCGCCCACATTAAAAGCTTTACAATGTATCGTCATCAATTTGTCTAAATAAATATTCACCAGTATGTTACGATTGCAAAAAAAAATCGCATTGCATTGAGACGCTCAAAAGAAGCGTCAAATATAAACACAGCAATTCCAAGACTAACTTAGTTTCTGTTAACTCAACCCCAAAAGTGGCAGCACAGAGCTTTGTGTCGATTAGCTGTGCATTGAAAGGAACCAATTAAGAAGTTCTCAAGATGCACCGATTAGCACCACGTGGTCTGATGCCACTTGCAAACATTGGCGAGGACCTTGCGGACACACTTGTGAGTTGAATGATGGCAACACTTTGCATATCGATACTGGCACAGAGCAGTGTATGAGTCAGCCATCTCTCCTTGCTCTCCAAAGAGCTTCATTAAATCACAAGAGGGTCACCATCTTTACCATGTACTAAACTGCAGTTTTTAAATGGGTTTCTAAGGTTGTCCTCACTCACACACATACACACCAACGCACACAGTCAGCCATGAAGAGAGTTAAAGGTGAAGGCTGTGTACTTCCTTAGTGAACCTCTCTACTACTGTGCTGTCAAAGTCAATACCTCCAGCAGGTCAGAGCATTCCAGCTTGCAGCACAGTAACTCTACAATACGGACTTCTAAGTTGTTGTGTTACAACTCCATTGAGTGTTGAACTCTTTTTTTTTTTTTTTCACCCCAATGTTCCCTTCAGATTCTGATGCAAGCTAAAAGCATGTTTTTGTGGATGCTATCTATCTGCCTATCAATCACGATGGACTGGTTACCTATTTATCTGCCAAAAGATGATGCTGAGTGTATCAAGTTCCTCTTAGCTTTTCATTTCCCTGCTTCAGTCTGAGCAGACTTTCAATGTGCTTGGATCCATATGTGCTGTTTGACTCCAAACACTGCCAGTTCATATCACTAATGCACTTATGCATCTCACCACAGTGATCAGCGGTCCCAGGGGATGCGGCGGGAGTACCCTCAAGCCCGAGCCGCTCCAGGCTATGAGGAGCTGGACGCAGCGCGACGTAGAGTGCTGGAGAACGACCCACACCGGGTGAGTGAAAAATGCTTTTGTGCTTACTTTACCTGAAGGAATAGAAATGAGACCCCATTGGGAAATGTTGAAATAGTTTTGGTGATCAAAATCAACATGAAGTAAGAAAAAAAAAAAGCTTAACAAGCCACTCCTCCGACCCCCGTGTTCCCCACTTAAACTATTTTCAGCTCACGCGTTAACATTTGCAGGTGGCATATGGCTTCCAGGCAGCGCCTGCTCTTCTCTTCATTCAGTTTATAAAAACAACTTTTAGGCTGGTGACATTTCATTCGTACTTCACTAAGCTGTACCGTGACAAGAACAGTATAAGAAAATCATCATTATTGTTGATGTCACCATCCATCAGTGCTCTCTAATGCCTTCTCCTGACCAGTTCACTCAGTTGTCTTGTGTCTGAGTCTTCATCGATTTGAAGAAAATGCAGACTTCTCTAACGCTTTATGGAAATCAATAGACACTTATCAGCCTTTTTTGAATGGGATTTCTTTTTTTAAATGGTAAATCCCAAAATGCTGAAAGTCGTACTGTACTTTGACCTGACCATAGTAAATCCGAGTTGGTTTCATATTTCTCAAGCGAGCAAAGGCACAACCAGTGGCATGGATGATTGGAAATTTGGGATGGATTTACTGCCTAACTTCAACCTGCTTCCTGCTGTGCCTTTTTCCCTTTCTTCACAGTCATCTGTGTTGACTGAGCAGTGAAGCTGTATACGCTGATCGTCATTAGCCACTCGTAGCCTCACAACACAGCTGCTTTCTTTGTGGCCTGAGGCCTGTGTTGCTCATTACACGTCCCTGTGCGCCCTGCGTCGCTCCCTTCTATTGCCCGCCACTCTCATGTTATCCAAACGTTGATACAATTAAAGTGCAGCCGGCGTGGGTGTAACCTCTGATCGGATTTTTTTTTTTTTTTTTTTTTTTTTTTTTTTTTTAACCCCATAAAAGGCAGCTTTGCCAGTCGTAAGGAATAAAAGTATGTTTGTCCCCTAATGAAACTCCCAATCACATACACACACATTGTGAGAACGGGAAATTCAAAACAATAAAACGTTCTGGAAGTAACACAGGAAAAGATGAATCTAAAATAGGAAAGGATGAATTGTTATTTTGAGTGAGACAATGGAGAATATTTACAAATAAAGGAAGTGTGTAACCACCCGTTGATACTTTTCAAAGCATGTTTTTTTATTTATTGACATTAGCAATCTCTAGCGTTGGTGTGAGAATAGCTTTAGAAATGCTAAGTTAATGCTAAGAATAAATCCTAACACAAAATGCAGGCATATGCCCGTGTATATAATTATTTTTTACGTATTGTTATTATAGTGACCACAATGATCAGAGCTGTTATTGTCCTAATATTGGTAAAAAATTAAAACAGTAGGCATAGAATATAAATAAATATTGTGTTCACTGTCAATACTTTTGCAACGCTCAAAATACACCCACACTTCTTCAAGTCTTCCTTGCGGGGCAAAATAAATCTTTTCAGTCGTCACTTTGGAAGCTTCCGTTTTATAACACGATACATAAACACATTTTCTGCTCGCCGTCCTCTTCTTCTTCTCCCACGTTCATTCAACCTGTTTGCAGTAGTGACTTGACTAATGTATTTGTTGTAGTGTTTCTTTCCTTCAAATTGACACATCTAATATCCCCATTTTTTTTGTGAATTCCTCTTCATCCATGAGAGCAGTATCTACAGTACTTGAGTGTGGCATTCACTTGTATGTATCGACCTTGCACGATCAACCCTTGAGCCTCCAAGCTGCTTTTTTATGCGCTCCTATTTCTCGAACCTTGGCTGGTTAAAAGGTTTTTTTTCACAAGCTTCTCAGCTCAAGGACAGAGGTACCTCTCTCACTCTTCTTTTTTTTCATACACTTTTAAAAGCAAAGGTGAGTGTGTCTCTCGTTGCTCATTTGAGCTGGTTGATCCCGAGTACAACACTGACATAAACTAAAGAGTCTGGTTACCGTATCTATTCATGTCCTCTGTTTATTCTTTCACTAGTCTGCATGTACAGAAGGTGTGCGGCGAGCACCAACTGAGTGTATTTGACCCTGGCTTTTAAAAGTCTGTGTGTGCGTAGATCAGTGTGGGTCCATAAATCTAAAAGTAGTCCTCCTCATTCCTCTGCATCCTCGTTCCTTCTATCTATGCCCATCTAATTTGCCCCATTCTCCCATGTTCCCTGTGTCTGTGAATAGGTCACACTTCTAATTATGACAATCTCTCCCAATCATCTATATCTTTATGGAAATGTCTGTCTCTCTTTACTGGTAGAAATGTCAATTAAGTTGCAAAGAACATGACATATTTCATTTTTTCTTGAACTCACTATGCTAAATTTGACCTTGCCTCAGTAGTTCCTTAGGATTAACAACTTCCCTAAAAATAAAGAAAGATATTGTTTGTTAATTGTTAGGGCCAACTGACTTGATCACGTTTAACCCCTTCAGGTATGGTGAAATGTTTGCCTTTTTTATAGCCTGAATGTAGGTGAAAACGATCCGAACAAATAAGTGCATGAACTTGCTTAAAATTTGATGGTGACTCGACTTCAAGTAACTTAAAACCCGCTTGAGACATGCTTGTGACTTGAGTATAGGTGACTTACTCTCACCTCTGCTCGACCTGACCAATTTTGCTGACTGTGACTTAACAAAACAAAAAAAGATGTCTACTCTGCTGTCAGAAATGTTTGATAATCGCAATGTATCCATCACCGTCTGCAACTTTTTCATTGTGTGATAAACAGCAGTACCGGCAGTACATTTGACACTGTTATAAAATGGCAGGAACTCGTACTTACAGGGCGTCACGTGCCCGCGAGTCATTACCACATATCCTGATTTGCGTGTCTGTTTTTTTGCATTCCCTTTTAATGTTGTGTGTGGTACGGGCATCCATCACCTTGATGATATTTTAATGTCGCATCCTTGGGCTGTCTCTGCTTCAACCGCCAACACCCACCGCCCCCTTCCTTTCTCATGCACTTTTCCCCAACCCTACCTCTCTACCTCCCTCATTTTGGTCATGACTTCATAAATAAACCCCCACATCATTAAGTAAACGCACACCCGCCTGTCATGGTGAGCGATGGCTTACGTTTGTTTGCAGATGCGAGCACGCACGCATTCAGGGTGCGGCTGATCTGCGCATGGTGCTTCATGCCCGCAGGCAAAGCCCCTCGTAGTTTTTTGTCTGTAACGAATACACTAGAGACATCAGAAAAAATATTATCTCTGTTACGATCAGGCTGTCACCTGCTATCACCAAATCCCGCTCAGCACCCCTTCAAACGCAGCAACAGCTTGTTTCCTCGGTTGGATTCATGAGATCCCACCCACTGCGTCCAAACAACCAGACACTTTGTCCTGAAAAGTTGCAAACCTTGTGCTGTGAGCATCTCAGGCCGGCACACAGTCGAGAAGTGCAGCTGATGTGCGGGCCAGCAGTTCCCCACTGTGCATGCCTGCTGCCGGGTAAGCCGCTGGTGCTGTGGCCCACTGGAAAGCTGCTCCTGCAGACAAAAGAGCAGGAGGAGGCAGAAATAGGAAGCTAAAACTGAATATGGAGAGCAACACCAGATGACGTATAACATGTGAGGGGAAAACAAGGGAAGTTGAGAAGATGACAGAGCAACAGAGAAAAGCCACAGAAAATCAGAAGAAAATGAAGCCTAGAGGGGAATATGGTAAGATGAGAGAAAACAGCATCTAACGGGAGCTGGATTGTCATGAGGAGGCAGAAGGGACCAGACGGAGGCACTGACAGAGGCATTGACAGAAAATACAACAGGGCAGGAAGAGACAGTTGATGGTTTCGGATGTCACAATGATGTTTTAAAGTAGGAGAATTCCCCTATCAAGCTTGTTCTACAAAAATAGCATCAAAGCACAACTGATATTAGCTCTAAATGCATTGTCAAATGCCAAACAGAGGCTCGACTTAAGTGAGCTGAGACACAATCTAGAACATAAAAGATTTTTATCCTGATTCTTTCTGGGTCAAAGAGAATAAATTAAAAACATCATCCAAGCTGACCTAGTGTGTTATGGCATGAATAAATAAATCTGAATCAGTTCAATGAAATTCAAATCGGATCTTGATTAACCTCGCTTGGTTTTGCATCTTAAAATGCTTTGCAAACCTTTTACAAATCCCGTACAATTTAGAATAAATGTTTGTGACATACACGAACACTAACAATAAATGCAGTGGTGTTAGCACTCGTCGTGTCTTTTTTTATGGATAGCATATAATTTTATGCATCGAAATATAAAGTGCAATACTAATCCATGCAGAACCAGATGTCTTGACGTGATGGGTTTAGAATTCAACACAGGAGCAGTTAACACTTACCATGGGGCTTATTGAAAAATTCTTTAAGCGTAAACACAACTTTTTTTTTGAATTAGCGAGAAACTAAGAATAGATGAGAATGTTACGCTCCTGGCATCAGGAGAATCTGCAAATAAGCCGCATTGTCGGTCAAAGCGTAACAGTTAAAGTTGGGAAAAAAAGGTTGCAGCTTTCCAAGCACATTTGAGTATAAAACGCTTTCGTGGCTGACTCCAACAAACCACATGGTTTTTACCATGTGATATTCCGCAAACACGCGCCGTAATCATATACTGACGGGCAACACCCATGCACACACAACCTCACCATCTGTGTCACCTCAACTTTGGCCACAGTTAAAAGTGCAAAAGCAGGAAACATTCAGACTGAAAGCTTCTGTGCACACACCCATGTACAAATGGACTAGCTCATAATAGGCCAACTAAAGAGATGCACTGGACCTTGGACCTCCTCTGAGATCACAAAACATACCGTGGCCTTTTACTGTCACTCTCACCCCCTTACACGTGTAACCGGGCACACCGCTCAAAGCCAGCACTAATTAAAGGACAGCTTGCTCTCTAAACCGGACGATTGCACTATTTTGGCCCGTGTAATTACACACACACACCGCACCACATGTTTTTTTTTTTCCACCATAAACCCAGAATAACCTTGAACAAGTTAGCAGGACCAGATGCTGAGGAACAGGCCACGTTCACTTTCTTCAGCATTGGCTTCCAGACAGAAAAACAAGTTGAACTCTAGTGTGAGGTTTCCTTACCCACTGTGCGAGCATGAGTTTTTTCATTTTAAAACAAAGTCACCATCAGTCATTCCATCCACGGATTCCTCTCGGCTGTCATTTGTGCAGAACTTCCCTCGGGCTCAGCACGTACTCCGTTCTGCTTGCTTTTATTTTAAGTCCCTTTATTCCGATGCTGCTCAGGTACCCTTCGCTTTCCCTACATGGGCTGACAAATATCATAACTGGCCCAAGGCAAAGAGTTGTGTAGTATGCGTCCGATTCAAGAGGTTCTAGCTGGGCTTGAGCTTTAGCCATTTAGAGGGAATGTTGTGATACAGTAATATACCTTTTTTTCTGAAATACATCAAGACAGCAATTGCGATGATGCATAAACATTGTTAAATGTGAAGATAATTAGCAACAAACATGGAGTCGATGCACATGACTAGTTTATGCGAACCAAAATTGTCCCTAATGCAAACAATGTGCAGATGATCTACTTTCCTGTTTACACGGTTGCTTTGCTGTGGATTTGATCGGAAACCTTCCATACTTATGGGAGGACATGGTCGTCACAACCTTGAGTTGGATCTCAGAGTAATACATCCACTCAGAATTACCCGAGTAAAGAAACACCTCAGGGCCACTGCTATGGCCACACTCACGCACATGTTAATATGGTAATATTTTACACACGCACATGCTAATATGCCAAGATTTTTTTTGTGCCGGAGGCCTACAGCCACAATTTCCTGTTTCTGTTGTTTCGTCATGTTCTAGGTGAGTGAGCATCTGCTCAATAGTGGGAGGAAAAGTGCCACTTAGCAAAGCAGAGAAGCAACGCTACTGCATGATGATAGTCTATACATGCAAGACACATGCTTAATTAGCATCTACCATGGATTGCGGGTGAGAGGAAGCTGAGGAAAGAGACAGAATAAGGAAGAAAAAAAGGCGATACTTTACAGGATCCTTATTATGCTATTTGAAAAGCGACGGCTGAGGAAAGCTGCTTGGAGAAAACCAATCTGTGTGACTCAGTGGCAGAAAGAAAGCTTGGGCTTTCTGTTGAAGCATTTGGACTCTCATTGGAGCCTTATTGTAGATGTGAGCATCACAACATTGCATCAAAGTCCCGGAGTGCTCCAAGAAATTCATTTCCTGAGCTCCAGCAATACTTGGTGATGAATGTGACAGCTGTGCCGTCCCTCCGTGTGTGTGTGTGTGCGCACTCAGTCTCATCTGGCACCGTCAAAGCAAAGCTCTCTAATTTGGGGAAAATGGAGAAGACTTAGTCTGTGCTCACACCTGCGTGAAGCTGGTCCCTCACCCCAAACAAAATTTAAGGAAAGTACTCTGCTTTGTTTGTGCTTGGTTTGTCCTGGTTTGGTTTGCTGCTACGGTTTTTTAGTTATGAGAGATTGTTTTAGAAGACAGAGATTGTTGGGGATGTCTGATTCGCTGATTGAAATCTGCATGGAAGACCTCCAAATTCTTACACCAAGCAGCCACTTTTCCACATATCGTTTTGCGGTTTAATTTTTTCCCACTTCAATCTTGGAGCAATATTTGCCTGCCAGGATGACCTTGACTTTTTTTTTTTTTCCTCAAACAACTATCACTAAAACTGGCTGTCAAGTTTAGATGAATGAGATTGTGTCTGAAAAGCATCTATTGTTGGTTTATGTGTTTGATTTTAAATGGACTAATCTAGACAATGCCTTCAGGCTATTATGATAATATAATCAACACACAAAAGACTTTTTTTTTCCCCCTCAATTCAGCCAAACACACTTCCCTCTCCTCCTCACCACCATTGTGTATCTCCACTCTGTTTTTTTCCTCCCTCCATATCATTGATGACGCACATTATGTGCACATTAGTAAGGTTCTCCACCTGACTCCCAGCATCCTGCTGCACCTAATGTGCCATTTACCTGACAAAATCTGCCTTGTCCACCGCGTAGCGATACAAGATTTATATTCGATGGTCCTTTTAAATTTAAACGCAAGACCTAATACTGGAACACAGGCACAATGATGACATAAGCCAGCCCGTGGCCCTGGGGTTCCTGTTGAGAGACATTAGTGCTCCCTATAGTACCAAGACATGCTAATGATATGTGCTCATGTACAGTGGCACTCAGGATGAGCTTGAATAGTACAATAAGTGTGCTCCGTGTGCAGCTATTTGGGCTCGTTGAGCTGTTTGTTTGTTCTGTCAACGCCCGTGTACCGGATGCGTCTTTTTTTTTTTTTTTTTTTGTGACCCACGTTTAGCCTGTCAGTGATCTTGTATACGTCTGTCAGCGTGCATGTGGGCAACGGTGTATGGCAGGTTTGGCGAGTCAAGCCATCCACTGGATAAACTTGACTTCTGAAAATAATTTGAATGAACCTTTATGACAAATGAACAGCTTGGAGCGAGAACACTCATTTGTATGTTTTGGCCAACTGCCCAATTAAACGCTACACAGCTTTTAGAGGCCGTCCTCAATACTCAATTCAGTTCAATTTGCTATACAATACATCAAATAAATTATTATAATTTATTATTATAAATTAATGTGTTTGTGATCACAGCAATAAAAAGAGTTACTAAGTGCCGTGCAACCAGCTCTGATGTTACAAGTCTTGCAGCAAATCCAAATTTTGAATTGCAAGTTGCAACATTTCACATCTACTAGTAGCCTGTCAAGGATCCATGTTCTATTAGTTGAGCTTTAACTACGAAAATGTTTCCGATAGAAAGCAAGGTCCAGCCAAGCCATGCCAATACAGTATTGTATTGTTTGTGGCGATAATATTTTGATTACCGTATCTCATATGAATCCATGGCTACAAAGCAAAGCATGTGGAATGTTCTCTCCCAAATATTCGCTCTCTTTAATATGTAAGTCTCCTTTTTTTTCCTCTTTACGATTCTCATTAATATTCTTATAATAATCACAATATACCGCAGCTCCAGCGGCCATGGCAATTTGCTTCTCAATCGTGACATTGTTTGATGTTAAGTCATGATGTCTCGTTTGCAATGTGTGCCCCAGAGAGTTGCTGACTGTAATTGGTTCGCGGTTATTCAGTTCAATCACATTTGCTCGATTCTCTTACTGTGCGGCGGATGAAAATACTGAGCCAAGATCATAATTTCTTTGTTTATGATGCCGGGCTTAAAAGTGGGAATATAGTTTATATTTAGAAATTGATGGTATATTCAACACAATCTTCCTTCATTATGTGCTTTTCAGCTTCTTAACTTTGCTGTAAAAAAAAAAAAAAAAATCACCCAAAATGAGTCCCTCCACTTTTTGAGTTGTATGACTTTTCAAAAACATTTGTTTTTGTTTTTGTTTTTTTAAGGCCTCGTGTATATTAGCATTGTTCTCACTGCCCTCATAAACCTCCCCTCACGGTTTCTTCTTATTTATTGCTTTTATATTACACTGAGAGCACGGGAGAAAAAAAAAAAGAACATCTTGAGGTGAGTGCAAGCTAAGTCGCCCGCCTGTCCAACAACTGCATACAATGTTCGTAATCATGGCCAACAAGAGGAGGTGGGAAAACGTGTGACTGGTCTTTTACGAGTTGGCGTGAAAACGCAAATATGCTCCAAAATTGCATTTGTAGTTTGACTGTATGTGCCCACAAATGGCTTTAATCAGTAGGTGGGAGGTTTTGTGCCCCCTCCACCCTACTGTGTTGTTTTTCATAAGGCCAGTGTTGTTTGCAGAAAACACACACACACACACACATGCACATGTTCATCATGAGGGCGCAGTGCTCGCTTGTGTTTCCATGTGTTTATCTTACCACATGTGGAGCATTCCAATCTTTGCTATTTTGTTGTTTGATACCACTAAACCGACGTAGAGAGCACATGCAAATATTTCTCAAAATGTATGGATGATGTGAATAAAATGCTAAGATCAAGAGAGATTTTTCAATTTCTTCCAAAAGGATGTTTTAATTCTCAAATTCTTGGGCTAATTTAATATTGTCAGTTTATATGGCGATGCGTTTTCACATGTTCATTCGTTGGGTCACGGGCTAAATAATGAGCCATAAGACACCTAAATCAAATATAAAATATTATTTTATACCTGAGCCTATCGCAGTTAATTTTTCAGGGCAGTTTTGTATGTTATTCACTCCATTAAGCGGGAGACTGACCGGACTTGTTTTTTGAGTGTCAGCTTTCTCTTGCAGGTGGCACCCAGAGGTGATGAATCACGAGCTTCGCACCTGTACGAAGATTTGGACCGGCCGCACGCTATACACACTAGGTAAGAGCTAGTATTTCTTCATCAATGCAAGAGGAGAAGACAGGATTATGCCGATCTTTGTGCCCCCCACCTCTCACCACTCCTCCCAAACGCACACACACATGCACACAGACATACACGACCCAGGCTAATCCTCTTTGGAGCTCATAATTAAATCTGGAGTGTTTGCCTTGGGAGTGTCTACTCATCCCAGGAATAGGACTGATCAGGTCTCCAGAGAGCAGGAAGCTGGCGTGTAGAACCAGCCCGAGGACGCTCAGCACTTGTCAGGCACGCGCAGCCTCTCGTGTGGCTTCACTGCCGCAGCATTCACTCCTTGTGTTTGTTTAGCTGCTCTCCTGTCAAATTAGGAACGTAAACACGCGTGGCTCATCAGTTCTCTGTAGACGCTTTCACATTAGCGCCACGCAGCAGAGGGACGTAAGGATGCAAGGTGAATGTAGAGAGGACCCCGGTAGGAAGATGAGGAGAGAGAAAAGTCATTTCACGCCTTATTGGGCCGCCTGATATAACGGAAAGCAGGCAGCCAACCAAGAGGGCACATCACTGAACAGAAGAACGAGTCAGAATTCAAACGAGACCTGATGACATTGGATAGTTAAGAACCAACTTTTTTTTTTTTTTAATTTAACTATGTGGACTGATTTGAAGTTAGGATTCTCTGGCCCATTTGACAGATTATACATATTTAATGTTTTGATTTGGAGGACCAAATATATATATTTGATGACGTGACTTTGCACGTCTGCCACACTAATGGGAAGTTTGGATTCAAAACCTGCCTCTGTGTGGCTCGTGTTTGCCTCATACCCAAGTACTCTGGTTTCCTTACTATTTACAAAAAATATACACGTTAAGTTCAGCGACGGAACAAAGGTGTGAATACGGGTAGCAAATGTTATTTTTTGTGACCTGCGACAGGCTGGTGACGAAGAGGGAAATTCAAGCCATATTTGAGTTGTTCATCCCCACTTTGAATGATTTTAAGCCTTTCACCTGCTGCTTATCATTCACATGCAGTATTAATCTGCCTCAAGAAGTTCAACAAAAGGCAAGAGAAAGAGAACTGTGAAGAAGTGTGACGCGAAACACGACAGCAAGAGGAGCAGACAAAATATCTTCTAAGTGTTGTTTTGCTTTGTTTCTTCATCGCGGTGATAAAAAAAAAGGAGGTGGAGGAGGAGGAAAGCTCCCAAATACAGCAGTGAATAGAATATGTCTGTAACAGCGGAGGTTGAACTAAATCCCCTCGGGTGCCGCCGTTATTGAAAGCCATTTCCTCGCAAAATGTGCGCGGTTCCGCCATTGGCCTGTCTCTCATTAGCATCCATTTGGGCTGCCTTTGTGTCGAGCTGGCCGGGGGAGAGAGTGTGTGTGGGGGTGAACATGAGTGCGTTTGGGAGTGTTTGGATAATTTACTAGCAAAGCACCTCACAGATGGGATCACATGGAGAGAGGATAGCTTGAAACAGAGGCAAATTACAGTGAGACTCGCAGTCTGTAGATGAAACTTTACAAAGGAAAGCACAACTGGGTGCGGTGATACCTCGTTTCGAAATCTACCAATTTTGTGTATTTTCCGTCATGCTTCTCCGGTGTCAGATTGTCAAATCCAAGTTCAGCCTGCACTCAAAGGATGAGGAGTTTGTGCACGGTAGTCCAGTGAAAAGGAATTTAAGTGTGTTCAGGGAATGGTGGCACGGAGAGCCTCGCCCCAAGGAAGATTAGAGTGTTACTAAGCTTCCTGGCTGCCTCTCCGTTAGCTGAAGGGTACGTACCCAGCCGGACGCTGCAAGCCGACATATGGACAACATTAAAATCATTACCAATTCAAAGCAGCGGGTCAGGGGCGCAGTGACCCAGCCCCAGGTTATTCAATCACAGCCCCTCCCTTGAACCATTGTCTGCAGGTGATTGGATTAGGGTTTGGCCAGGCCAATGGAGCCTTCTGCACAATGGGTAAATTTACAACGGTCACGACGAGGGATGGGTACCGAGCCCCGGTACAAAACTGGTTGAACTTTAAAAAAAACTGCAGTATTGCTAAGTTAACAGTTCTTTTAACGGTCTTTGAGAAATGACTGACATTTATTTTTGGTTTATTTCAGCTATATATTATTGTTACTTTGTACTTTCTACCTCTCTGTTCTTGTTTCTAACTAACAGTAAAATGAATATCTTTGTTCACAATAGGCCAGCCATTTATTTATTTATTGTTTTTATAATGTTATATTGATGGGGAGGATCGATGTTTGTGAAATAGTGGCGGCAACTCCCGTCATCCTGGCCCGCTTCTCAGCCCCACCCTCGCAGGCTTAGTAGCCCGCAAAGTCAGCGGCTTTGAAGGCTCTGAGGAGTGAGGTTTTAATAACGTATACTCAGGTAATGCAAGCAGGCCTCATTTACAGCTCAATTGCCATGAACGTAGCAGGCTCACAGCAGCTGAGTATTTCATTTTAGGCATGACTAATCAATTTACACTCAATGGAATCGGTACACTAACTTTTCTTGGTCTGAATGAGAGACTGAGGAGGGATGACGTCGCAATGTCACTGCTCAGTGCATGTTGTCACAAGTGCAATTGACTGTTAAAATGTCACAAGCAATTTTAAATATAAAAACGTGTAACTCACTTAAAATATGTAGCTCACAGTCAGAAGTGCTTTATGCAGTCTAACATGCTCCAGCCTTGCTGATCCACCCAAAATAATTGTTTGTCATATTTAACATAATAGTGTGTTCAATAACATTAGCAGTATAATAACATTAGAATAGTGTTTTTAATTTTACATTACAAGTCAATTTATTTAAAAAATAATATATAATAAGAATTCCATTAAGGCACCGAACGGATAAGCAGTACCGTTAAGAGTAGTAGAATTGCTCAAATCTTTGCGATACCCCTCCTTCGTTGCGACACACCAAAAAGCTTTCTGGTTTTTTTTTTCTTTTTTTGAAACCAGGTTTCATTTCACCTTTTTGTTGTAATTTGGAAAGGCAAATTGAACAAGTTTACAATGTGGTCACAACAAGCATTTTAAGGCATCCATATCTGTCACCCAAAATTGGATGTTAACATTTCAGTACTTTATTTTTTTCATTCTACCACGACCAATTTGACTTTTATTTTACTTGACTGCACAGTGCTTAGTGCACAGATACCAATTTGACACAGTGGAGGAGACTACGACATTTAACAACCTCTTGCAGACAAAGGGGTGAGTGCATATTTTATTTATTCATTGGACTGCTGAAAGGTTTTATTCTAAGCTACAACTTTTTGACCTGCTTCTGAACAAAGTCACGGAATTTAAATTTTGTTTCAATTCGTATTTGGATCAAACTAAACATAAGCACACTGGAGACGGGAAAAAATCAATATTGCAATACACTTTTTCCCCCTCTGTTGGTATAACTAATTGATGCACCGACGGCAAATGACGATATTTTACGACAGTATGCATAATAGATTCACCCCATTGTCACGATCAGTACTTAATCTCTCTTGTTCTGTTTGTAGGGTCCCTATTCCTGTAAATAATAGTAAAGTAGGCAGAAGCCATGGCCGGAGAAAAAGAGCAGATGCAAAGACCCACTTGCAGAGTTTCACTCAAAAGTGTGGAGACTCTTTGGCTATTAGAAGACAAATGACGGAAAAACACTAGATAAAGAATATACAATCTGCAAGAACTGTTTTCCAAAATGTAACAGCAACACTAAAATTCTACAAAGTCACTTCATTAGCTTTCACGATGAACTGCAAAAAGCAAACAAGTCATCTGACAATCACTACTGTGAAGTTGTTCTCCTTTGGGTCGCCAAGAATAAAAACATTTGTTGCATAATTTTGGTGCATTTTGGCAAAATACTTTTGAGAAATACGTTTCCAATAGCTTGTCAATCTGATGCTTTCAGTACGTCTGACGTGATGCCTCTCAGTCAACAAAGAGTAAACTCTTGACTGTCCGGTGACAACACAGTCATCGGAATAATAAAACTGTAGATAAGCCGCAAACATGTCACTGTCGATAAGTTTTACACCCATGACACAGGTAAATTTCACAAAATCGTGATTATATTAGGCTATGGAATTCTCATTTCTCATGAAAACCCCACGATTCAGAAATTAGGGCCAACCTCAGACGTAAACCACTTTGGTGCTTGGGCACATCATTCCAGGTTAAACACGATGAATGTGTCAGATGTCGCATCTTGAAAAAACATAAAAAAGGCGTGTAAAGGATAAATTTAAGCACAAACGGTTCATAATGAAAAAATGTGCTGGGATTATGGACTTTGAGTTCCCATGCTGTGCCATAACTCTTTCTTATTGACTGACCAGTTTTGAAGGTGTTCCGAGACAGCCGTGTTTGTCCAGCTAACCGCATTTGAGCTCACGGGGTCGGTGGTAGGAAATGAAAAGTCTTTTGCTGGCTTTGAGACGCCTGTGGTGCTACCTGTTTACAATAATACTGCGATTCCATAAATCCTCCCGCCCGCATTTGTATGTATCCTCTGTTTATGTCTGCCTTTCTGCATCCCTTTGCCGCAAGTTCTATCTGAGCTAGGGAAAATAGAATCATGGCATTGAAAATAAGTCAAAAGGTAAACCCCCGACATCCATTTTTAGCCTAAATAGAAGCAAGTAGAATAGCGTGTAGGCATGTGGCGAACTTAATATGAACTGTCAAGCTTCGAGGAAACTCGACACGAGCTGCTACAGCAACTGAGCCTTTCTGCGTTTATGGACAGAGAAGTCCATCTGTTTCTGTCATTAACGGCAATGTAACAGATTTTCTTCTGACGGCATGGCTCTGTTGCACAATCACTCTTCTTTGTCCCGAGTATGACCTCTGTCTACCTTTGTTCCTCCTCACTCTCAATACAAAGACAACTATGGCTAATAATGTTTCTTGAGTTGGCCACCGTAATGGCTTCTGTGGCGATCAGCCTGGTTGGTGTCATTGGTACTTGTGTAATTCAACTGAACTTCATTCTGTGCTTTCAAGGTTTGTTATGTATGTGGAGTCTGAAAAAGCTCAAACACACACTCAATTTGGGGTAATACATCTGATAAATGGAAGCATTCATGTCCACAGAATAAGCAACCGAGTGTACAGAGTGGCAACCATACCAGTGGACATGTCTAGTTGATGCCAAAATGTAACATATTGCCCTTAAATTGTTTGCATTCAGGGTGTATCTGATCCATTCACTTGACTTCCAGGTTAGTGGTATTCACATATGCATCTATAATGCATCCGCATGTTCTCTTCATCTTTGCAATTCATTAATTAAACATGCAAATCTCATGTTGTCGAGTAACATGGACGTGTGTATCGGCAGTCACCTTGGTGAGTGAGTGTGTTCGTATGTATCATTATGTTTACATGTGTGTGTAAATTCGTTCCAATTCATTCCTCCCACATGAAAAACGTACATCAGACTTTGTGCATAGAGAAATGTGAGTGTGAATAATTGTCCGTCTCTTGATGTTTGTCCAGTCATTTACTGCTAACCCCTTGCACAGGATAAGCACACATCAAAAAGGAAGGATGGTGTGATGCCAAGAACATACAACTTAACGGACTGGCATAACAGTTCACTAAGAGGTCCTCAATAGAATATGTTTGCATGTCCTACTTGTTGATTAAATATGTAGTCAAATAAATTGTAAATGAATAAAATGCAATATGGATCCCTGATAGACTGGATTCACAGCTGAGAATCTAAATAGTCCCTTGAGAGTAGACTAAAGATGGACTCGAACAGCTGCGCAGTGACCTGGTGGTTAGCACATCCATCTTACAGTTCTGAGTTTCTCGATTTGAAGTTCTTTTCAGATTGTTATGCTGAGGGGTTTTCCCCCCCCAAAAAAGAGCTTGCATGTGGTGACCCCTTAGTGATTTTTGTTTTTATTTTTTATGAGTTTGTATATTTATCAATATCTAACGAACAGTAACCGCACACTTAATGTAGTTTCTAAATGATCATGAGTAAGGGGAAAAAAAATCTGGTCCAAAATGAAAAGTAATTGCTTTCCTCACCCTTGTTAAATTATAAATTAACTTTGATTAACTACACTCTTTGTAAAGATGAGTGAAATTTCACCAGCTCTACTCGGGCATGATTACCAGCAAATTTTTTGAATCCAGAAATTACTTCAATTGTGCATGTCAAAGTTAAAAAAAAAAATTTAAAAAAACAAGATCACTCAAAGAAACAAAGTGTCATGCAAATAAATTCTGAGAAACTGAGGAAAAGTAATTGAAATTTACATCAGTCTGGAAAGTGTTCATTTTAAAGGGCCCCTTCAGAAAGTCTAACGCTGAACTTTTATGGTGCCTTTCCTGATTTTTTGTTGAAATACGACGGAATTTTATTTATATATTTTTTTACTTTACTGACTGATTGTGATTGTTCAAAAAGCAGTGACTCATATTTGAGTCCTCGTCATAACTATTGTCATTTGAGCCAATCTAAACCGTACATCCTTGTGGAAACATCTTGACATTGCTTGATTTGAGCCGCAGCGGCACGTTTAGTATCTGTGACTCGGCCTCTGCTGAGAGACAAAGCGGCGCTGTTCATTGTCGGGACCACCTGTGTGTACCGACCGCTCTGTATGGGTGGTCAAAACACACACGCACATGCTCCAGCTCACCGCAGACCAGGAATATCCTGATGGGAAGGCTCAACTTGCCCTAAATCGCTGTCTAATCTGTGGTGAGTGAAGCATTCTAATTGGCCAGTCAACAGGTGTTGAGCCAGACTCGGGACTGCACAGCGGAGACGCTTTGGTATGATGGCAAAACAAGGAGAGGCTTCAACCGGGAGGCAATTAGCTTTCGCTAAACCCCAGCCAGCTTTGTGTGACTCAGCACATATTTTTACTTCTGTGAAAAGTGACCAGCTTGCGCCAGCCACTTACCTTCTATCTGTGGGGACTTTTACTATTTTATTTGATCAATCCTAATCTCTTACAGCTATCATCATGAGGCAACTAGACACTTCCAACTGACAACAGCGTTTTCCTCACTCTACCGTTTTGCAAGAACCACACCATCGAGACAGTTTGGCCATTTTACATTCGGGGAGAGTCAGCATCACTTTGTGTATCACATAAGTGCTTGAAAGCAACTCTGACTTTCCCCTCTTGCCTTTTATGATCAAAAAGGAGAGTGTGGGTGAGTGAGTGTGAACAGGTTTGGGGTCGCTTCTGCAAACTGGTTCAGCCCAGTCGCAGAGGTTCTCATTTGTTTATCTTTACAACGTCTTGGAAACAGATACTGGTGAGACATGTTTGGACAACAAGCCAAGCGAGCTTGCACAACATAAACAAAAGGGTTTAACGCGTTTCCACCCCATGTTGGACAATTCAAAGTTTTAGCAAGCATTCGTAGAATTAATCATTCCAGTCAGCACTTTACAAATAATCATCAGATCAAAATAAGTAGGCAACCCTATCAGTCAGTTAATGGCTTTTTTCCTTTCAGGAGGGACCCATATGATTACCCGACGCACTCTAGATCTGCACACAGGGACTACCCCGATCGCTACCGTGACAACAGTCCGTCCGTCCATCAGTCGGCATCCCACAACCAACGTCATCAAACCTCATCTCCCCATGCCGGACGGCACTACCGTACGGCCTCGGGGCAGGACGTTCTTCCCTCCCCCACTACTGGCCGCAGACGACACCACTATGAGGTCATAGGACACGAAGCAGACAGCTACCGGCAGGACAGCCCGGACCACTATGGCTACAGAGACGATCCGAGACAGCCTGATCCGAGACGGAAGAACCCCATGATAGGTGCTGTTTAATTTCAAATCTCTAAGTCTGTGAAAGGTTATCCTGAGATTTCTTTCAAAAGCAGGCTGTGCTGTATATTTACAAGCATGTGGATGTATTTAAAATCTTTTAATATTGTAAAATCTAGGGTATTTAAATGAATTGCATATGGAACAAACTTTGTGTACTGCATTTCGAATCAATGTTTATTTCCTGACAAACTGGACTTCATTGGGCAGGATGTAAAGTGAGGACACCTTGATGCTCTGGAATTGCAGGATATGAGAATTACAATACAGGAAAAGGATATGATGTCCTTGCAAGTATATTTTTTCCAGACAGCATTGAAAGCAGCAATTACATTTGCAAATGAAAGGACTGTTTCTAATAATTTGTGTTTATAATAAAATGTTAAACGTTTGATCCAATTCAGAATACTATAAACGACTTTACACACTGTGCCTCTGTTAATTCAACACGTTAATTTTTATACAAACATTTTACATCAATAAATGTGGAATTTATTTTGCTGTGGTTGATTTATTCACACGCATGAATGTCAAATGTTCACTCTAAGACAACATCATTAGTCATCGCTTTATAATAGCCTAATTTCCCAGCACATCATCTCCCATAAATGAGCTCTGTGAGATGACTGATAGAAGTAGCCAGTGTTCTGATAAGGACCAAATCAGCAGCAGCAATTAGATCTCCAGGATGATGATTATGGCCCAATTTGCTCTCCGAACTAAAGATGGCACTGATTGGTAAAATTAGTCCTGAAAGGGAGATAATTACTGTGGAGAGAGGCCCCCCGTTTTTTTTTGTTTTTTTTTTTATAAGTCAGTCCTTAATTAGCATCCAAGCCAACAGAGCGTAGGCCTCTCTCCCTGTTAGCCAGGACGTTCCTGTCTTTAAAACCAACGTAAGCAGCACATAGACAATCAAACAATCACCGTGTTCCAATTTATTTGAACAAAATCAACTCTAGCCGCGGCCTCAGTTGGAGAGTGATTGCACTTTGGTGTGTTTTTTGTGAATTGGATTGACGAGCAGCAAGGTTGAGCTGTTAAAAGTGGGCGTGGTGGGCACGCCGTTTTTTTTTTCAACCGTATTGTGGTAAGCTGCAATTTTTGTAATCATCGTGTGGATATTCCGATAATTTACAATTGGTAAGTCATGAACTAGTACATAATCAAGCCATTTAATTTCTGTATTTATGGGCATTAGAAAGTCTTATGTAATGAGGATCTGAATAGAAGAGTTTTAACACTGAGACACAAGCGCCAAATGTTTTCTATTGAAATGTTTTTTTGAATTGTGCAGTCACATTCAATCCCAAATGACAGGGATCTTTATCCAGCTGCAAACAGCCAGAAAACACTGTGCAATAAAACACAACATCCCACTGGAGATGTCTGTGGTTTTCCAATGAACCCTGATAACATTTGAAAGCACTTCTGTTTTATTCAACACGCAAGGCAACAACATTAGCACTGACATGGGCAGCTAATGAGACATCTGATTGATATATTTTCACCATGCTCAAAAATCATTCAGCAAATCAAAATGGGCGGCAGATCTTAATGGCTCTCGCCTGATTACAAAATTTGAAAATATGCTGACCAACTGTTTCAAATTTCGCTACAGGAACTGCTCCAAGCAAGACAGGGAATTGTTACAAAATGTGGTTTTTAGAAAAAAAACAACCAAACAAACACCCAATGCATCAGTGGAGCCTCATTTCCTGCTGTGGAGGACATCTACAGGAAGTGTTGTCTCGGGAGTTTAATTCCACGTCAGAAGCCCACAATGCAACACAATGTCATGGAACAAAAGTTACAATTTGGGAAAATGTATGTCAGTGCTTCTAATTGTGTTTGAGCCAGCAGGAAAGGAGTGACTGGTCCTAATTCCTCTGTTTTTATTTTCGGCATCTTCTCAAGTTCACATTTGGCCTATGAGAAAAGAAAAATGAGGTTTCAGCGGCTCATTGAGCTTAAATGGTAAGTGTTTGCTCCACTTTCCCATCCATGTCTATCTTGTCTTGTTTTGGTTCTGAATATTGAAACGGGACAACAAATAAGTCATTGCTTTGCACATCTCACAAACCTGTAAGAACTCAGAATTGAAATTCTAGTTGGAATCTGAATATTTGTGTTTCCTTCTTGTGTTGCAGTGGTAGCTGCCTGGTTAAATGGCACACCTCGGGACGCTGAAAAAAGAAAAAGAACAAGAAGCTGTGCCCCAGGTCGGTTTGCTCTGAGTCATGGGCGAATTCTGTCCAACACCTTACCTTGTTAGCATGTGTCAATCAAACATCATGCTCCAGGGAGGCCTGAGTGGAGGGCTGAACCACTTATCTCTCCCTCACACAGTTGCCAAAACGGCAGGGAGGGGAAGAGGAGTCTCTTGAGTGCACGTCGGGATACCTCACCCTCAAAATGCACAATGAAGTTCCAGGCGAGCACCTGCGTTGACCTCGACCTTCTTCGTTCATCGTCTTCATTAAAGGTACATTCCCCCGCGTTGGCCCGCCATCCCTCTGTCCTTCACCTGCTGCCGTTGATTTCATTTCAGCCCTCATTAAAATGACGCAAACCCGCCACGGCTGAAACGGTCTGAGCGGACCTTTTCGTTTAATTATACCATTCATTAAACCCCCCCCACCATCAGGTCCACATGGGAATATCTGGTGCTCCGGTGTGTTTTTAAAGTGCCCGAATATGGAGATTGGCGTTGTCATGGATTGCTCTTGCCAGCTAGCCTGCCCTTCACCCACCTCATCCACTTTCATGTCTTCTGTGGTGTCCCCACACGCGGCATCACTCAACTTGGAGGGTGCTCCTTCAGCCACCATGTTTGTTTGATATTGTTCAACAGCTGTGAAATTGGATTTCCACAGTTGGCCTGATATTAGAAATTATTTCATATCCTGTGCAATATTCTTGCTTGGTTTCTCACCTTGCGCTTTGTTTAAAGATTCCATTTTTACATCATGCCGTGGGGGGGGGGGGGGGGGTTAGATTTATCCCTAAATGCAATGTTGCCGTTTGGCTCTGGGTCCCCCACACATGGTCTTTTACACCAGCTGTCACCATGGAAACGTGGTCCACCTTTCCTGTGCAGCAACCCCTTTCCGAGCTGATGACATCGTGGTGGCAACACAAAACGGTTGATTTGTGCATTGTGCTAAGACCAATTGCTTGCTGGGAGCGCATCTTAATTTGTGGAACATGTCTGATTGTCCATTGTTGACATTTGGCATCCTTTCTCGCGGTACAGTTAGCACATGAGGATTTGTTGCCAACTGGAGGTTGGAAACAATCATGTCTTGCTTAATCCTATCACTTTTTTTTTTTGTCACCTTCTTTGGAGGCATCATACCTTCCCAACAGTGCCTTTCTGTGGCTCTTCTTTTAACTTGCCAGCTATCTTTTTATCTGAACAATAACGTGCGCACTGTGCGGCTAACCTGAGCCTCGTGCCCTGGGAACAGCTGAAGGCCGTGACCCCCACACACACACTCGACCCCACCCACCCACCCACCCATACCATCAGGCTTACACTGCACATATGCAGCCAGAGAGGAAGCATGCAACAAGAAATGACAGAACCAATGACAGACATTTATTGTGCATGTGAACAGAGCATTGTAGATGTTTCCTGAAGCTTTGACACCACTGGCTGTGCTTGTGTCTGTTATGCACACTCTTGTCACATTCTGTCAAGTGTACACACACAGTCTTGCAAGTGTGTGTGTGAGATGGTTGTAAAATTGGTGCCCTTCCCATACAGATGTCAGGTGTTTACTCGGTGGTCGGGGTAGCGTGGATGTCACAAGTGTTGGGTTGCTGTGGGTGTAATGTGTCTGTCTCCATTGGCCCACATATAGCGCAGTGCAGAGAGGCCAAGTGGAATTACATGCTGCTTATTTTCCATGTCTGATATATTGTCTTCACTTTGCAACGCTGCACAAGTTTGATATCCATCACACGCTTTCACGACTCCTAACTTTTAAGCAGGCCTCTTCCTGAGTGCTACTGACGCTCCAGTTTGCTTTGTCATTCTTATGTACAATGCCCTGAGAAGAATGAACTGTAATTTGTATTCATGCAAATCATAATAATAATCAGGCCAGCCACATTTTGCCAAGATGGATAGATATGGTTGAAGACAAAATGGAGCCTCATTGGAAAGTCAACTTTACAGCCAGCAGTGTAATCTATCCACGCATTCCTTCCAGAGTATGCCAAACAGCCTGCTGAATATGAGCTGAGCACCCATTAGATCTCTGTGTTCTATCTCTCAAAACACACACACATGCACACACACACACAGCTGCCAAATTCATTAGTGCAAAATGTCCTGCTCACCATATGAGAACCTCTCTGCAGTGACATTGCTTCCACAACCATGCATCTGTATTTCACACACACATGCACACACACACGCGGCCTCTATTAAGGACAGTCATTGCAGTTTGCTGATACTGAAGCGGGTCACACATTTACCATTAATTGGGAACATTTTATGGGATGATTATCCTGAACATTGATCATGTGTTGAGGGTGGGGTTCTTTTTTCCCCTGGACCAATCTGCTCAGAAGGCTGTCAAGAGTGACAATCCTATTTGTTAAACCTGTTCAATATTTACAATGGCAAATTCTTATGTGTGTGGTCACTCCCAAGGTCAGAGTTTGAGTTTGCCACCATAATGTGTCTTCTATTTATTCTTCTCCTACAACTTCTATTTTTTTTTTTTTAGCAGTCCCTATTTCTTAAAAATCAATTCAAATGTAATGCTGTTAAATGAATAATGTATTCATCTAAATGACAAAACTCCATGCAGGAGGTATGTTGTATAATTTGTTGTCAAGCCAAGGCCTTGGATACGAGAGGCATTTTGTTTTATTCTGCCTCTTTTTCCAGACACATCATTTTACAGTTTTATGCAAGCATACACATGCACACTCACACACAAATAATGCTGCTATTCCTTCTTGGGCCTATTGAAAGGTGCTATAAAACATTAAATTGTCATAATTAGGGATTTAGGTTAAAAAAAAAAAAAAATCACGCGTGCATGCGTGCGTGTCTTCACATCTTTCCCTCTGGGTGCGACCTTCATCCGTTACCCTCTGCCACCTTTTTCCATTGCCTTATTCACATTCACTCTCCCAGATGAGCACTGATAGGAAGGAAATGAGGGCCATGCACACACACACACACACAGCACAGCACAAGTCATAAGAAATGTGTGTGTATGTATATATATATATATATATATATATGGTTTTTTTTTTAAATGTGCAAGCTGCAACTCTTCCTGACTTTTACTCACCCCACTGACCTCTTCCCTTTATTAAAATTCACAATCCCTGGCAGTCACAGTGTGCAGTCACCTTGGGAGTCGCACAGTCTTTCCCTGCAGATAAAAATTATGACTCGTCTCTCTCCTGCACACTCACAAGCCAGCGCTGTCCTCGTGCCCACTCACACTGTGGATTTCCCCTGTAAACAGCAGTACTGATGACCTGCTCACCCGACCTCCCGCTGAGCTCATGTGTTTGTGTAACTGTCCCACTTCAGTCTACAGAGCCCGGCAAGAGATTCCCTGTGCCAAAACTGTCAGCCCCCCCACCCACACACACCACCACCACCACCACACACACACACAAATATTCATCAGGTTGCAATAATAGAATAATGCTGCCTTGGAGGAATCAAATGTGAATGAAAGTTACATGGAAATAAATACATAAATAAATACACAACAAGTATTAGAAAAATCTAAATAAAAGATTACATTTATAAATAAATGCACACATATAAATACCCCATAGGTGGATTTCAGGGGAAATGTAAGTTAAATGGACCCTTGCAGATTTCATTGTAGTACATAAGAATAATTCAACTCACAAAAAGCCTCTCGGAATGCATTGCGTTTGCATATCTCGGAGACTTATAAAAATAAAAAATAAAAACCAGACGTGACAAAAACGGCACTTGCTTTCCATCTTTCATCACTCACCTTCGCATGACACATCAGGAGCAATATTCAATATCTCACTTAAAGACACTTTGCTTGTAATGGGCAGGGAACAAACTCACAACCTCTGGGTTGGGAGACGACCACTCGCCCTGAGCAACACTACCAATGTGTTAGCTCCAGCACTGGTCAAGTTGAATGTAAAATTCGTTTATCATTTTTCATGATTCGGCGAACATCCAAATCCAACCTCTTTGCTGAAAATAACTTCAGCACTGGTGTGTCTACACAGATGAATTTTAATGTGTGTGATGCTTGAAACTCATCATGCATGTGCTCTCCTCATCCCACAGCAGCCCCGCCATCTCTTTTCCTCTGTGGCGGTGGCGGCATATTGATGTGGCGCGTGAAGGTTAAGCCGACGGTTTAGTGTCCAGGCGGCCGTGACATTCCGCCTCGCCGGGCCGTAATTGACTCGTCAGCGTGAGTATCGGTTCAACCTCGGCTCACCTGCTCCTCTCGTGTCCGTTGGGCTCGTGATTGACAAGTTGCTCTTTTAGTCCAACGCTAGAGTTTTGCTGGTGTTTCTTCCTCTCTTGTTTTCATCTAGCATGTTTGTCTTCCGAGCTCCGTCATTTTCCGTCGTTTCATCATCCTCAGATGGAACTTTCTCTGCTCTGTGTCGGAACGTCACGTCACGTTAGCGGTACAGACGTTACACAACTCTGTGGAAGGCAACTGGACTTCTCAGTTACCCCGGAAAGTTTGCCGCTCATGCTTCAGGCATGCCGTTCTGCATTTGGCTCGATTTCAAGCGTCTACTCCTGCACATTCACCCTTGTATGGAAGCATAATCTCTCTAAAACGGATGTCGACGGAGCTTCTTCGTGGCCACTCTGGAGTCAAAAGCCCAATTCAGTAACGAGCACATCCCAACATGACCTCACTCACAACACACATTACATTTTAATCAGCTCTCTCCACGTCCTTTCCAAGGCGCCGTCTCCAAAAACTGTATAAATTGACCCCTGTCAGAGATCTAAGAAGCAGATTAAATCATGTTCTTGGTCATTTGAGACACCTTAGCAGCTTTTGTTTCAAAGAAGGCAGTAACGGGTAGAAATTCAACGTTTGCTTTCCTTGGCCTTTCCGACGAAATACGAAGCAAGCTTGACATTGATTTGTTGTCTTCTCAATGTCTGATGTTGTCACACCTGAACCACTTTGGTGTAATGATATTGGACCATTTGCTATTCTGGGATCCCGTTTTGTGTTTGTTCCTGTCATGGAAGCGGCGCTGCGGAAGGGGAATAACGAAGCGGGCCTGTAAATAATGAATCAAAGGATGCGGCGCTTCAATTAAGAGCCATTTACAGCCTGGTGTTCATCGCATCTTTGGGCAACATGGCGTATATCCTTGAATGAATCAATCATGACAGCATAACATCACCTCTGATATGAAAATGAGCTGGCTATAAACCACACTGACATGTCACACTAATTGCCCTTTGACAGCTACACACACACATATGATCTCGCCTCCAAAATGTCTGTGTTGCAAAGATAATAGCATGGGACCAGCACACTAATAGCGTCTCTATTTTTAGCGTGCCACATAGCATGACAGCAACTGGTGTGCTCTGCTGTAAAGTTATGTGGCTGGATGCAGGTCATTAAAAAAAGGCAATGTGGAGCACAGTAAAGCAAAGTGTTGCTTGAGTGATTTTTTTTTTCAATCAGCAGTGTATTTCTTTTCAGAAACAGTAATCAGCCAGTTCCATGTTTTACTGTGTACTGTGCTTGACTATGCACAATGGTAAACAGTGTCCAGCAAGAATGTTAAATCGTTCTGTTTACCATTAATAAGGAATGGGAAAAAAAGATTGGAGTCAAGAATGTTGCATTTCCATCGCTGTTGGAAAAATATTCTAAATCAGAGTGTCTTGCATTCTACCTTAAATCTGTGGACTGCAGAGCACTTGGTGCTACATGTGAACTCATTTCCTACAGCTCTTCCATAATCGTCCCCAGTCTCCAGTGTGTCAATGCAAGGCCTTTCAACTCATAGCCCGTCGATTTGAATTTTTATCTTCCCAACTTTGTCTTTGCGCGCAATGCTCGCTTTGGTGTTTGCTTTTTATCTGTGAGGAGCTTGCGCAAAGGATTTTGTCTTTAAGACATTTCCAGAGATGCAAATATTCACATTTTGAAAGCTTGGACAGAAAAGCAGCCTGCTCATGAGGATGACCTCGCTATTGTTTACAGCAGCTGCCAGCTCATTGTGTATGCATCGTCTGTGTGCATTGTTGATCAGCTCACTTGCACACAGCAGAAAATGGCAATCCCGGTTCTATAGTCTCCTTATCCGACCTTATTAATTGTCGTGCCACTAAAGCTTCCCTAAAAAGCCGAATGTGGATGCAAGAAGCATTTGTCCTCCCAGACCTGCAGATTGTATCGTAAATGGTTCTGTTTCCGCGGCAAATACGACAATCAATGGGGATGCCAGTGTGTTGGGCTTTCTCTCCAGTGGCAAAATAACAAAAAAAAAAGAAATTAACCAAAATTGTTTTCTGCCCGGCAGCAGCTGAAACAATTATTTACATTTGAGCTGACAGGAGGACAACCACAGATGAAAAATCCAGGTCTAGAAAATAAAAATGACCTGCCGGGTGAGGAGAGGCCAAACTGTATCATGCTTTTTACTTTCCCATCTCTGATGACAACAAACTGCATTTCCAGAAAGTGTGACACCACAAGTGTGTTAGGGACACTTGCAAGTGTGATGACTGGAAAGTTGTTGTCACGAGTCAGCAATGTAACCTCATTGTTGACATTACAGCACTGCATGACCAACTGGGCTCCAGCTATATTTGGTAGTTAAAGTCCTATAAAAAGAACCTTGAACTATGCCGCGTGAGCACGTGCATGAACGTGGCATGTTCTTTATCATTTTTGTTATACACCAACATCTTGTTTGGCAAAACACGCCTCTCCAAACAATTACAAGGTGCCACTGTGTGAACTTTGGACGCTTGCTGCCCTGGTGTGGGAATTGGAAGTGATGAGTACAGCTGGAGCCGTAATGTCAACTACACGATTTTGATGGAGTTTATCTGTCTTGACAATTCAATTTCCATTCTGTTCATCTTGTGAAATGGATGATTCTCTTATTATGTTCGAAGTAATATTTTTGCATTTTCAACTGCCTTAGCAGTTTAATGAGAAGTTAGGGTTAGGGTTGGGGTTAGGGTTGTTTGTTAGGTTTTCTCGAAGGCTTTTTAGAGTCAGCAATCCGGTTGGTTCGCCACCAAGTATGACGCATTCAAGGCACAGTTTTGACTCATAGTAGAGTCGCTCGCCACATATTGATTGAGCTTTGTGTGTGAGAATCACTTCTTGCCTCTGTTTATATTTCAAGTGCATCTTTCCTCTTAGTATTGTTTGTGAAATGTAGCTTTTTTCTTCTTCTTGGGCATAGGCTTATGTGTTGAATCGTAACTGGGGGTTTTCCCCCGTGGCAAAAAAAACTTTCCAAAGATGTCTTGTTCTTTGACTCATTTTGTTAGCTTGAGCGACACATAGCCCAAACAACTTTTTATGTGTCAAGCCCAAGTCATACTGTTAAGTAACAGAGAATTTGGTCACTTTTCCCAAAAAAATAATAATAATTCTGCCTCATCTGATAAATAAAATGTATCATTTATTGCTTTCTTAATTGACTAACCACCAAACATGCATTTAGTCATTAGCAACACATTCTGATTGAATTACTAAAACTTGTTTTGTTTCATATATCATAAAAAACACATGCTTTGCTTCTAAATTGTATGTGTTGGGGTGATGTGCAGGTCCCACAAAGAGACCTCCACAATTTTAAGATATTTTTATATTTTCAAAGGGATTTAAATAAAATTCACAAGGCTTGGGACTACTCCATGCCTGAATCATTATTATTCTTGCTGTATTGGTAACAACTTGTAAGTTCCGCATAACCATCTTTTTTTTTTTTTTTACCTGGCTCTTTTTGTCTAAAGCCTTGTCTTTAAAGTCTATTTGTGTCGTGATGCTCTCTGCTTTCCACAAATTTCGCATCCCACACTTGTCTTGCGACAATGCAGATGTTCTAGTTAAAGCTTCCGCATCGACACACACCTCTCAACATTTGCGATGAATAACTCAGAGGCACAATTACAGTACGTGCACACAAATAAATCATGCACAGTGTTCCAGCCATTGCCATGGCAACTCCAAGCAGTCATCCAAAAACAGCATCAATGTGACAGTTCTTGTCGTTGGGCTGGCTGTCATCCCTTCCTTGGTGTTACTTATCTTCTTCTGCAACCTCTTTTTGTGTCCCAGCTGTGCGTGTCATTGCCAGGAGTGTTTGATATTGTTCCTGTTTGTTGCGCTGCTTCATTGCAGCCGTTTTCGAAATTTAACAGAAAATTTAGGCTAAACGGTGGTTTGGAATTGTCTTCTGTCTATCCTTGTTTTTCTATCCTATTTTAACCCCACTTATTGCACGCCCACTCCATCTGTCCATTACAGACCGAGGTTCCTTTAACACGTTGTGGCCCCTGATTTACATGGCAATTGTGTTTTTCGAGCCTTAAAGCCCGTGTCCCACTGAGCGACAAACAATTGCGAGCGTTTTCAATTGCTGCGAACGTTGTGTCCTTGTCAGAGTTCGTATTGAGCATTTGTGAAATGAGTTGAAAGGTGCCGATCGGGAGAAAGCAGACTTCAAACCCGAGACACCTGGAGCGGCTTGCTCATAAAGAGTGAGGCGGAAAAAAAAATATGCAGAGGTTCCATTGAAAGTTACAAAAAGAGTTTGTCATTGCCTCAAATGATTGCAAAGCAAAGCAAAATATTAAGGCAAAATGAGACTCAAGTGAAGAAAAGTGATTATTTTAATCAAATTGGCTTTCGCGTCTGTTGGACTATGAATTTTTGTTCTTATATACGAGGGGACAATTATTTTTGACCAATAAGGATGGCAGGACCAGGACAGAAGGGTGCCCAGGTCGCTAATGAAGGCCAGAGAACGGACTGGCAAAATTTGTGATTATCTCCCTCCGTTCGGCAAATCTTTGTTGAAGGAGGGTATGAATGCTTCCCCTCCCCCAGACTTCTGTAGCTAATTTTGTTAAAGACAATTTAAAGGCCATTCACATCAAAGAACCCCCTCTCCTAGACCGCCATTGTTGTTCCTTTTGAAAAGAGACAAAGATAAAGGGTGGTGACTGAGGCAAGAAGAGAAAGTTCTATCAGTTACTTTCTTTTTCCACACACAAGAGATCAGGGCTCATCACTCCATCATTCCGTACACAGAAACAGACCAAAGGCTGGGATTTCATTTCACATATCTGCAGAGGAGCAGTGTTAATGGGCAACTGTGTGAAAGTCTTGTGTCTCTGTTGAGTGCGCGTCAGCACAATTGTGTATCGCTAACCACACCTGCCAACATTCGTCAATTAAAATGTACCAGGTTAATTCAGAAACTAAATTTAAGAGCCAACCCCATAAGTCGTTTTAGTGAGGAATCAAATTTCTCATTGTGGTGCTATCACTGTCTGATTATTAGGTCAGCCAACCAATGTCTGGGGAGGAGCAATAATTTGCTAATTAATTGATAATTCATCCCCCCAAAAAATGTATACAATTATTTGTCTAGACTTTTGCCCGAAGGGTAGAATCCCATTGTGTCAAGTTAGCGGCAAGGGGGTTTAATTTTGGTGTAATCAGATTTATCCTTAACCTCATTTAGCGTAACTCTGCTGGTGGGAGAATGATGTTGGAAATGTGTGCAACCAGTGAGGGAGAATATTCTCTATTTAAATCATACAAAATTGGAAAAGAAAATTTTCTGGAATCGTTTCTGGTGGTGATTTAACAGAATTCAGAGGAAAAAATAAGCTTGGACATATTCAAGTATTGTGCAGATCTGGAAATGTATAGCCTCAATCCTTCCGAAAAATATTTTTTGATAGTCAGAGGTCATTTTGCTGCCTTAATAGTTGTCATTTCCAAATGTTCATGTTATCTTGAATTGTACAAAATGCTTGAATGGAAAATAAAAACACCCCAAGCCACAGAAGCCAAGGAACGGGTACTAACCAGGTGACCATATTTGATGTATAATGTCTTTCATATAAAGTTGGCAATAACGTAACATGCAAGTCTTGAGCCCCATTAGAGAAGTATGTGCGCACACACACACACCTGCGCTCAGGCACACACATGTGCAAACACATGCACACAAACACATTTCCGCTCCAATGGGCAATAGCTCATTAGGTCGGGTAGTGCAGGTGTGTTCGAGGTGATATTAATTAAGCAGTTAATTAGCTTCACTTTGGCTCAGCTACTTTATTTACAAGATGTGGACCCCGCTTGCAAGCGCTAATGTGAATGAATGCTTTTAACAATGTGTTTCCTCGCTGTTTGCTAATGAATGCAGTTTGAAACGTGGCGAGGAAGATAGGCTGAGGCTGCAATGTCGGATCGTAGGTTGCGTCAATAATAGTAAGACTAAAACAGGTGTGAATAGTTGCACAATCTAGTCCCATGAAAGTGTGAGATGACCTCAACTGCTCCTCTCAGATAAACTTGTTTGTTGTGTTTATCCTGTCACCCATTAATCTTCATCCATCTTCACTTTGGTTACACTCGGCTTCACCTGAGGTCACTGCGAGTTTGATAAGACATATCTCCTCATTCCGTCAACCTCATATGCATACCTAAGATTTGTCATTCTTCCCCCAACCGACTCGTAGAAAGGATGACAGTTTACCCAGACGGGTCGCTTATTGACCGTTACTGTATTTGCTTTTCTGCCGCTAATGATTTAACCATGAGGAAACTCGGGAGACTTTATTGGATTACAGTTCGGCAAGATGGAGTGTCATTCTCCATCAGATTCCATGTGTCTTACATCTCTCTCCCTCCCGTCAGAATATATTAGGCGCCTTGACGCCATTTGATATTCTATATCCATGGCTAAATTATGATGGATCTGTGGCCCGTCTCGTTCACCTGTCTCCTTTTAGTCACGCGTCTTACAACCTCGGTGACCTCATAGTCTTGTGTCTAAGATGCTCCACCATCTTTGTCTCCCCCATCTTGCCCCAAGGAGACCAAGATGCGCTCCATTTTCCATCCAGTGGTGCATATCAAGGTCAATCAGTGCCAAAGGAGGCACACAAAGAGTGCATGCGGATGCGCGTGCGCTAGCGAGTCACTTAGTTGGCCGACACAGATGTTACCTTTGTGGTCAAAAGACTGCGAGTGGATTTGGTTCCACTAATGGAGCTGAGCGCTTAGCCGTCTCATATTGATAAGATTACCATGGTAATGTGAACACAGCTGGGTTAAAACCTCCTTCCTCCAAGATGCTTCCGTTTTTCTAATTGTCGTACTAAGTGGCGTCTTCTGGTGCAGCTTGCTTCTTTGCCATCTCTTTTAATAGGACTTTTCTTCTTGCATGCCCTTCGCCTTGCCCTCATCTTCCTCCTCAGCAAATCTCTGCCTTTTTTTTATCTTCACATCATCCTTATCTCCCTTCTTTTAATTGGCTGACTTTAGTGGAATAATTCCATTGTCGCAAATTCTGCACTTTTCATTTGACTTTGTCATTAGTTTGTCTTCATGATGTTTCTCTTCTGCTTTAATTTGATGCTCAGTTATTTTATGATATTTTATTGCATGTTTTATACGGGGTTTTTTTGTCTTGTATGTAAAATACTGAGTTTGTGTCATGTTTTGATTGCACTGACATGTTCAATGACAAATTTTTATTTGGGAGTAAGAAAATGGCTTTTGCAGGGGAACAATTATGTTTGGCTATTTTGCAAATTGTTTTGCAAATTTTAATTGTGATCTGAGAAATGCACCAACCTCGAAAAGCTGCAGCAAAGACGCTTGAGCGGTACTAAAATTTCATCATATTACCCCTTCAGTGGCCACCTAGGACAGGCTCCAGCTAAGATGTGATTTTGCTACTTGCTCAAAAGATATGACATAGCTTAGAGCCTTGCTATCTTGCTGACTAATGTTCCATCATCCTTCACAAAAAAAGAAGTCAGAAGGGTGAAACCATAGCAGCTAGCCATGTGGTGAAAGTTTGACAGCCCTGGCTTCAACCCTTCCCTCTCCCCTCCCCCTCCATGAAACAATAAAATCTCACTTCCTCATTAGCATACACTTGTTCTTGAGTGCTCTGCTCTGTGCTTAAGCTTGCTCGAAGCACGATAAAAGCCGCTCACAGTAAACAAGGCGTGGAGAATGGCATCTTCTCTCTTTGTTATGCACAGCTCACTCCAATGACATCATTTGAGCAGTCCTGAGGGACACTTCAAAATGTTGCTAACACAAGGATATCCTTTTCAACTTGTGCAGGAAACATCTTTTTTTTTGGGTGGCGGTTTAATTTGAAAACCACTCCTGTCAGGTATTGGATCGCCATCTGGAACGTGTGTGTTGCATGCTAAAGTAAAGTAAAGGCTGCGGTGAGGGGGGGGGGGGGGGGGGGTTGGAGGGAAACTGAGTGTTGAAGGTCACTTTGATGTGCCAATAAAGGCATGCAGCGGGCCAGTGGAAGGAGATGAAAAGAGGTCGAACAGACGTAAAATGGGTCCTGGTGGAGAAAGTGAGGAAAGATGGTTCCTCTCATCTCTCCCATAGCACACGGTGGATAATGATGCTGCATCATAAAGCAGAGGTGCTTAGGGAATAAAGCAGGCATATTGCAATCAAAGCAAGTAAACAACATTCTCTGACAGTAGAACAAACCCACAGACGACCTGAGCACATACGAGAGACAAAATTACCAAACATTTCTGCAGATTTAAACCGAACAAAAAGGATAACATTCTTACATTCTTGATAATATGATGCAAATTGTTATCTTTTTTTATGATACTGAATTAATTGTGTGCTCAACATTCACACTTACAGAGCACTAACAGCCTGACTGCGTCCCCTGCATCCTCATGCAGTTGCCTGCCCCCATTAGGCCGACTTGTGCATTGCAAATGAAGATGGACAGATGGACAGACAGAAACACATAGAAGCAGGCAGATCCAATGATTTGCTTTTTTCCAACTTCAAGCAGCATATTCAGAAGGATGGAAGATAACATCCAGATGTTTCTATCCAGGCTGTCCAGCCGGACAGCAGACGCTGAACGATTGTGTTATGTTAGAAAATGTTACAGAGTGCGGTGACAGTGTCACCGGGAAACTGGAGATGTGGATTCACATGCGGATGGGCTGATGAGAGAAGGATGAGCTGAAATTTTTATGATCCTACATGGAATCTGGGCCACCACAGACAAAGGCAAAACGACACTAAATAAAATGGCTCTGGGATTTCTTCCTCCTACTTGAACAATACATAAGGTGGCTGAAAAAATAATTTATAAATATATTTTATAATATTTAATGAAATTCTGTGGGGGGGGGGGGGGTATTTTTTGGGGCTAGACAGACTTCTGAAGTCTGAGAAAATAATTTATAAATGTATTTTAGAGTATCTAATCAAATTCTGGGGGGTCTTAATTGGGGCTAGACAGGGGCTGAGAAAATAATTAATAAAAATATTTTAGAATATCTAATCAAATTCTGGGGGGGGGTCTTATTTGGGGCTCGACATATTTCTGACCCCGATACAGCCACCCCACCCCCACCCCCTATCCCTGGTGTAGCGCCATCCCAAGAGACATTTAAATCTTCATTTAATGGAGCAGTAATAAAAAGGAATGAAAAGTTTTGCACCACTGTCCAACAACAGTGAGTAGCCTACCAAAGGCTGTAGGAAATCACCACCCTTGCTGTACTTCCAGACACAGTCCCCTTACTATCATCTCTCTCTCTCTTAAAATGCTGATAGGGTCAAGCCACCACTATTTGATCTAATTTTGAACCTCTCTTGAGTCTGCGATGAACCACTCAAAAACACTTGAACCTTAGCATGCTGACTGGCAAAACGGTCTTATGATTGTTGTGGCTTGGTGGGCGGCTTAAAGCTGAGCGAGTGAAATGTAAAGATGGCAGTGTTATCGGTCATGCTGTCAGTCTTCCGGCCAACTTGTGATAAGAGGCAGCATAGCGGCTTGGGTTCTCCTCAGGCTCCCATGAGAAAATGCAGCTGTGATGAGGTGGGCGACGGGGACAGGCGTGTCTGAATTCTGCAATTTTTCAGTAGTTTCAATTTCGGCCCCTCTTTTGGACTTCAAAAATTTGGATGATGAATAACTTTTTTTATTTTCCAAGTCCTTCAGTGGACTGTTGCCCTCCATTAGCCTAGCACTGACCTAATGTTAGAGGAGAGCGCATTTGGGGGGGGGTAAAGATGTTGACAAATGGGCGCGAGGGGTATCACATGACCCCTGAGGAATGAGAGTGGGGGTAGCTGTGGTAGAGCAGCGTTGCGTGGAGGTTTTACACTGTCTTACTCTTTATCTCTTTATCAGTGAGAGGGGGGTCAGTGCTGAGGTTAAATAAAGGGCTCCCTACCACCGCCGAGCACATTTCATAATGCAAAATCAGGACAAATGATTGGATACTTTATGCCCCGCATAGAACACCGGAAGGCCCCAATCAGAGTGACAGCTCCCTTGAGCCACAGGTGGTCTTAAAAAATCAGTGACATGCTGCAAGAAGGCTATAAATTGATGGCATCTAGTCAACCATAGGTTGGAGTGGGGGAGGGGGCGGCGACGTAAATATGCCCACACGTGCACGACACACTTGTCATGCAGCCTTCAGTCAAGGGCACTGGATTCTTTTTATTCTTGCAGGCAAGTTTGTAAGTTTTGCCAAATGGCATGCTGGATATCTTCTCTTCCAATAAAGTAGAGAGGAGTTTGTATTCAATTTTGTAATTGCCATGTTATGAATTTGTTTAATATTACCACAAACATCCATCCATCCAATGTCTCTATTAGCCCCAGATTCATTTTTAAAAAATTCTATTTTTATTTGATATTCTGAAAATACATTTGCAAATAAAATGATCGATTTCAAGCTCCGCTTTAGGAGCCGGCTGGACCTGATGGTTGTGCTTCTCGATTATGTGTGCAGCAAAAAAAAAAAAACAAGAAAAAAAAAAAAACAGAAAGCCAACAAAAAAGCACAGTACACAAGTTCATATTTCAATGCTGGCTGAATTGAGGTCTTTTTAGTAACTTTGGTGTGACATCATGCATGACAGCAGCTCGGAATAAAGTTTTGTGGGAAGAGACATATTTTCCAGAACTTTTGGGTCTGTGATGAATCATCCAACTTCAGTGGCGTTGGTATGCAATCTTTCAGTGCCTCCCAAAGCTTCTTCTTCTTCTTCTTCCTTTTAAGAATGCACCTAGCCAACTGAAATAAAGATGCCAATGAGCCCTTATTATGTCGAGCCCTTCCATTTCATAGTAACTCAAACCATGGGCAGGGCATATGGGTAGGACTTTCTCAGCAGATTATTTTGGGTTTGCTAGTTTGTCATTAGACCGCTGCTGCTCTGAATTTAGCCCCACTGATTGCAGGGCAAAGACTGGGCTGGGCTGAGGTAGGTTCCGCTGTGCCAATGAGTCAAGGTCTGTGACAATGGCAAAGTTGTTTCATGTACTCAGTGGTTAAAAGCCACCATGTGCCATTTGTTGTGCACCCCTCTCCGTTGCCCACCTTCACACTTTTTCTGGCTCTCTTTTTTCTGGTCTCCTCCTCCGGCTCTTTGCAAACAGCCTTGGGAGGTGTTTGCTTAATTGCATGGCGTGTCTTATCTGTGTGGAGAGCGTCCTATCGCTTCTCTGATCGTCTCACTTATGTTTGGATGTGGGGGGCGCGCGCACGTGCAACCTATCACCCCCCCCCCCCCCCCCCCCCCATTATCCGGAGCCCGCCCTTCCTCTCTCTCTCGCTCCCCTAAATCCACCCTGCAGGGGGCGGGGCCAAGGCGCAACGTCTGTAATGCCATAGCTGCTCCGCTAAAGAACTCTCTCTCTCTCTTTCGCTCTCCCACATTCACACACACACACACGCACACACATACATGCAGGACTATTACGCACACAAGACGCACGCTGGGGACGAAGCAGATCTCAGCTGCTCGGAGAGACGCTCACATATTCTGCTCCGTGCGCTTCACTCTAGTGTGAGACTGCCGCAGATCAGTCCACCTCAGGAAAGGCGACCTCAGTGTGCGTAAATCACGCGTGGATCAGAGAGGCGCACCTCGAAGCCAGACTGCACACTCCGCGGATCCTCCCGAGTCCCCCACGCCCGGAGTCAGACCCCTTTTTTTTTTCTGGGGGCATCATTTTAACATTTCCTTGAATGTGATTGTGCTATCAGAGAATGGTATGAGACAAATTATAGACGCTTTTATTTCTTTTGTGACATGTAGTTGTCATGTTGATTGAACACGCACCGTGGGATTATTGAACTCATACCCGTTTAACCACAAAGCGATGTGGAGCACAATTTAGCGACTACGATTGGAAAGATTGAAACATTGACACCAGGTTTGCGTCTTCCAAGATGGATTTTGTGTGCTCGCTGTTTGGATGGATATTGGCACTGTGTCATGTGGTGCTGCAGGTCAGGGGAGAAGACGGTGAGTTTTACTTCCACTCCTTGTAACATCATGTGCCTTGATGTCTTGTTATTTATGGATTCAAAAGTTGATTTATCCTAAGTTCTCAACAACTTGTTTTCTATGACATTTAATAAAAATGATCCAACTAAACTCCAGATTAGAAAAGACGCATTGGTGTCTAGAAAACGCGCATGGGCTATAGCTGACCAACGCATCGGGAGGTAAATAAAAGTCGGTATCCTTCATTATCGCCTACTACTCGGCTGGCTCGGGTGTCTGCCGACCAGCAGCTCTGTGCGACCCCCGCAAGCAAGAACGCACCGGAACGAAGGACGGGAAAAAAAAAAAAAAAAAAAAAACTGCTGTCGAATAACATTAAAGTTGCCACTTTACAAAAACATTCTAAGTAGGCCAAACACAGTTTTATCTCCTTTGTAGTGTGGAATAACAGCAAATGATACTTTCGGATTTGGTTTGAGTCAGCCCAAAACGGATGATATTTTAATTTCATTCATCCTTGTTCAAATGTGTGAAGCTGTGAAGATTGTTGATTGTCCATGACAAATTATTAAATAATTCTAAAAATGTGTACAGCATGAAAAGTTTCTCTTTGTTAAATGAGGATTATGAATCATTATCAAAATACATACAAATGCAGGCTTAAACTGTATATTAAGATAAAATGAAAAAAAGTACTTTTCCTATTTTTGTAAAGTGTTTTTCTAGGTGTGCCTATACACACATTCAAAAACTATATACGTTGATCTAAATTTTTGTTTTGTTTTATTGCTCTTAGTCATCGGAAGAAGTGGGCAGTATATGACCTCACTGATAATTCTGTTGCCTTTATTGCTTCCTCTTTTTGGCTACCTGTTTCATCAGAGCTCCTCTGGCGTTGTGTGTGTGTGTGTGTGTGTGTGTGTTTGTGTGTGTGTGTGTGTGTGTGTGTGTGTGTACGTGTGCGTGTGTGCTGCGTCTGTTTACTGGCTGTCTATGCACCGCTGATGCTAGACAGATGTGAAGCTCTTGGCAGGAATGGCCCAAGAAGCTCCATCCCCTCCTTTTGTATCTCCCTGCCAAGAGGCTGCCTCAAGAGCCACATTAGAGTCAGCGGCAGAGGCGGTGAAGCAGGAAGGGAGCAGCCTGAAGGCCGAGCAGGCAGCCTCGGGGAGGAGAGGATGGGGATTGCAGCACGCAGAGACAGAGTTGGGTGTGGAGATGTGCAGTATCCGCCAAAGCATAACGTGAAGGAGGGAGACTTGACCCCGGGGGGGTGGACTGTTCGTGCCAGAGGGCAACATCAAAGCATGCTGGGTCATTGAGTTAAAATGGACAGAGGACGAGCAGATCGGAATTCAAGAAGTGAGAGTGATTTCACAGACAGTGGCTCCCTTGTGATTTGATGCTCCCATGCATATTAGGGCCTTTTTAAAGAGTCATTTTAGCAAGTAGCCTCACATAATATGAGGAAAGCAAGCAGTAAGAAACTGGAGCGCCAACTGAGTGACTTTCATGACCATGCAGAAATGTACTTGGATGTACACATGTCCATTTTCAAGCCTGCTCACCACTTGGGATGCAGAGAAACTTTGATTCCACACTTGTGCTGTAATCACAATAGCTTGACTCGCTGACGTGTACATTAATTACCAGAACCACCAGGATTAATATTGCCTCCATTAAGCAGCTCATTTGCATGTTTATTGAGTGGGCGGTTGTGCAGCGCCTTCACCTATGGTATCGGTTTCTCCCAGAGTTGGCTCTGCTCATTTAATCATTTGGTTTTTTTTTTTTCAAACGCTCGCTTCAGGCTGCTTCTCATTTCCCCTCCTCGTGTTTTTTTGCTTTGTTTGTTGTTTGTCTCACGTCTTCCCCAGAGCTCCCCTTCAAATCTTTAAATCTCAGAGGTATCAGTTGTGAAAACAAGGTCGCGTCTCAGCGTTACTTGGCCAAGCGGCTTGTTCGATATGAGTCAGGTATGCATGCACGCAAACAGCCTGCCTGCCTCCAAAAATAGACCAGAGCTGACTCTTTCACATGGCTTTATTTTAATGGCCCGGGGTGGGGTGGGGTGGGGGGGCAGGTTTAGTAGTTGAGAGCACCAAGTTTGCCAGAGCATATAGAATTAATTGTTATTCAAAAGTGGGCTTGAAGTATTAGCGTTGTGAGCCTGCGAGAAAAAAAATGAAGCATTCAAAACAGGGGTGGCAACAAATCACCAGAGAGTCATGCAGCAAAATATTAATTCTTCACACACGTCCCTTGAGAAGTGCGTCTGTGTTGTCGTTTGGACACCCTCGCGCGAGGAAAGAGAGCGCCAGAGAGGCGAGGAGACATGATACTGCAGTCAGGTAGTGTTTAGGATTAGGTCCCTGCAATGAACCCCCCACCACCCCCACCCCCCCTGCAGGCACTGCAGCAACCATCTGTTTACCCGATTGATCCATTGAACCATCGATCACAATGGGCAGCACTGTGCATTTAGCTGATTAGCATGGGGCACTTATCCTGTTAGGAAGGGAAGTGTAGAAAGGAAGAAGTAAAAAACAGACGGGGGGTTGACATTATCTCTCTTTAATGAGGCTTTTGTTAGTTTCTTAAGGGCGCAAAATCCAGTTTAAAAGTGACAAAAAAACAAAAAACGATTCTATCGTCATTTCCGTGGGATGATCATCAGCAGCAAGTGTTGAAAATGTAATAAGTCATAATGTGTCGTGTAATGCGCTTCATCCATCCATCCTCCGCAACCTTTTTACGGAGTCCAGTTTGCTGGAGGATGGTTGAGATTAAAGCTCAGCGGAGCTCTGGACTGAATGGATGAGCGCCGCTCGTTGCCTCACTCGCTGGGTGATAGCACTTTTTAATTAAGGTGGGGTGGGAAGAGACGAGGGCGAGAGGGGGTGCTTACACTGGGAATGATGGAGGGATTTATCAGCCTCCCCTCACATTCGCTGCTCATCCCAGAGCGTTACAGCACCCTTCCCAGATAAGGAAGCTAATAGAAATGAGCTCTATATGCAGACATGTGCACATTTTCACAGATAATGAAGATAAGGCGGTGGCTCCTTTTGTGCAGAGATGTCTGGATCTGACTGGATGTGGGGCGCGCACACGCACAGACCAGTTCACAAATGTAACGTTGCAATTAAGTCCGTCCATGCGTGCAGAAAGTTTTGTGAGGATTAATTTATGCAGAGACACAGTCGCCCTTGTGCACTGTAAACAGGGAAGGCCAGTTAATTGTGGACAGACTGCTCAGTTTGCAAATGATGCAACTCTAAGAAATGATTGTGAATCTTGACATGACTAAATGTGAATGTCATTTTGGAACTAACCAAACTGAATCACACACACATGGGTCAGTGTCGGGCACACTTGTTTGAGTGTGTGTAGTTGTACGTGTGTACACCTTTCAATCTTCCAATCATCATGAGACTGAGAGTTACTTGGTGGGCAGCTTTCGAAAAAGGCTTCTGCGCCAGGAAGACGTGCACAATACTGCACGTGGGCGTCTCTCCTCAAAGGAAGTCATTGCAGCGCTTTCAAATGTCAGAGAATCTTAAGTGTGCCTTTTAAGCACAATAGGAGGTGGAAATGTCAACGCTTGAAGGGTCTATTACACTTCAAACCTGTGGAGTACCTTTTTTTCCACTCCCTTTATTGTTGTTTTTGCTGGGTTTTTTTTAGAGACATGCAAGAATATCAACCCATTTATGTCAAGAATTGCCATAGCTCACTATTTGTCACCATATACTTTTAGAGTTTTCTTGTTCAGTCCGTAATCTTGTGATACCCTCTGTATCTCTTGAATGCAATTCAGCGGTTGGCTAGACCAATGACTGGGACACCTGGGGGTTGTTTTTGGGCTGCATATGGCCCGCAAGCCGCTAATTGAATAGCTCGGCTTTACAGTCACGACCATCATCATTTGCGTATCAAATTTATAAGAGCCGCACACAGGTTTAAACCAAACCTTTGGCCACCACTTGATGATGCCTCTTGGTCTGACTCCAATAAAAACGAACAATGTCTGTAAATCTAAGGCAAGGAAAACCTAATAAAAGATCCGCAAAGCATGTGGAGGGACTTTAGGCATGTTTGTTTTGAATGTGTGTTGACGTGTTTGGCGTGTTTTAAGGAGATAACACAGCGTAAGAGCTGCATGTGGCTGAGAAAAGAAACCCCACTTTATTGTTAGTGTCATTATTACAGAGTTGGGGTGACCACCCAGCTCCACCCCCCTGAACCCCGCGAGACAGGCCGTCTGCGTGTCACTTCCTGTCTAAGCCTACAGAGCCATGCCATTGGCAGGCTATTGTTCCTGGGAGAGCGTGATAGGATCGGAGAATGTGTTCTAATGTTTGCAGATTGGTTTGCTGGCGCAACAATTATAGTCGGAGAATGCTCCCCAAGGGGGAATGGGGCGATAAGAGCCTGGGTGTGGAAGGGGCTGAGTGCGAGCGAACGTGCGTGTGTGTGTGTGTGTGTGTGTGTGTGTGTGTGTGTGTGTGTGTCTGTGTGTGTGTGTGTGTGTGTGTGTGTGTGTGTGTGTGTGTGTGTGTGTGTGTGTGTGTGTGTGTGTGTGTGTGTGTGTGTGTGTGTGTGTGTGTGTGTGAGGAGAGCGAGAGGGAACAGCAAATGTGTCGGTGATGATGCTGTATTGTTTTATTAGCCACTTGGACAAAGAATCCACAATGGAGAGGTTTTTACAATTTCCTCCAAACTGACAGCCTAAATTGCTTTCTTTGTTTTACTGTTCATCTGTTGCAGCAAATCTTTACAGAGAAGAAACAAGATAATGACTATAGCGTTTATAATCCATTTATGCAAAGCACACAAAGAAATCGCTCCCATAAACCGTCATAATATCTCGCTAATCAACAGTTACAATTGTTTGCTGCTTTTTAATGTTGCCTTTGTGTTGTCTTTTTGGCAGCGAGCGACTGTAGGGGCATTTTTGATGCCAGCGAGGCCGGATACATCACCTCCCCCGGATACCCTCTGGAATACCCGCCTCACCAGAATTGCCAGTGGGTCATCACGGCGCCGGAGCCCTCGCAACGCATCGTCCTCAACTTCAACCCTCACTTTGAGATCGAGAGACTGGATTGCAAGTAAGACAGGGAGTGTGTTGACATGTTTTGCCCGTTAACGATTCCGGGTGCTTTGATCCCAACATTCTGGTCAGTCGCGAAGGAAACTTCAATTGTACTTACTTACAAGCGCTGTGTAAGATGAAGGCCATTAAGTGGACTGTGGTTTTGTTATTGAGAGAACGGAGTACAAACAGCATCTCGCGCATTTAATGGGGTGGATGCGGCCCAAGCTCAACCGCAAACATCTTGGCCTCTCCGGCGCTTCTCCGGGGGCAATTACTGGGTAGATTTCCTTGCTCGGGGGCACGTCAGATGCTCATAACCAGCTTCGTTTGGCCGTTAAAACAAATGAGGAATGCGGGTCACAATAGTAAAGGATGAATGGAAGGAATTATTTCAAATGATTAAAGTTTGCTGGGGAGGGGGGTGGTGTCAGAGAGAAGGCAAGAAGGGGAGGGAAGGACAAGAAGCAGAGAATAAGGTCCAGCTGTTTGGATGTGACTGTTGGTTAATTTTCCCAGATATGTGAGTAATCCAAATCATCTGTTTTTTTTCCCTCAACGAGTGCAAAAACACTTCTCTGTAATCCGCTTTCAAAACTTGTACGCTAATAATTTCTCAATGTTGGAGAATGTTCAAATTGAAATCAAAAGAACAAAAGATGTAGCGAGTTGGCAGAGATTGGAAGCTTTTTTTAAGTGCAGAAACAAATGCAAAAACTAATTCTGTGCTGATTTAAAAATTCTGTTGCTGCACATTAAATGTAAATTGATAGTTGAGTGAGCTACAACAAAGTCCAATTAATGTCAACCCAAGCGAAATCTTCCCTGAAAAACCTTTCAAGATGAAAAGAATTTGAATAGGAAAAAAAAAACCAATATGTTGACCAAATAAAGTAATGGAACATGTTTAAAAAAAAAATAAAAACAACTCTCCCTTTTAACTTTTGTGTCTTTTCACCACCAACAACAGATTGGTAGCAATTTTCCCTTATGCAATAAAGTACACAAAAAAATGTTAAGCCAGTTGTGTATGGACATATCGCTCACCCCGAGCCTCAACATTCTAAACAGACACAACTGTTATCTTTCCCCTTACTTCTGCCTCATTTCTCTGTAAACTATAAACAGATGATGTTACAAACCACCAAAAGCAGCTATGCTAGATCGTTTTATGCTTTCAGATTTTGTTTTTTTCTGATCTGAACCCAGGGGAGGGCGCAGCACGGATTTCCCAATCACAGCACGGCACGTAAGCAAAACTATTGTTGAGCAATTCTGTGTCAAGATGCTTCTCACTGGCTAAAAGTTGGGACAACCAGCACGATGAGAAACTTAAAATATTCATCTTTACTTATCACAGATAGTTTTATGATCGATTCTGTTCTGTACGCTCGCCTGAAGGGACGCAGCCCTCGACCTCCCCTTTGACACACGCCCACTCAGTCTCTGAATGTGTTTGCATGTGAGCGTGGGTGGCAAACAGTGCGAGCGTGTGAGTAAGTCTGCAAGCATGTGAATTTTAGTCAGAGGTGCATGTACGCCCACACGATCGTCGTCACGGCTAGCCTCCTCGCTTTGCCGGGTCGATTAGCCACAGCACTGCCAGTGAGCAGAGGAGTTGATTTGTGCATGTTTTCACGTTCCTCTGTGAGGTTAAGGCGCCGGCAGGGTGCAGAGGCTCAAGGCTCCCCCGTCTCATTGGGGCCTGAGAAATCTGCATGACAGCTGGGATTACAGAGAGCACCGTAACTGGAAGTTACCTAAAACACACGGGGCTATGCTAGCTACACTTGAACTTGCTGGTAGCGAATGTACACGCACGCCACCGCCAGAAGTGCTTGGTCAGCCGTGATAAAAAATATCTCCGGCTAACATCCCCGCTGGCTAGTTTCCCTCAGCGGGTTCAAACTGTCAGCCTACCGAGCACAGCCAAACCACCACGCTGCTGCGGCAATCAAATCTGCAGTCGTGTACAGTAGAGGCAATTCCACGTCTGAGGTGGCACTTTAATTCAGGATTTCATTTTACGGGGAGTTTGGCCACATGCCAAAAAGCTTTTACCTCCAGGTTGCCAGCCGATTGATGTGAACTAAATGTAATAAAGGTTAGATGAAATATCAGGCCCCATATCTTTAATGCAATCGGCGAGCCCCGGGATGCACCAGGAGCGGCGAAGGGCTGCTTCTTCCGAGCTACCTCCTCCTTCTCTTGCTCCTCTACGTCAAAGGAGGGGAGGCTGTGTTATTTTTACCCACCTGAATTAAACATGAAATCTTCCGGAATGACAATACACACACATACACACAGATGTGTGTGTGTTTTTTTTGTCGTCCCTTTCTTCCACCCTTTGTGGAATTAAATTAGCCAATTTGCTGCTGCATTTAGCCTGAGGTGTAAACAGTTGTCAATGTATGTTAAGTGGTAGTGTGTGCGTGTATGCATGATTACACCTTCCCTGTGGAGGGAGATCTCAGATTCAATAAGTGTATTCTGCTTGTAATGGACAGTCAATAGATAATCACTCACAGATGGATGAAGCAACGCCTGCCTAACAAAGACGATCAGGAAACGCAAGAGTCACCAAAGGGACTTGTGGAAATTCAATATCAGACCAGCATTACGATACCTGTCGTCCTATGACTTTGACGCTTCCTGTCTGAGACAGTCAAAGATGTAATCAATTATTTGGCACCGAACAACAAAGATTTGCTGACGAACCCACATCACAGTCTAATTTTTCCATTATAAAGTTAGAGTCGAAACCGCCTCTGCGAACAACCTGACCCAGGTCATCTTGTCCCTGTGATGAGTGGTGAGATGGGGAGCCGAGACATGAGGACATAGGGAGGAAGAGAGCTGTTTGGTTTGGGCTGAATTGAAGATGGCAGGCCCCCGGGTTCTTTTGGGATTTCGCTCCCAGCATCTTGTTAATATTTCAGAGGCACTTATGGTTTATTAGAGGGGCGGGAGAAGTGTGTGTACGTGTGTTTCTACTTTACACACTCCCCCTCCCCTTATTTAATTCCTGCTTGTGAAAGGCAGGAGCGAAAAATAAATAAAAATAAAAAAAGATGACAGCTCCCTGATTGTTAGCAGACTGTGTTCTCATTTGTTCCGTTGTGGAAGAACAAGAGGAAGTATACAATAGAGCAGAGGCAACTTAAAAATCTACAAAGTTGTATTTACTGACACTCATGAGCAGCTCGAGCAAGCTGAACCTGAATAAACATAAGCAAAAGTAAATGATGTCTTCAGGAACTTCAAAAACAACATGGTCAGCCATTTTAATCCCTTGGAGAGAAAAAATGACACTATACTGCGTTAAGTCACCGCTCATGATTCCTAAAGATGGACACGCTCACTCACAATAGTGAGGAACATTGTCTATACTGTGGAAAAGGTCCCTGGACACCAACAAACAGCTAAAGGCAATTAGTTGTTATGAAAGAGAAAGCCGAGGCCGAGTGTACAATCTGCTGTTTTTTTAGTTGCCCTCCACCCCGTCCGTCCATCAAAAAGACTGGCGGTGCTTTTGGACCTGTTAGAAGAACGGGTCCTGGAATGCGTTCAGGTGTGTGCCGGAGACGTGTCAGACGCTCATGCATGTATTCATCAGAGGCTGAGCGCACCGGTCAATAATCACATCTGAGAAACACTCACTCACTGACGCTAATCCATGACAGAAGAGCGTGAGACAGAGGGAGGGGAAGTGGGAAACTAACATAGAGACCCACTCCAAAATCAATTAAAACCTAATTAGGCTCTCAGATTCTTCACAGGCCTTTTATCCTCACAAAATGGTGATGCGAACATGAGCGCTCTCTTGCTTTTGTCTGTATGTGCTTGCGTGTTCTCCCCAAGTGTGTGTTTTGCCCTTACATAGCGGAGCAATGGTTATTCATTCTTGGTGCTTTTAGGTTCAGATCGTTTCATCTCACTAGTGCCTAATAAATAGTCCACGTTGAACTCGGCATCATTTTCACGAGGCTCACTTTTTGTTAAAGTCTGACTTGAATCACAGAATCGAGACCTTAACCTTGTGTGACTGGAGCTGTCAAAAAGTAGGCCAAAGTCTTTACGTTTTTTCTCAAAAGGACGGAATTTATGCCAGTGATCAGTGAAAGAACAACAGTCCAGTTGTTTTTGGTGGCGTCCTCACATGAGCCCATTGAGAGACGAGGTATTGTGTCCAAATGTTATTTCTCACAGTTTGCAACCATTGCAACAGCAGTTGGGAGGATTCCCCTCTTGTCGGCTTCATATTTTGATCTGGAAAGGTTTACTTGAAGCAACACTCAAAAGAGGAGAAATAGAAAATGATTCCTCTGACTGGCCTGTGCAATATTTGCATAATTCAAACATGAACTCGTGACTGCATCTGAGTGATGTCATCCTGCTTGTGTGTGTTTGTGTATGTGTGTGTGTGTGTCTGTGTGTAATTGTCTTTATGTAATCACAAGCAGAGACCAAAAAGAGCTAACTAATTTGAGATGGTCCAGGTGGACTCTGTCTTGACCCCTCAGAATTAGCTTTTTTTGTTCAGGGTCAACTGGCAGGTCAAAGATCACAGTGAACTGTGAGCCCAAACATGTGAAGCGTCTTAAGCTTTATTCATCCTAATTTTCCCTTTTCTTAATCCCCTTTGCTGATAATGCCCCTACCCATTTTCTTTCCAAAGCATCAACCACCACCCATTTTAAGGAATTACCCAACATGCATCACTTCGCTCAAGCTCTGTCCACAAGTAAAATGGCTTTTACAAAAATGTCAATTTTTCCTCACTCCTAGAAATAAATAAATAAATAAATAAATAAATAAATGACCTTGGAGGGTTTGTGCCGCAAGCCAAAGCAACAGGGGATTTTTGATGAGCACAAGCATTAATAAAGTCATATAAGTTAAATGTACCAAAACCGAAAGCTTTACTCGTGGAATGGAGACCCTCACCCTAATTCCGTCTATCCCAGGCAGACATAGTACTTCAGCATTCAGTAAGTTACTCCCCTCACTTCTAATCAAAGTCAGCAAAAGTGCAATCAGAGTATTCCTGTGTTATCTAACCCAGAGTGGAGCAGAGGGGTTAAGAAAATGATGATTCCAGCTACTTGTTTTTCCACCATGGGGTTTTCCAGGGTTGTCTGGTATGACTTGAAGAATAAAATGAAGGCAGCGCGTCTGAAGCAGCTGAGACTTGTTGACCAAGAGCCGAGGCCGTGGCTAATATAATTACTTCTATCTTGCCCTGCTTGTCGTGCTCCTGAATGTTTTTTCTCAATTCTGTCTGAAGGCTGATGCCAGGACTGTAAATTTTTTCACACCTGTCTATGTTTTATCAGCAGTGTTCATTCCGTAACTCAATAATTTCTTTATATCTCCTTCACAGTGCTCTCTCATCTCCTTCCTGTCATAATAATGCTGTGTCCCAGGTCAAGAAAACAATTAACCTCTCCTCTTTTCACTCCAACCCTCCTTTTTTCAAACTCAGGTACGACTTCATTGAAATCCGAGACGGGACTTCGGAAAATGCTGACGTCCTGGGTCGTCACTGCAGCAACATCGCCCCGGCGCCAATCATATCTTCGGGTCCCTCCCTCCAGATACGATTTGTGTCGGACTACGCTCACCAAGGAGCTGGCTTCTCTCTGCGCTATGAAATCTTTAAAACAGGTGAGCGGTCCGCTGTCACTAAGGAATGCTTGCTTAATTGAAGCGAAATCCATTTCCTCTTGGGGAATGGAAAAGTGGAAGGAGTGAGGGGGGGCTTCTTGGAGGCGGACCTCCTCAGGTCAAAGGTTTATGGGCAAAGGCTGAGGCAAGGAAATTGATGGGGACGAGCAGGCGCTCAAATGGAATTTGGTGAAGGCCGCTCAAGTGCACAAGGTGAAGTGCAGTTTGAGTGTGTGCTTTTGTGGTTGGTGTGTGTGCGTTGTGAGTGCGAGGAGGTGAAATGGTCAGGTGGCCTTGAGGCAGCTGAAGGATTTATGTTCAAGTGAGTTGATTTGACTTGACGTTTTAGGTGGTGCCATTTGAACCAAATATTTCCTCCCTGAAAGCACTTATGAATTCTAAAAGCCTGTCAGGATTAAAGTAGCCAGCACAAACTTCAAAATGCTGAATTTAGTTGTCACCTCGTGCATGTTAGAAGCTTTTGAGACATGTCACTGAGCCAGATACCTGAAATGGTACTTTGTTCACAAGTTGGCTTGTAATGTAGCGTAGTGCAAATATTTTACTAATACAACATCGAAGTAAACCAAATAAATAAGAATTAAAGTTAAATGGCAAAAAAAATATAAAAATATAAATCACGTTTGGAATATTTTGAAGAACATATAATGTAAAAAAACAACAACATTGAGATACAGAAAATTTCACATAGCTACTTTGAAACTTCTACTCAAGTTATATTCTCCAGGGTGACTTTAAATTCTACTAAAGTATTTTTTCTGTCACTATACATGTACATATGCTCAAGTATTACATTTTGGTACTTTAAAAACATGATTCAAATGTCATTGTTTCAATATTATTGCTTTCAAATGTCACAATTGCCACAATTACACAATTCCGATTAAAATTACAGTAAATGAGAGCTGTGTTGGAAAATGCAGTAAACAAAATAATTGCCTATGGCGGTCTATGGAATAATGTTCAGGTTACCCTTAATTAATTATTCCAAAAGTCAGGCTAGGCTAACTAAACAGTATCTTAAGTGTTTTTATCATTAATGTATTATTGTTTTCTTCTGTGTCGTCAGTGCTTGGGGATGAATATGAAATTATCTATTCGTGCAAGGGCGTCTGCGCATTCACATTCTTTCATGTGGTTCATCAGCCATATGAGATAATGTGTGACTTGAAATGAAGTATGCATGATAGTGGAAATACATCCTTGAACGTGTCAATCCAGTCTTAAACACTGACATAGTATTTCCATGGTTGTAACAAGATTGTAGCATACATTTGTAGCATTCAGCAGACGTGCAACATACAAGCTGCACGTGTGGGTGTTTCCACTCGGCATGATACGAGCCTCATGTGTGGGCGGAGTGACAGATAAATGCGTAACAATAGAAATTGCGAGGAGTGAAATTGACAGACTGTTGGATGAATAGTCATGAAAGGATATTATGAAGACTGACTGATGATGATTATAATGATGAGGAGGATTTAGGATGTGTTTAATTGCAGCACTTTCATCATCATAGGTGTTTGTCTTCAAGCAGCAGGATGAGGCAGCAAACATACGCACACACAAACACACACACACACACACACACACACACACACACACACACACACACACACACACACACACACACACACACACCATTTCCCAACTGACACGTTTATTCACCAGGGTGAAAGTAATCATATTTCAATGTTCCCCATATGTGATTACAGTTGTCTTGTGCAACATTACCTTTTTAGAACCTGCAATTGCGAGTGAGGCATATTTGAAAGAAAAATATCAGAAGATTTGGAATCACTCTGTAATCGGTTTTAAGGCTCTTTGATGTGCCTGTGTTGTTAAAGGGCGTGTCTTTTTACAGATCAAGATCTCAGTAGACAATTAAATGTGTTTCAGAACGCGTGTGTTTGTGTGTCTATGTGACAGCACAGCTCAGGGCTCAGGCCGACCTCGACGCATTGCTTCCAAGGACCAGACACTCACATGTGTGAGTGTTTGAGCACACATGTGTGTTGAGCTAGATCGGACAACTGACTTGTTTTTGTTTGGCTCATTCAACCTTGTTACATAAGCGATGAGTGTAACTACTCCAGGGAGCGTTGGATTGTTTGTGTCAACATGTGCATGCATGTGTGTTTGCTTGTGCTTTTCATGTAGGAGGCGTGGGAGTACCCAATTGGCTTCACCTCCACCATGACACCCACAAATTCGACCACTTCCAAAAAATATCCCACCCAAAAACATCCTCCCAATCCCCACTGTCTTCACCTAAATGGTATACGGTGAAAGCGTGCGTTCCCGCCCCCTCACCTCCAAGCCCCCCATGCCCATATTGTTGTGGCCTACTTTACTCTCACTGGTGCGTGCTTAACCCTTTATTCATCTGAGACTACCCCCTCCCCCAACACCCCATCATCATTCGTCCATCCTCACTCAGTCACGTGCCGTTGATGCTGTTACCGTGGCTACTGGAGGCAGACTTACCAGTAAAGCCCGATTTTCCCGCTTCCCCCAAGCCCAACTACTAGAGTAGTATGGGGCCGTACATGTCAGAGCCAATCCTGAGTTGAAGGCAAAGCGGGGGGCACTTGAGGGTACGAGGTCCCTTCTGTGACCATTGGCGACCGCTGCCGAGACATGTGCGGGGTCTCGGTGGGAGTGCTGCCAGAGGCTGGAAACCCCCCATTCGCCCTAACACATCATGTGAATGTATTTCTGATGTCTTCACATTGATTGGAGGTCATCCCCGCCCCCCCCCCCCCCCCCCCCCGACAATAACGCTGTGCTGCAACAGTATATGGCTGATCGACTCGCACTCTTGACTTCCCCGAGACACAATAAGGTGCATTTGTAACAAAATAAAAAGCTCAGAAGAAGAAATAAAAGTTTCATTTCAGTTGGTAAAGCTTTTGAGAATAAATTACTGACATTTAGCGCAACAAAGCAAAGAGACATTCATTTTTGAATTTTTTATTTACTTTTTGTTGTGAAGTGTAAGAAAGCCAATCTTCACAACAGCAAAATATAAAAAATTTAGTTGAATTGCCCAACTTAAAATGTTATAGAGGTTTATAGCCTTGAAATTTGGAGTTCACCTAACGCGTTTTTACAATGAACGAGTTCCTGTAGGTCAGGCTAAGTTACATGAGAAACTGTCTGAGTGATTGACAAGTGTCAGACAAGCAGGCGGATGCAGTTGTGATACAAGACACTGAGGCGAGCGTGTAGGTGAATCCTCGGCAGGATCTGTGCGCTGAAGCGGCGAGACGCCAGACAGAAGTCAAGACGACGAGAGCGCAGACAGACCAGACGATGGGTTGAATCAAGGGGCAAAACTTTGTGGATTTTACCCAGCAACTCAAGCTCTCGCCCCTATTTCAGGCTCACACAGACGTGCAGCGTGACCCCCCCTCCTTTCTAACCAATGACAGCTCACGCCGAGAAGGAGCTTGTATTGGTTAAACATGTGCGCACGAGGTGATGGAGGGAGGTTCCGAGACTTGTTTTTGGCGTGCTCACACACCGTGACTAATGAGCACTAACGAAAAGGAGAAAGCACTCGTGCATACGTGACCTCTTCACAAGCATGCAAAAGAAAAAAAGACAACCAAGTATGGCCAGTTGGTGCACATCGTCTGGAAAACGCAAACGCGGTGGCGCGCCGTGGCTCGGAGACATGGAGTCAAGCTGTGCTCACATTGAAGTTTTCGCGAGTCCAGACTGCTGATTTGTGACCCAGTAAGAAACAAGGCTACTGTGTTACTAGGTCTCACACATGCTGAGAAGCTGTCACGCACTCACCTCACATGCCACACATGCAAAGAGACAAAAAAAATAAAAGCCCGTGGCAAAAAAAAAAAAGAAAATGCAAGCATGTTAATAAAACTGAAAAACAAGATCAAATAAAATGTGACTCACACATAAGAATCTTGCAATCACGCATTATGGTGACAATTACCTAAATTGTGTTTGTTTGTCTCTTTGTCAGTTGACATGCCACCGCAGCATGGCATGGACATCAGGGACGGTGGGAGGGTGTGTTCTTACCAAAGGAACATCACGCTCCTGAGTCTCCCTGATAAGATCTATTCAGGTGGTTTCGGAGAGAAAGAAGCATCCGGTTCAAAAAGAACAGTGTGATTTTTGTCCCATCTGTGGAATGGTGCATTGGTCCGTCGTGGGTATTGGCCCCAAAAAAAATAAAAAGATCGCAGAAGTGGCCAAAAGAGGTTTCCTTTTTGTTTGGGCTCTCCCTTTGAGAAAGGGTGTGAAGCTCAGACATGCAGGAGGGGCTCAAATAGCCCAGGAAGAGCCAAACTAAAGTCCGAGCTTGTCTGCTTATGCTGCTGTCCCAAGGAACTGACCCCAGATAAGTGGGAGATAGATGGATGGCTTTTAATATGCTCTGTGGTGTGTGTTTATGCATGGTGTGTGGGCCTTGAATGTCGACGACCTTCAGAATTTCTAGATATCACATCCATGATGTCTGAAACAGCTTGGAAAAAGTATAGGACGCCATGACGCAATGACTTTATATGTCTCTAGATTAGTCATCGATACATTTTGCATCAAGTGCAGTCGGTAACAGTGAAAAGCAGAGAATATCATTTTGGTCTTGTCCCAGGGCTAAATAAGTTGGGTCCTCTGCCATTATCAAGTGCAGACGGGAGCAGGCAGCCAGCTTGCTTTTATTGGTCTGCCTGATAATAAAGACTCTTGCCTTGTTGGAATGCTGCTGTAGGAATGTGCGCTTAACATGTCTGAGCTCCTGATTCTGGTTTTGTACATTTGGATTTGGCTGTTAACTCGCTGGTTTGGTAAGAACCTCACCTCTGTTTTGTGATCCACGAGTTGATGAAACACAATGAAGAAAAATCTTCAATTTCACTCATCAACTTTGATCTAGTTACATTAATGCAACCAAATAATAAGTGTTGGAAAAATATATCAATATAGGCGAACTTCCACAAACACTGGAAGGGCCCGATGGGCTGCAGACGCTCAAGGTGAGCCACACTGCATAAATCTGAATAGCTAATGAGGAGCTGCCGCAAAGGGCTCACTTAGAGCCATTACACGAGGTCTGTGGTATGTTTGACTTCACGAGGAAAGGGAGAGCCCCAGAGAGAGAGAGAGCGAGAGAGTACAGGGAGAGCATTTGAGAACATTTATTTTGAACGTATGCAAAAGCCGATATAATATCATATATAGATATACATAGTAATTAGATAACATGTAATACGTATTTCTTGTCGCCGTGGGATACGAAATTTCGATCTCTTTGTGTGTCTTGACATGTGAAGAAATTGACAATAAAGCAGACTTTGACTTTGACTTAGAGAAGCTCAAAAGTCAGTGGCACTGCTAAGGTCCTCAAAAGCTGAGCCTAAAACCATGCGTGTCAAATTACCTCCTTTAAAAAAGCACATTTGCCTGGAAGCTTTCAAGGTTCGGAATGAGGAACAGATCTTTGTTCACATCTTGAAGCAATATGATTGTTTTTTAGGATCCAAAAGCTGCTGAAAACAGCACGATGCCATGTCAAAGCGCTTATGATTGGCAGGTTTGGACGCCGGTCGGAGGGGGCGGGGCGGTTGTTTTCATGTCGTACGTAACGTCGGACAAACTCTTAAAATGTCAGTGATGAAGTTCATCTGCAAGTCAGATGTTTCTCCCGTTTGATCCATTGCTCTTGTCTGATCTGTATGTTCTTTTTATGACAGACGGCTTCTTCTCATCTTTGTCTCATCTCAGGGTCAGAATTCTGCTTCCGTAACTTCACCAGCAGCTCCGGTATGATCGAGTCACCGGGCTTCCCTGACAAATACCCCCACAATCTGGAGTGCTCGTACATGATCATTGCTCCGGCCGATATGGAAATCAGCCTCACGTTCCTTACCTTTGACCTGGAGAACGACCCGCTGTTGGTGGGAGAGGGCGACTGCAAATACGACTGGTTGGACGTTTGGGACGGCTTGCCCCAAGGTAACCGTGCGCACAGATGCTTGTAAAGTGAAAATTCTGATTTCCACGCTGCAAACGCACGCCATTGGTGCATTCCCACGTGGACATTCTGTCAGGAAGCGCTCGCTTTGATGTGTACTGGAGCCTCGCCTCTCGTTCCTTTGGGTTACATATAGGAAGCATTACTGTAGTTCACCCCAAAGGAGCAGCCCTTTCTCATGCCCCTCAATGTCCTTACTCCTTATCACCTTATGTTTCCTTCCTCCCCCGGATGAGAGCGAGTGTCGGGATTTGGCTGCAGTGAAGAATGTCAGGAAATAGCAACCCCAAAAGAGTTGTCATAAAGCGCTTCCATAGAGTAATTGCTGCCGTATCAGTGATGAAAACCACATTGGCATGACTAAATGGTGCTTTTGCACCTCACACTCCATTTGTCTTCTATTCCCATTTTTTTCCAAAAGATATTTGAGGAGCGCTTTGCTCGAATAATTCCTTTTTTGCGTTCTAAAAAATGGATATAATTTTTCAATTATGTATCAACTTGAATTTGGAAGCTCAGGTCGTCACAGATATTCAGAGAGTAAATTAAAACCGTAGCCCAGTTGGAGTGAGGCAAGAAAGGGTCTTGGCAGACTAAGAGGGAAGGGTGAGGAATTTGCCGTCCGGCGAGGGAATCACGTCTCGAGACTACTGTAATCCTCACCGGTTTGGTGTGCACGTGCATGAGGTTGATCCCAGAGCAGCTTGCATTAAGGCGGGGATTCGCGTCCCCCCTGCTGGGCTCTAGCTAAGACACACAGATGGACTGAGGCAAGAAGAGGGAATCAAGAGGAAGGCGCTTGTAGTGGGTGTAGGGATGGCGGCAAGTCATTAGCTATCGCTTAGCAGAATAAAAGTTGATTTTATCTGTAGTATATCCCCAAAGCACCAATAAACAATAAAATACAAGTGACAGTGTTTTTTTTTTAAATCAATGAAAGGTCTGTACTTGCTGACTAACTGGATTTGTTTATCTGCAGTGTCGCCGCTAATCGGGCGGTACTGTGGCACGAAGATTCCTCCAGAGATTCAGTCGTCCTCTGGCCTGCTGTCTCTTTCCTTCCACACTGACATGGCAGTGGCCAAAGATGGTTTCTCTGCTCGATACAACATGACTCGTAAAGAAGTCAGAGACTGTGAGTGACTTTTTGTGCCTGTGTGTGGTATGCTTAGTCTGTGTGTTTACCTGCTATTATGAAACTTCATCTTCCAATACTCATTTTTTTTTTGCAACTCTCCACTTGTGAGGATTGGCCGGCATTTTTTTTCTTCAAATTCAAATCAACACTACCTCAATTGACTTCTTCTGACTCTGTTTGCGTATTGTCTCTCTGTGGCTTTACAGACTTATTAATCTGCTACGTCTCGTCCTCGTCATCTATTCTATTTCATGACAGCTAAATCCCCATTTTGTTTTCTTTGCTAGCGTTTCACTGTAGCTTGCCGCTCGGTATGGAGTCGGGGAAGATCAGTGATGACCAGATCAGCGCCTCTACAAGCTTCTACGACAACCGCTGGTTGCCGCGTCAAGCTCGACTCAACAACCACGACAACGCCTGGACGCCCTCAGAAGACAGCAACAAAGAGTTCATCCAGGTCTGGCAATATACCTTTCCATGTGCAGAATTTTATTGGCAAAATGCAGTGATTTGACGCACAGGCCTCTCTCTGCCACCGAGGGCGAATAATCCTATTAGTTAAAAAATTTACATCTTCATGTATAATCACCTAGTACTGCTTGTTCAGAACCCTCCAAAAAGGCAACGAAAACACAAACTAGAAATACAGTATGTCTTATTGATATAAATGTACGAAGCAGGAGTGGCATTCAAGAAACTGCAAAGAAATGATAAGGAAGTGCTCCTATCGCTCGTCTCACGCAATCATATTATATACAGTATATTTATATTCATGCACTTGTGCAGGCAAGAGCGGTGTGATGGATGAAGAGGCTTCAGAGCATCCCCATTCAGATATTACACTATTGATCTTAACTTCTAATGTTCTTCTTCATTTACACACGGCATTGCTCAGATACGAGCGCCACCTCAGTTTCCCGCACGGCGACAATCCGAAGTTGTCCGTCCGCATGACAAATATAAACAGAAGCCGGTTCTCTTGGTTAACTACGTCAATCCTGTGCACTAGATTTTCCTCTGACATCTCTCATTCTCTGTTAAGAAAACATAATGTATTTTATATTCAGTGTTCTCTTAATTCAAGGTTGATCTTCACTTCCTGAAAGTGTTGACGGGGATTGCCACCCAGGGAGCCATTTCGAAAGAGACACAAAAATCTTACTACGTCACCACTTTCAAGCTAGAGGTCAGCACCAACGGGGAGGACTGGATGATCTATCGCCACGGCAAGAACCACAAGGTACAGCCACATACACAAATGACCCTTTTGTGGCCATTTTACAATCTGGAAATTGATAGACTTGGATATGGATGGATGGATGGATGGATGGATGGATGGATGGATGGATGGATGGATGGATGGATGGATGGATGGATGGATGGATGGACGGATGGATGGATGGACGGATGGATGGACATTAATAATTTTCAGCTGTCAATTTTCTGCTCGGATTTCTGCTATATTTTCTGATACGGCCCGTGAAACTGAAACATACTTCTTGGTGGAAACTGAAACATACTTCTTGGTGGAAACAGAGCCTGTCTTCAAGAGTAAAACAGTCATTGACACTCCTAGAGCTTGAATACCCGAATCATGACATTGGTCATGTGGCAAAAAAAAAATGTGATGGGAAAGAGGAAAATATAGAGGGACCAAGAGATGGAGAGATAAGACAAGTACAATGGAGTCCTTTGTGTGCCCTTCTTCTGGGCGTGTTATCGCTAATCATTTCCACATTTCCACACTCGCGTATACTCCAAGTTTATGTATAAATGTATTTACAGTGCAGGATGTTGTTGTCATGGCACATTGGTGTCCGTTCCTTATATCTGGGTTGAGGTCACCGTGGATTTTAAGTGGGAAAATGGTAGTGAGGGGGATGGTGGCCCCGTGGAAGGGTTAATCCACCGACACACGCGCACACACATTTAACAACGTAGACCCCTTCTGCGCTGGCCACTGATTAGTTTGGGTGGGATTGGTGGGGGGTATCGGATGTGGAGATTATGGAGTGAAACGTAGATTTGACTTTAAAAGAAGCAACATCTGTGCAGTTTGTTAGAACTCCTTCAATGCACTCCGCGTTTACATAAGCTCTGTCTTATCACCCTTTCTAGAGACAGTCGCCTCCTTCTGAGCCTCCATAAATGACCTGATTATATTTTTCTTAGGTTTAATGAGAGGAATAAAATAAAATGGTGGCAAACAATGATTTGACTGAAGCAGCACTTTTGACTGTGCTCACTAGCCAGGTTTTTCCCGCCGTCCTTGTGGGCCACAGTCAAATCTACTGTGACTGCTAATCCATCATCCACGTAGTGCAAACTCCCGGTTAGCCGTCCTAAGTCCCCTCCAAAGAGCCCTTAAGTGGTTGAAGCTCATTTTCTGTCAGGGGGTCCTGTAATGACGAGGATTTTACTTCTGTAATTGTCATTTAATATGGCGCTCAAGAGCAGATTGTGGTTTTGGAGGCTTGCACAAGTGCACAGTTGCGTATGTTTGTGTACGTGCAATAAATTGTCCAGCTGACACCCCCATGTGACGTGGTGATTCAAAATGACCTCATTCACACATTCATCTCAATCCTTGAGATGTTAACCTACGTATTGCTCTCTAACACATACATTGACATACTTGCGTGTGCGTAACATGCACTCAGTCTATCTCAAGGCCCAGAGCAGCAAGCAGCCAGCTGGAACCAGTTCTTGCTGTCAACATCTTCATAGAAAGATGGAGGAAGGGATAGGAGTAGAGGTCATGGCCGCACAGGCTTGAGAAAAAGGAAACAAATGGGGGCAGAAGGAAGCTGAGAAGGCACTCGTGAGCACTGTATTGACAAAGAAAGATGGGGTGGGGAACAAATGAATGAAATATCGGTTCGATAATGTGTTGTGCAGAGCTAGCCGCGGGCTCCCTGTGGTGTACTCAGCTTCGAGGAGAGCACTGCTGAGGCCAGGCAGGCTCACAAGTGAGAGGAATGGTAAATGAATTAAGATACAAAGACAGCATTTTCTAGAGCGCTAACAACATTTTGTGAATTGACGTCACTTTGAGATGCACATGATTGTTTGGCCCATAATAGTTGATCTTCAAAGGCTACACAAGACACACAAACAGACGCACGCCTCCCGTCGTGACCTTGTTTTTGACAAAGGTCATCAATAGTTAAATACCCGTGGTCCACACCCAGTCTGGCCGCTGAGTATGTGTTTATACGCTGAGCTTCGGCGCTTCGTTATATTTTCATGACTCTCCATTCCAGGAGACACAACATGGCCGCTTTAATTATTCAACTCATCTCGCCTGCATGTGACACAAGCAGGAACCGCACCCCAGTCGTCAGGCAGATTAGAGCGAAGCATTTTAAACGTAATTTTTCCGTCTCTGAAGAAGCTTCTTTTAAAAAAAATGACAGCACCATCAACAAGTTAGCCTATGAGCAACCATCTGCTTCCCAGAGGCAACGACCTTTAACCTTTGAAGCACTGGGGTCGGGTGCTGCGACAATAGACAGGAGGAAGTGGAGGAAACTGAACCGCTATTGTCTTGCATTCACCCCCCCCCCCCCCCCGTCTCCTCCTCTTTTCTGAGGTTGTCTTGTCTTGAGAGTTAATTTGTCTAACTGGGTCAATTAGTCCATGGTAATGTAATATCTTGATGCCTAGCCTATATGGAAAGGCAAAAAAATAAATCCTAGATATGGTCAGTAAATATGGTAAGAATTTTGGATCCCTTTTTGGTCTCAAGTCTGCTGTCCCATTATCATTTCCACATTATGAAAGATTCTCATGATTCATATTTAAGGTTTGAATTCCAGCTAATTTGCCATTTAATACTGTGATAGTTTGTTTCCTGTCCCAGTAATAAAGCTGCTCATTGTGCAGCCCAAGTTTTTATCTCAGCGGTCAGCATACTCCGCCTCAAAACTGGTGACATGATGGTGGTGCAAGCACCCACATGCAGGAAAACGCCCTTGGTTAAATGTTTATTCTCGATCCATGGCCGACAAAAACATCCTCCTAGGTGGGCAACTCCGGTCTTCGAGAGAAGCTATCCTGCATGTTTTACAATTGTCCAACACACTTGATTCACATGATCAGCTTTCAAGTATTCATCTGAAGACGTCTCATCCCTGTCATCATATTTAGTTTTTCTTGTCTTTCCAAATTTCTGGAAGCGGCAAAGACATTGCCATTGTGTAAGGGTGTGTGGGTGTTTGTATAACCCCCATAAGAGCTCACATCCACTGTTTGGCCTCTTAGGTAAACACGACGGTTGCCGGTCATCCATCCAGCAGCAGACTCAGCATAGATAGTTCACTTTTCTCTTCAAACACCGACTGCTTTGTATAACCACTGCCCCGCTTGATTAAATCAAGCCATGCCCGAAATCAAATAAAACCCTTGAGTAACATATTGAAGTCCTATCATATGTCCTTTGACTCTGAGAGGCATATGCCAGAAAAAGAATATTGCAAATGGATCACTTCCCACCAGCATGGTGATGTTTTTATAGTCGCTTTCAATCATATTGGTTTCTTATTACCCTTTTCTATTGTGATGCTCGGCCACAACGCAACGACATAAATGACACTTTTCAGCTAAACTTCCTCGCATATGGTTTCCTTTAGTGGTGAGAAATGCGTAATTGCAAAAAGAGGAAGTGTCATAGGAAAGAGGAAGTGGTCCTCCGAAGGGAAGATTTGTGCCTGTCTGTCAATGAAAGTCAACATAAAATGCCCCCTTGAGCATCTCGGGACTCTTTTTTTTTACTCCCAAAACAGGAAGTAACCCGAGCATGTGGGTTACTTTTGCCCTCTCGCCCCTGCAGGCGTGTTCTGCCACAAAAGACCCAATAGAGGGAGGGAGGGAATGTTCCTCGAGGAGAGGGGAATGTTGATGCTCTGGGATGGCTTGGATACCTCATCACATCCTGCCCACCTGAGCCCACTTCCTGTACTTAATGGCCAATCATGTTTGGTCATGTCAGGTCATGTCTCTCGCACAGCCAGAGGTGTGTGGGAGCTTGTGCATGTATGTGTGAATGGGTCCCTCTCAGATCATCAACCCTCATCTATCCTCTGGCTTTCCCAGCCTCTGAGAGACAAACCTTTGACCCCAAAACACAATGACAGCTGGGGCGGTGACATCGGATCCATGTTTGGGTTGTCTCCGCTGTGTTGGCCTGCCTCTGTGTGTGTGTGTGTGTGTGTGTGTGTGTGTGTGTGTGTGTGTGTGTGTGTGTGTGTGTGTGTGTGTGTGTGTGTGTGTGTGTGTGTGTGTGTTTCTGAAGCCAAGCGAAGCCATTCGTTGTGCGGTGAAGTGTGAGGAAAGGACAGATAAGGCAAACCCGCATAAGGCTGCGCACATTCAGCAACCTCTTTACCTTTCTTCACAGGTATTCCATGCCAATACGGATCCTGCCGAAGTGGTGCTCAATCGCGTACCGCAGCCCGTTTTGGCCCGATTTGTGCGTATCAGACCACAAACGTGGCGTAACGGCATCGCCCTGCGCTTTGAGCTTTATGGATGCCAGATTACAGGTGTGTAAAAGACAACATAAGGTTCTATTGTTCGCGTAGCTGCTTCAATGCGATGGCAAATAGCTTCAAGTGCATCACGTGATTGTGCATGGAAAACATAACATGACACGTCTTTTTCTTTTTTTTCCTCACTTTTTCTGGTGATGTTTGACCTGTGCAAAGCTTTACTGAGTGACACATCAAAATGGTGTCTTGCCTTCAGAAAGAAAGTGTAACTAAATATACAATAAAATCAACTTAAACGGAAAAAAGAATTCCCTCAACCGTAGAAAGCCGGAAGACTTGCACACATTTAGACTGTCTCACACTCCCCGTGCTATATTTTAAACATAGCTCGCCTCAGGCTAATAAAAGTAAAATGTTTTTCCTATTTCCCCTTCCAGTCTTCACTTGTGTCATTTGCTTCTCCCACATTGACTCTGAGTTCACGCTCCCCCTCCGTTTTCCTTCTCATGGTTTTAGACAGTTTTTTGATGCGTCCTCTTTGATCCCTGAGTGTACCCGATCAGGGAATAAGTAGCGATCAATCTTTCATGAATGCCTCGGCGTCCACAGTGATCCAATTCCACTGCTCACCACTGCAAGTGAAGTAACTATTAGCGTCACAGAACAAGTACATCCAAACGCTCATCGTTTCTAAATGTCGCGGCACACCTTTTGATGTATACACACGCGCTTTTTCAATCCCTGAGCCTTTCCTAAATAATTTCTTCAGCCTTTGCATGACATAAGAGCATGAAATTTTGATCTGTGCTCTCTCAAACTGTCAGCACAACCAACGTCTCCCTTCCTTCCTCCGGCGGCCCTTTCTCTCTTCCTGTTTCTCCTCCTCTTCCTCCTCTTGGATGGTGGCCTCGGTCTTGCCTTCCCTCTCCTGCCGCTTTTGACTGCCTAAGTGTCATTCCAGCATACCCAAGCTATCATCCCCGCCTCATTTCTCTCTCGCTTGCAGCATCTTTCAGCAGCCAACATCTGAAGTTGTTTCGTTCCTACGGGTGTATTGTATTCACTGTATGTCTAATAGTTCGCATCAACACATGCACTCATCCCACTGGCATAAAACTAATTGTATGGAGTAGGAGCATCTCTATTTCTCGCTAACTCTCTTGGCCTTTGCTCCAGTCTTCACTCCATAGTGGTTTGTGGTCAGTCATGCTATGATGTGGTGGAGCTTAACAACTCCCAGCGGGAAATACGCGAATGTGCGCATCAAGTCAAAGACTCAGACGTGTCTGTTCATTTATGAGGTGAATTAAAACATATTGTCCTGTTTTGCTCAATGGCCGCAGATGCTCCGTGCTCCAGGCTGCAGGGCCTGCTCTCCGGCCTGCTGCCAGACAACCAGATCTCGGCCTCCTCCAGCAGGGACATGATGTGGAACCCCAGCACAGCCCGGTTGGTGGCCAGTCGCTCTGGCTGGTTCCCCTCACCTTCACAGCCCCTTGCTGGGGAGGAGTGGCTTCAGGTATGAGTACTGAATTCCCCTTTTATCTAGTGATGGGAAAATGAAGCTTCATGAAGCAGTTGTTGTATTCTTTGGCTCCTCTCGGTGGCAATGTTGGTTTAAAGTGAGGGTTTTAAGAAATGGCAAGTCGGTGGGTTTTCAGCTCTTCGGTGAACAGAATGCCATCTAGAGGTCTAAGTAAACACAACAACAGGCTCATGAATCATCTTGAAGCTTCATTTGCCCATCATTACATCTGACTCAAAAATGTAACAGGTTTCTCTCAAATGTCTTTTGTCGGTATTGGTTAAGACATTTTTGCTTTTTCTTGTTCACTAGCAAACAAACACTACAATGAAATCTTCTCGGTAGGGATAATTCTACAAGCTGCTTTGAACCATAAAATCATGTTTTTCTATTTTATTGTTGATTGCTTCTAGGTGGACCTCGGTGTGCCCAAAACAGTGCGTGGAATCATCACCCAGGGAGCAAGGGGGGGAGATGCAGCAAGTGGAGGAACCACGGAGAACCGGGCTTTTGTGAGGAAGTACAAAGTTGCATATAGCCTGAATGGAAAGGAATGGAATTTCATCATGGACAAAAAGACCAGCCTGCCCAAGGTGAGCCGGGTGGATGTTGTATGTTTGTTGAAAGTTCCACTTTGTGTAACCAGCGTGTTTATCTCTTGCAGCTTTTCGAGGGTAACACACACTACGACACCCCAGAGCTGCGTCACTTTGAGGAGACGGTGGCCCAGTTCGTCAGACTGTACCCTGAGCGGTGGTCTCCAGCAGGGATTGGGATGAGAGTGGAAATACTTGGCTGTGACCTTCCAGGTAGGACATTCTACGGCTCTGTAACTTGGATGTGAAATATGAGACAAGGTTGTGGTTTATTATTTACGCTAAATAAGGTTTAGTGACCGAGGTTTGGACCATCTAAGCAAAATGGACCTTAGGGAAGGTGCTTCCGACAATAGTCTGTCTGAGAAAGAAAGACCGAAACATTGCAGATTTGAAGAGCCAGCACAAAAGTGTTTCAGCTTGATATGTTTTGAAATTATTTCACCTGGAAAATATGACTATTCTGCAAGCTTCCAGAAACATGTGCTGTTACCACAAGGGAGTGGACGAGGTTTGTGTTACAGGAATGCATCCCCAGAGAGAATTTTGAGCATAGTCTGTTTTCCAGATGTGTGTGGCACACACACACACACACACACACACACACACACACACACACACACACACACACACACACACACACACACACTCACATTGATACATACTCATACATCTTCTTGCACAGGCACACATATGGACTTTCAATGTTCACCACACCCTCTGAGCCTGAACAGGACGACACAGCCAAGCATGTCATATACGTACAACATCCTTATCAAGCAAACCACAGCGAGACAAACACAGATATGACAGATATGACATCATGCCCCATTCAACTTGCATGTGTGACTGTTGTGTTTTTTTTTTTTCATATTGTGCTTGATACATGCAGCACAGATAGATCATCTCACAAATTTAGAAATAAATGGAACGTACCTCCTGTCTAATACTGAGGGTCACACCTTGTTCCAACTACTGAAGACAGTCTGTAAATCTTCCATTTTTTTATGATTCACTTCTACCCTCGGTTATGCGCGACTAGGTTTTGGTCTACATTTCGTATTTTTAACCTGATACCTGACTCCTGATGCAGTTTGTAGTAAAAGCTGTGATACTAAAAGTCAAATAAGATTCATTTCACCATCCCAACATATGGTTGCACTCCCTCCCCCGAGGCCATGTGCGTGGGTTCATAATGTTTTTACGTCTTTTCCTCTCATCCTCCTCATATCGTCACACACATATATACTATATATAGTCACATATATATAGTAGGTCTGTGCTTTTGCAAATGTACTCTACCTCAAAATGCAAAATGCATGAGGGTGATTTCATTCTGAGAGGAGGATTGCATTGCTTACAGGTGCACCGCTGCAAATTAAATGTCTGGTGCCACAGCATCACAACATAATTAGGGATGGTGACGGGGGAAAAAAGTAAATGTTTATTTTAATCGTCTCATGACAATTTAGTAGCAAATGCTGTGTTATATTTAAATGGACGTTTTTTTCCAGTGTCACAAAACAGTCCTTGTACAGCACACTTAGCAAATATGGCACAGTAGTGTGCTTAAAAGTTTTTTTTATGCCTGCAAGACTGCATCGTATTGTTCCAAGCGTTGACAAAACCTTTTGTCCATTCTCTGCTAATTATATTTTTCTGAAAAAATCAGATTCCAACTGATTTAGTCTTGCTGATGTTAACTCACGAGCAGGTGCACCGATTTACAGTCCTCTTTAAGTCCAGCTTCAAATGTTACTGTCTCATCTCATGCATGACGATGGTTTGCACCATCAGCTGCACCTGCAGAAGGTGTAAGAAGGTCACTTTCCAAAGCACTTACTGTACTTGTACGGTATGTGAAATATTCCTTGTTCTCATCAGCAACTCGGCAGGTCAGGCACGTTCTTTGCACATAAACATCCACAGGCACACAATCGCACAAGTCGGTCTTATTCCCATTGCCCATGACACTCCTGTCACCCGGGAAAGGTCAACACATTTACACTGTGACCTTTGAAAGTGCTGTGCTCTCGGGAGATGGAGAGAATTTTAATGGGCTACGAGACTGTCTTCGATGTGTTTTGAAACGCATGTGTGTATTTATTCACCAGCAATAATCAGACATTTAGTTCATTTCAAGGTCTCACACCTAAACCTGAGGGAGCAAATAGTTACACTTGATTAAAAACAGCAAACCACAGCAGGAAAGGCAAAAGGAAACTCTTGAAGCATCCTGCCGTAACGTCTCAGCACGCTGACGGATAAGTGTCTCATTAGGTGGTTAATGACTGGCATAAAGGACGGGGACATAAATGCAGAAGCCTTTGCCAGCTGCGACGGCGCTTTCATGTCAGCCATCTCGCCAGTTGGGGATTGGTCACGGTCCCTTTCACGGGAAGTAGACCAATTGTGTGTCACGCTGCGTTTCTTCCCCTCAGTGCCTTTCATGGTTATTCAAGGATGTCGCAAGTCATTCAGAAAGAAAAGTCGGCGTCAGTAAGAGGCTTTTAATTGGTGTTAAGCGAGACAACATGAGCTATAACTGCAGGGAACTTTACTGTTAAATAAATATCTCAGAGATTAATGAAAATGGGTTTTTTGCAAATTTTCTATACAACTGTACTGACTGTATGGCTAATTTTGTGGCTACAAAATTCAAATATTGTTATGAACGTCCTGACTAGTCACTATAAGAAACCAAGACTAGAAACTTCTCCCGGGCTTAAGCCGCGTGATTTAAACATTGGCATCACCCCAACAACTATATACACTTGTCAACTTGACCCATCTGTTACCATGATTTTTTTTACATTCTGCCCACAGCCTGCTCAGCACGTGTGCAGCACACGTGGTGTGTTCTAATGAGTAAGATTGTAAGCATATTTATTTTCAGGGTGTTTGCTTTGCTTTATAGTTTGTTTCTTTCATTGGGTGTGAAATAATTTCAGGCATACCAATAATGTATGTTAGTCATTGAGCCACAGACTCCCAGTCACCTGTCGGGAGACACCTGTCGATGTGTGTGTGTTATACACAATGACAAAAAGGATGAGACTTCTCAGACTTCAAATAATGGATTTACCAAAGGAGCTGATCATCAAGGAATAGCAAAAAAAAATAAAAGAAATCTTTTTCCATTTGTGCCACACCATTGCTTTGCCAGAACCAGTTGCCAGGCAACCAAAGCTGAGAAGTGTCAGCCAAGAAATAATCTACCACATAGCCAGCCTACTGTAATGCTCTCAATTGTCATTTTCTCACTTTTAAATGTATGTGTTGAAACAAGCACCAAGGGGTGTATTAGTCCACACTTGTAAACTTGAGCTGGTTGGTGGCAACAAATTGTTATCTTTCATGTATTAGTCGTCAAGAAATGTAAAACGCCTTCATTATCCAAAATGTGACGCGAAAATTCCATTCATCAATTTGCTGTTAGTCCATTAAGCCCTGATTTATTTCAAAATGCTCGCCAATTAAAGTTGAGTTTGATGACCCTCTCGTTCCTGCAGAAATCACCACACCAGCAGACACGGTGACGCCCACACTTCCTGCTCAGACTACCACTGTCATTGCATCCACCACAGGTAGCACCAAACTGTGCTAAAAAAAAAAAAAGGAGCTCACTGCTTGTTGGACCTCACGGTTGTCCTCTTCTCTCCTCCACAGTGGCTAGCCCTTCACCAACCGATGGCGTGTGTGACTTTGAGCACGGTCTTTGCGGGTGGGTGCATGACCCCAGCGCCCCCCTCCTCTGGTCCCTACACAGCCATGGTGAGTGTCCTCATCAGTCAGCACCTCTGTCTGCTCAGCTGTCAAGGAAGTTGATGTTGTCTCCATGTAGTGAGCTTTTGATGGACAAAAGGTCGACAGGGGAATCGACAGCAAACATGATGTAGCTTAGCAGAGTAACTGAACGCTCCCAATGTTTCTATTTAGCCCAGAGTGTTTATGAGGAAAAATTCCATTTGGTCACAGAAAATCACACTCGCTCAAATGGATTGAATTTATCACCGAGTCGAGACGAGATAGGCTTTCTTACAATTAAATGGTTTTTTTTTTTCTCCTCCCCATGCAACTCCTCCTAGACCAAGATAATGTTTTCAATTGAAAATGAACTTAGACGTTTGTGTGCTAGACATGCTGCTTTGTGTAAGAAACGCACACCCAAACACTTGTACTGTATGTGAGGCGGCAGCAGTTAAAAAAAAAAAAAAAACTCAGTTGAGGAGATTCCAAAGCTCTCTATTATTCAATGACAGCCATCTACTACTGCAGGAAGTGTGTTGTGCTATTTCCAACCACTTTTTCCCTCTCTTTTCTATATATCAGTGGATCAAAAGTGCAAGTTTTGCCATATCACACAGGCTGTAGATTACTGAGTTGTTTTTTTTCTTTAAAGCATTGCCTTTTGTATAAAGTGGAATACATGTTTTTTTTAGATTTTTTATTTATTTTTTTAACTTATCTTTATTTCGAACATATTTAAACATAAACATAGGGAAAACATAAATAAATAAAAAAATAACACTTTAAAGTTGATGGTCAAATGGTCTGGCCAAATGAACCCAATCACGAAATAATTAGTTGTTTCCATCTGGTGGGAATTAGACGTTTTTTTTTGTTGTCAAACACCGGATAGTACCGGGATCTATCTGATCTCAAGGGAGGACATTTTGCTCCAGTGTGACCTATTGAGCGCCACGCTGTCTCTGACGCGGGGCTTCAAAGTGACGTCTTTCAATGCAGCATTCCAGGGTTCTCCTCAGATTAGTCCAAGTTGAGTCTTTGATGCACAATAAATCATTTCCAGCCATCCACAGGTACCACATAACCTTTGAATTTTTCGCTGGTGTCAAAGGTCTGAAATCCCAGTCAAGACAGGATCATTATTTCACCACAAATCACTGTTGATACCTTGTTTCTGTCATGACCCACAAGCCATCTTCTCCTCACATCTACAAGCTCTGAATGAGACATGGTGAACATTTAGCTCAATGAGCGTAAAATTGAATGGAACGGAAAGGAATACAATACAATACAATAAAGTACCGTCCATTCATTTTAATGCCATTTTTTGTTTGTTTGTTTGTTTGTTTGTTTGTTTGTTTGTTTGTTTGTTTGTTTGTTTGTTTGTACTACATGCTAATGATGGGCAAATGAAGCTTCAAGATGATTCATGAACCCGTTGTTTTCCAGAGCTCAACAGTCACCTGTATATGGAAGCCAGCCCAAAGACAGAGCAGCAGCCAGCTCGCCTCCTCAGCCCCGTAGTGCCGGCCGACACGGGACCTGTCTGCCTCCTCTTTTCGTACCAAATGTGGGGGGAAGCCCAGGGGCACCTGAAGGTCCTGCTGCGAGACAACCACAATGAGGAGACCCTCCTGTGGACCCTGAAAGATGACCAGGGCCCAGTCTGGAAGGAAGGCCGCACTATTCTACCTCGTTCACCTAAAGACTACCAGGTAGCGATGCATTCCTTGACTCTATGGGAGCTTCACATGCCGTGCAGGCAGCTAAAAGTAGCCACACTTTGTTTAGAGTTGCATTTTTTACATCCATCACACTGATGTTCTCATAAAATAATAAGTTGATTGCAAATAAGGAGGAAGATGAGCGCAAGTATAGTTGTTGCTTTGAAATCGCAAGCACTCCATTAAGTTTTCATCAAGTCTCTTCCTACTTCTTGTCCCCTGTGTTCCCTTCTGCCTTCCTCCTCTCCTCTCCTTCCATCCTTCCTCTGTTCCTCCCACTCTTTCTTCTCCCCGCTGTTGCTTTTAGGTTGTGATGGAGGGCTTCTTTGCGCACGGCACAAGAGGACACGTCTGGATTGACAACATCCACATGAGCTCCAGCACGCCGCTGGAAGAGTGTACACGTAAGTGGCACACGCCCAAACGCATCGGTGGGCCGAGCTGTACTTTTCTGTTCTTAATTTGCGCCACCATCACCATCGACGTGACAAACACCCCCGACATTCCTCCACAAGCATCTTTAGAGAGACGTTGTATTCCAAAACACCCACCTAGTACGTAGATAAAAGAGGCAAAGGAGGGGCAGCATCTAAACTCCTCCAGAAAGAAGAAGAATAGGAAAAGTAGGCCATAAACGCCCTGTGGGCCCTCGCGATGCTAATCTATGTTTCATTAGATTTCTATTCTTCTCTTTCTCTCCTTCATCTCTCTCTCTTATGCGCACAAGACGGTTGTATTTGTAAACAGAGCTTTTCCCGAGCTGTCAACGGGAATTACTCGACAGGCTGTTTTCCAAAGTAAACGGCGGAGCGGCTGGTGCGAGTTCAGAGCCAATGCAGCCTCCTTAATCTGGCCTGAGTCGGGGCTTTGGAGAAGGTCTTAAGCAGATCAGAGACCAAGCTGAAGATGCAGAGTTAGAAACCTGCCTGGCATTTTTGCGCCAGACCAGCCAGTGTGGAGAAGGAAGGCTTCCTGTGTTTGTGTTTTCCTCTCTGCATTTGCATCAGTCATGGAGTGTTCATATTGAGAGTCTAAACTGCTCAGCAGTCAGGGAAGCAAAAAAAAAAAAAATGACAGCCAAGCTTGGCTCCTTTGACACTCCCACAGCGTGCTGGGATGCTGCTTATCAGCTAACACGGTAGAATTTTTTTCACAGTACGTTGGCGTTTCTGCCACAGGCACCAGTTCCCATCCCCCCCCCCCTCCCTCCCTTCTTGCCATCCCATGCATACGCACCCACCACATCTTTGTGCTTGCAATCAAAGTGACTTCCCAAAGAGCCCCTGCAGATGAACTGGACTCTGATAAACATCTCGAAAATGCACGCGGTTCCCAGCTCACACAAATTGCATTCTCACAATAGAGCTGAGTAAAGGCCATAATTCACGTGAGCTGTCTCAGGAATTAACTTAATTTTCCTCAGGAGTTTGGTAGTCTTGTGACATTTATTTGACATTTGGCTAGCTTTTCCGTCATATAGTTATCTAACTCTCTCTCTCTCTCTCTCTCTCGCTCGCTCTTTCTCTCTCTCTCTCTCTCTCTCTCTCTCTCTCCCCTCGTTACCCGTATCTTCGGCCTGTCCTCACAGAACCCATCAATGCCTTCTCTCCAGATATGACCGGTGAGTGTATGATGTCACTTACTCTCTTGGCCTTGCTGCTTCTGCTTGTTAGTATTGCACCAGGCTGTGAGTTTTTGCTTGGCGGCACCAACACGTCTCAGCGACTATTTAAGATGCACAAACTATCACATGGCCGATTACACCGCGAGGGTTTCAGAATGAACGCAAATGCACATCTGAAGCGGCGTGTAAAAAAAAATACTACACACCCAACTAATGAATGCCAGCTTGTGTGAAATAGCTGAGAATATATTTATTTTTGGTCATTTATTGTGTCCCAGTTTAAACAAAACAATTAAGTACAAATGTCGGGCGAAAGCCAAAGTGAAACCAAGCAGTCAGACATGAGAAAATATCTTTTTCATGATCTCGCTTTTCCGGCTCACAGGCCCAGTCTGACGGCTTTTAAATAACTGTCTGCCTCATGAAAAATATTTAGAGCATCCTGCGGGACGCGATGAGATTGATGTTTGTGCTCTGGCATCTCATAATGTTCTCCAATAAGATAAGAGCTGGGTGGTTGCTGTCACTGCAAATATCACGTGCCCACCCTAGCTCTGCTACCCTTTTCTTTCACCGCATCTTCTACATCTCACACAATAATATGGCCACACAGCAAGCCTGAGCGTCCCTCCGCTGCGCAACTCACCGAATGAATGTGCACATTCTGAAGCAGCAGCAGCAGCCACATGCAGAAATTGTGGCTGCGCTTAAAAACCAGCTCTGCTTCTCTCCTCCAAGCTCTCTGTTGCTCTGCAGGCCTTTTAAGTTCTTAGATTTGGATCATGCTTCGTTTCTTTAGTCCATGGATTGTGGATGTCTGTGGAAACTTGGATAGGAGACTTGTTGGAAAGTGCTTAGGTTAGTTCTTCCCAATAAATGGAAGAGTTCAATCCAGGGGCAACATTGTGAAAAGATTTTGGCTCGTGGAGGAGAGGGCTGACCTGGAGGCTGATGCATGAGAAGAAAGAAAGTTGAATAACAGAAGCTTTGTTTTAGCCTTGAAACATATCGGCAAAGTCAAGCCAGTTAAATAACAAATCGAGTATCAGCTCAAAGCGAACTCTGGCAGCACTTGATTCCCATGTGGTGTCTATATGCATGACAATGTCATCGAAGGGCCTAACAAGAAGATAAAAAATGACTTCAATCAGTGTATGCGGATGCTGTTCAACTAATTATTTCAAATTGCTTTCACACCAAGTCATGTGAGTTGTCAAGAAATGCAACAGCATTTGATTCGTTGAACAATTGGACTGATGATCTTGGTGTGAAAATTTGTCCTCCAACCTAAAGATGCATTTATGCACATGGATGCATTTGAATACTTCCTTGGCCTTTGGGTATCTTTTTTTTTTTCTTCCACTCAGCATGCTTGTGCATGCTCAGGTGCACGCCTCCCGTTTGGGATCGCATCTTGACAAATTCGTTCAATGTAGCGCCACTCCTCTTTTCCTGTCGGCCAATTATTGTGTATCTCTCCACCAGGGGGAGGTATTCCCGTGCCTCCCTTCCCCATCCACTGGTATTACATTATGGCTGTCGGGGCCACCCTCCTCATCCTGGCCGTGGCCATCTTGGTCAGAGCTCTTTGTTGCTGCAGACGACACCTGGCCACGCAGAAGAGCCAACAGTCGGTGGCCTATCACAGCTCTTCGCAATGCTTCCAGTACTCAAATTGGTCCTCCAGTATGGCCGCCCCAGGGGTGGAGCCAGTGCTGACAGTGCGCTTGGACAGCCGGGACCGACACCGCACTCTCTGCTGAAATGAGCCAATTGGCTCGAGTGTTTGTCCGTGCAGGATGCCTGCCTGCACGTGACGTCGGTGTCACGACGCCAGTCAACTAACTCATCAGTTTACAGCTGCACGGGTGATGGATGGAAGTCTACAAAAACACACGGGTGTACTCGCTACTGGATATCGCTTTGATTGCTTGTTTTCCTTGTCGAGGAGTTTCGTATTGACGTCTTGTCACGCTCTGGAGTGGAGGACTGGAGGGACTTATTTATATGAACAGTTTGCTCGGGGCCATTGTGTGCCGTCCGGTCCCTCAGGCCCCGACCATCCTCAGCATGGACTTCCCCATAAATGTGTCGGCTAGCTTTAGCCAACCAGAGCTGCCAAACCACCAACTAAAAACAAGACACCTGAGACACAAGGATGAAGCTGGCTATAGAACTGAACTCTGCCCTCAATTGGACTTTGGCCCGCTGTAGTCGTGGTGGTGGAGGGAAGGAGGGAAAGCATCCATTATAATTTCCAAACACGCATGTGCACATTTAAGAAACAACAAAATGCTGCTGGTAAGGCGTCGGTCAGTGATGGATGTGGTCATTGTCAGTGCTTAGTTTTTATGCTCTTATTGTCTTTGAAAATAAAGCACGTCTCTCCTATCCCATTTGATGCATCGCAACACCCACTTGCGTTGTTCTCTACACATCTTTAGTGCCGCCTGGTTGAAAGTGAAGTTGTGGGTGTTTTCAGTGGGAATTTGCGCCGGCTTGTAAATCGACAGCTGTGTGCCATCGTCCCTTTTGGTGAAGTAGGTGCCTACCATTCCAAGAGTGTCATAAAATCAACTGCTGTGTATTGCAGTATATTTCAAATTCAGCCAAGGCACCATGAAAAGCAAGAACATGAGTCTGAGGGATGACATTAAGTTTTTCTTGCGGCCATTGCTCCACCCCTCATCTTTGAAAAAATTGTGAATTGATTTTTTTTTTTTTAAAGTTATTAATTACTGAGCTTGAACCTACTGTGCTATTGATTCGCTAGTAATTAAAAGAAACAAAAGAACATTTTTTCTGTATGAGTGTGCTGGCTTGCCTCTTAGCAGTCACATATAATTACTCAGAACTGAGGCTTCAAAACGCAAAATTTCTATGGGTCTTTTAAAACTGAACTGCACCTCATGCCACTCTAGGATGCACATTGACACTTTTAGTAACTTTTGGCTGATGTTGTGCTTTTAAATCAGAAGGAGGAGGGACCGGACACCTGGCTTGACACTGTTCCACTTCAAGCCTCCAATATTTGTAATTAGTTAATGGACAGATAACATTTATTAAGGCTGCGCAGTGCACTTTTCCCTCCCTCTACTGCACTTCCACCATGTTATAGCCTGCCAAGTTCAGTTGCCCTGGAAACATTTGTAATAAAGCTATTGGCTATCACAGCCCCTCAGATCGAGACGTGTGCCTTGCCAAGCAGTTACTCCCATTCCTGTACGCCCGCCAAACGCAGCGAGTGCACAAAACTCACACACTTTCACAAAAAAAGTCTTCACTCACTTAATGCACAGCTCTTAGGGCTAATCCTCTTGATTGTTTGTTAAAGAAGGCTTCGTTATCTGATGACAAATTCGCATCTTTATTCACACCGAATGAACAGTCTTATAAAATCACTATGCTACATCTTGACTGTTTTTGACAGCAATGTATCATAATGATCTTTTCTCGAAATAATAAAGTCATATTTTTCTACAATTTCAAGAGCTGTCCGTCATTGCATTTCTGTCAACACTATTATGGAGCAGCACAAAGGTTTGTTGGTGGATTGTTTTGTGCTGTGCGACAATATTAACACTCGTGGACAAATGTCGATGGGGTCCCCGTGAGGTCCCTGCGGCATTACATGTGAAAATGGAAGAAAAGAAAATGGAGTTGTTAGTTCCTCACAGCTATGATTGTTACCACTCTGCTGGGAAAACATTCTACGTGATGATAGAATCTCTTTATTTATCCCGAAGAACATTTGTAATTTTCTGAAATTTGTGAAATTCTAAACTTAACTGTAAGACAGGCGTGCTAATTGCTTATGATGGGCAAATGAAGCATCAAGATGCTTCATGAACCCATTGTTGTGTTTACTTAGACCTCTGGATGGCACTCTCTGTTCACCGAAGAGCTGAAAGCCCACTGACTTTCCACTTCTTAAAACCCTCACTTTAAACCAACATCGCCATCTAGAATACAAAGAATACAACAACTGGTTCATGAAGCTTCATTTGCCCATCACTACTAATCGCTACACCAATGGGGTTGGCCCACACGAAATCTAATTATCTTTAAATGGTCAAACGAAATAACATTTAATTCCAGGGGCAGCAAAGTGGTTAATGGCTTTTGCTCGGGTAGAAATGTGTCAGTGTAAAGGCAATGAATGTTGTGTGCTTCTCTCCAACAGTCAAGACGCCTAATCAGTTTGGAGATGTGCGGCTTGACGGAGGCAGGGAACCACTGGGGGGAGGTAAGCAAATAAGAGGCTTCTTTTAAAATGGATCAAATTCCCACCTAACACACACTGGCCCTGTGTTAGGTTTCCACTTTCCAGAATGGAATACAGCATCGCCATCGTTGGAGTCCCCAGTGACTCCGGCCTCAGAGAAGGACAACTCGTGGCTGTACACGTTGGACCCCATTCTGGTCACAATCATTGTCATGAGTTCCCTGGGTGTCCTACTGGGGGCAGTGTGCGCGGGCCTCCTCCTCTACTGCACCTGTTCCTACAGTGGCCTGTCCTCACGTTCCTCCACCACATTGGAGAACTACAATTTTGAATTGTACGACGGCCTCAAGCACAAAGTCAAACTGAATCAACAGCGCTGCTGCACCGAGGCGTGAGGAGACACGAGCACATTGGTTTTGTGAATACCTCTCACTATTGTCTTCACCTTAGTGTCAGCTCATGGAGACAAATCCCTGGACACCATTTTTTTTTTTTAATACAAGTGAGCTCTCCGTTTCCTATTTGGGAAAAATGGCACAGTCAATTGTTTTGTGGTGAAAGCAACAATGTGAAAAGACTGAGGTCAGCACGGTGGATTGCTCCATTACAAGACCTCGGACATCTCAATATGTCAACATATCAACTTTAGATCCCTGCCCCACCAAAAGAGAACTGTTTCTAAATGATCGTCATAGATTTGTAAGAGTTCTAGTTTTGAAAGTGCACATACTGAGTCAAAATATCGTGTTGGAAAGGTGGTAGGCTAGTTAGCGAGCGACTTTTTTGGCTCAAATGTGAACATGTTGGCCCAAGAGCTTAGCTCCTGTGTCTGGCCCATTGACTTTTTGTTCCATTGTGGACTCTGCTCCTTATACTAGGCACGCCTTTGCCGTGGTATTTTTAGTCACTGACGTCCGTCAACTTTGTATTTCTGCACTCACTCTCTTTCTGTTTAATGTTTCTGTTCTGGCCCATGGCCAATTAGCAATGGCTGATAAGGAGGGGACCAGGCTCTGAAAGTGGGGTGGGTGAAGGTTAGTGCGGCGGTAAATTTTTTTTTTTTTTCCATTGAATGGGAGAGTTATAGTTGTTGCAGACTGTTCTCATAAGAGAAGGTCATGTTTTCTTTGTACTTAATGGAGAAAGGTCAAGGAGGTTTGGTGAGTGCAACCTATGGATTGCTGCTGAAGGCAGGAAAGAGGAGAAACAGAGATAGGCTGAGTGACACGACACCGACCAAGCATTCCTCTCACCAATATGTCCCTCACTGCGCTAAACACGAGAGTCGGAAGTCCTCATCTTAATGGTATGACCACATGCCAATGGACACACATCAAGCCTTAAACTTTAAATGTTGTGCAGACGTACTGAGAAGACACCAAGGTGAGAGCGAATCCCACTTTGGAACAGAGAAGCCATGATTTGAAGGACCTATCCCACTATATCAGAAACATTCACTGCACAAATTTTACTCGAATTTATTTGATGTATTTTCAGCTGTCAAAAAGCAAGGTGGGCATTTGTTTGAAAACACCCTGCACATGAGGAGGGTTAGTCTCGAGATGAAAAATGGGAGAGAACATAATGATTTTGCTGTGACTTTTTATTATAAATCTCATAACCAAACACTGAGATGATTACCACGGATTGTCTCAGAAGTTTATCCTTCTATTAAGAGCTGAAAGGTTTCCGCTTTGCTGCTCGGTACAGGAGTTCCATTATTTTGACACAGACATCACCCAAATGTTATATACAGTAAATCAGAACATAACTATGAAGTAGGCAAATGGATAAACCATAAGTATGCACGTAATTGAGCATACTGTCTCCTGTTTGTGGCACAAACATTCAAAGTTGAAACAAATATTTCTTAGTAATATATCAATGTTGCCTCCCATTGTCGTAGGTCGACCAACCTGTACAATACAAATGATAATTGTCGTCTTCATTTTCATCGTACTGCACCCCTGATATATCGTCACCGGTGTGAGTACATGGACGTTAGAATGAGTTACAGTACCTTATTTATGAAAAATGGTGTCTTGTATTATTCTTTTTTTCTGCAGTTTTTGGAATATAACCCCGACAAAAAAAAAAAAAAAAAAACGGATTACTGTACTGGGATCCCCCGAGCTGTACTATATTTGAGCCTGGTATGAAGTCCATATTTGACACAATTTTTTTTTTATCCCGATCAAAAAACACACGCACACAAACGAGCCCTCTCCTCTGAGGCCCATATCTCTGGACCCCACTGACTCTCTTCAAAGTGCCTTGGAGCCTCGGGGATCCAGCTTGCCTTTGGATCCGGTTCCAGACAGTCGCATGACACTGAGAGTGACCATAATAGCGCTCCCTTTGACCTAGGAGGACCAAACACAGAGAATGAGACCTCCTCTTGCACTGCTTGGACTGCTGCTGCTGCTGTAGTTGTTGTTTTAAAGGGGTCTTTGTACAGAAATGCTCTTTTTATGATTGTTTTGATTATTGTTCTGATTATTTAATAAAGGATTTATACCATAATGGAAAAAGAAGCAAGCTTTTTCTTTTTGTCCCTTACCATCTAACTTTCAAAACAAAGTGTTATTTTTAATTGGGGGAAAAAAACATAATAATTGCGCCCAAACTTATGCTCTCACATACAAATATATTATTTTGTGTTGACTGCCTGCCATACTGGGTCTCTAATCTCCCCATGAACTCCCATTAGTCTGGACCTCTGGTGGCCCTCATTTAGATCGCCTACATCAAAGCTTTGAAGTGTGTGGCATCTCAGCCTCAACCAACCCACCAGCCCCTAACTGCGCGCACAAAATTATATGGTACCTTGCAATTACTCTTGTTTCTCTTTTCTACACTGTGCAGTCTCCCACACATGGATGCATTCATCAGCACAGTCGTTTCTCACCTAAAAGCGAAGCTTGTTAGCAAACACAGACTGTCAGAGCTTCTGCCACTTCTTTATGAATGCCTTTAATGGAGCACAGATTATTTGCACAAGGCTCTTGGGAAGAGATGACGAACAATTAATGAACAGGCTTAAATTAGCTCTGCATATTTATTTTTGCTATTTTACGCTCTTGAAATGTTTTTTTTTTCCTCTCTGTCAAACAGGCAGACGTCATGGCTTATTAACTATGACAACATGTAACCAGCTACTCAATGTTAGTATGAAATAGTAGCAGAGGTTTGCCTGTCAGAGGTGTGCTAAAGCACAAAATGCGTGGGTTGACGCCTTACAACAGTGGTGGCAGTTAGCGGGCTGTAGTCCATGACGCGTCAGAGCAGGCCAATTACTGCCTCGGAATAAAACGCTGACACTCACCAGCTCACTAGAGGAGTGTAACGCCATCTGCTCATGAGTTTGATTGATCCCGCCAGAACAGTAATCACCACATCACACAAATAAATGCCAACGGGAAATTACCCGAGTGGCCAGATTGTCATTGTTCCGTGCCACCTTCTGTTTTCTCATGCAAGTCTAACTTAACTTTAGGTTCTTGTGTGAATGTTTATGTGTAACCCATTTGGTAGAGTTTCTCGTTTTTATCATCAGAATGTAAACTGCAGGGGCCTTTTTCTTTCCATGGTCACATCAGAGAGTTCTTTGCCTCTGAAGCCTTCAAAGAAAAAAATCTTGGCGCCATGTAAAGTGAGAGGCCAAATTGCAGAGGGATCCCATTTCGGGGTTGCGCTAGAGGAAGTAACTGGAACGCATAACAAATTATTTTGGAAGGAATCTGACATTATCGAGATAAAGGAACAAGCTCACGGCTCATTTTGCAGTCGTTACAGTGCAAGGAAGACTAGTACAGTCGATGGATACAAATGAAGGCAGCACAGTTGACTCGCAGTAAACATGTCTCACAATTGAGTCGTTCCAGGTTTGAATCTCAGTTCAGGCCCTCTGTGTGGAATTTGATCATTCTCTTCACGCTTGTGTCGGTTTTTACTATAACCACCACTACTCACCACCACCATTTTGGAAAAACATGCATGTTAGAGTGATTGTGTATGCAAACTTGCCTATAGATTTGTGTGTGAATAGCAATGCTTGTTTTTCTATCAGTGCCCTCCCACTGGGAGGAAAATAGTCCGTCGAGGCTTTGGCCAGGATCTCACCTAAAGCGAGGTAGCATAGAATCCAGTTTAACTGCACTCGCAGGCAAAGCTCAATAGATGCACAGGGCGAACGGCTGTTTTCACACATCCACTGTTGGGGGCGGACATGCAGCTTTATCTTTGCATCGACAGGGGAGTAATAATAATAAATAATAGTCATTATCTAAACACTATTTTGTAAGAATATGTGCACTTCAGGTGGTGGCCCAACCCTCTTCATGCACCTGCTCACTTGCAACTCCAAGCACTATACAACCAAAACACAAAATGGACGAGTGGTGACAAATGAAGTATCTCAAACTATCTCCATTCACAGTAGTACAACTCTGTTTAACCCCTGCAAATGGTAAAAAATAATCATGCAGAATATTAATGACAAAGAATGCTGCCTCTCTGGGGAAATTTCAGAGAGCATAATTTCTCAGTCTTGCATCCTCAAACAGAGTCTGAAGTCGGTAGAACAGAACCACCTGGAGATGTGACCTCGCCATGTGTTTCTGCTACATCCAATGCGCTGTCACAAACTGCAGCAGCAGTGCATAAACACATGCAGAGACTGACACTTCAGTTACCAAATAGGTCTCGCACACACATCAGAGCACGCCCACATCCCAGTGGTCTTACTGGAAAGGAGGCCCAGATAATCTTGTTGGGTCTGCCAGTGGTTCAAAGCACCTATGTGGGTCAGTGTGTGTGTGTGTGTATATATATCTATATATATATATATAATTGTTTTAATAAATAAATAAATAAATAAATAAATAAATAAATAAATAAATAAATAAATGATAGATGGATGGATGGATGGATGGATGGATGGATGGATGGATGGATGGATGGATGGATGGATAGATAGATAGATAGATAGATAGATAGATAGATAGATAGATAGATAGATAGATAGATAGATAGATAGATAGACAGACAGACAGACAGACAGACAGACAGACAGACAGACAGACAGACAGACAGACAGACAGACAGACAGACAGACAGACAGACAGACAGACAGACAGATAGATAGATAGATAGATAGATAGATAGATAGATTTCCCCCATAAATATTCATTTAATACGTATTCATGGACACAATTTATTTAATACTTATTCAATAATTCCAAATGGTCTGTTCGCTTCTTTTTATTGCAAGACCCCTGGTTGCGCTGCTTCCAGGAGTGCATTTTCATATTTAAGCATTTAACCAATCACATTTCAGCCAGGGTCGAAGAAACCTGCCTGGAGGTCTTCACAATCAGTTCTGCGGGCACCTGTAGCATAAAAATAAATGTCGATCGTACTGTTTCTTCACCCAATCAGATTTTGAGTTGGCGACACCAACACCTTCTCGCAGGTGTAGGGGAAACGTCAGCGTATTCACGCGCTTTGATTGGATAATTAGTGTACAAGTCAGAGCGTGCAAACGGCGTCTGTAGCGAGCTGCGTGTTGATTGAATCGCCCTTTTGTCAACCCACCATGGCTGAAAAACAGGAAAATCTTAAAAAGACTGATAGACATTACACGTGACAGTACACATTTATGTTTGGCGGTGACCATCCCGGTGTCCACTGCTTCTTTTGCACGGATATTCTCAGCCCTAAAGCGAATTTAAACGTATCTCAGAAATAAATAGGACAGGCTCGACTTTCAGCATGAGCTTCGATGGCGATAGAAAATGACTTCTTGATGGAACTTAAACGCACAGATAATTTGCACAACAGAGTCATTGAAATCTTCTTGAGGAAAGAAATAAGAATGGATTTTGAGAACAAATAATCAGGATTTTTGGTGAGTAAAATGTTGCTATATTTCTAAATAATATTGCAATTTTATCAGGTTATTTTTTTACGTTTTTTTTATGTTTTATAGTTTTTTGTTTTATAGCCATAAAATAATTATTGAGGGTTGGATTGATTCAGACGGAGCACTACTGAATGCCTAGGTGTGAAATAATAATAATTATATATATATATATATATATGCACACATACAACGGCAATTGCCAAAGTCTTGTAGAGGCACAAGGCAGATCATCAATTTCCTTCGTCTGTTCCATTATCACACGCAAGTCACCAGAGGATCGTGCCTCCGAAAACAAATACATGGAGGAAATTATGAAGTTCTGCTCACAGATCCAAAGTAGGACAAACCAACACAGAGGAAATGAACTAAGGGGTGAGTTTTCTCCAACATATCTGAGACCTGAGTTTGCAAGCCTTTTGTTTATTTCCAACATCCACTGCAGAGCTGTAGCGTGACTGCTGATCCTTCCCGATTTGTCCCAGGAAAACTGCTGTCAAGATTGGCGGGACACTGCTCACATTGTATCCAAACCTTCTCAAGTGTTGATCCATTTGTGGTGAGGCATTTCAAATGCATGAAGCCACTCTACTCCAGTTGTGGCTTTGTAGCATCCATATTTTTGTTAATTTGCTTTCCTCATTTCCTTTTGACATCATACCACAATGGATGGACACGTGTTCCCTGTTCCTGCTTTCTGCCTAACCGTACTAGTCAAGAGATGCAGGGGTCGCCGTTACACCAAGGCCGGCCAGAGCAAAGAGAATATTTTTAATAAATATATAAAATTTTGATACTCAGTAGCATTCACACAATTGCTGTCAACTAGTTTTAGCTCAACTGTTCTCTGAGAACGCTATTTCTGAAATTAGCAATAATTAAACGTGTTGACACGTGAAAGTGTGCGCTGTATTACTGTATTTCTAAAATGATGTCAGTCTTGTTTTGCTGATTCCCATTGAGCTTATTACTGGTGTGATTATAAACGGGTCATAAGACTTGAGTGCGAGTGTTATGGAGAAGGAAGGGGGGGGGGGGGTTGGCTTGTGTGGGATAAGATCCTTGATGCGCTTGCTGTGAGTGGGTGGCTGTTAATGGCACAGCTAATATTTTATGCCTGCTGCTGTAATGTGGTGACACACTTCCTTGCTTCTGTGATGGTACCCAAGTGGAGAAGTTTCAGCTCGGGTTAAAAGCAGAATTGCTGGTAAAAAAATCATCCAATGGCAACTTAGTCATCTCTCCCAATGCACGCATGCACAGGATCCTGTTCTTTCTAAATACTGTCAAACTGGCATATTTACACTTTCTGTTTTGAAAGATTTAGCCCCTCATCTCTGCATGTTACCTTTTGAGTGGCGCTCAAAACCATTGCATTCCCACAAGGCTGAGCACTCAGAATACACAAATGAAGCAAAGAGTAAAGGATACATGGACGTGAGAAAACAAATTGTGTGGTAGTGAAACACTCTCTCTGCTTATTATCAAGAAGGAAAGGCGTTTTGCTTATCAGTTCTTCTGGAGCGGCAGTTTGCATCCCCCAAGACATAACAGTACCAGGCCACTGGGACGCACGAAGGAAGTCAAGTAAACACATCATAGTCGAGTAAGCAAGCCACACAAAAGACCTTCCTCCCATGACCAAGGCCACAGAGAAAGACATAAAACAGGCAGAATGGCAAAGTGATAACATCTCTGACAAATATCAATATCCTGTCTTTATTTTGTTGCAAAAGGCGTCATCATGGGATTTTTTTTTTTTTTTTGTAAAAGTAAAAATCCCTCCGAGGATGGACACAAGGGAGTATGCGCCACCTGTCTTCCCTCCAAACACACCTGGGGAGCAAAAATAACAAGTCGTTAGATAGATGCTGTCTGTTTTTAAATTATAGAGGATGTGTGTGTGTGGGTGGGTGTGTGTGTCTGGCGTGCACGTGTGAATCTGCTCATGTACTTGTTTTGCAGTAACTGCCTGAGATGTGCCAGCCCCCGCCTCTGCAACATGCTCACCTTGAGTTGTTATGGAAACAACCAAGAGATAGGCACTTTACCCCTATTTTGCCGATCCTTTGTCCTCGACCTGAGCACCCTTCCGTTACTGTTTCTCCATAAACGTTAACCATAAAACAATTGTCCTCCATTTCCGTCCATCCTCGACGTAGAAAAGAGCTACCGGTTCCGTCCCTTCATCCATTGTCAGTCCGGAAAAAAAATGTCACAGTCAACAAACGAGGAACCCAATTTGAGATGCAGTGTTCAATTCCGGCTCCAACCTTCATGTGTGGTGTTTGTGATGAGGGCCTTTGCACTATACCAATTATGCACATATAAATATAATTCAACACCATTTTTACTTGTGTCTGAGCTTAGTTCTGCTTATCTTGGAGTACTCCGGCTTCAGCTTCTTCAACCATGACCAACGTATGCAAGTTATTAATTAAAACCCTTGTATTTGCTGTTAATGCGAGTGTGAAGACTGGCGAGCAGTCCAGGGTGCACCCTACAGCTCACTTGTCCTAATGACGTTGAGAACAAGTGCTAGAGAAAATGGGAGATGGATGCAGTTGTGAAAGTAGTGCCTAACGCACAACAAAATAAATACCTACCCCAAAGTAGCAACACATGAGAGAGCATCACATCCTCACCACCAAGAAAATTCTTCTTGTATTCCCATGACACCGAACCAAAAGAAATAATCTTAGAACGTTCAACATTGAGAATCCTCGTCTCTAAATGACCCTGAAGCTCCCCATCCACCTCCACAGCCACACTACAACCTGGAGGGAATCGACACTACCAGCATGCAATCAGTGCATGTCGCCGCACACACACACACACACACACATACACACACGTGTGCATACACACACAGAGCAGCACATATACAAGGGTTTGATGGATGGTCCACTATGGAATGCAAAAAAGCATTATCCATCACTCACTTGCCCTGAGCAAAGAGATGCGTTCTTTGAAGTGACACGCCCCCAGCTGGGCACCATTTCTGTTTAGAGCCACCACCTCCTCATTCCACTTGGGTGGTGAGTACAGCAACACATTTTACTCGTGTCGCATCGAAACAAACAGATCCCTTCCTCCCACCGGGCATCTGTGGCAGATTACCTACACGTGTCTTTTCTGTATACACTTGTGACCATTTGTCAAGTACTGCATCCTTTATGGATATGTCAGTCCACACGGAGGCCTGTGGTGAGGTCACAGCAGAGGTTAGAATTTTGTATTTTTCAAGAGCAGATCTTATCCAATGTGGTGGCTGCTACACTGAAGAGTTGAAAAACACAGTTGAGCTAATCCAGTTTCTGCCAGGACGGCAACGAAGAAATACATTGTCAAGCTTAAGATGCAAAGGGGTCATGTTTTTCTAAGTGGACTGCATCAACATCTGTTACAGTGACTGTGGTTGCCCTCACATGCTGCCAAGGCCTCAAGTCTCTGAAAATAAAAGCAAACCATTTATTACAATACCCTTGTAAAGGAGTGTGTGCTGATCTGTAGGGTGGGGTTACTTTTTGAAACAAGCATACAGCATATACCTTGATGTCTTGAGTCCTTTATAAGTTTGATTCAGAGGAGATGTATCTGAGACACTGCTAGTGATAGGGAAAATGAAGCTTCATGAACCAGTTGTTGTATTCTTTGGCTCCTCTAAATGGCAATGTTTGTTTAAAGTGAGGGTTAGGGCTGTCAGCTCTTCAGTGAACAGAGAGTCTAAGACTTAGACTCTAAGTAAAGACAACAACGGGTTCATGAATCATCTTGAAGCTTCATTTGCCCATCATTATTGTATACCCTTTCCTGTATACTGAGTGCTTAGTCAATGGCAAATTCTTCTTTTGTTATCCATGAAGAACAAAGGTGTCACAACTTGAGCAGCTTCTACTTGCAAGAGCAGGCCCTTAGTGTGTGTGTGTGTGTGTATGTGTGTATGTGTATGTGTGTGTGTGTGTGTGTGTGTGTGTGTGTGTGTGTGTGTGTGTGTGTGTGTGTGTGTGTGTGTGTGTGTGTGTGTGTGTGTGTGTGTGTTGCACCCATAAATCCAGTTCAGGCCAGATCACGAAATATTGGCCTTGTCCGTGGCAGAAAAAAGAATGCTGACCGAGGATGTAATGCACTGCAAGTGTATATGTAGAAAGGAATGTGAGGTGGAGGCAAGGAAAGGCTTCAGAGGAACCTTAAAAAAAGAATTGGTTTTCAAGACTGAGTGCCAATATCATAATTACAACAAAGTCCCCTCCCCAAAAGTGACACAACAGACTTACGAGACGACAAAGCACACTGTGACAAGACACGAGTGACTACTAGAATGAGATGACTGATTGAGAGCAGAACTGATGTGAGCAAGTGAAGACAAAGACATCAAGCATACAGAGGAGGCATGAACAAGAGGTGGAGGAAGAAAAAACTCTCAACAATCACACCCAGTAAGACCAAAAAAAAAACAAATGCTGTTGTGCTGCTCTTGTGTAATACCCCAAAGCTCCAAAACTACATTTTGCATTTCCTCCATAACCTCCCAGAGAAAATAAACATGAATGAATGCCCCTTGCTGTAGCTTGGGCCACACAATAGATTGATCACGGCTGAGTGGGTATTAGAGTTTGCAAAGATCTCTTGCCACTGATCTTATGACAAGGACTGACTTCACAAAGCTTCTATCAAGAGTACTACAATCTAACACAACTGAAAGCTTTATTGATCTCTCTTGTGGATAATGAGATTGGAAGCAGCATTCCCAACACCACTAATATTCTTTTCTGGCTAAATCACAGGATTAGATTGATGTGCGCATTCTCCCTCATCCCAACCTGCCACCAGCCAGCCATATGTGCCGCTCGGCCACAGGGGGAGGAAGCGATAGGGGAAAGATAGAAGAAATGGGGATGAGCATACCTCGATCCATCTATGTTGGAGTAAGAAAGACCCACAAAAGAAGCAGAAGATGAGGGTTGTGATGGGCAGGCCATCACATCTTCAGCGGGACAAAAGACGGAGGTGACAACCAGCCTGTGGACAGAAGGGCCATTTCCACTCGCACAAAAGAACCGTGGCGATGAAGCAGATTAACAGCTCTGTGTGCCCATTGTGAAAGCTTTAGTCTAAATGATAAGATTTTACACTGTGCTCGGTGTGAGGGTTTGTGTGTGTGTCTGTGTGTGTGAGGGTCTTAAATCCTTTGCACTTTCCCAACAGGAAAAGATGATCCTCTTTATTTCCTTCCTTTCATATGCAGGTATATACTCACTTTCATCTGAGCCTTTCATTAATCCCTATTCAAAGGACAGATGAGACAGCTGGCTTTTCAAGCATCTTTTTTTCTGCAGAAAACTTGACTTTTAAATTACAGGGAAACTGCAAATCCGCCTTTTCCCTCGACACTGTGAGACACTTCTAAATGATCTGTGTAAAACTGCATTTATATTATGTGCCATCTATCTCACACAGTGCTGTACTTATGTAGCAAACATTCTTTATCAGCACCTGACGGGTTGTGTGGCCCACACAGCGTGGGTGGTCGGGTGTTTGTTATTCTGAGAGACCATTCATATATTTGTTTTTAGCCCCATCTAGCGGCCAAATTGGAATATTGCAATTATTGTGTTATTCTCGGACACCATTCATATATTTGTGTTTAGCCCCATCTAGCGGCCAAATTTGAATGTTGCAATTATTGCTTGTTTTCACATCATTTTCAGACAATACATTATTTGAGTTTCATAACATGTTGAAATAATGTTCAATGTTATATAATGTTTCATAACTGTTGTCAAAAGATCACACATCACTCATGAGTTGCCCAATATCTTTATTATCATTCAACATCTACTTTCTAGTTAGCACAGAGCCGGCGAATGGCGACTGCTCAACTCTGACCTCTGGTGGCTGCCTTTATTACCTATCAAAGAAAAATGACAAATTAGAGACATCAAGCAGCAGGTTTATGTGAATTTATAAAGTGACTTACAATCGAAAGCAGTAATAATCCACAGTGAGGTACTTTGGAAGTTCATCGCAGTCAGCTGGGACTCCGAGAGTGTCGGCGTCTGCTGTCAGGTTGCAGGTCTCAGAAGCAAGCCCATGCACAGCACACCTGCAAAGACATTGAAATGTCATTTTAAATGAAAGTGTCACCAATATTTGAAAGCATTTGTATTGGGTAATGCATACTCAACGATAACTTGATATACAGCCGTGGGACTGTTACAGTAGGTCATTACTGAGGGCTCATTAGTGCAGATGTTTTCATCCAGGCGGCCATATTTGACATTCATGATCATCACTCGTCCATTCTCTGAAGATGACATAAGAAGCGTGAGCGGTTTCAAAAATATGTTTGTGTTTCCAAGTGCAAGGGGGGAAAAAAATAGGCTCACTCACCGCATGTGATGGTCTCAGTATCTCCATCACACACATACTTTCTCATCAAGCCTATGGAAGCATTTGCAAGTTTTAATATCACACTTAATTCCAAAGGTGTTTTTATTTCTAAAGGCCATGCACAGAAAATTTCAAGGTCAACTTTATTTCAACCGGCATGTAGCACAAGATTTTAAAAAATATAAGTCTGGAGGTGTCAAAATTAATCAAGAAAAAATCAATTGACAAATTAATGGTCTCATAATTTAGCTAATAGGTTATTGTTTACAGACTGTCCAAATCTTCAGATTTGGGGCTTTTGGGCTTTTTGGGCTTGACTCGTTTATGAGAGCAGAAATTGTAATCGATTATTTGAGTAATTGATTATTCAAATTATTTAGATTATTTTAATAATCGATTATTCAAAAAAAAAATTGTGAAAAAGTCATGGATTCTTCAGCGTTTTTGACTGAGTCGGGCCGGTTCAATGAATCAAATGCTGCAATCTGCTTAATAAACTAATGACTGGCCGCAACCGGTCGTTACTTTGCTTTTTACCAGTGGAAGCTCAAAAAAAGTTGTACCTTCAGGTTCCTCTTCACAATTGTAGGTGATTTGGATGAAATTGTGAGGCGTCCAATTGTATACAAACATATGTGGGTCGGGCATTGCCAGGCGGCACCGTGGCTCTCTATCACAACTGTAGGATTAAGAGGAATTATTAGTCCAACGATTTTGGAACAAAGTTTAATTTGTGCCCTGTGACATAGCAAAATTCCTTACATAGATTTTACCCAATAAAGGAAGAATAAATGAAAGCCGCCTTCCGTCGAGACTTGAGCAGCCTGCTGGTCTCGATTGGAGCAGTCAGCGTTCTCTTGCAAACCGTAGTCTACAGCCGTGACATTGATTCTGGATCCGGTGGCTGAAAGTTGCAAAGCACACGTGACAACACACAAATACTACAAGCGTCAGCGGTACCACCGTGTGAGCGTCGGCCGTACGTACGACACTGCAGCACCGAGTTGACCCCCGGGCAGGCCACGTCAACAAAAGACTCTGCTGGAGGGACACTTGAGTTAAACGCTTCATCATTATATCCTTACTGAAGTTTCAGGACAAACCGTTACCTGCATTGGAAATTTGATAGTATGCTGTGAGAAGAACTGCAGGAAAGAGAAAATACACACGTTGACATTTGAAGGACTCTGACTTGCCCGAGTATACTCACAAGAAACGGCAGTCAACTTTGTGAAGAACATCTTCCCAGTTGAAGTAAGGGATGGCTGGAGTGTGGCATGGTTATGTTTAGTCCTGCTTATCATATGCAAGCAAGAAGAAGGTGGAACGCAAACAATTTAAAAAGGTCTAATGTAGCTTAAGGCAAATTCACTTTGTGATGCAAATAGCTTGTTTTGCACAAATAGACTGACAGACGACTTCTCTCACGGTGAGGAGCTTTGGGAGTATAAATTGAGAATATATCTCAACCAGTATTCATAATATTGACCAATGTATGATTTTTATACGTATATAATCAATTAACAATATTGTCGGACACAAGCATCCTACACTATTAAAAAAAGAATGATTCATATATATCACTTAAAATTTGTTGTGTATTTTTTTTCTGTATTTTTTTTGTTGGTTTTTTTGTTTGTTTCATGGATTTAGATATGGCACGTTAAAGTGTTAATTGTTTTATTTATTTTTTCCCCTATTTTTCATGTTTTAAATATATTCAAAATAAAGAGAGGCCTATATCAACATCAAAATGCTAGATGATGAAATTACATAATTGCTCATAGATGTACAGTCTGTAATATTCTTCCTTAAAATGGTCTGAAAACTTTATATATGAGATTATAATTTATTTGAGAATCGATACACGTATGGCACATTTAGTTTTTGTTTTAGTCAAAAAAGTAAAGACGCATAACCCATAGACAACACATTATCACTCCTACTTTATTGTTCTGTTCAACTCTATACGTTTTTTTGACTAAAATATGTTGTATTATTGTTGTATTAGCCCTCCTCGTCTTGACACGGGATTGTGACGAATGTTTTGTTTGTGGAATATGAAATAAATTGGCAAAATCCACCTGTTTGATCCATGTTCAGAGAGATGACTTTGTCTGCCCTAAAGTTCATTTGCACTGACATCAAGTCATTATACTGCGATTTATTATGAAGATTGGTGTCAACATTGACGTATCCCAAAGGCCCAAGAAACACACCTAAATACAAACAAAAGACTATACAGTTAACATGAACGAAAACATAGCAGAAAGTAAAAGTAATGTCAAATTTTTCACACTGGGCCTGGTAGCTCTAAACAATATTTTTCTACAATTATATATTTGTTATTGTTTTTCAATTTTTCGACATCTTGTGGCTCAACCACACGAAATGTTGCACTCCAAATGGCTATCAGCATTCTTGGAGTCTATTTATAGCGATTGATAACACACATTTGACTTGATAGCATTATCTAAAGAACTCTGTGTGTGTGTGTGTGTCTGTGTGTGTGTGTGTGTGTGTGTGTGTGTGTGTGTGTGTGTGTGTGTGTGTGTGTGTGTGTGTGTGTGTATATTGTAGGTGCTTGTTGGTACGTGTGCAGGTCAAATCTGGCGGGCTGAGAAATGTGACCTATCAGTGGCCATGCAGCTGTCACTCTGAAGTTAAGACATTTGGACGGCGCAACGAGAGAAGCTGGACAACGTAATTGCTCCAAAGTTCTGAACCGTTTTTAAAGGCTCCACATTCACAAAAACCAGGAAGCTGTGACGCTTGAACATTCCATGTCGAATCTCTGTCTCTCCCTCTCTGTCACCGGACAGAGGGGGGGGGAGTCAAAGTCCTGAAAACGGACCATGGTGACGACTGCTAATGCTCCATGATCCAGGGCGGACTTACACCTGGAGAAGGACACGCAAAGATGTACTATTTCTCTCCATGGATCTTGTTGCTTTAACCCAGGCTTTGCGGGGATGTCCAAAAGAATTCCTATTGGCTGTCAAGGCAAAGTCAGGTGTGTATATTTGTGGTGTGGCTATTTTAGACACAAGTTAAAAAATATTTTTTTTTCAATCAAACAAGTTCCATGAAATTACTTTTAATCTAATTTTTATTGTTAATGTTAATTGCGGTATTTGGTGTACATTGAAAAGGGATTGAAATTATTAGTAGCTGAATAATTGTTTGTTAGCTGGAGGAATAAAACAATACAGTACATGCATCATTGTAATTCCTTTACAGTAATTCAGGACAGAATGTGCAAATATAGATAAACACATATTGCCCAATACAGATGTCAATTTCCAAATTTCCCAAAAAGTGTTTGTACTTGACCTTGAAAGGTCAGAATAATGTTCATTTAAACATGAGGCTGACATACACCGAAGTAACCAAGATGGCCGCCGAGTATCTCACTGAGAGAAACAACCTTCTCATATTGTACCGTATGTGTTTTTAGTTTCCTGCCGGGTCATCATCGGCGTGCCCCGCATGTCTCAAGGTGTGAGAGTTGAAAGAGTATGAGGCCAGCAACAAGTGCAATCCAGATATAAAGTTCGGCCTGATACAAAGTTTATATGGAATCCAAGATGGCTGAAGTCGCAGCACCCAGTCCGAGTGGAAACATGACCAAAGCTACCAGGTTGAAAAACCAGGTTGTCCCCGACCAGGAGCCCAAGCCACCAGTTTTTGTTCGTAAACTCCGCAAGGCTGCGGTGGGAACGGGCTGTGATATCCGTCTGAGGGTGTCAGTGGCAGGTTTTCCAAGACCGTCACTTACCTGGTACCACAACGACACACTCCTACCTCCTATGAAAGACCAGGACTCCGGAGGGTTGTGGATAAGGGACTGTCGTATGCGAGATGCCGGCTTGTACACCTGCGTGGCTGCCAATGAGCTGGGGGAGACCAGCTGCAGCGCCATCCTCGCCATAATGGATCTTGGAGAAGGTAACATCTTTTTTTCCCATACACTAATCTCTATCGATCCATCAATCAATCTGTGTCGATCTCTGTCTACTCTATTCCAATCTATCCATGATAGTTGGCTAGCTAGCTAAGCGTAGCTAAACTCGCTACCTAGCCAAACTATTTCAAAGTGCTTATGTGACGTAGAAAATGAAAGCATCAAGGAGAGTTTTTTTGTGTGTGTGCTTGTCCCAATGCGGCCATGGCCTAGTTGCATCACCAAAATTAGTTGGTGAGAACTCACAAGCATGTGAGAGATAAATGATCCTTCGCATGTGTCAAGATTAGATGAAAATTAACCACCCTCCTCCATGTTGAGATCATTAATGATGGAATTTTAATATGGTATTTGGTTTTTAATAGTCATTTAGTGAAAAACTCAATTTTGTTGCACCCAGGTACTTTGTTTTTGGGTCATAGAGTATCTGTAACTTTTCTTTCGCGCCCCTCCATTCGACATAGTTATTTCCGGCACGGTATGTGCCTTTCTCAGTCAGAGCTCTGATGTGTGGATTCGTCTCCGATTGCACCAGCAGACATCATAGATAATTATAGCACCGGCGCGGTCAAGAAGTGATGCTGTCACTCTCAATCATGTTCAGCGCCATGACAGCGAGGCCAAGGGCCTATCAATGTGGTTTTCTGTGTGAGCCTGCTGCATGAGGCACATTTTAAGCAGCCTTTGTTTTTTTTCCAAAACAAAGAAAGAAACACATGATGTAAAAAAAAATTGTGAATACTTTTGCCATCTCCAAAGACGGATGGCAAAGTTGGATGGACTTGATCGGAACATGCCGACGTCACGAGCGATGTCATGCGGGCTTTCTGTCTGACGTACTAGCACCACCCTCTGGCTCATCATGCATGTTCACATAGCATAACATATTTCATTCAGTTTTGTTTGCAAGGCGCCAATTCACGCAGAGACATTGTCTGACTTTGTTTCATGATTTTATGGATCATGCTCATTGCTCCTTATCTGTTGATCGCGCAAAGAAAAGACACTTTGGCTTTACACTTTACCATATATATATGGTACTTACTTATATTTATATATATATATATATATATATATATATATATATATATATATATATATATATATATATATATATATATATATTCCATGTTTTCATTTTATTTATTTTATTATATATGTTTATTTATTTATTTATTTATTTATTTATTTATTTATTTAATTATTTAATTTTAACCTCCCAGGTTGGATCAAGAGTTTTAGAATGGAAATATTTCCCTCTCTGTCACTTTAGGTACAGATACAAATCTGACTCAAATTCCCACGGGTGTGTAACCTTATCTTCGTTATCAGCACCACAGAGTTTACTATTGTCGTCTGAGACCTGTGAGCAGCAGAGTCAGCATCATATTCAGCATGCTCGAGTTTCCCAGCCTGCGCCGCCCTGCCTCAAACAGAACAAGCCATCAGAGGACGGCAGAGGACGCAGTGTGTCTTAAGAGGGGGTTGGTCCCGTACTATCGGGGAAAGTCCAGCGCAACTGCAGACAGCTGGAATCAAAGTTTGGTTGGACAAGCAGAGCACTTGAGGAGACCAGCCATGGGCTGAGGAGTGTTTTGGACTGTTGTGGTCAGGAGGGACTCACAGGGGACGTTCTAGTGGGCTTCAGTGTGTGGATCTTGGTAGGGTGGAATGCTGAGGAGGGAACTGCTTGACGCTCGCAAAGCATTGAAGAGTGCGAGGGACTCAACCAGTGGACCAAGGAGCAAAAGCAGCCAACGTAAGTTGTTGTTAGGTCCTCTTCTCTTTTTGTTCTGTTCTCAAAGTTGTCTTGTCAAGCAGGTGATGTGTTTGATTGTTATGTACCTTGGTTTGGTTTCTTACTTTTTTTTTCCTTCAACGTAGACAACCATAACATTTGCAGCTGGAGGGTAAGCTGCATTGTGTTTGTTTACCGACTAAGCCTGTGGTTAGAGTAAGAGGAGTGAAAATGGATTACCCCTCTTGTATCATTACATAACAGGGAACGCTTAGAATTATAATGCAAAATTCAGGCTTCATTTTTTAGTCTAGATGTCAAGGAAAATGTGCGGGAAGCTTTTCATGGATCACATAAAGACATGGCATGTCAGATTATCTGATACCCCCCCTCTCATCTTGCATGCCGCTTGACATTCTCTAAATGTTACGTTCAAGTGAATTACTGTGCAATTAATTTGATTCCCCCTTGTGACGAGGCAGCTGAAGCGAGATCCGTGGGTGACGCTCCCTGTGGCGTGTCCCTCACTTTGTGGCTTGTCCCCTCGCGCTTCGCTGGGACCCCACTGGGATTTTGTCAGGATTAGATGGTAGGATCGGGTGGCTTGCCACGTGACACAAATTGAACATGCCACGGCTGAAACGGGTCTCCTCAAAGTCTGCTTTGTGCAAACAGAATCAAGTGACACGACTCTTACACAAGGTTAGCTCTTTGCGTGGTCTTGTCATTTCATTCACTCTTCACTTGACACTATTTTCTTCCGAATTGATGCCGTACAACTTGATTGTCACACAAGCAGAGGGGTGGGTGTCAAACTACGGCCCCCGGGCCAAGTTTGGCCCACAGTGTAATAAGATTTGGCCCATGGAGACAAATAGTGTCAACTTTGTGTCAATACTATAATTGCAAATTGTCTTCACTTTCACAAAATAGATGTTTTCTTAGCAATTTTTATTACCATTCTTTTTTTTTTTTAATTGGACAGTTTTTACTATTCCCCAATTCCAAAACAAGATATGTATCAGTTTGTTGTGTAGACTATTAGTATGAGTTCATACATTTATTTGGGTTGACAGTTATTATGTCCCTCTCAAGGAAACTATGGCTCCAATAAAAATGAAGTTTACAGAAGGTGATTCATATATACTGCTGACAAAGCGGACTGCCTACACGTTGTCCATCAGTGAAAACTGCATCGATTGGCCTTCTGATGACGTTTGAGCGTTTCTTGCTATTAGGCCTCACCAAAAGAAACAATATAACAAAATATGACCGTACCAAGCCTCCTGTTGGAGGAGGGCCCGAAAAGCTGGTGCGATGATGGTTGTATTGATCTGAGAGCATTTGAGCTCTTTCTTGGGGGTGTATTCTCTATCACGTATAAAGCACGCGCATCGATTTCTTTGCTCTCCGCCACCTCCCAACGCTGATGGATAGAGAAGGAGATCTTGGGGGGGGGGGGGGGGGGGGTCCAATCCACAGCCATGCTCATGGAATTCATTCAGTCCAGACACTTTTTCAGAGACACACAATGTATTGTGAGGTCATAAGACCGCATCGGTTGAGTGGCTCCGATTCATGAGGAGAGTAAAAGTCATGTTTGAATAAGAAGGTAAACAGCGACATTCCTCACTTGACAACGTCGGGGAACCCATCTGCCTACAATAGAGGAGCCACCATGGTTACAGATTATTTTTAGACTCATTTGATGATGGTGGCGGAGGTGTGGAAAGCACAGATGTGTTGAAAAGGATAATTAAGTTTGGGAGTGCATAGGGAGAGGCAAGAATCACGAGAAGGGGTGATGCTAACGTTATTCAAAGTGCGTCACGAGGCACCATTTTAAACTCAAATGGTGACCAACAATTCCTTGTTTGAGTTTTACATAGGTCTCCGTTTTTGCATGTGCTTTTAGAAATTGGTCTTCAAATCCCTGAATTCATACAAGGCAGGTGTCCAAGACGGATAAATAATGGAGGAAGATGGGAATCTTTGGTTTAGAAATAGAATATTTTGGTTTTTTGATTGCATTTCCTGTTGCTACTTTGAGCCAAGGAGTCTTTATTAAGTAAATTAAAATCCTGACATTTCATTTGTGTCCCATGTTCGTCTCAAGCTTCTACACGTTTTTTCTTTTGATATCTCCATCCCATTCTCAATTTAGTCCCCTCCATCAGTCACTCGCTTTCCCTCCCTGTTTCTCTCCCCTTTTGTTTTCTCCGCCTGTTCTGAAACCAGCGGTTTTGCTTCTCGTCTTGCCTCCTCCAGCGTGGGCCCATCTGCTCCCCCCGCCTCCCCATTATGTAGAGATGGGGAGGGTGCCGAGTCAGAGCAGGCTGCTGCTCTCATCGGCGGTCAGATACGCTCAAACACAAAGAAGCCTCAGTCCGGTTCCCTCTGGTTCTTTTCCTCCTCCCTTCTTCCCCCTCCGGCTCCGCTTGTCACCGTTACCTCGACGAAGCCTAAACACGGCTGAATCCCATTTTGCGTTCCCCGCCACACCCTTTGTTGCTCAGGCTTAGTGCAAACGTGTGGATGCTACAGGTAATATTGTTGTCCATCAGGCAGGAAGCAGGATGAAGAAAATCTGGTCAAAGAAGAGGTTTCAGGTAAGTCGAATTGAACACAATCTTGTACTTGTTGCACTGATGTTGGGGAGATTCTTAATTTGTTTTACCTTTTGAGATGTCTTTCCACCCACAATTGAGACATTGGGACACAATTGAGTTTATTAGTGGCAGACATTTGTGGGTTGATTTCAGAAAACAAGCACTCGTCTGTTTTGGTGGTTCACTTGTCATTACAATGACAATAAAGAGGCAAGAATTATTTTCAGTGCTGCCTATCAGGAATGTTGCTACAGCACATCAAATAACAAGGCAGCCCTATATGAAGCTCAAAGTGTGTCAGTAGGCTACACTCAAATGCACTCGAGCCACTCAAGCCCGGATGTTGTGTTGATGTCAAAATTCTTTGTTTGCTCATTCACCCGTTTGGCGATCACGACAAGCCGCCACACAATGAAAAATAAAAATACTCAGCCAATAGGAGCTCCAGGGAAATGTAGAGAGGGAATCAGTCTTATTTTTTTTTTAGGTGGGGGGGGGGTTCGCTCTACATGGTTCTTATTGACACATTGTGGCCTGCTCACGATTGCACACGCTAAAAATGAAAACACAATGATTTATGGTTGTTGTTTGCTGTAGGGTGGGACTACGTTGTATTTCATTGAAAGCTTGAATCAGTATTTTGAAGCATCGAGCTACACCGCTGTAAACTACAACCACACTAAATTATATTGTGGAATTTGTAGTGTCAATCAATATTGAGTTTCTTAACCTCAACAATTCAGACCTTGTGACGCAGCTCTTGAACCAAATTCCTTAGATTGCCGAGGTATGTCGAGTACAGATGAGCATGAAACATAAATGTGTGGCAAGACATGTCACCAAGATGTCAGCCAGGTGGTAAAAGCCTCAGCAATCTCTGATGCCACTCCAAAGCCGTCTCTGTCATTTGATCAAGGCGGATGGATCAGGAGAACAGGGTCACCGGTTTGAATGACAATTTTAGACTTCGCCTCCACCAATGTAATCTGAGTGTGTGAAGTGTCGGTCAAAATAAAACGCTTACGTGAAGTCAATTGCAAGGGAGAAATCTCAATCAGTTTAAATTGATTAAAATAAAAAAAGGTCTGGCTTGCTAGTATATTTTGCACAATTTCTCAAATAGAATCCAATTTTATACATTTACAATACAATACAATTTTATCGATTTATCCTCCTCACCTAACCGGTTTAACTGGAATAGTTGAATTAAAAAAACATTTAAAACAAGTTTTTCACTTTGAGTCAGTGCTAGTTGTTTACTTTACAAATGTATAGAAAACTGTACAACTTTATTTACATCGCGCATTTCACAACTGCAGCTGTAACTAACAAAACATAACAATGATGTTGTTGACATTGAAAACATTGCAAAAGCGCCAGTTCGTCACTTTTGACTAACATTTGTTCTCTATCTCGTTTACAGAGAAGCGGTCATTCCACGCGGACATTTGGCAGATTTACACATGGTGTGTTGTCATTATGAGCTTTTCTCACATCCTCTTCGAGATTGGTCGAGCATCCTCGGCATCCTCCCAGTAATGACTTTTGCTGCTGAACAATGTCCGCATTGTCTGCTTTTAAGTGTCCATCAGCGAGAGTGCCTCGTCTGAGTGTACATCCACCCCCGCCATGCGATATCTGCGATGCAATTTAGCTTCTGCATATCACCCGGCCCCCTTGGAGATATCATGTGCTGATTTTTCTTTCGTTTCTCTCGCTTGACCGTGTCGAGTCAATCGTGCGGTTCTGACTGCCGTGCCTGGGATTGAAGCTCTTAAAGCTAATTTGATGCAGATGAGCGGATTTACATCTTGCCACTATAAAAGACGCTGATGTAGTGATGACTTGAATGCTGATTGTTGGTCTTGCAACGGCTCTCCTTACCATTAGGCCGACCTGCTGGAATTATCTAATCAGGATCTGGCTTGATGGCGCGCGGCGCAATGAGGTGCTCTGACCGCTAAACGTTCGTGTCGGGCCAACCGCTGATTTTAAACCTCGAATGGGTACGAAGAGGATTGGTCGTGCGGGTGAGAGGGATGCTGGTTTCCATAGTAACGGTGCTCTCCCGTCTGCCCTCTCTTGCTGCCACTACGGAAGCGAAGTTTTCCGCTCCTGCCGAAAGCAAAGCTACGGTAAACCTGCCTCTTTTGATTCATCACGTCTGTTTTTTATTTCTTCTTCTTCTTTTGTGGTTTCATCTTGTGCTGTGGAGATGTTATTCCACCCACATTTCAAGTGGCGGACATATATTGTTTTGATGTTCTCTTTCATGTCATTTGTGGTTTTCCACACCTTTTGTGTTTCTCTGATATTTTTGTTTACATGGTGGTCTAAAGTGACAAGTCATTTTATTTGGTTTTAAATCCATGGATGGATATGTTCACACCTTAGTTGGCTTCCTGTCCTTCCGTGGCTTGTAACCATTAGAAAACTGTCCTCGTCATCCTTTTCTTGCTTCACCAGTCATTGATGTCTTTTTCTTTTTTTTTTTATTCTAGACTCTGAGAACACAGAGGATGAGACCACTGAGCCCCAGATGGAACCCAAAGGAGGGCTGGGGAGACACCAAGACAAGACCGCCTGGGGTGGACCTTTAGGTATTTAAAAGTATTTTGAGAATGAAATAATTTCATACACTATCTTAAGAAGAAGTATAGTATTAAAGAACCCAACTATAAATCAAATCATAGCTGATGATAAATATAAATAAATAAATAAATAAATAAATCAGGCAAAGCTAATCGAAAGCAAATCAACAAAACGACCAAATAAAATAAAGCCTTTATAATCAATTCTCTTTCGTCAAAACTAATTGATGGCTAGCAATTAAATTTAGGTATCGTAGGAGTATATAAAATTTAATTATTGGTGTGAAAATAAAAAAAAAAACTGACCAGACAGAAATAAAAAACTGGCCCCGCAACAATTTTTTTAAAGCCAATTTCACTGATATTTTATTTTATCATTTATCCACCATTACCTGTTGTGCAAACAAAATATACAATATTGACAAAGTGTATAATTCTTATGTGCAGTCCCAATTTCAATTTTCAGTACTCTAAACTGGTTCATGTTAATTATTAATTGTTTATTTCAAACTTGTGGTTCATTGATAATATACCGTGAGTCCCAACGTGACAGACGCACTGGCATGGTTTTGGACCAAAGACCTTCCCCAAACATTCATAGCATGTCGCAAAGAAATTTCTAACTTACTCAGGGTCTGACATGTAAATCACTCAACACAAGGCTGAATTGAAGCTGCCTGCTCTCACATTCTTCCAAACCCGGCAACAACATGTCTGAATTTAGATCCCAAATATTGACGCCCTTCTCCTCCTCCTCCTCCTCCACCACCACAAGGACACTTCCTTCACTTGCGCTCCGCTCCGTGTTGGCGCTTTGCAAGCTTCTGCGTCGGCGGACCGACACCCCACGCATCCCAGAGAGAAACCGCACTGGAAGAACAGAAAAAAAAAATGCGGTGAGGGTGGGAGGAGGTGATCCGTCATTTGTTCTCTTTAAGAAGTAGCTTGCAGGCACAACCACAGTACACAGTATGAATGCAAGACGTGCTAGTAAGAAAGAAAAGACATTTAATGAATATTCCAGAACTGAAACAGTAAATGCTGGTTCAATAATCCCAAAAGTGGATCATTCTCGACTGCGGTATGGATCTATCTATAATTTAGCCATGACCTACAAAACTTGAAATAGACTGCACTTTAAAAGGTCAATCAATAGTAGCATAAGACCCATTAAAACAACCCTCTGCAAAAGTATTAAAACAGCAATTTGATTTCCTTTGTTTTTTTTGTCCAATATTGTACTGAAGACGTTTCAGATCAAAAGAGAAATATGACACAAAAGATCAGAATAATAAATATGAATAATAATCATTATAATAAATGAAACAAATGAAGACAATTTGTAATTTTAGTATTGACACATGATGTCCATGCGCATTTTTCTTTGCGGGCCACATAAAATGATTGTGGCGGGCCGTATCTGGTTTGACACCCATGATCTAGATCCATTAAACAACTCAGGACAGAGATGGCAGCAGCAGAGTGAATACTAAAGTCGACAAAAACATTTGTCTGGCAATTCACAGAAAAAAAATTATCGGATGCATTTCAAACTTTTGCCCGAAATGTATCGTTTGATCTGAAACCCACAACTCAAAAAAAGGAATTGACCGTGCCGTCCCAAGACTTTTGAAGGGCAGTGTATGTTTAAAAAAAATCTGTTTGTCCATTTCCATCTTCTTCTAGGCGAGGGGGATCGTATGACAGAATATAACCCCGACGTTTGTGATCGCCGAGCCACCCTTCCAGGCTCTCATGACCCCATCGTGGAACGAGAGCTCCGGACGCTGGCTTCCCGTCCTCCTGGGCCCAATATGGACCCCACAAACCCATCCAGGCAAGCTCCTGGCCCCGCGGAGGGCCCCCTGCCTGTCCGTCACCTGGGTGTCGAGCCGCTGATCCGGGCGTCTCACGCTAACCTGGCGAGGCCCGTTCAGGGGTCAGAGGAAAGTGTTTCTGTCGGCAGTGACTACTACGGCAGTATGTTCAGCCTCTACCGGGGGAGAACTTTCTCCATGCCCTTATAGAGAAGTCCAAACTATCGGCAATCCCCCCAAATTTGAAAAGACACTCAAGCCAAGATGTCATAAATCAATCTCCACGTGGAATATTTTTTTCCATAGACTCTTTGTTTTGATTCCACACTTTCCTTTGACTTGATGTTTCTATGGGAGCATCTAACTCTTCACCGTCACAACGGCGGTGACATGTTTTACTGCACTGTGAGTGTGTACCTGCTGCACGTTTTTTTGGAATCTCACCTTTGGATGAATAATTTTTACGCTTGCGGCAGCATGCGTCGGATGCGGGCCTGGTTGAATATTAGCATGAACACAAACTCCTAATCATGACACAGGCTCTCCTTTCTCGGCATGACTTTATTTTTTTATTTTTTTGCTGTAACATATTTTTTCTTCCCTTGAGCACATTTTGATGACATTTCTGACAAGTTCACGTAAGCTCTTACATGTGGCAACTTCTAATTTGATTATTGTGCTAGCTGCACTTATTTACACCCTGAAGCAGAAAAATGCATATTAAGACAAAATGACACGGACCAACATTTGTTCCCTTCTGAAGCTTCTGGCAAATCTACAGGAGCTCTAAGTTCACACCTCATTTCCCTCCAACCTTCGTTCCCCCAGGATTGAGAGTGATGATGACTCACATGGGGGTCTCCCATCTGCATCCTTAAGCTCCCTTCAACCAAACCACCAAGAAGGCCCAAATCGAGACCAGGATGAACCTTTAGATCAGCTTTTTAAAAACAATATGCCGACCAAAGTGGCTCGTACAGGGCCCAAGTGCTCCGACAAGATCAAAACGTTTGAGGAGCGAAGGGCGAGCGTCAATCTGCCAGCAGTTGGATCCATTCCCGAGACCGATGTTGCCGCTCAGAAACGAGCGGCCTTCAAGCAACGAGCCTCCTCGCTGGAGGACAAGATGAGCTACTCGCAACGGGTTCAGGGCTACCAAAACAAGTTCGGTGAAGAACTGGAAAGAATCAAAAAGCTCGTTGGCAGCGTAAGCATAAGAAAGGCTCGTTCGAGTGAGCCACTGGTGACAGAAAAGCTATTTCCCCTTGACCCGCAAGAGACTAAAAAGCCAAACGCGAGGGAGTCGGCGACGAAAGGAGCGCAGGAACATAGACCAGAAAGCTTGACTAAAGTTCCTGAAAAGGCAAAGCCCGACTCAATGACAGACCGAGAGCATTACTCATCACAAGGAAGAATGGGGAATATTAGAGTTGCCATGGAGACAGCACTAGTTCACCAGTTGCCAGGGCAACTATTGCCAACAGCCACAAAGACCACACTCACCAGGTTTGGAGGGAATCATCTCTTCTGAAGAATGCCTTAAAGGGAAAGCTAAAACTATCCAATGACTTCATCCGTTTTTTTGTGTTGTGTAATGCAGGAAATATCCAAACGCTTTGGTTGTCAACTCAGCGGAAAGCCAATCACCCACGCCTTCTGTCAGCCCGTTTCTCAAAAGGACGAAAGTGGCCATTCCCACCATCTTGGTAGAAGATGAAACCAGCAAGACTGAATGTGATGCAGGCCAAACGGAGATGAATCAAGTGAAAAGTGGCTCTGCGGGAGGTAATTGTCTGCTTTGTGACACATTATTTATCGCTTGTATTTACAATCTTCAGAGGTTCTGTTGCTTCAAAGCGTTATATTAAAAAAAGAAAATGGAATCGCAGCATAGTATGCAGTCAAGCTTAAAGAGAAAGTCACACCAAATTGTATTTATAAGTGAAAGGGCTCCTCAAATTAGGTCGATATATTTATAAACAACGTATATTGTAAATGTGGAGTATTTCCATTACACTAATTGTTAAATATGTCAAGTTAAAAAACCTGCCTTTATTTTAAATTTTACTTGAAAGTATCTAAATATTAAAGTAAGTACAGAAGTATGTATATAATTTAATACATATATTAGAGATTTTACTTCAAAATATTATAAATATAATAATATAATATGTATTAATATAATTATTTAACAGTCACTTTTTAAGTTCAGTTATGTCTAAAGTAACTAAATTACTATTTTAATAACCAGTACTTACCCAAGTCACTTTTTAGATAACTGTGGCAACAATGATGTGATGTGGAAATCGAAGTTTAAATCCAAACACGTAATAAAAAAAAAAAACAATGCCCGACCAAATAATTTAGTAATTAGAAAAAAATGTAAAAAGTAATTAAAAAAAAAAACAATACCCAGCCAAGTAATTTAAAAAAAAAAAAGCCCATCCAGCAGAAAGAGTGGTTACCATGGCAACCCATGACAGGCCAAGCAGCATAGAGAAACCAAATATGTTGATAGCATCCATCCTCTCTGTTTACGCATGATGCAGCTTTGCCTGCAAATGCAAACGGCCTCACATAGCAGCTTGGGCCCGTCTTGCCATATTTGGCCCGTCAGTCCACCTTGCTGGAGTATTTTTAGCCACCCGCTTCTTCTTCAGGGTAAATGCACACTGCCTCGTGTCCCCATTTGAGTTTTTTATCTGGCTTGATGTTCTCCAGGCAGCGCAAGCTAAAATGATTTGCGGGAAGCAACAGCCTTTGTTTTTTGGGGGTTTTTTTGGAACTCCCACGCACAACATCGCGCAGACGTTTAGTTGATTCATCTTTCTGTCATTCATCTGGTGATCTGACATCGATATCATTTGTACAAAAGTCAGTGTGGCAGTCAAGATGCCTAGAAGGTCAGATGTTTTATTTTGGAGAAGCTGGATCAGATGTATAGAAAAAGATGGTCGGCTTGAGTTGCTTCATGGGAACAGAGCCCAAGTCAGTCAGTCAAAATCTAAATGCCATGTCATGTTAGGTCTAATTGGTTTACGTGTTGCCATTGCCTGGTTTCGTTATTTCTAATAGAAATGAATAATCTGATCGAGTCACTAATTGTGCTTTTACAAACATTTGCGTCAAACAAAGCAAATAAAGCCCGAAAGAGTTTCAGCAGCAGTGCTTGAGAAATTTAGTGCCGGTGTTGCTCCGCGTAGCCATCAGTTAATTCTGATGCAAAGGTACTAGACAGAGCGTCTGCTCTGGAGCACAGGGAATAAGTGAGTTCATGAGTCAGACATTAAGGGACTCATTCATTATCCACTCTGTGCACTGTGCACTTCACTATGCTGCCTCTGCTGAATGTTGGACAAATTAAAGTACAGATTGTGCCGATCTAGAATCTTAACAGCGTCTGCTGCTGCTGCCATATTTAGCAACTGAATAGCAAATAATTGACCAAATGTGGCTCTTTCAGTTTGAGAAGAGTGAAATGCTTGAGATGCAAATATGATTCAAACCAGGTTTCCGTTAATCTTCCAGAGCAAATTGTGAGTCTCGATGAGGACTACCTGAGTCCACAGGTGGCGGCCATGGAACATATTTCTGCTCCAACTAAAGGTGTCCATTTTAAGGAGCCTCCCTCTTTCCAGGTAGGGGCCCTTCCAAAGCAGATATAACATCCAGCAAATGTTAAGTACTAAATGTTCTGTTTAAAAAAGGTGGAGCCATGTGACCAAGTCGTGATGGAGGGCCAAGATGTTGTCATCTCTGTAAAAGTTGCCGGGCAGCCCAAACCAATGGTTCACTGGTGATTTGTTTTACGAACACAATGGCCAGACGTGACTTCATGCTCAGTTGAATTGCCTGCTAACTACGTCACCGTGTTTTTCCGTACCAGGCTAAAGGACAAGGTCCCGGTGAAGACGGCAGGACGCTTGTCCGTGAGGGTGACGGAGGACGGCTCTGATGAGCTCAGGATCATCTCAGCACAGAGGTCGGACGCAGGGCTCTATGTCTGCAAGCTTGTCAGTGACAGCGGAACAAAGCAGGAGGAGTGCAGAATCGAAGTCAAAGGTGAGAGAGCTAAAATCCTTTTGAATGACATCGTGACCAATTTGTCTGTGCAATCATCCACATCATAGAAATCCTCCTAAAATTGGATGGATGGATGGATGGATGGATGGATGGATGGACGGACGGACGGACGGACGGACGGACGGACGGGCGGGCGGGCGGACGGACGGACGGATGGATGAATGGATGGACGGGCGGATGGATGGGCGGATGGATGGGCGGCCGGGCGGATGGACGGACGGACAGATGGCTTTAATGTGGCTTCGGTCTGCCCCAGCCAAGGCAATAATACATTATTCAAATGTGTGTTTTTGATCATCAGCTGCAGCAGAGTTACAGCTGAAAATTATCCAAGAGGTGACGGATCTGAAGGTGGAGGCTGGTGAGTCGGCCATGTTTGAATGTGACATCACCGGACCTTCAGACGTGGATGTGGATTGGCTCTCCAATGGGAAGCTGATCCAGCCGGCGCTGCTTAACTGCAAGATGCACTTTGATGGTCGAAGGTTAGTTAATTTTTTATTTTTTTTTCCTGCTTAAAGTCTCATCAGCTTTGAGTATGTTTCCTCCAGTCTTGTAGAAAGTATTATTTATTTATTTATTTATTTATTTATTTATTTATTTAATTTTAGTTTATTTATTTATTTATTTATTTATTTATATTATTATTTATATATATAGTATTATTTTAATTTTAGTTTAGTACTAGTTGTAGTTTTGTACTTGTAATCCAAGTATCTTAACACCAAAATTGCTTTTGCTTAATTAAAATTCACCATATAGCTTATTAGTTGTCTAAAAGCACGTCACATTTTCCTTCAGATGCCGCCTGCTGCTGAATTCAGTGCACGAAGACGACAGTGGGACATACACTTGCAAATTGAGCACAGCCAAAGGTAAACAACAGATCCAATTTGCCTGATTCATGATGATAAAAAATATTCATGAGGCTCATTTCATATTTAGACGAGTTGACCTCCAGCGCAAACCTAAAGGTGACCCCCTCCAAGGAGCCGTTGTTCACCCGCAAGCTGGACGTCCTCGAGGTCATCGCGGGTCGCACGGCCCGCTTGGACTGCAAGGTGAGCGGGTCACCGGCGCCACAAGTCACCTGGAATCACTTTGGTAGGGAAGCTCAACTGCCTTGCTGCGCTTTTCTATCCAACTTTCAACACGTGTTCTTCAAAGGAATGCCGTCTTTTCTCCTCTCTGCGCCTTCAGAGTCCAAAGTGGAAGAGAGCGACAATGTGTGCATTCTCAGCGAGGGCGGGCGTCACTCGCTGGTGATAGCCAACGTCAGCAGTGACACAGAAGGCTTCTATACGGCCGTGGCTCAGAACATTCATGGGAAGGCGGAATGCACTGCTGAGCTGTACATCCAAGAGCACAGGGCGGCTGTCTCCTCTCACATGTAAGACATCAGCATTTCACGTCACGAATGAAATAAATGAATAAATAAATAAACGGGTAAATAAATAAATGAATAATCAATTTCCCACTGCAGATTTGTATGAAAATTATTGACGATACAAATACAACATGCGTACATATTTGAGCCTTTATAATCTTATCATGTAAGCAGGAGAGACAATTCAAAAATGTGCAAATATCGTTGTCAATGACGTAATGTAATTATACCAGCCTCGGGAAAAACAATGGTTCAAATAAATAATTTAAATCCCATATGCCCTTTCAGCCCACCGTCTGTGTACCATATCATACCAACTTGATATATAAGCACTTAAAGCTCCAGATAGGCCAAAGCTCTGTCCATTTCAAATGCATGAAATATAAAACAAGCAGACTATAAAATATGCATAGGAAGGCACCGAACATGACCATAAAAAGTAAACGTGCAAACAGTAAGCTGAGTAAAAATATAGAGTAGATAAAACAAACGTAGTGCAACTTTTACACCGTCCAATTTCTTACTTCGCAGATCCAAACTTGAGAAGATGCCCTCCATACCAGAGGAGCCAGAGCAGCTGGAGAGTGAAGTGGTGAAGAAAACCATGCCGGACTTTGTCAAACCTCTGTCTGACTTGGAAGTGATCGAAGGAAAAGAGGCGGTTCTGAGCTGCAAGGTGACAGGCCTGCCTCATCCAACCATCACCTGGTACCACAACGGAAAGCGCATCGAGAGCAGCGACGAGCACAAAATGACCCAGAGTAAGCAAAGACGCCAGCCGTCATCTTTGAGTGCGAGGAGGCAAATTTGAAATGCGTGTGTCTCCTTCAGACAGGGGCGTCCACACTTTGGTCATTCAAGCAACTTGTCACGCTGATGGCGGGGTCTACAAGGCTGTGATCGCGAACAAACTGGGCAAAGCAGCCTGCTATGCACATTTATACGTTTCAGGTAGCCTCAGTTCCTGCAGAATTTTTGTTTATTTTTACAAAATATAAAAATATCTGTTTGTGCTTTCTGAGCAGATATTGTTCCAGATCCCCCTGATGGCCCCCCGGTCATAGAGGCCATCACCGGAAAAACGATAAGCCTCAGCTGGAAAAGATCCAAGAAAATAAATACATCAGATGGTAGTGTATAATTTTTTTCTTAGTCTCCAAAAGAAGTCTGTGATAGTTCAGTGAATTCATAATCCAGAGTTGTATGACATCTTGGGTGCTTTGTGGTTTCATGGTTTTCTTACTTCGTTGCAGATTCGGGTTCCCTGTCTTATGTGCTCCAGCAGCAACCTCTGGGCTCCATCCAGTGGTCCACCGTAGCTTCCAACTTGAGGGAAACCAGCTACACCATTACCAACCTTTCCAAGGGGGTCCGCTATGCTTTCAGGGTCCTGACCTCCACCGGCAAGACGCTCAGCAAACCTTCACCATCCACAGATCTGGTCCAGCTCCAGGACAGAGGTCAATTTTTAGCAGAACATGACATTGTAGTGAATGCTTGTTTCTCAGCATTCACACAAAGCACATCTTTGACCTTATCTAGGACCTTATTTGAGGAAAGCACCCGCGATCATCGACAAACCCGACATTGTGTACGTGGTTGAGAATCAACCCGTAAGCATCACCATCACCCTGAACCACGTGCACGCCACCGTCACTTGGAAAAGGTAAAAATTATTCCACTTTCATCTCAACGATCACTTAAGTGAATGTGCTGCAAAATGTTGCCGTGGTGTTCATCAGGAGGGGTGTGGCTTTGGTCAACAAAGCTGGAGTGTGCGAGACGAGCACGCCGGACGATGATCAACACACCCTGAAGCTTCAGCGCGTCAGAGCCTTGGACATCGGCCAGCTAGTGGTGATGGCCAGCAACCAGTTTGGCAGCGACCTCTGCACGCTGCAGCTGGTCATGGCAGGTTGGACAACAGCAGATTTGGTTTCCTTGCTCAAAAGAAGCAAAAACTGTTATTCTTCCCTACTCCACAGTGCCACCAAAATTTGAAACCATCATGGAGGATGTGGACATACGTGCGGGAGAAACCACCCGTCTCGCTGTTGTAGTTGAAGGGAAACCAGATCCAGACATCCTGTGGTACAAGGTACCGGTTACACTCCTAAAAGTCAGCTCTGAAAATTTATTGAGATGTTTTGTTGAAATCTTTCACAGGATGATGTGCTTCTCTCAGAGAGCAACTACTTCACCTTCGTGTATGATGACCCAGAGTATTCTCTCGTAATCCTTAACGCTCACACTGAGCACTCGGGCGTCTACACCTGCACGGCCAAGAACCTGGCCGCGTCCAACTCCTGCAAGGCTGAACTGACAGTTCGCACAGGTCTGCCACGGGATTCAAAAACATCTTTCATAAATGTCGGCAGGCAAACGGACACATGTAAAAGTGTGTATGTTGTCTACAGAGGACAAAGAGGCCATAGAACCAGTGGAAGATGAAGGAACCATTCTCAGGAAGATGCGACGCTTGACAGACTACTATGACCTCCACAAGGAGATTGGCAGGTAGGCATGTGTCCATCCTTGTGGAGATAAAACCAAGCAAGCTACGGCTTTCCAGAACTGGAGACACAGTTATGACTAAACCGTTGACCATGGAACCCCAAAAAGTATATTGTCATATTGATTTTCTCAAGAACTTTGGGCAGCAATTTTGTGCAGACCATATCCATGAATGGCCTTTTTCTACATTTTGACATGCCAGATATTGTCCTAATTTAGACTCCTTCACAGATGCCCAACAAATAGAGAGTCCGGACATTAAGAGTAATGTTTAGTCTTTGCGTAGCCTCCTAACTAGCAAACAAGACGGGAATTCAATTTCGAATTCTTGGCAGAAGCAACATAAAACGCAGCCAAATGTTGTCCATCATAGGGGGACCTTTTCCTACGTGAAGCGAGTGACTCAGAAGAAAGGAAAGAAGGATTTTGCTGCCAAGTTCACATCCGCACGTGGAAAGAGGAAAGCCCTGGCACTGCAAGAGATGGAACTGCTGTCCGAGCTGGACCACGAGCGCATCATCTTCTTCCATGATGCATTTGAGAAGAAGAATTTGGTGGTGTTGATAACAGAGTTGTATCCTTTTTATGTACCGGTTTATTTAAAAACAGACGTGAGTCGACAAAGTTATGAAACATCGCAAAGACCAATCCACAATCGTGCAGTCTGGTTTTCCTCAGCTGTGGCTTAAAGGTGTCACGAGGAGATGTTAGAACGAATATCCAGAAGAACGACAGTAACAGAGTTGGAAGTGGGTTGGCTTCCGCGTTCCCCGACGGTCTCGCGTCACATGACCTTCACGTCATCACTTGTGCATCTCCGCAGATTCGTCGATGTATTCAGCAGGTGTTGGAAGGCCTTCGCTACCTTCATGAGAAAGACATCGGTCATCTTGACATAAAGGTTTGTCTCCATAGAATATATCAGACGAGTTTCCGCTGACAAGAATTGATTGCTCTCGTTTTCATCGGCTTTTAGCCAGAAAACATTTTGATGGCAGCTGCCGGGGGTGACCAGATCCGTATTTGTGACTTTGGCAACGCCATCAGACTGGAGTCCTCTGAGGAGCACTACTGCAAGTATGGAACGCCGGAATACGTGGCACCAGAGATTGTGAACCAAACACCGGTCTCCAGAGCAACAGACATATGGTGAGCTCGCCTCTTGCATGCCCCACTTGCGCCAAAGCACAATCTCATCACCTATCGTCTCTCTTCTGCTTCCTATAGGCCAGTCGCTGTCATTACATATCTCTGGTAAGACATACAACAAGTGCACAAATTAAATGTGGCTCTTATCATGAATCAATGAATCAACCATTCCAGTCTGACAGGAGTGTCACCATTCACTGGTGAAAACGACAGAGCCACGGTGTTGAACATTCGTAACTACAACGTGGCCTTCGAGGAGAACATGTTCTCTGACCTCTGCAAAGAGGCGAAGGGGTTTGTCGTCAAGCTCTTGGTGGTGGACCGACTGTGAGTACTTTCAGATGTATTTAACAGTATGGATGGGTGTATTTGCGTAAGTATGGAACTAAACTGTTTTTGTTCTTTCAGGAGACCAAGTGCCACCGAGTGCCTTCGCCATCCTTGGTTCAAGGTAGCTGCCAGACGTGTTTTATTTCAAATTATAATTCCGCTTTTTCAAAACAGTGATGATGTTTTAACTTGCAGTCAGAAAGTAACAAGAGCATCTGCACGTCGAAGCTAAAGCAGGTTTTGTCTCGAAGGCGATGGCAGGTAAAACACACATTTTCAATATTTATTGAAAAGAAAGAGGGTAGACCGACACAATCTAATGTGATTCAAACAAATATTCGGATCTGCTAGTACGTGGACAATTCTCATCAGTTTGATGCTGTCATGGAGTTGATATTTGAATATAGTGGTACCTCGGTTCACAAATTTTATTCATCAATTGAGTCAGTTGCCTTTCTCACATTATCAAGCACTTTTTGAGTTGTTCACTTTGTTAGAACTCTCATTCCTTTATTAGCCGCATTGCTGCTTTTATTGCCTCGTTGTTCTTCAGAATAGTACAATAGTACTTTTTTCACCAAGCTGTTTTGTGCAGCGAAATTGAGAACACCGTCTGTTTTTTTTTTAAATTACTTTGGTCTTTTTAATTATAATTAATTAAGCCTCCTAATAACGTAATCAAAAGCAATTGGAGATAAAGGCCAACTTAGCCATCCATGCCGAGACTTTTTGTGAACTGACAACAGAGTCTGAACAAACTATTTTTAAGAAAAACTAATTTCTTGAAATTGCAAAATCAGAAATAAAAATATTGTTCATTAATACCTTTCACGCAGTGAATTGCGAGCTTTGTACTTTTGTTAGGGAACAACAAAATCATCATTATGATCTCATTAGATTGTCAAGGTATGCCAAATGACATTCCAGATGATGTGTAAGCAGTTCTATATCATTTCTCTCCTGATGTTTGCCCTGCAGCGCTCCCTAATCAATTACAAATCAAAGATGGTGATGCGAACAATCCCGGAGCTACTTAACGACGCATCGACCCATGTGTCCATTGCTGTTGCGAAACATTTAAAAGAAGGCTCCCCGCCGCCTTCATCATCCTCTGACTCAGAAGCAGACGTGGATGAGCTTCCCTTCATTCCTATGCCGCTATCGATGTTCTTCTCCGGTTCCAGGGTCTCCTTGAATGAGATGCCCGAGGATGAACATGTCACACGGGGGCCCAATGATATTGCTGATAGAACTAAGAACAACCTTGACACAGCTGGTATCAAAGAAGCTGGTCAAAGCGGGACGCATAAACCCCAAAACACAGACGAAGAGATTATTCAACAGACGAAAAGAGCTTTACTTAAAAAAGGATCAAGTACAGAGACGGGTGAGTCTCAGACAAAAGCAAGAAGATCCACAATGCGGAGAGGCAGTTCTGCTGACTCGGCGTTGCTTCTTCACACTGACCTAGAACAGGGTGACGTCAACGAAACCACAGAAACAAGCAGCAATAGCCTGAAGAAGACAGTTTCTCTTGAACTACCCAACCGTAGCCCGAGCCCTGGAATCACAAAAATTAGCCAGGAGGATTACGCCTTGAAACTGGAGCTCATGAGACAACGGCTGCTCAGGGGAGGTAGCGTGGATAAAAAGATGAGCGGCCTGCGAGGACCCTTATTTGAAACGCTTGGCATGGAAGATGAACGACAGACAGGGTCTCTAGATCGCAATCTGAGGAGATCCAGAGCGGGGCCATCCACGCTCACACGAGCTGCATCCTCTGAGAGTGCTGGACAAGACACACCAAAGACCAAAGTTTTCCAGAAAAGCGTTTCCTTCACTCAAGAAGATTCTGAACCCATGCCCCTTCATCGCAGGTATGGAGCTCCCTTAGAAATCCCTTCTGGAGGCACTGAGGGGAAGAAGCTAAAGGAGGCAACCTCCATGTCCGCCCTAACAGAACAAACCACGACGGAGTCACCGACGGAGCGCATCTCTTTTAGATACCCAACAGCAGGAGAAGTGGACCAACAGCGTAAACGCAACAATCAAGAGAAAAGGACCAATATAGAAAAGGTAAATAAAGCTGAAAATGAGCCAAAATCGTCCGCACTTGTTACTCCGATAATTGTGATAGAAGACGATGTGGAATCGCAGGACAAAAGGAAAGCCTATTTAAATAAAGAGAAAGTTACTGAAGATGAAGGAACATCACAGAACACAAAAGCTTCACCTGGAAGATCTGACCGACTGTCTGATAAGTTGAAAGGACATGAGGCCAAAGGTATCGCTCCTTCACCTCAACACCCGGCTGTGTTTGCCAAAGTGGCGACTTCCGATCTATCCTCTGCTTCCACTTCAAACCCGGAGATACCCAGCATGCCACGCCACCCGCTACTTCGAACAGATATCAAAGACATTGCCTCGGAGGAGGTCTTTGAAGCCAGATTCAAGAAGCGGGAGTCATCTTTGACTCGTAACCTCAAAAAGCTAACCAGGAACAAATCAGAGGAAAAATCACCTACATTGAGCCGTAAGATTGGCGGTGGAGACGATGAGGTGTACAGGCCAGGGCAGAGAGGGGCCCCCCTCGAAATGGTCTCCCGAGGGCTACAAGAAAAGTCCAAATCAGTTCAAGACTTACGGGAAGATAAGGAAAAAGAATCTGGCCTAAGCCTGATTGGCAGGTGGTCAATGCGGGCTAAGAGAACAACATCAGTTGATAAAGATGCAGAGAACTCAAAGGAAACAAAGAATCAGGAAAGGGCAGCCCCAAAGAGAGTTACCTGGGCAATTGGTCGTAGTAAATCTTTAGACACGAATGAACAGGAAGAAAGACAAAGAGCAAAAACTGACGAGTCTGCAGTTTCTGCTATGAGACGCAGGTTTGAGTCCAAAGTGGCCGGACTCTCTGCCAAAATAAGGAGTCAGTCCGAGGACAGGAAGGATAAAACTACAGAGGCGAGTCAGAAGGCGCAACAACCGAGGAGGCTCACAGATTCTCCAATCCTAGCAATGCGACAGAAGTTTGAGAATAAACTCGCTGGAAATACATCAAAAATCCGCAGTCTGTCAGAACAAAGACAAGATAACACTGAAGAGAAGAAGGCACCCCTGTTTTCTCGTCATCGCCACTCACACTCTGAAGGGCGAGGACTGAAAGGAATGGGCATACCCGAGAATCAGCTGGCAAAACAAGCTGGCGTGGCCGCGTCAAAGGAATCCATCGAATCCACTTCCAGTGTTCAATCTGAGAACGACCGGCGGTCTAGATGGGACAGGTGGGGTCTGACCAAGAGCAAAAAAGACAAAACACCTTCTCAACCTGACCTGATTTCACCCACCCCAAAAAAGGAAGACACATCCCTCACTCGGACATTTGTCCGTTCCGCTTCGGATTTCCCGCCAGTGTTCCACATCAAACTCAAAGACCAAATCCTACTCGAGGGGGAGCAAGTCACCCTCAGTTGTCTCCCTGCCGGAAGTCCCCTTCCTGACATCACATGGATGAAAGGTCTCTTGCTTCCATCCTTGAGCTGATAAAAATGCTGTGCCAAAGCTCAAACAATCCAAATTCTAATTTTTTCCTTTTTTATATCTGACAGATCGGAAAGCTTTGTATACGGATGACCGAATCAGTCTGACGTCCCATCCGGATGGCAGGCAGATTCTTACGATCCTAAAGTGTAGCCAAAGAGATGGTGGGGTGTACGAGTGCGTGGCTACCAACCCCCTGGCTGCCATCACCACCTCTTGTACACTGACGATAGCTTGTAAGTGTTATCAAAACTTTGAATGTAGCTGAACATTGTCGTATACATAATGTGAGACTATTAACCACATAAGAGTTTGAGGTTGTATCTGGAAGGGGACAAAATCAAGCGAGGAACTCGCTGTGACAATCCCTGAGGAACAAAATGCCCAACCAAAAGATTTAATCCGGTTGATCTGGAGTTGATCATCGACCATTGTCTCGTTCGGTAATCTTTCCCCTTTTCCACAACAATTTAAGATATTCCCAAACGACCCGGAACCCCTGAAGTCCCTCAGACGTATAACAACACCGCCCTGGTGCTGTGGAAACCGTCCGACACCAAGCCCCCGTGCAGCTACACATTGGAAAGAAAGACGGAAGGTGAAAAATACGTTCTTATATTTGAAACTCTAGGCTGAACTTTCATGTTTTTATTTCATCTGGCATAATTTACGTTATAACGTTTTTCCGAAAAGACGCATTTAACATCTTGTTACTTCAGGAGATTCAACGTGGCAAACCGTTACCACTGGAGTGGTTGACTGCTACTACAATGTGACTGACTTATCTCAAGGTGACGTGTTCCGGTTCCGCGTGTTCTGTGTGAACAAGGCAGGACAGGGTCCACCAAGCAACTGTTCAGCACCTGTCAGTTTGGATTCAGCAGGTATTACAGGCTGAAGAATGCAGATTCTTTAAAATATAGTATGTGCCGTAAAGACATTGGATTGTTGTGTTTTGTTGTGGTTAGCTGAAGAGGCTTCACCCGTGGTGGCTGTGGTTAAGACCATTGCCGTATCTGGATCTCCGGCGTCTCCCTTAAGTCTCCCAATCACATCCACGATGACAAATACAACCTCCACTGTAACAGGTCCTAAAAATGCAACTTCACCAGTGAAATCCCTTCCATCGGCAGTACTGCCATCATCCTATCTGGCTCCAAGATCCATAGAGACCTCTTCATCGGCAATCACAAATATGCATGATGCTCCCAAATCGAGCTCTAAACTTCCATCGGCACCATTCGTAGTGCCTAAGCTCCAGAGTCCAGTGAACATTGTGTCTCCTATGACCCAGACCCCAAGCATTCTTGCGACTCCTCCTTCAACCCCCACCAAACCTGCCTTAGCGGTCACTTACATCCCCACCACTGAAGCTTCTATGGCCCCATCTCCAAGTTCCTTCTCCCCTAAAGTGCTGCAATCATCCAGCCTGAGCCCCATTGGTGAAGGGGCCTGTACACCCACCAGAAGCACACCATCCGGTCGCGTCACACCCTCCACGGCTCTGCGCCAAGGGGTTCCACAGAAACCTTACACCTTCCTGGAAGAGAAATCCAGGTGAGGGAAAATCAAAGTTGAGAATTTACCATTCACCTTCACGTCCTACATCCAGTGCATAATCCAACTATTCTTTGCCAGAGGTCGCTTCGGCGTCATCCGAGAGTGCCGTGAGAATGCCACGGGCAAAATGTACATGGCCAAAATCATTCCCTACAGCCAAGAGAACAAAAAGGAAGTGCTGAAGGAGTACGAGATCCTGAAATCTCTACACAATGACAAAATCATGGCTCTGCACGAAGCCTATGTCACGCCACGCTACGTTGTGCTGGTGGCAGAGTACTGCACCGGCAAAGAGCTGCTGCACAGCATCGTGGACAGGTAAACAGGAAGTGAAGCGTACACGTGAGTGCACAGTCATTTAAATTATTTCCCAACGCTCCACGATACCGTAGATTCCGCTACTCCGAGGACGACGTGGTTGAGTACTTGGTCCAGATCCTGCAGGGAGTCGAGTACCTCCACAACCGCCGAGTCCTCCACTTGGACCTGAAGCCAGACAACATCATGGTGACAAACCTCAACACCATCAAGATTGTGGACTTTGGAAGCGCTCAAAGCTTCAACCCACTTAGTCTCAAGCAGCAGGATTTGGGGGCGGTAACACTGCAATACATGGGTGAGGGCAATCGTTCACTGACAATACCAAATTCCTTGGGCATGAGGTTTCATCTTTCTGATAAATGTCCTTGAAGCTCCTGAAATTGTGAAAGGCGAAGTAGTGGGGCCTCCCGCAGATGTTTGGACTGTTGGAGTTGTGACTTACATCATGTGAGTTCAGTATCTAAATGTGCAACCTGCTTTGATTCGTCTACATTTACAATTAACGCCAAAGTGTCTTCTCATGCACGGGAAGGCTCAGCGGCCAGCTGCCCTTTGATGACAAAGATCCTCAGCGTGTGAAATCCAAGATCCTGATGGCCAAGTTTGACCCAACGAGACTCTACCCCAACGTCTCCCAAAGTGCCTTGGCCTTTGTCAAGAAGATGTTGAGCAGTTACGCTTGGTGAGAAATCTGTTGCAATCCAATCACAATTGTTTTCCTACAATTATGGTATTGACGATTTGCCTTTGATTGGCTGGCATTGAAAGAGATCAAATGATGTCAAATTTGTAATGTCCGTCCGCGTGTGTGCGTTCAGGGCCCGCCCAAGCACACGCGACTGCTTCTCCCAAGTCTGGCTTCAGGACACTTACATGATGAAGCTGAGGAGGCAGACCCTCACCTTCACCACGGGCAGACTCAAAGAGTTCTTGGTGGCGCAGCAGTGCCAACGCGCCGAGAGCACAACCAAGCACAAGGTGCTGCTGCGCAACTACCAGAGCACACCCAAGTCCCCGTCAAGTGGGCCTGCATCGCAGTTTCCCGACTCCAAGTGAAATTCACGAGAACATTGACATTTGGGAATGTCCCATCACTTACGGCGAGATTCTTCAGTACGACTCCCGAATCGACAGCTTCAAACTCGGAATCCAACTCGAGAAGTTATCTACTCGACTGCACATTTCCAGCAATCTCTCCCATTATGAACCAATTCTAAAACGACTCATTCAGCACAAAACATCACCCAGTGTGTTTTCTATTAAGCACCACCCATGCGATTGTATACTTTAAGCTGCTAACTTACGTTTGCATTTACTTCTACTTCTTACTTACAATTTCGATCTCAAAACCAAAAGACTTTTCCTTAAAACTGTTTACTTTTTTTCATGTTAATTTATTTGCATGCGTGTGCGAATGTAAGCTTTTCTGAATCACTTTTTGACTCATAAGACGGGGGGGGAAAAAGGAGTGTCTTTGTGGTTGCTGGATAAGAATCACACAATTTATAGATCTGTTGTTGAATATGTATTACAGATAGGGCGCACACTGGTAAATTGCTGTGGTTCTTCAGTATTACACTTAGCTTGGTGAAATTGCGTTTGGCCAGTTAGTGCCTAGATTGGAGGAATCTCCAAACTGTATTTCTTTTAATGTGTCAGCCAGTTCTAATTCACATGTGATGAGTTAGTTGGACAAACGTTTAGCACCACTGTTGCAAAAAAAAAAAAGTCAGGCTGACAGAAACAATAGCATTTAACAGTCGTGTGTGTGTGTTCCTCTCACAGCACTACTTTTTCTATGAATTTGGAAGAGTTGTAATTGTGCCAACTTGCTGTGTTTATATGTGGGATATGTTGTTTTTCAGAGACGGTATGTATTAAAGTACAATTTGCCTATTTTTGGTGAGCGCCCCACAAATGTGCATGTAGTCTTTAGTGAACTGGTCCTTTTTTTTTATATTGAAAATACTTTCAGGTTTTACACTAGTGGGGATTGGATCGGTTCATCTGACAAGTACAGTCCCTCCACACACAAATCCAGAACGGCTCACAAATCTGTAAGCACAGGTCGATGTCCTCATGGTTAATTAGCTTTAGCAAATTCTACAAGATATAAAAATGTAGCTTTTTGATGTTGATTATTTACAAAGTGTAGAAAAAAGTGTAGTTGATCAGTAGATCAATCAGGCAGAAATTGGTAAGCATAAGTCGTGAAAAAACCTAAAAAATGGCTGCCCCTGACAACGCATGAATTCCACGTGTTTTTTTTATATTTTTTGTTTGTGTTCTTTTTTTTTTTTTTTTAATAATATGGTTTACGTGAGGCGGCTCGATGGGGCACTGGGTAGCACGTCCGCCTCACAGTTAGGAGGGTGCGGGTTCGATTCCACCTCCAACCCTCCCTGTGTGGAGTTTGCATGTTCTCCCGAGCCCGCGTGGGTTTTCTCCGGGCACTCCGGTTTCCTCCCACATCACATAAACATGCTTGGTAGGCCAATTGAGCACTCCAAATTGCCCCTAGGTGCGAGTGCGGATGGTTGTTTGTCTCTGTGTGCCCTGCGATTGGCTGGCAACCAGTTCAGGGTGTCCCCCGCCTGCTGCCCGATGACGGCTGGGATAGGCTCCAGCACCCCCGTGGGGACAAAACGGTCCAGAAAATGGATGGATGGATGATTTACGTGTAAATAGCAATTGGTGAAGAGCTGCACGTTTAGTAGAGCAGAATGTTTTGACATCTTGGGTTTATTTACCCTTTAAAGCAACTTTTTACAATACTTTTAGAATCATTTTGATTTAGATCCAGTTTTATAGTTCTTCAATGACTTATTTCTTTACATCAGACCAGCAGGATTAAAAAATACGTCTCAAGCAAGTTCAACAGACAAGAAGAAAAGTTTTTTTCCTTTTAAAAAAAAGTCGCCGAGTATGGAGCCTGAGTTTTTTTGACGCTCCCTTGTTGAACCTAGGCAGTTTCAAGGGGACCCCAACTGGGGCGTTTCTGAACGACAACTCCCACGAAAAAAAAAAGCCAGTCTGTCCGCCCGTCCGGCCTGCATCCTACGGCCCCACCGAATCTGTCACCGGGAATCTGCGACACGAGCAAAAAAAACAACAACTTGAGTATTCTTGCACGTTGTCATCGAAGACTTTTAAATAACTTTACGCACGAAAGCACCCAACCGATGTCAACGTGAGCTTTGTTGTTGCTTGCATATTTTCCGGACATCCACGCAGAGAACGACAAAATGTTACGCTTCGGAATATGCTTAATATGCAAGAAAATGGAACCGGAAAAGTTTTGAGAAAGTTCGCTGCGAGTTACTTTTAAGGGATCGTCAACAAAGTTGTGTAAGCCAGCAGAGGCCGCGGCTCGCTGCGACATTCCCTCACTTTTACTGCGCCACTTTAAGTGGATTGGGACGCCTTGAAACCTCCATGTTTGGATCTTGAAACTGCGAGGGGCGCCCGAGCACCATATTGAATCAAAGTTGCCAACTTTGTGACAAATGTGCTGCAAGTTCGCAGTTTCCAAGCAGCGACACCAGCGGCCGGCTTGTAAGCGCGAAATGGAGGAGCAGTAGGCGGCGAGTGGCCAACCTCCGCTCGGCATTCGCTGGTTGTGAATGCAGCGCACAGTCGGCGCACAAAACCTCAAGTTTGACGCGTGAGCACAGTCGGACGTTATGGACAACCCGTCCTCGGTCATCACGCAGGTCAGCCGGGATGAAGAGGCAAATAAATCCGCGGACAGAGGGGACTCGGGTAAGTGCTTTTATTTCTTTCGAAAATATTGCTTAAGGAAAGTTTACTCTGCGCACTAAAGATTGTTTTCATTCATTCACCAAACAAAACTTAACTTGTGAGCCTTTATTGCACGTGATTGTCGTAGAAGTATTTGATCAACAGTGGAGCGTGAACGACTTGCAAGAAGTGAAAGTGTCACTTTGACGCATCTTTCTGCTTATGGCTGCAGGCCTTGAGTTTGTGCAGCGGAAGTGACGACATGGGCCGCTGCGTTATGAGTCTCCGGAGTTCGGAGTAAACAGAAAGTGGAGAGAAGACAGCGACCCGCACAAATTTCTTGCTTCTCCATATAGTCGGAATAGAAACGAACTAAAGGCCAACTCCACGCCATTTTATTGACATCCTAACGCCCAATCTGCTGTGTGTTAATGCTGTTGCACATCGCAGAGACTCAGAGTGTTCGGAATGAAAGTGCAAACAGTTGCTGCGCCTCTTGAGCGGACAAAGTGCAGATTTGTTCAATTATTTTTTTTTTCCTTATTTTGTCAGCAGCAGGACTTGAATGTGTTCTACTGTTGCATATGAGTTGCCACCCACTTGTTCCCCTTCTGTTCAAAAGTAGCTATCATATAATCAATAATCAAACGAAGGAAGGGTCAATTGCGCATTTTGATGGATTGAGTTTTATGGTGTCCACAAGGGCTGACCAATGATTTGAGTCCAAATCGACATTGCAATGTAGTAGAATTCAATTTTAAAAACGCAAAGGCCACAATTTTAAGGGGGGGAAGAAAAAAAAAAAGAACTAATTTGTTTTGGTCATTGGTAGCCCCGCCCCCCGCCCTTCTGTATACGTTGTTTGTTTGTTTGTTTGTTTGTTTGTTTGTTTGTTTGTTTGTTTGTTTGTTTATAGAATGTCTAGATATGTTCAGTAGTGCAAGTCCACATGTTTATATATAATTGTTTCACAGATTTGTTTGCCTTATTGTTAATCTAACTCATTATTTACTCAATTATGCCCAGAGCTTCCTTATTTGGTAAACTTAAATGAAATTGTTTTAGTAACACTGAAATGACTGCAAGTCATTTTTTTAAGAAAGGTGATTGAAGTAGTTAAAGTTTAGTATTCATTTTTCATTTGCCTGTATTTTATGACAAATCTGATCTTGAATAGTGCATTCCAGATTAATTTATTTGTTAAAAAAAATACATGCAAATTTAAGAGGACCTTGCATGTTTGATCGCCATTGCAAAATTAAGAGGAAAATCACTTGCAATTACCCAATTAACAATCATCCCCATCAATTTACTAACCCTAATAATCGAATATATCAAATAATTTTAATCCCAATAAAATTCAAGGCAAAATCTCTGCCTCAAAGGGTTGCAGTGATTGTTTTTCCACGCAGACTCGCGTTACTCCAGTATTGTTCCACTCCTTGTAGGAATAAAGTGATGGGATGGTGGCGAGCCAGCAGGAAAATGCATAAAAAACAAGGACTGTCCAAAGTTCATTTCACAGTTAAGAGAAGTACAATGTGTCTTCTGTAGAGCAGATCGAACTAACGTACCACAACAGCACATCTGTGCTTGCTTGCACAAGGTATTGATGTTAGCTAATTTAATTTAGCCTTCCACCGCTAGTTAGAGCGTCTCTAATGCCCCCGCAAGGGGTCAAGGATCCACAGCTGGCCATACACTTTCAAATCACTTCATTGTACAAATGTTGACAAAATGAATGTGATAAGCACGTCCATCCCTGAGCTGCCACAAACTCAAAGTACTCAAAACGCAGACTAGCTAACGGTTAGCCAATTAACAGCCGCCCGCTGCCCTGAGCTCACATCAACCAAGTCTACATTCTCATTTGGTGACTCCCACGTGATTCAAAACCCGAGTGTTTGAACGCACACTCCATGATTTATTTGTTTATTTTCTAACTGGTATTGTTGTACTTGTCTGCAACCTCAATTTCAAAAATAGAAGACACGATTGATTTTTCACTCACCTTTAAAGAAATGACTTAAACTGCTGTTATTCGTTTTAGAATCTTTCAATCTGTCCCTGTTTACATAGAAGATAAGCAGTTAGGCCCACGCTAAAAGCAAGTTTCACAGCCTCGATGTAAGTAAAATAGCGTTTAGTTCCCAAGTGAACAACTGATACCACAATCGGCTCTCTGTTCACTGTACACACCATTCGATTGCAGAGAGTGTCAATGCAGGTTACTGAGTAATCAGGTGGCCTATTATTATGCGTTCCATGCCCGAGCATCAAGGCCAAATCACAACTTTTGTGTGTTTGCGGGGGCAGAAGATGGGGGCAGCAGTAAACGTGGAGGTTTTAAAAAAAAAAAAAAAAAAAAAAGTATCCCTGATTCATTATTTTGTTGTTGTATGTTTGTTATGCTACCACTGAAGGTAGCACCCAGGAAACATGAAATATATGTCACCCAACATTTAACTGAAACAATTATTTTGGTTAATGTTTTCAGAGATGAATTGTATTGCCTCAATACTTGGATTGTGTAGCTGCATAAAGTACCAATGCTGAAATGATGTTGTGGATAAAAACTTAAACAGTACAGCAGCGGAATAATAAAGGACAAAAGGAGTAACGTCACAAGATGTAGAAAATGCATTTCCTCTCTAGCTTGCATCGAAAAGTACAAATTGCGCATTGAGATATTGATAAGCCTAAGGTATTAAAAAAAAAAAGTTATCAGTTTGTAAAGAAGTAACAGCTTGAACTACTTTGGGGCTACTTCAAGCTGTGCTCGAACAAGCCGCTTCCTGCGTCAATACCCGCCTGCTTCCTCTTCCTGTTTTGTCCGCTGGTACAAAGGCCAGCAGAGGGTCAGATGGCGCTTGAATGCTAAAGCAGAGGCGGAGGGAATGAAAGCCTTTAGTTTGTTGCTAACACCCTCACGTCCAGCTCAACAGACAGTGGCCATGTTTGGTGCTGGGGGTGTTTTGGGCTCAGAATAATATGTGAGGAAAAGTGATCAGGAACCTCCAAACATCGACCTTCTGGAGAAGTTTTTGTTCTCCCATAGCTCGTGATTTGGGTCATCGGGGTTGGGCATTGAGCACCTTCGCTTCCTGTGCAGGTTCCACGCCCTCCACCAAGAAGCCCCGAAGTGGTGGCTTATTTTCTATCTTCTCCTGCTGCCTCTGCCGAGACCAACCGGAGCCCCCGTCGGTCAACAACAACGCACCCCTGCTAGTCGAGGAGAACGGTACCGTCTCCAAGGTGAGTCCCGGCTCTTCCTTTCGGTCCGGAACCCCGATAAGTCTCGTGAGACGAGTTGTGGCCCTTTCAGATCCAGGTGAAACCGCTGCTGCCGCCTGCCAAGTCCAAAGACGCCGGAAAGGTCTGCGTGGTTATCGACTTGGATGAGACGCTCGTTCACAGCTCGTTTAAGGTATGAGGGGTTGACCGACGAGAAGGTTAGATGTGGTAAATTTAGATGCAGCTAATAGCTGCTAGCTGCATTCAAACATTAGCTATTAGCTGCTCCCTCATACCTCAGTTCTGGCTAGTAGCTAGCCAAAATTGAGGTGTGCACACGGGACAAGATTACTATAAAGCACTCGACTATCTCAACAAAAACTATATTTTTTGTGAAATTATTCCAATATAAAAATGTGCTTTGGCTCGATTAAAGGTGAGGGAGCACTGGACTAACATAAATAGCCGTCTTCAAATGAACGCAAAACCAGTTGACCCAATTCCATCCTCCTCTGATTTTTTTTTTAACTTTCTTCATACAGCCTGTGAACAATGCCGATTTCATCATTCCTGTGGAAATAGATGGAACTGTACACCAGGTATAGACCCCCCCCCCCCATTCCACTATTCTTATTCAAATTGTTGAGTGCACAATGTCCTGCCTGCCGGCTGCGATCTGGAGAATGGACAACATGGCAATGGCCCGGGCCCGATTCAAGTAATCCAGGATAGGTTTCTTTCTGACAAACACAGCCTATTCCGGATGACTTGGTTCAGGAACGTGGCCCCTCAGACGACAACGCCACAGAGGAGGGAAAAAAAACACGGAGGAATGAGTCCTAGTTTTTGCGTGTGTTTGTGAATTACACGTTTATATTTAGCCTCATGTGAATGTCCAGCTCAGCAGAATGATCGCTTACATCATGGGCGTCCAACTTCCAAAGGTTGCATACATAAAATAGGAGGCAAGTGCCGCACAGTAGTACGATGCAGGTCAATGACGTCATCAGTCCAGTCAATCTTCAATTTTACCATATGCCCCTGTCTGTCAAAACAAATGATGGCGGCCTCCAAATAGCCCCCGAGCCGTATTTTGGACAGCATTGCCGTACATGATTTTACAGACATTAAAATGTTGCTATTGTAAGGTTGTTGAACATAGTTTCTAAATTCCATCCCAGTTAAACTGTTGCCATGGTTTCCAGGTGTATGTCCTGAAGCGGCCTCATGTAGATGAGTTCCTGAAAAGGATGGGAGAAATGTTTGAGTGCGTCCTCTTCACTGCCAGTTTAGCCAAGGTGAGGTGTCCGTCAGTCTTTGTTGCTTTACCGTTCGGGTGTAGCCACGCCCACCAGATACCACCTGCACTGCCTGGCCTGTTACCTGTACCCTGGAAAAAAATATTCCAGTCTAAAAACTTTTCTGCAGAATCAAGCAGCTGAACCGGACAAGTTAAAAAAAAAACTTTACAGTTATTTTATTGTGTCACTTCTATCGCCGACATAGTATGCCGACCCTGTCTCTGACCTCCTGGACAAGTGGGGAGCCTTCCGCTGCCGCCTCTTTCGGGAGTCTTGCGTCTTCCACAGAGGAAATTATGTCAAGGATCTCAGTCGCCTTGGCCGGGACCTTAACAAGGTCATCATCGTGGACAACTCTCCTGCCTCTTACATCTTCCATCCTGACAACGCAGTGAGTAATTCTGCTTGGAGTGACGTTCTTTCGCTCTACCCCCCCCCCCCCCCCCCTTTAAGACAACAATGTTAGTCAGGCATCAGCTCTGACTAAATTGAGTACGCACCTGGTTTACGGCAAATGTGAAATAAAGAGTCGTGATAACTTTTGATGTTAAACAAAATCATTCTTGGTGGCGCCTCATTTATTGACAATTTGTTTGCCCGCTCACAGGTGCCGGTGGCCTCGTGGTTCGACGACATGTCTGACACCGAGCTGCGGGACCTCATTCCCTTCTTTGAGAAGCTAAGCAAAGTGGATAACGTCTATGCTGTCCTTAAGCACCAAGGAGGGGCCACAAGCTAACGCAATTTGGACAGAACGACATGAAAATCTTATGTGCCTCCACAATGCGCACGCACACACACACACACACACACACACACACACACACACACACACACACACACACACACACACACACACACACATATACACACGCACTAGGAGACTGCAGCTTCCACTGCCTACCCGGACTTATGCGAACCTACCCCAAGTGAGCATTGTTTATGCTGCCCCCCCTGGTCACCCAGAAAACTGCTCCACACGAACGTGCCCTTTCCTCACCTCAGGAAATGGTGAGCGCATGACAACAGATGAGCAAACGCTTAAGGACTTCTTTCCTCTTTCTCTGGACTCCTGAGATGTCACTTTTTACCGAACATTAGCCGGCTTCCCCGAAGGTGACGTTTTTTTAAACTTTGCATTCTTTTAGCCCACTGCCACAAAGACAGACACACCATCCACGGCCCTCGGAGGCATCCGCTACGTGGGTGTAGATTTCCAGATTTCCACATCACGTCACCCAGGTTGCAGTTGCTGTAAATTGACTTATGTTTGACAGGCTCGCTTCCATCTTTTCAAAAGTGAAACTTGAACTCTTCGGTGCAGCATCGGAAGTGCAGAACGTGACCGTGTGGCTTGTTTCGTTTTTTTTTTTTTTTTTATTCCAAAACGGTACACATAGGCTGGAAACAATCTCACGCAGGGGGTAAAAAGCTTGTTATCGTTTATTTTTAAAGCAACGAAAAATGTCTTGGTAATGTTGTCATCTGTCTGATGTTGTTGAGATCCGTCAGCGCAGCTACAAATATATCTCCATTGTCTCATCGGTCAGCGGGAATCCCAAGTACTATGTTTCAGGGCGGTTGTGAAAGAGACCAACCAGGTGACACTTGAGATGTCAGGTGAGCTTATAGTTGCTTTGTAGCATCCGACACGCCTCTTGGGACTGTTTTTATCCCCAAGCCCGTTTTTTTATTTTTTATTTTTTGCAAAAGACAAAATCACACAGATGCAAATGAATGACTGCGCATTGCAGAGATGACAATTAAACCTATCATTAAGCTTTGACAGTATTTCCGTGTGCTTTTGAAGATCCTGTCAATCACACTACATGTTTTTTTTTTTCAACAAAACAAAATTCTAATTCTATTTGTTGAAGGGGTCCTCTGATTCATTTCCTTATCCCATTTTTTTTGGCTGTGGCCAATTCGACTTAACCTTTTCAGTGGTTTTGAACATGGAGCCAAATTTGGCAAAGAAACACCAGCAAGTTACTAAAACAAATCGTACTGTTGTAACATAACAGTAAAATGTTGATTTGGTGTTTTTTTATTTTTTATTTTATTTATAGGGCTTTGCCGTTCAAACTTAAAATGTCACTACAGGGCCGCAACGTTCAGTAGATATGTTTTGCACAGCAAGGAAGCAAACAAATGTCCTTAATATATGGAACATCCATGTGACTGTACTCATGATTTAATAGATGTAATCTAATTTTTGACCTGTTTTATCTTGCCATGTTATACATAAAACTCTATGTAACATTGCCTTAAGTTGTTCCCATAAACGCTAAATGAACAATGTTGGCTGTCGTCTTAAATTTTGCATCTAAGGCAAGTGAGGGGTGACATACTCAAAAAGAAAGAAATGCAGATGGGCTTGGAGAGTTAATAATAGTTTACTCGTCTGTCAGTACAGGTTTGAATTTCACCTCAGGCTATCTTGTGTAGAGTTTATTATTAACTCTGAGGAAGGATTTTGATAAGTCAAATGCAATATTACATTGATAAAGCTCTTCAAGTGTTTACATATTTAATGATGATTTCTGCAACGTTCCCAGGAGGAAACTACAATGTGACGTCATTGCTGAGCTATTTTTAGAACTTGCCACAAGATTTTTGTGTTGTTACCTGGTGCTTGTGGAAAGTGGAAATATGTTGGTGTCGCTCGTTCTAAATTATCCATAAGTGCGAATGTAAATGGTTGTTATGTGCCCCGTGATTACCTGGTGAGCACCATTCTTCGGGTTGAACTGCCTAATTCCTAGGCTCAACTCGGACTTTTGACCCTATTGACGTATCGTAAAGTGATGAATGGATAGATTTTCAAAACGGAGGTGGTAGAAGTCAAGTAATTTTGCAAATTCTAGAATTTGGGACTTTCGTGGCTAAAACTTGAGCGTACTATTGGTAAAACTCATCTTGAACTACATGATTCCACAAGTTTTTCCTGTTAATATTTGTTTATTATTATGTTACATGACAATGTTCCATTTGTACCACTATGCCACATTCTTTTACAGAGAGTGAATCGAGACTACCTGCTGAATCAAGTAGCCTATCATGGATGGAGGTTCATTTTGATTTGGAAATATTGGGGAAAAAGAAACGCAACCTGTGAGGCTTACAACCCAAGAAAAAGACGCGCAACTCCAACATAAAACTTCATCCATTACTATAAAACCCACAAAGACAGGTAAGCTGTGTGTACTTAACAATTAGTTCGCAGATAGCTGGTCAAACTTGGTGGCTTTTTGATGGGTATGGGTCTTTCATTAAAAAGACCAATTGATAGACAATACAGAGGTTGTTTGGGCAAGCTGAGTGCAAAGTGGCAGAATATGAGTTGTTTAACCCAAGTAATACCTTGACCCAACTTGCTTGAAATGTCGTGGTGACACAACTGTTTTTTTAGCATTTTCAAAGTTTCATATCATTTGCATTCCTTCACACTGAGAACGGCGCTGCTCTTTGCTTTACCGACACTGAACTTCACCACACCACTCATGTCCACATTCGTGTGCTTCAGTGTGAGTTTATGCACGGTGCCATGGCTCTCCAGGCGGACTGAGGGTCCAGGCTGAACGTTCTCACCGTTCAACGTCCAAACCGGAGGTCGGCTGATAGCTACAGAGAGCTTGCACTGGAAAACCGCTGGTTCATTCTCGTGTACCTCCACATCTTCTAGCTCTTGCACCATCATAAGCTCCTGGGCTGTGCATTAGGAATACATTGTTTATTAATACCAACCAAAACATCTAAACTAAATTGGATTAATGGAATTCACCTAATTGTTCTTACCTTCCACCATGAGTTTGGCTTCGGACATATGCTCCCCAACCTCAATACTGTATGTGCCCTCGTCCTCAACTGCTACCTGCTGGATCACGAGTTTATGGTAGCAACCATCAACCAGGATATCCATTCGATCCGAGGGGACGAGCCTCTCCTCGCCCCGGTACCAGGTCGCTCTACTGCGGGATGAGGACACGGTGCATTCCAGGATGACACGGTGATTCTCCAGTGCTGTCCTGTCCCGCAGTGGCTTGACTATGGTCACTGGGAGTTCTGAAACGAGATGAAACATTTTTAAGATATTGGGCACCTAAATCACGGAGGACTATGTCAGGAGTTGTACCTTCCACTTCTAGGTAAGCCGTAGATTCAACATCTTTGCTAACAAATCTTATTTCTCCAGCATCCTCAGCTTTAACATTGCACATCAGCAAGAAGTGTTTGGTCCCTGAAAGAAAATGTAACAGTTCATTGTGTCTCATGTCAAGGGGTTGATATATTTGACTTTTGCAGGTGCCAGATTCTTACGCAACGCATCAGTTATGATTGCTCAAAGCCACAGAGAGACTGTAAATCACAGAGCAATTGTTTCCGGGAGATTCTACCAGTCAGTCACAGTCTGGAAGTTGAGTCAAGTGTGGTTGTCAGCCGGGATAGGCAACCCCGGCCTGACTAGTGTGTTCATTGGTAGTTTTATTCTCGTCCTCTGATATAGTGGTGATCAGTTTTTCACTATGTCAACTGGGATATAAATTGAACGGGTCAAATGACAGGAAGGCAAAATGATCATTTTCATAGATCGTGTGTTGCAAAATAACCTTCGGTGCGAGTCTTGATGGTGCTGGTGGAACGGATCTTGTGGCCATCCTTATACCACTCTCCGCTCACATCGCCCAGGGAAACCTCACACATGAAAACTGCGTTCTGATCCTCCTGGATGCAAAGATCCTCCAGGTCCTGCAGAATTGTCAGCTCATGCTCTAAGAGTTCATTAAACAGGAGTGAATCAGAGAGAAACATTATAGCAAATCTACAGTTTCCAAAGTACATCAGCAATTTTTGTCTTTTCAGACTGACCAAAGACCTCCAAAGAACAAGAAGTGCTGCTTTCCCCCACATCACAGGTATAGGTGCCAGAATCCACCAGAGTGCACTGCAGGATTTGACAGAACTTCTTTCGTCCCATAGAATATATCCTAATGTTCTTGCCTGGCTTCAGCTCGGTTCCATTCTGATTCATTGTTGAAGATGTACAAAGGTATTTCTTATGGTTTCTCCATTTTAAGGTTAATTCTCTTTTGGGAATGACGTTCATTTTACCTTGAACCATCTGACTTCAATGTTTTGTCGAGAGAATTCGCACTCCAAAGTGGCAGGAAATTCTTCTTCCACACGGACATCAACCAGATCTTTTAGGGTGGTAACTGGAGTCTCTGTAAATGTTATCAGTTGTAATCAGTCATATTGAAAAGAGTATAAACCAAAAAAACCCTCCTGTTACCTTTGACTGTGAGCCTGGATGTGGTGCGCACCCCTTCGGCTGAGAAGGCAATAGTGCATGTGTCCTCCAGGGTGAGATTGGAAAGAGTGAGGCCATGTACTCGCCCGTTGGTGCTCACCCGAAACTGATTGTTTGGCTTCACCCGAATGCCATCCTTCTGCCAATTGCCCTCCACGTCAGCGTGGGACAACTCCACCTCAAAAGATGCTGTCTCACGTTCGAAGATTTCCTGGTCAGTCAGGCCTTTACGAATTGATATTTTGCGGGCTAAATAGGATGAGAAGGTATGATTTTTTTTCAAAAGTCTTAGAATACTCCCAGACGTTGTCAAAATATTGCCAGAGCACTTACGCTCTACATTGAGCTTGACCTGAGTCCTGTCGTGCAGAGTTTCACAACGGTAGGTTCCGCGGTCCGACAGATTTAGACTGTGAATGGTCAGACCGCGTTTGCATCCATTCTGGTCGAGTGAATATCGAGGCCCGGCCTGGATGACCACCCCCTGCCTCATCCATTGCACTTCACCCGTCTCCAGGCTAATCTCTGTCTCCAGGGTGGCATCACCAAACTCTTCAGCCATGACAGCCTCCATTTTCTTTGTAAACATGACCTGAGCCTCTGAACATGAAGGATAACATGATATTGCAACACAATTTTGATTATCTGGGTCAAAAAGTAGTTTATAAACATATTTGGCTTCCAATTCATACCTTGGACTCTGAGGCTTGCTTTGCTTGTTGTACCTTCAGCTTCAGCTGTGATTTTAGAACAGTCCAACATGTGGCACTTTCTCATCACTAAGGTGTGGCACAAACCATTCTGTGTGATCTGGACACGGTCACTTGGACTGATCACCTCATTGTCCATGAACCAAACCAAATGGACGTCATCAGGTGAAACCACACACTTAAAGGTCGCATCCTCTCCTTCCAGCACGGTGATGTTTTGAAGCTCAGTGAGAAACTCAACCACCCGAGGCACTGAAGTGACGCAAGGATGTGTATGAATCATTCATTAAATTTAAAGAATGATGAAAACCCCGAGGAACGCTTACTCTTTACTGTAAGGGTCGCAATGGTGCGGTCATCTTTGGACTCGCAGGCGTACTCTCCAGAATCCTCCTTAGTCAAACGATGTATGGTCAAACTACGTTCCACTCCATCCGCCCGAATGGAGAACCTCCTGTTCGGAACCACTTCCACACCATTCTTAAACCACTGCACATCTGCTTTGGGCTTGCACACTTGACAGCGGAGGGTCACCATTCCGTCAGCATGGGCCACAGTGTCCTGCATCGGCCTTGTAAACTTTATCCTCATTCCTGCAACGATCAGATCATTTTTTTTTTTTCATTCTTATGCCGGGATTCAACATTACATATCAGATGTCACAACAAAAATGCTTTCTACCTTTTACCAGTAGGCTGAAGTGTATTTGGTCAGTGTTGACATCACAGGTGTACTCGCCAGCATCCGAGCGCCTCAAAGGCGCGATGGTGAGGTCACGCTGATGACCTTCCATGAGTGCCTGGAAGCGCTCACCCTCAATGGGTGTCCAGTCTTTGAGCCAGCGCACTAGAGCACTCTCCTTGGACACAAAGCTAGTCAAGATCACACTCTCTCCCTCATAACCCGTCACAACAATGTCATCTTCCTTCTTCAAGAATGTCACCGGAGGCTCTTTAAGAATACCAGAAAGAAGTAGCTTGTAAGTTACAGTAGTACTCTGTCTTGTATATCCTGAGTGGTACTTGAGGGGATAGCTGTACCTTGAATCCTAACAATACTGATCATCTTGTCGTCTACTGCATCACATGTGTACTTTCCGGATTCCGAAGGTTGAACATTGGAAATAATGATTTTCCTCAAATTCCCATAGCATTCTATTTGCGTGCGTGAGTCATTGACAAGAAGCTTGTCATTGCAGTACCACTGTACGGGAGCATTTGGGCGGGACACCTCACAAGCCAGGATTAGTTCGTCGCCTTCTGTCAACTCCTGAAAGTCGCCATCTTTAGAATTGCCCGTAATGGTCACTGGAGGTTCTGCGGCACAAAATGACTTTAAAGTTTGGTTATCCAAATGTGATTTGCTTCAGTACAGTAAAGGCTACCTTGCACTGTAACCTGGAAGCTGATGTTATCATCTTCAGCATCTAAAAAGTATTCTCCAGAGTCCTCAAGCTCAGCATTGAGAATGACAAGTGAGCGAAATGCGCCTTCCTCCTCCTCACAGAATCTGCCGTCACACTCGATACGACAGCCATCTTTGTACCATTTGGTTTTGGCATTACTTCTGGAGAGCTCGCACTCGAGCACAATGTCATCGGAAATTAGCACCTTGAGGTTTGTGTCAATCTCAGACTTCCTTAAGATATTCACTGGCGGCTCTGAGGGGACACATAAAACAAAATATAAGTTTTATTACAAAACGGTAATGAGTACTGCTGGTTAGCTTCCTTACCTAAAATTTTAACCTCAAAGTCAAGTCTGTCATCTTCAGCATCACAACTATATGTGCCAGAATCCGCTGGAGAAGGCGAGAGGATTTCAAGGCGATGGAGTAAACCATTCTTTGTGATGGTCACACAATTATTTTTCTCGATTTCTTGACCATTTAGCAGCCACTTGACTTCCGCATTGAGACGAGATGCTTTGACTTCCAGTATGACTGCCTTCCCTGCAAAACTCTCCAGCTTCTTCGGTGCATCTTTAGGGCGGGAAAGTACCACTGGTGGCTCTAAATGAATGACAAAGTGATATTACTATATGACTATATTTTTTATCTTCAGGTAAAAGCTCTTTCTTACTTCCTACCTGTAATAGCCACCATGAAGGTAACAGAGTCATGTTCGGTGTCACATACATACTCTCCTGCGTCCTTCACAGAGGCCACAGGGATCACCAGGTGACGTTTTGCCCCGTCCACTTCCAGTATTAGGTTTGGACCCTCCTCTACCTCCAGACTGTCTTTGTACCATATGACGTGAGCGTCCGAATGTGAGATTTCACAACTGAGTTGTAGCTTGGTGGAAGCCAGGTGAGTGAGTTTTATCTCGGACTCAGTGGGGGAAATAATTCGGACAGAAGGCTCTGAAAATATGAATATCATATGATATATATATATATATATATATATATATATATATATATATATATATATATATATATATATATATATATATATATATATATATATAATAAACACAATGTGTGTGTATATATATATATATATATATATATATATATATATATACACACATTGTGTTTATTTTGCATTCAAAGCTCAGTTTTACCTGTGATAGTCAATTGAAAGAATACAGAGTCCCCATTTGTCTCGCAGATGTATTCTCCCCCATCTTCCACCGTGCTGTGGAGAATGGTTAACCGTCTGTAGGGACCCTCTTTTGTCAGCTGGATATTGCCCCCCTCCTTCACCTCTTCACCGTTCTTGAACCATTGCACCTTCCCGGCAGAGCGAGACAACTCGCACTGCATGTGAACGTCCTCCGAAAGGTGACTTTCCATCGTGACGTCATCTTTGGGGTCCACAATCATCACTGGGGGTTCTGCAGAAAGGAATTAGTTTGTGTTTATTTGAAAAAGAACTTTTTTTCACTGTCACTATACTTTTCAACCCACCTCTAACGTTGACAGAAAACTCCATCCTGTTGTTTTCCGCTTGACAGACATAGCTACCCGCATCAGAGCTTTGGGCAGAACGGATAATCAACCTTCTCAGGGTTCCCTCTGCTTGCAGAGTGATGTTGTCATTGGGTTCAATTTCACAACCATCTTTAGACCTGCAACGGATGATACAGATTTCTGAATAAAATCCGAAACAACCAATTTGGTTAAGCAGCAAAAGGCGCAGCAAATTAATTCTTTGTGTCTGCCGTGAAGGGACTTCTTACCATATAAGTTGAGCATCCTCTCTGGAGACATGGCAGAGTAGCACCACAGGGTCAAGCTCCATGCTGCTTTTATGAAGGTCTTCCTCGGGGGCTGGAATGAACTCCACTGGAGGACCTAAAACAATGGTGGAAAGACTTTTTACTGATGCTCTGGAAACTGTATTTTACAGAATTGATTTTATGTTTATCAGAAGAGAGTTGATGCTCAGACACTTCACCTGCAACTTCAACGGAGAATGCGATGGCATCCCCCGATGTCTGGCATGTATAAACTCCAGCGTGATGTTTCTCAGCTGATTGAATTACAATCCTCCTCATGTTCCCATCTGATTGGATGTTAAGGACGTCGCTCACCCGTAGCTCCTCACCGTCTTTGGACCAACATACTTTCGCCGAGGGGTGGGACACTTCGCAGTAGAGCACAATGACGTCACCCGTTTCCACCTTCTTGGTGCTATCAAATTCTAGCAATGGTCTGAATTTCACAACGGCGGCTGCAAAGGCACAATGAGGCTTCGTCGTCAATATTATGACCTAATCTCATGGTCACTTTGATAAACAACAAACAAGACTGCTTCACCCACGTTTAACCTTGAGAACTGCCGAATTTCGCACCCCATTGGCAAGAAAGGTTATCTCTGCCTCATCTTCTGCACCGAGAGTTTCACGGATAACCAATGTATGCTCCGTGTTGGACTGCTTTAGTGAGTATCGTCCACCGTCTTGCAGTTGAGCACTATTCAAAAACCAGTTTCCAACCACCGAGGCCGACAACATGATGGAAAAGACGGCATCCTCTCCTTCTGTGACCTCCAGGTCCCGAAGGTGACTGCAAATCTTTATTCCTGGAACTAAATAAAGCCAGAAACCACACTATTGAGATCCAGATTTAACTTATTATTTTCTATGTTTTTTTTCCGCAGTGTACAACTTACCTATATGGACGACTTTTGGAAATTCAACATGGCCACTGCGGCCATATTTGTTGATGCAGCAGACTCTGAAGCGGTAGTCCCCCTCGTGTGGTACACTGTCGCCGCAGATCTCCGTTGAGGTGGCGTTCTCTGAGGTAAAGCATTTCTGCCACTCTTGCGATCCCACTTCCTGTCTTTCCACCACAAAGATGGAGCGAGTAGTCTGGTTGTAGGGTGCGGGATCCCAGGAGAGCAGGGCGCCATTCGGGCTGTCTAGATCCATCTTGACGTCGAGCGGACAGATTGGTGGACAGTGTCTTGTGGCTTTAAGGAAAAGAGACATTTTTTGAATTGCCTACAAAAAATAGTCTAGGTTAAACGAGTTTATGACCTTCTCACATCAAAACGTAACCGGAAACAAAAGCCAAAATCCGAAAATGATAACATACCTCTAACTTTAAGACGTGATGAGGTCTTTGATCTTCCGGTCACAAAAGTCACCACCCCTGAGTCTTGGTGAACCACATTGACAAAGACCAGAACGTGTGTTTTCCCAAAAGATTTGAGGATAGTCTGGTGTGTCTCGTGCAGCTTGAGCCCATTTTTGAACCAATGGATCTCCATGTCGTCATCCTCAACTTCCACACAGAACGCAGCGTTCTCACCCTCCAACACCTCCACCTTCCGTGGAAGTTTCCGCACGATTTTACCTGAGAGAGTCATCGTTATTGTAAATGTTAACCTTCAAGATGACCCAGTGGTGAATACCTTTGACCGACAACTCTGCTATGCTCTTTGCCCCATCTGGCATTTCGCACAGATAAACTCCATCATCGTCCATTTCCACATCTTGGATGGTGAGTCTTCGCCTGGTGCCTTGTTGCTCGATCCCATATTTGCTGCATGGCATAAGCTTTTGATCCTCACGGTACCATGTGGCCGAGATTGAGTCATCGGGAACCTCGCATTCCAGAACAGCAACGTTCCATTCCCTTGCCTCCACATCTTTTAATGGATGCTTAAATCGTACATGGGTGCCTGGAGAGTAAAGAGAGGACGGTGATTAGTTTTACCCTTGAAGCGGCATTGAAAATGGATGATAGAAAGTACAGCAACCGATAAAGTGCATTATTAAGTCAGTCTTACCTTTGACTGTCAGATGAACTGCACTGAGAGTGTTTCCCAGAGCGTTGGATGCCACACATGCGTACAGTCCCGTGTCCTGAACTTTACAGTACAGAACCTTCAAAGTGTAATAACCCTCCCTGTCCTCAAATATAAGATGGCGTCTTCCCGGCTGGAGGGGCACACCATCCTTCTTCCAGATAATCTCCGGCTTTGGCTTCCCTGTGACAAAGCAGCGGAACTTTGCGTGTTTGCCCTCTGCCACGACAAACTTCTTGGCCTTGGATGGACTGACCGACGACTCCTCCCTGAGCCTTGTCAAACTGAGTTTGTCCAACCACTGGCTGGACTTTCTGCTATCCTCTTGCTCTGGAACAGGTTCAACAAGGAGCATGGCACCAGCCAGGGCCTCACCTTTGCAGTTCACGGCCTTACAAGTGTAGACGCCCTTGTCGGGCATGCGTGTTCTGTAAATCTTGAGTTGGGACCAGCCTCCATCTTGAAGGCTTATGCAGAAGTGAGCGCTCTCAAAGATGTCATTGAGTTTCTTGCCGTCTTTTTCCCATAGTACCTCCGGCAAAGGGGTGCCCCAGACCTTGCAGGAGAAGGCGGCGTCCTCTCCTCTGTCCACTCGTAAGGATAGGGGCTTGATGAGGAACCTGGGTTTGTCATCCGATGTGAAATCAAGTTCCTGGTCGAACTTATGCTCTTCCCCATGGTCGCCATTCTCTTCCCGGTGGTCACCGTTGTGTAGTATGCTGGTTCCATTCATCTGCCCGTGCTCCTCAACACCGTTAATTTCCACTTGCTGCTCATTTCCCTCCACTTTGAGGGTGGCTGCAGCATAGGTTTCCCCGACATTGTTTTTGGCTTTACAGATGTATTGGCCCGCATCCTTCTCGCTCACCCCACTGATGCTCAACAAGTAGAACTTGCCCTCCTCTGAGAGCTTGTACCGTCCTTCAGTGACGAGCTGGACGTTTTTGCGTTCCCAGATCACGTCGGGACGAGGGTCTCCCTCGATTTGGCACCTGAGAGTGGCCTCAGCCCCGCATTGTACCACCACAGGCCGTGGGTAGCCTAAAACACGAGGGGCACCCCCAAAGATGTCCATGGTGTCGGTCTTTTGTTGTTGAATTGAAACTGATCTAAAAGCAGAGGAACACAAATGAAACTTGTTTCTACATGTATCCGTTTAATAATTCTTCCATTTCGAGTCTGCGCTACGATTTAGAAAAGTCTAAAAAAAGGCACTCGTGAGCAGACCACGGAAAACCCGTGGTGCTTCAAGTTCAGAATGATAAGTGTCCACGTGCCAGAAAAATTGAGACTTAAGTGTCGTTAAAATCAACATTGGAGATCAAGCTCGACTTACCTTTTTTGAGATGTTTCCTGTAAATGCCGGCAACCCACCCCCTCCCTTCTCAGGCTGGTGACATTTTGTCTCGTTTCAATGGTCGATTCCCTTGCGGTGAGAGTTTTTTGGGTTTTCTGCTTTTCATATGGATAGTAAGTCAGTGGTCAGCTGTCTTGTCTTTCGGTGTCCCTGCGCTTTGGCGAGTAAAATAATCAGAGTGTGCGTCAGACATCGACATTGTCCGGCATCCTGGGAGAGAGAGGTGCATTTTGGAGGAAGGGCACAGATGGTGTCAGGACTTTTGCAGCTGCTCCCACTAGGCTGTAACCCCCCACTCCCAACACTAAAAATATCCTCTGCTTCCATGACAGATAATGTTAGGCCCTCCGCTATCACTAAAGATAGCGAGGAGGCCGAGATAGAAACGCGTTCCCTGACTTCAACCTCACACGAGGAGGCAGCACAATACAGCTGCTTGCTGGTGCTTTGGGGGTTTGTTTATGTATTCAGACAATCTAATTGACTTTGAGATGAGTACAGTTGGTGAAAACTTCATTAAGCACGCCTGCCGTTGAGTTGAAGCAAAAAAGGCTGTTTATAAAAGTACCTTGACAAAGACAATGCTTGCTTTGAATCGTTCAAGTGATGATGATGATGATGATGATGATGATGATGATGATGATGATGATGATGATGATGATAATGATGATGATAATGATAGTAATAATAATAATATGATGGTGATGATAATAATAATAATTTGGTGATACTAATAAGTATATATGTTGTATTCAGTCATTTAAATAATGAGTTAGTGCTGGTCGCATCGTCATCATCTATTAGTGGCAGGAATTGGCCACTCACAGAACGCAGATTATTCGTTCAGTGATCAGCAACGCATTATGAAGGTCACTGACGTTCTCCTCCATGTGCTCATCCCAGCAGCTGTTGGCATGATGATCAACACCAGGAATCAAAAGCTACTTGAACTTCAACAGAGAACAGAGAATCCACCCTGACGTCAACAAGTGTAGTTTATTTCTTACCAGTGACTTCACGTGGGAACAATCTTCTTGCTCGTAGGTATTAGTATGTATTGCACAGCGTATCCACTAGATGGCACCAGATATGTTTATTTGACCCCGTGTGTGTGACGAGTCAGTCTTCCGGTGTGTGGGTTTAGATGAATATGTACACAGCGAAGACAAATCAAACGTTTTTGTCAGGTGACCTGTGGCCCCGTCTCCATGAAACGGCATGCTGGGGAAAAACGAGACCCTCGGAAAGATGGGGGTGTTTTTTTTTTTTAAGCTTTTTAAAAAATGTCAACATAGTGGACCAGTGGTTAGCCCGTTTGCAGTTCTGAGGATGGGCATTGGGATCCAGGCTGCGGCCTCCCCGATTATGCAGATTAAGCATAGATAGAAGATGCCAAAAGGAGCACATCTCAAAATTTGTATTTGGTCGACGCCAAGCATGTTTTCTTCAAGATCTTTACTATAAGTCAGCTGACTCCCATGCAGCCAACCGAGAGTAACTTGGCTCAGGTCAGTCACGTAATGTCTAGAAGGGCTTTGGCGGCAGATGTGCATGTCAATTACATACAAACGCACGGAGGGCAGATGTGAAGAGACAAGTCGAGCCGTCGTATTGCCTGGTCGCCGCTGGCGACCATCTGCTCTGAATGTTGACCCCTTCATCGGATGCTTTGCTCCTGCCTCCTCCTTCGAGTTGTTGCTACTGCGATTGTAGATCTTGTTTCCATAGTGTACTCGATCTTGAGCGACGTGTGTCTTTAAGGCTGTGAGGTGTGTGTGTTGCACGTGTGTGTGCTTTGCCCTGGGTAGGCTGACAATCACTGGCCTCCAAGTACTCTCTAACACAGCTGCTCATTGTGAAGGCCCTGCTGTTAATTGGCCTCCGGTAACCTACAACTCCAATTAGTGTCACGTTTTTTTACCCGTGTGTGTACGTGTTCACACGTTGAGGTGTGTTTGACAGAGAGAGACGCACGGAATCATAAGCAAGGTGCAGATGTTGGATGAGTTACGAGCTCCTGTTTTAGCAGACGTCTGTTGCCAAAACTCCGTCGCCCTTCACCATCAAATGTAAGGCTCCTGTTACCATGGTAACAAATTTGCGGGCTGACAAAGGTGTCCTTCGCGTGAACCCCTCCTGGCTGCTTGGGAAGTGAGGCATTCCTTGATGTCCCACTTTGCAACTTTTGTGCTTTGGGATGACAGAGTGATGTTGCGAAGAGCAATTTTTTCCCAACTGAGCCAAGCCACATAAAAAAAATATTTCAAAAATCGCGCAGATTATTAAACAAAAATGTTTAAATAAACATTACATACAGGTTAAAGGCAAAGTATTTTTTTAGTTATTTATGTGTCAAGAATCTGAAACCCATTTTAATGTTGACCTGTGATGATCATGAGGTTTTCTGTTTTTCGCTCATGAATTAAAAAAAGAATAATAATCCAGGAGAGAAACACACTTGCTTCGATGAGCTTGTTTGTTTTGGTGCTCACTTTCATGTAGGGCTGATCCAATTGCTGTTTTGTGCACGTGCCCACTGTTCAAAGTGAGGATTGGTGACACACAACACACACACACACACACACACATCTGAATGGCAAGGAGTCAGAGGCGGGAATGATGAGTGTTATGTAATCCAGCGCACTCGTGGGCCCGATTGAGTAAAACAGGCTGCAGTAAAATCCGTTGCCGACATCCTGGCAACATTTGCCAGTGTGATCGTTCATGCGTGTTTCTTCAACGTCTTCATTCACAAGCGCGTGTCACACTCAGCCAAATGGCTTTTGTGTCATTTCAGACAGTAAGACTAGGCCAGTGCTGTATTCACGAGATTAAAAGGAATGCGTTTAGAGCAGAATAGGATGAGTTCATCGCGAAGATGGCGCTGACTGTCAATGCTCAATTTTTATAATCCGTCAACATACAAATGCCCTTAATCCCATGTGCATACACACACACAAACCTGATGAACTTGGCTTTCGAAGTGTGCAGCATCATCACACTGGGTGGGTCATCCTTAATCCAGACCTGTGTCCCCTGGATTTTCACCACAGACTTAATTTCTCCACATCGTGGATACTAGTGCACCTTTTTTTTTTTACCATCGAGGGTGGACCCTGTTGCTAGGCAACACAGCCTTATGGCAGAATGCTTCCGTGTGTGTGTGTGTGTGTGTGTGTGTGTGTGTGTGTGTGTGTGTGTGTGTGTGTGTGTGTGTGTGACCCAAATCAAAACCCCAGATCATTCAAAATGGCAACTTTCCTTGCTGAGGACCTGACAATAGTAGTTATGCGGACGTGGTGTCATCATATGAATAATCAACGATGAAAAATATCCTGGCCATATAGCTTGGTTAGCACGGCCACCTCACAGTTACGAGAGTGCGGGTTCGATTCCACCTCCGACCCTCCCTGTGTGGAGTTTGCATGTTCTCCCCATGCCTGCGTTGGTTTTCTCTGGGTTCCTCCCACATCCCAAAAACATGCCTGGTAGGCCGATTGAGCACTTCAAATTGCCCCTATGTGTTGAACACGTCTTAAAATTGTAACAATTTGGGAGAGGCAAATTTTTTTCCCAAATATTTATTGTTGCCTAAAGGAAGTACTATAGACAATTTTATTGTGTGCCGGGCCTCCGACACACTAGGTGGAGGTGGCGCAGCTTTTAGCTTGTAATTTTTTTTTTTTGCATGTAAAAGGTTGTAGAATAGACAAAAGAATTTTGAACGCCATAAGTGGGTGGTTGCAGGCTGTCGCAAAACAGCACATTTGCATCAAACAATTCTCCTAAAGGAATGTACTCCCCTCCCCGTCTTGCTTCTCTGATTTATCATCGTGAATAGAGTAAGTGTCAACTTGTCTAATATGGTCACATTGGTCAGGCCGAGGCGCTTGCCATGAGTTTGTCTTGAGCCCAAGTGAGCGAGGGGAGGGGAGGGGGTGGAGTGGCTTCAGACTGAACTCACACTTTTGGCAATGGCCCCAGTGTTAAAAGAGGCAGATCCATGCGAGTCAACTGTCACCGACGGCTGCTCGCTCTCGTCTGTCTGTGTGTGTGTGTCAGGAGCAGCAGCCGCCAATCAGACAGTCTCCTTCCTATCATTCCATCCTCGGTTCCCAAAAATACACAATACATGGTGTTTGTGTGTGTGTGTGTTGCATTGTGTGTGTGTGTGTGTGTGTGTGTGTGTGTGTGTGTGTGTGTGTGTGTGTGTGTGTGTGTGTGTGTGAGTGTGGTCATGCATGTGTGTGCTGGTAGTTTTCCATAAGGGAGGCTTGTGAGGGCTCAGGGGGAAAGTCTCATATGGAGGGGAGGAGCTGGTCAAAGAATTCTCAACTTGTGTGTACAGTGTGTAGTGTGCACATGGATGTGTGTTCCTATTAAAATGAAGACCAGGCAAAAATATGGGAAGTGTGCTTAAGCGGCAGAGCGGAAAACTCCAAAGCATGAAGGGGCCCAATACGTCTGTGTGTGTGTGTACAGGAAATAATATGGTATTGGGTAACAGCCCACTCAAGTCACATGTTTGGGTTTTTTTTGCTGACATTGGGCAGCAATGGAAAAATTGACTTGACTGCAAGAGCCGAGGACACTAGAAGAAAAATGAGGATGATTGGTTTGAAATTTATAATGCACAAAAAGTGACATTTGTTTCATGGCTTTTGTATTTGAAAAGAATTACACCACGATATGAACACAGGAGAGAAAAATGAGAACATTGGTCAAAATTATATCAGGATGACAGAAAGGCTGCACGGGACTGAGAGGGATGAAGACTTGGGACACAGGACAAAGAGAGATGAGCGCATATAATCTAATGAGGACACAAGACAGAGTGAAAAAATCATGAGATTAGGACACAAAGCACTGAACACACTGTACAAAGACGTCAGGAGATGAGTCAAGGAAACGTGTTGTATGTTATTTTCAGTGTCGTTGCCCACTGAATGAATGATGCACAATCTTATCACAGCACAAAATAACTCAACGCAGTCCTTACTGTCAACAACAAAGGTGAGCACACCAAATTTGGCCTAAAATGACAATAGTTTGCCGGAATCATCTTGAGTTAGTTGTCTTCCATTGTAACACGATGATGTCACGAAGCTGGTGGATGTTAGAAAATGTCGAGTGACTTGAGTTCATTTCTGTTATCTGTCAGGAAAGCAGTGCGCCACTTTGGTTTAGAAAGCAGGACTTTTATTAGTTTGCGGTGGAAATGAGCACATTCATGAGATTTTGAAATAGACTCATGTAATGCTCAGTTGCCTCACGTAGCAGTGTCTGAGAAGCAAAACGAAGACAGTACCTCTTTGTTAATGTCGGCGGCTGGTGGCCCTGGCCCCACCGCCAAGCTTTTTTTTTTTTTTTTTTTCATGGCGCTGCTTATGCACTTGCACATAACGCACAAGCTTTGTGACTTGTATAATTCCACATTGGCAGGAGGACAAATAGTCTTGTTGCCTCTGACAGACTAACCTGCTTGTCTAGAATTATTATCTTAATTGTTAATATTGACACAAGAATGTGACAGTGATACCAATAAGTGCTCCTTCCGATTCACGTCGTCAAATTTAAAATCCATCGGTTTATTTTCTATAGGCTAGCGCTTGTGTTTCGTTAGGCCACGCCCATCTGACATTGGGCAACAGGTGGGGGCACTCCCTTGACTGGTTGCCATTAAATTGCAGAGCAAGTAATTTATTAATACACAACCTTTCGCCGAGTCCTTATTGAAGCGACCATGCATGGTTTTGGAATGTGGGAAGAAGCTGGAATGCCCAACTGGGGGCCCGAGTTGGGATTTGGATTTTGAGGCTAAACATGCTAGCCACTGTGCCAGCATGCTGCCCAAATTCAAAAGTCTTCTCTAATTGTGGCCGTATAATCCCAGATCAGATTAGGGACCTGTTCTGAATGACGGTTTCACAATCCTTTTCATTCATTGCATTGTTTGAACCCATCAACAATTCAAATCCCATTTACTCTCTCTGATTATATGAAGCGGAAGACCAACGTGTGATGCAGGATTTAGGCTACGTTAACATTTCCTTTCCGTACAAATGATCAAACGTTTACATGTTAGCTCAGAACATTTGCTCTTAAATCCAATAATACACAAAACATTGGGTGGCATTTGTTTGCTCTAAAACATTCCATGAGACATTCTTAACCGTGTCATGATAAAGACAATTATCTAAAATTGTTTCTTACAGCTGTATACTGCAATCATATTATCGGATATAAATTACAAGATGTTAACTCATTCACTCCCATTGACGACTATAGACCTCAAATCTCCATTTTAACTGTGCTGGCAGTGAATGAGTTAAGAAGCTCTCGAAGAATAAATTTAAGAAAATTCTCCATTTAAAAAAGAAAATTACCAGGAGCAGATTTGGACCCAGAAGGAAACTTGTTTCTTCCTGCTTTTTGTCGTTACTTTGTATGTCGTGAGACATCAAACCTATACGACATAATAAAGGTGACATAATAAAGAACAAAGCATACATAGTAATTGAGACTGTTTCAAGGAACGACCAGTCACAAAAATATCGACGAGTGAATCACTCTTTTTATGTTTACAGAAAAATATATGAATAGATGAAAAGGAATTTGTACGAGACACTGAGCTTAGCCTTTAGCTTGGTTACCATTGCTTGAACTTTTGATCTTGGTTTTAAGCTCTTCGTGTGTTTCTGGATCCTTTTTTTTCCCCCCTCCCTTGATCCCAGCATGAACTTTATTCAATCATCTGCCGTGCTGAAACATTTCAACCTTTCGACAAATAAGAGCCAACATTCCATTATTTCTCATTTCTCAGCGTGACACAAACACCAAGGCTGGGAATTTAGAGCAGCCATGCAAAAGTCTCTGTTGGACGAAAGACAGGATAGTCTGCGCAATAATCAAAGGGTAAGAATATTACTTGAATCATTTCCGCAAGATGTTGGGACATCCTCGGATGGCCTTACTTCTGTTTTCTCTCACGTGAATTCATGTGCGAGTCACACTTTCAGAATGGGACATCTCTTTCTGTTTAAAGTCTAAAAATATACTTGACATTCACTCGCCATCTTAACACAAGAGGCTGAGAACCACCCAGTTCTTAATACCCCCTCCCCCGCCAGATATTCAAGTAAAACTAACACAATGGAAGCTCTTTTTGCCTTCAAAACAATGGCGGCGATTGTTCGTAAGCTTTATACATTCTCGGAGAAAAAAAAACATCCTGATTATAAATAAAAGTCCTTGAGATGTTTCCCCAGGATGAGGAATGTCGTGAACGTTTCTGTACCGTATAAAAATTCAAAAGTAGGACACTAAACAGAAATCTTTCATTGTCATTCAATTGTGACACACACTCGAGGTTTAGCGGGCCTAATCTGCCGTTGATCACGGTTATAGTCAATCAGTGGCTAGCCTCTATCACAAAGTTGTAAAACGTAGAAACTTTGGTTTGATTATTAAACATTTTAAAGGTCTATACGCCTCCCGTGGTACAAAGTCCAGAACATGCCAGTATTTCAGCTCGTGGATGAAACCTTGTATTGTAAACTGGACATTTATTCACAGCTGTGATCCCGCGAAGGGCACATTGTTAGCTTACAAGATAGCTCTGCGTAGAGGGCACATTGTTAGCTTACATGCTAGCTCTGGGTGGAAGGCTTTGTTTAGGGTTAAACACAACCCACAACCGGTCCTCACGCCATCCGCTGCGACAAATATGGTTTGGGGCTTTGGCCTGCAAATTCCTCAATGAGTGAAAATAAAAAGCCTGGAAAGCGTCACGGCTCCCGCGTGGTTTGAAAGAGGGCGTGCTCTTTTGTCAAAAAGAGGATATGAGCTGCACATGTACGACTTGGTCTGTTGTGAAGCACATTAGCATCCCAGAGAACTCCAGTTTTCCCAAACCTGTTCCTGCACGGGGGTCTTATTGTTCTGCAAAGAGCTGCTGGCATTATAATTCAGAAGTCTGGCTCCTTTTGGCGCTTTTTAACTGCGTTGGCTACATCATTTTTGTTGGCTCTGTGTCACAAGATTTTAAATGAGACAACCGTCCTGCAGCCTTAAACAGGTTATGCAGCCAAATCCTTCCCCCCCCCCTCCCCCCCGACCCCTCCCCCACCCCTCCACAAGTGTGTGACCGTAAACAGTTTGACGTTTACTACAAACACTTCCAGCCCTTCCCCCTGCCTCCCTCCTTCTTTCCCTCCACCAGCAACGAACAAGGACAACCTTTCCTCCTTGCCGGCTTCACTGAACAGTAACAGAAGCTTCTTAGTTTCATATTGGACTCGATCAGGGGTCACTTATACCAAGTGTTGCCAATTCCTCAGCAAGCATGGTTGCTTGATTCTGGCTATTGGAAAAAATGGCTGGAATAAATGAAGACCGAGTTGGAAAGATTGATTCTATGTGGGCGCTAAGATCAGGGAACCTTGCACATCCACCATGTTGGAATGTCATAATATTCATTAACTATCCAGCCTTTGTATGCGGAAACGTTTTCAAGGATGTTTCTGGGACACAGCGTTTCTCAGTCAGTCATTAAAGCGCGCTCTTCTCAGCTTTACGGCTTCCTGCTAAGCAAACAAACCATCTACTTCCTGTACAGGTTTCCTTTCTTCGCAGCAACTCCGCTTTAACACAAAACCAATCTATCGTTCCAGAGTACTAGTTTAATCAACTTTTTATTTTATTTTTTGTAAACATCTGTTGGTACTAAACTGCTTTTTTGAAACAGACCTCAAACCTCTCCTGCCATGTCAGGTTCAGGTATATCACCACGTTCACCACATAAGCTTTGCATTTGATCTTATCTCAGCTTAGTAGCAAAACTCAGTTTCGACCTCTGACCCCCGACATGGAAAGTGACCTTCTCCCCTTTAGTCTCTTATAGCCTTTGTCATTCAAACGCTTAAGCTCTCAGGACTTTTACCTCTGACTAACCTTGAGTGAAAGGAGGCCTCAATTGGGCCAAAGAGTAAGGAGCAAATGAAGGGCAAGTTTCTCTTCCGTACTTTGCCGTTAAGTCCCCACCCAGCTGCTTTAAAGGCTACCGCTACTACTCACCTGTTCGGTTTCAGCCACCCCCCCAACCCCCACGCAACCAACCCCCTTCGGTCTCCTCCTTGGTCCAAACTCCTCCTCTGACCCCCCTTTTGCCTGGCAGGTAGGTATAAAGGTATGCTAATTTGAAGCCGCCTATCTTCTCTGCTTGGGCAAGGGAGGAATACGTCAGGCTTGCAGAGAGGGGGAGAGAGAGAGAGAAGCGGGAGAGTGTGTGTGTGTGTGTGAGAGAGAGAGAGCGAGAGAGAGAGAGAGAGGCGGAGTAGGCAAGATAAAGTTAAAGACAATTGGATTGGCTGCTCTCGGACTGACACTGCAAGCATGGGGCTGGGAGTAAGTATTGGAACTTGTTGCTCACATGCTCTGGCCTAGTTTTGTTGAAGTCTTGTGGTTCACTTTGAGATGAAGTTGAGGCTAAATTTTGCTTTCAGTCATGCGAGTCTTTTCACAGTACTTGCTGACTGACTGACATTTAAGAAATGATTAGCACATGTTTGTTTGAGTTTGTTTGAGTAAGAAAGAGGCAGACTTTTTTTCACCTCACTTACAGGTAGACTCATTTTGTCCTTTTTATCCTTTTGATCCAGAGAGGGAAAGATGAGTACAAACTCGCCGCCACGTCTGATGGCAACAGCAAGAAAAACAAGAAGGCGAAAGAAAAAAAGGATATGGATGACCTAAAGAAAGAAGTGGATCTGGTGAGTTCTCCGCGTAAATGGCCGGAAAAATGTAGCGACCTTTGTGAACCCGCAAAGCAAGACCGCCTTGGACGCATGACCCGACTTAGGCTCTGTCACGCCGCCGTCGGCTGCCATTGGTTAGTAAGCGCCGTGGCCCGGACAAACACTCGATTTTGACCTCGCGTCACATGAAAGGAGGCTGTGTGCCCTCAATTTCACAAGAGCTGCTTTTGCTAACAGACACAGTCGCCGTGATGTGTTAGTCATTTCGCGCTGTGAGTTATTAAATCTTCTCGGAGGGAAGCAGGAATAACCATTATGGGCGCTTTTTTGCCACAGAAGTGCAAACTTGTGCAAATTGAAGTGTTGCTGCACAGTGTTGTTGCACAAAATTGACATTTTAGCCTTTTGGTTTCCCCCCCAGTATGAATATGCTTTCAAATTCTCTTAAGTCTCAAGAAGAAAATGACTTGAGAGAGAAGTTGCGTTCGCCATTCTGCAGCCTTAGTGGACTATTTGCTAGGTAGGAGGAGCTTTGCAAATCTTCTATCTGTGTTTGGAACAATGAAGGACAGTGTGACCTTCAGATATGACAATGTCCTTCAACTAGGTCAGGTCAAGATGTGGTCGTTTGCCCAAACTATCTAATGAATGTAAACTTTTAACAGTCCAACTCCCAATCAGATAACGTAAAGTGTTAAAACTATTTGTTTAATTAATGTTTGTTCAATTGTCTTGTCTGACAAGGTCACGCTGATGAGTGCTTGTTAAGATCAACTTCCGTACGCATTGTTCCATTGTTACCGGCAATCGTTATTGAAAGAGCAACAAAAGGTTACAAATTGCTCCGTCGGTAACATAAAAGGTCATAAATTAGCTCTATGGGTGAAATATTAATGATTATGAGCTTCGGCGTGTCTCAAAGTCCTCGAAGCACAGAGCCGTACCATAAGGACTGTATCAACAGCGTGGCGTCACGTCCGATCCTCCCGATCTTTGTTGAAGTCAAGAAACAATGGCAGCAGTAGTGAAACAATGACGAAGCTGTTAATGATTATGTCTTTCTTCACATATCCAACAATGCAAAAGTCTGAAACGGAACTCAGGCTGAGTTGGACTTTTTAGTCCTGCTTGAACTTTGAAACATATTTTGAATGCCTGTCGAATTTGGAAGTCAGAGTCAGATACAGTACCGGTAGTTCATCATGTAAATTTTATTTGGGTTTTTCCTGGTGGGTGTTGAAACACAAATTCTGCGTAGGTGCATGCATGCATGAGCGTCACACCTTCTTGTTCATTCGTATTGCACTTGGTTACATCACTTTTACTAAGTCAACACGTGAAACAGTCCATAAACCACGTTGACGCGGCTATTGTTAAATGTACACAAGCAACCTTGCAGAGCAGCTGATATTCTTCAGCTGACCATTTCTGACTTCTTGCAGCTTCGCCCACACGTTAGACTTTTCAATATGCAGCAGACACTTTTATTCATGGACTCATCTTCAAATTGTATTGTATTCTGTAGATCCATATTTCCTATTTTCGTCTTTGAGTTCCCTCTTGGAGACATGATGGTGGATTTTTCTCTTCTTTCTCACTGAAAATTTCATTGTCCCTCTTCTTCTCTAGGATGATCACAAGCTCACCTTGGATGAGCTTCATAGGAAGTACGGAACCGACCTCGCCAGGGTAAGTTTTCATTGTGTGTTATGAATATTGTAATAAAATGAAATGAAATAAAACAACGGTAAAAAAATAGATTGACATATTATTAGACTTGATCATTATGTATCCGTGTAGGGAAGAGTAATTTACATCTTCATGTCCATGGCTGCTTTCAATTGAGCAATTTCCTGATGAATTTTGTCAAACAAATTTCAGTTTAGCTTAAAGGTGACCTGGCAGTGCTTGAATAGGATCTGATGACAAGACACAATATAACCTCACATAGAGCAGACACTGAACTCATGTTGATTATCTACTGAAACTTGATCTGTCTCAGTTTTCCCCTAAACAAAGTCTTCATTCTCATTGACTTTGTCAACTCCCACTTTTTTTTTTTCTTTACTACAAAAACATGACCTTGACTGAGAGTCTGAGTACATTCTGCTCCGGAATAGCACAACCTCTCTCTCCTTGCCACTTTCACACATGTAATTTTGGACACAGCACCTTCTATGCATTTTTTTTTTTAAATCAACCGAGCATGAATCCCCAGCTTGCATATACTCCCTCGTTTGATTCATGTATTCTTTCTTATCTTTACGATTGTATTTAGGGTCTGTCCTCCTCCAAAGCAAAGGAGATTCTTCTCCGGGATGGTCCGAACGCTCTGACGCCGCCACCCACTACCCCCGAGTGGGTGAAGTTCTGTCGACAGGTAAAATTAATTCATATGAATTCAGCGTTCACCATTTGGCCACTGTGTTTATTGTGAATATCTCCTTGCCAGCTTTTTGGAGGTTTCTCAATGCTTCTCTGGATTGGAGCCATCCTCTGCTTCCTTGCTTACGGCATCCAGGCGGCATCCGAAGATGAACCCGCCAATGATAACGTAAAACAGTCTTTGTGAGTGTGACAGTCATGTTTATTTTTGGGACAGTTTGTTGAACCAGTCTTGTTCTTGTAGTTGTACCTGGGTGTTGTGCTTTCTGCCGTCGTCATCATCACCGGTTGCTTCTCCTACTACCAAGAGGCCAAGAGCTCCAAGATCATGGAGTCCTTCAAAAATCTGGTCCCACAGGTGAGCTTTAGCTAATCCACATCATAGTAATCACAAAGTGATATGCCTCTAAATATAAACTGGTTTGTAGCAAGCCTTGGTTATCCGTGACGGAGAGAAGAACAACATAAATGCAGAGGAGGTGGTGGCGGGAGACTTGGTGGAGGTTAAAGGTGGAGACAGGATTCCGGCGGATCTGCGAATCATCTCTGCCCATGGTTGCAAGGTTGTTATTCATCTCTGGAAACAGACATTTGTTTGGTATGCTGCTTGGGAGCAGCCAACATAATTTGGTTTGTTTCGCCCATCCAGGTGGACAATTCCTCTTTGACCGGTGAATCCGAGCCACAGACCCGTACTCCAGACTTCTCTAATGACAACCCACTGGAGACCAGGAATATTGCTTTCTTCTCTACCAACTGCATTGAAGGTCTCGCTTCTGATAAACCACCAGTAAGTTATTCGTTTTGAGAACATTGAATGACTTTTGAAAGTCTTTATTCAGGCACGGCCAGAGGAATCGTCATCAATACCGGAGACCGCACCGTCATGGGTCGCATTGCCACCTTAGCGTCAAGTCTAGAAGGCGGCAAAACTCCCATTGCCGTCGAGATCGAGCATTTCATCCACATCATCACTGGCGTGGCTGTTTTCCTGGGTGTGTCCTTTTTCATCCTATCCCTCATTCTCGGGTACGGCTGGCTGGAAGCCGTCATCTTCCTCATTGGCATCATCGTGGCCAACGTGCCGGAGGGTCTTTTGGCTACCGTCACTGTGAGTCCCAAGCCTTTGCCCAACCTCAGTGGGCTCGCTCTCGCATCTAATCGGCTTCTCGTCTTTAGGTATGTCTAACTTTGACTGCCAAGCGTATGGCCAAGAAGAACTGCTTGGTGAAGAATCTGGAAGCCGTCGAGACTCTGGGCTCCACTTCCACCATCTGCTCAGACAAGACTGGCACCTTGACCCAAAACAGGATGACGGTTGCTCACATGTGGTTCGACAACCAGATACACGAGGCGGACACGACTGAAAACCAGAGCGGGACATCTTTTGACAGAAGCTCTGAGTCCTGGGCTGCCCTGGCCAGAATTGCCGGACTCTGTAACCGTGCTGTCTTCTTGGCAGAGCAGAGCAACATTCCCATCCTAAAGGTATTAACTTGTTTTGGTTTCATCACTTTGTCAGATCCTGAACGTTTTGGTTTAGTTCACTGCTGCAACAAAAACTGAATAGTTGACCTCTGATACGAGACAAAAAAATATGCTTTCTTATTATGTCATGCTTAATTAATTGGTTGAGAAGACATGTCATTCATATGAAGGTTTTGATGAAATTAAAAAGACTCAGTGAGTTTCTCCGCAGTATGAGCTAGCAAATAAAAACGCCCACAACAAATCAACTATGCAACAAATTTTCATGAAAGCTTGAAATGTTTTCATAAATAACTTTTGCTACTTGGCAGATATGCAGATCAATTCTTTAATGAGCGCCACCAAACTGTGCGGAAGAACCCCGTGGTGCTTGTAACGTGTTTACTGATCTGACTACTTTCGATTGACAGAGGGACGTGGCTGGAGATGCCTCGGAGGCTGCTCTGCTCAAATGCATTGAGTTGTGCTGTGGCTCGGTCAAAAGCATACGAGAAAAATACCAAAAGGTTGCTGAAATCCCCTTCAACTCCACCAACAAGTACCAGGTAAACAGCAAAAAAAGTGCCCATAAGCTACTCACCTACGCCCCCTAGCGGATGGAGTCTTTATATCTTTATATCTTTGTGATACAATTTTTCGATCTGTTTTACATTTCTTGTGTCTTGGTGAACTTCTCATTCGAGTTTTATATTTGTGTTTACCTGACTCGATTTGCAGCTCTCCATCCATAAGAACTCAACCCCTGGAGAGAGCAAACATCTGCTGGTCATGAAGGGTGCCCCAGAGAGAATTTTGGATCGCTGCTCCACCATCATGATGCACGGCAAAGAGCAGACACTGGATGAGGAAATGAAAGACGCTTTCCAGAATGCCTACGTTGAGCTAGGAGGACTTGGAGAGAGAGTGCTCGGTAAGTCCTTGGTAGATCAAAATCCTAAAGTCAGGAATGGACTCCGGATAAGTAGTACTTGAATATTCTACATCGCTCCAAAAACACCAAAAATACATACAAAAATGTATGTACAATTAAAAATTCACATCGGCCTTTTTCTAGGTTTCTGCCATTTCAATTTGCCCGATGACCAGTTCCCTGAAGGCTTTGCGTTTGACACCGAAGAGGTCAACTTTCCGACTGAGAAGTTATGCTTCATTGGCCTCATGTCCATGATTGATCCTCCTCGTGCCGCCGTGCCAGATGCTGTTGGAAAATGCAGAAGCGCCGGCATCAAGGTAAAACTTGCCGACCAATTGTATCTCTTTCTATCAATGACCATACTTTTCTCTCCTCCCAAAGGTTATCATGGTAACAGGCGATCATCCAATCACAGCCAAGGCCATCGCCAAGGGTGTGGGCATCATCTCTGAAGGCAATGAGACAGTTGAAGATATTGCGACTCGCTTGAACGTTCCAATATCCGAGGTCAACCCCAGGTTTGTACCCACCTCAGACCTTGTGACCGTTGGCATTTGGAAATCCTCACGGCATTCAAATACATCATCTTGCTTAAGCTGATCTTTAAATCACTGTCTGCACTGCACTCAGCATAAATGCTTCTACCCCCGAGTCATTGCAGACAAATAAATCTTCACGTTCACAAACACATTTATCATTCCGCTTGTGCCTCTAGAATTCCTAACTTCGCCGCCCTAGGTACGGACAAAATATTTTATTGTAAAGATTTGTAGCCTGCTTTTTCAGTAAATTGGCTCATCTGAGGTGAGCTGGCTTTTAGTCACTGTGTCCCTTTCAGAGTGAACGCTCCAAAGAAGGACACAAAACCCGGCACCTTTGTTGCAAATCTGATACGATCTCAGAAACTGGCAAATAGCTGGGTCGACTTCTACGGCCATTTTGTTTAGCTATCTGAGATTCGGGACAGCCGCTGAAAAGATCTGAAACCTTCGTCTTCGAGGGTTTGTGCGAAAGAGACTTATGTCAGTGAGATAAAACACCGCAACTGCCACTCAAGAGTACAAAGTGATTCAGCATCAATGTTTGTGGGGTTGCTCACAAGTTTTTTTCTCTGTTCAGTTTTTTCTTCCCCAAATTTTTGTATTTGCACATTTTGTCAAAAATGTCTAGTTTATATTATTTTCTTTCTGCAATGTTCCTCAACTGGTAGATCTGTCACTCATTCTTGGTGCTTCAGAATCAACCTCCATTTTTTTTTTTTTACGTTTCCCATTGACAATTCAGAAATGACAATTCTGTCAACCAGTAAAAATAGCCTGGAATATTCACATAAATTATGTTCCAAACCTATAAAATGGAAACATGAGTATTGTGGTTAACTGAACCAAACTAGGATGTCAACTAAAACTACTTTGACTTCCTGTTCAGGGATGCTAAGGCCTGTGTTGTCCACGGTGGTGAGCTGAAGGATATGACCTCAGAGCAACTGGATGACATCCTCAAGCACCACACCGAGATTGTCTTTGCCAGAACCTCCCCGCAACAGAAGCTAATCATTGTGGAGGGTTGCCAGCGACAGGTCAGACATTGTCGTACGTACGCGTGACAACAATTCATGCAAAGTTGTTGACAGCTCTTGTCGTTCGCTCGTCGCCATACAGGGAGCCATCGTTGCCGTGACCGGCGACGGCGTCAACGACTCTCCGGCTCTGAAGAAAGCCGACATCGGCGTCGCCATGGGGATTGCCGGATCGGACGTCTCCAAGCAGGCGGCTGACATGATCCTGCTGGATGACAACTTCGCTTCCATTGTTACTGGAGTTGAAGAAGGTACTGTGGCGTTTTTAAGACAACCTATCTAAATTTAACTCCTTTCTTATCGAGTAATATTTGTGCTTGTATTACTTTGGTCAGGCCGCCTGATCTTTGACAACTTGAAGAAGTCCATCGCCTACACACTAACCAGCAACATCCCTGAGATTTCGCCTTTCCTCCTCTTTATTATTGCCAATATCCCTCTGCCTCTGGGAACCGTCACCATCCTCTGTATTGACCTGGGAACCGACATGGTGGGTGTCGAATATCTTTCGGTCAACTTTGGTCACAATGCCTTGGCGTTTGTGCCCAGATAAGTAACATTGTTCCCAACCCGACAGGTCCCGGCTATCTCACTGGCTTACGAAGCAGCTGAGAGCGATATCATGAAGAGGCAGCCCAGAAACCCCAAAACAGACAAACTGGTGAACGAGAGGCTCATCAGCATTGCCTACGGACAAATCGGTACATTTATTATCAATGCCCAGCTTGCCCGTCCCAGACAGGAAGCTCACCTGCAGTGTTTTTTTATCGCAGTTCTTTAGTTGAGTACTCTTGATCCTCCACTAGGTATGATGCAAGCCACAGCGGGCTTCTTCACATACTTTGTGATCTTGGCCGAAAACGGCTTCCTGCCGATGGACTTACTTGGCATTCGAGTTCTCTGGGATGACAAATATGTAAATGACCTGGAGGACAGCTACGGACAGCAATGGGTCAGTGGTTCTCATAGAAGGCAGCGCCTAAAATGACAAATGTGGTCAGAAAGAGGCTAAACAATTTTTTTATATGATTTTTTTATCCAGACATATGAGCGTAGGAAGATTATCGAGTTCACCTGCCACACGTCCTTTTTCGCAAGTATCGTCATTGTGCAATGGGCCGATTTGATCATCTGCAAGACAAGGAGGAACTCTATCCTGCAGCAAGGCATGAAGTACGTTCATGGTGGTGTGATGGAACCGAGATGTTTCATCTGGGAAAAAAAAAACTTGTAGCATCAACAGCACAAAATCAAACATGGGAAATAACTGTTGATTGTTTTTGATCTTAGGAACCGCATCCTTATCTTTGGACTGTTTGAAGAGACAGCCCTGGCTGCTTTCCTGTCATACTGCCCTGGCATGGACGTTGCCCTAAGAATGTACCCACTCAAGTGAGTAAATATGCACAATCATTGCCCATCCATCCATCCATCCATCCATCCATCCATCCATCCATCCATCCATCCATCCACCCACCTACCCACCCACCCCTAACCCATCCATCCAACCCTAATCAATCCATCCATCCATCCATCCATCCATCCATCCATCCATCCATCCATCCATCCATCCATCCATCCCCCACCTACCCACCTACCCACCCCTAACCCATCCATCCATCCATCCATCCACCCTAACTTCTCTGCCTTCCTGTTCCATGACCTCAGGCCGACTTGGTGGTTCTGCGCCTTCCCCTATTCACTGCTTATCTTCCTCTATGATGAAGCAAGAAGATACATTCTCAGACGCAACCCAGGCGGTAAGACTATTTATCCTCTTCTATCTGCACGCACTTTAATAGCATTCCACACATTTAGCAAAGAAGCGAGGTTATAGTTTGTCATCCTCTCTTGGTAGCAAGACGAAGGGTAGTTTTTATAATGCTCTGAAAGAGCGAGGAGCTACTTTTCCTACTGGACTGACATCAGCATTCAGAACGAGGCTGACCCAATATGTGCATGCATTTATATCATTCAATGCCTCAATGCGGGTCAGCGAGCCGCGGCAGATGGTGGGGTCCTTGTGGGATTTGAACTCTCAACTCAGCCATTGGTGATGCTTGAATCTACCCACCGCCTGAGCAAAACTCGTAGAACCTGTATGCGGGAAGAACCTGTGTGCGGGCTTAGGAGAATGCAGCTGTGTTTTGAGTGTGTGTGTTTGTGTGTGTGTGTACTCCATCTGAGCCTTGCAACATACATGGGTGAGTGCTGCTCATCCATGTTGAACAATGTGACTCTGTCACAATTGCACCCAAAGCATATCTGGCACAGCTTAACATTCATACAGGTTAAAACGTTTGCTATGTAAGAGGCTCAACAAAATTTGATTTTTTTTAACTCGAGGATGTCGTCATTAACTCGGGGATTCACGCAACATTCGCTAATCTTTTCTGAACTGTAACAGTAATGGCTGCCACATTCACAATAAGATGATGCTGATATATACTGTATTTTTTTTTTATAGAAACCAGGAGTGAGCTTTTTTTTCAAACTGTTGAATTGCTTTTCAAGACCCATACGAAAATCAATAACGTACTTATTTATTTTTTATTATGAGGTAGCCGTACTTTATGCACACCTGAAGGAAATAACTTCTCGATTTTTATTTTATTAATCTGTTTTTGCTATAATGTGATCACATTTATTGATATGACATCATAATTCCTAATATCAGCCCCATAATTACCTGGTCGATAATTATCGTGCATCCATGGAGAATCCTCTCTGAACGACTCTCTGGCAAAGAGGCTAATTGTGTCTCCTTTGATTTCCAGGTTGGGTGGAGCAGGAGACGTACTACTGAGCCAGAGTTGAACGTTATGTACTGCCATGTTACATACTAGTATGAGGCAACACACAGATTCCATCAATAAATTAATTTCTTGATTACATGTCAATAAACAACACTCAACTATTATGTAACAAGGCTACTTGAGACTTATTTATGCTTTTATTTGTGCTTGATCTGTCATGTGGAAACTGCACCAGCAAATAGATTTTCAGCCTCCTGGAATTGTCCGCAAAGTTAGAGCTCAGCAAACAGAGTATTTAAACGAAACATTAACTGAGTGAGATTCTGCTAGTCCACTAATCATTCCATCTGTCAATCGTGTCAGCGTTATCTAGCACGACCAGAAAGAGTAAGAGTATGTCAGAGCATTGTGTGTGTGTGTCCATTATCTCAAGAGCCTGTGTTTGCAAAAGGGTCACACTGTTGAACATTGATGCAACGAGGCCCTCAGTGAAAATGAACAGAGACGCAACCATCGACTCTCTGTTTACCTTGGTCATCATTAAGGATCCTTCACTCCTCTCGTCTGTGTAGCCTTTGCATGTTCATGCATACTGACAGGGAAATGATTGCAACTTGAGAGTCTGGATAATAATAAGAAAATAATAAGAATAAAATAATAAGAATAATATCAAGGGAAGGGTGATCGTTTTTGTAATCAGTTATGAAAGGCAGTGGTTGACATATGCAGCTAAATGGTGTTTTTTTTGGGGTTTTTTTTCAATACTTTAGTGACAAAAATTCACCACTAGCTCCAAAAAGAAATATTCTAATTCAAGATTCTGAAAAAGAAACGGTGTCGGTTTTAGTAGAAGTTTGTAGCCTAATGGTGAATAACTGAGGAGACTCAACAATGATGCCTAGTGGTGCCAGACAACCCCCTGAGGCAACATTTTAGCAGTCTGTGCCATAAAAGAAACATTAAAAAAAAAGACGGATAGAAGAAAATAATGGCCTCAGTTTGGCTGCGGATGTGTTTTTGTTGATGCTTTGCTACAAATATTCCTGACAAATTCTCATGCCAATAAACAATTCAACTATGGGGGGCGGAGAGAGGGAGAGAAAGAGAGAAAAGGAGAGAGAGCGACCAGGTCGACATTATCATGCCTTCATCCTCCGTTCACAAGCACCAGAACGTGCCTGTTGCTATGGCAACTCATTTGAGAACCCCCCCCCCCCCTTTCAGACTCTCTCCTTCCAACATCTAAATAAAATCTATGCTATTTATAGAGCAAAACTAACAACACGCAAGCGACACCGATCGCACATGCGAGGATGCAAACGCAAAACGAAAATAAGAGCTCACAAACACGCGCACGTGCACGCGCACAGAGCTGCTGCTGCGCACCAATCTGTGCCTTCAGTCCACCAGGGCTTTTGTTTGGTCATTTGGTGATTTAGGAAGTTTGAAGTTTCCAGTGTCCCAAGCTTCATTGTGAAGTCCACGGCGAAGTATCAGAAACACAGTCCGTTTCAGAAAAAGCTGAACAGCGGGCTACTGTGCGCGCGCGCGCGCTCCAACACAAGGCAACAAGAAATGGGCCACCAGGCTCTGCTTGCATAGTTTGTCAGCGGTATTGGCTGCAGTGTGTTTTAATCTCTAACCAATTGGATCTCAGGAAGGGTGACAAAAGTGGACTGAACATACTGAAGCCAGCATAGCGCTCCCAACCGAGGCAGCGAGCCAGAGAATCCTGTTTGAAGAAACAATGAGCAGGGGCTCCACTTGTCAGGGGAGGAGAACCGCGGATATGCCAAGTGGGCCCCACATCCAAAAGGGGCCAATCCATGTGTGCGTGCGTGTGTGTGTGTATGACAAATTCCGTTCGATGCCACTTTTTCGTGTCACAAAAGAGAAAATTGCTCATCAACGTGTGAATGAGAATTTGGAAACAAGCAAGCTGGCTGCACGCAAAGCGCCATGCACACCAGCTGTCAAACCGGGTGAGGTGTGGATGAATCAGTCACTGTGTGTGGTAGGTGCGCACACGATGACTCTAAACATATTTTTACATACATTACGTGTTTGCAAATACATACAAAAAAAGTGAATTACTTCTACTTGAGTGCATTGTTTTCCTCATCCATGATAAATAAAGTCTATTCTGATTGCAAGGCAAGCTGAAAAAAAAAAGGATATGGATAGATAGAGATAGATTAGAGCAAGAAAAACGCCCAATAAATGAGGACGCCCCGCCCTCATCCGTGGGGTTGTCATGGCAAGGAGCATGACGTCACAATGGAAGGAACGCCGTCTATAAGTATGGGACATTGAGCGCGGCCGCTTTCGAGCTCGCAGAGAGGAGCAACACGTGCAGAGCATTTGGAGGGAAAATTGCATGATTTTAATTTATTTTAATGTGTTTCACTGAATTTTATTTTAAGGTGGATTTCTCCGTGTGAATTTTTATTTAAGAGGGAAGATTTATCTCATCAGCCATGGGAAGAGGAGTGAGTAGTGCAAATCTTTTTTTTCTCCCCTCCCCTGAATCCAAAAGATGCATTCAAACAAGTGGTTATCAATTAACGCCCAATATTGCCATTAGTCGAGCGACGATCTTGTTGATTTTTTTTTTTTTTGTGTCCAGACACTTCCGTGTTGTTTTCATCGCCTCGCAGCGTTTAACATAATTTTGCATCACGAAGCGCTCATGTTGCGTAACGGGGATGTGGCTGAATACTGATGCTGAGCAACTTTGGCTTTCTGTTTATTTCTCCGTGCCAGAAATATTCTGATTCTTTAAGCGTTGCATATTTGGCGCAGCTGTTATTTTCTAATGGGAGGGACGTGCTCACCTTTTTATTGCCCAACTTTATGTAAAGTCCCATCTGCGCATCTCAGATATTTTACTCGTGCTCATCCTCACAATATGAAATGTTTGACATCGTTTTGTTGACATTTGATTTCCATTGAGAGGGTAGCGATGGACTCTGTCTACCTGTTCGCTCAACATTGTTTTTGATGAAGTTGCTGTGGAAGTGTCGAGCTCTGCCACACCCCACCACGCTGCGCACCACTGAAACTCATTATCGATTCAGCCCGAGGGATGTGGAGGTGCTTGAGGAGAAAAAAAAACAAGGGGAGCTGTCGACCAGATTGGCGTCTTTAAGCCTCCCCTCCCTTTTCTTCTTCCTGGTCTCTCTGCATGATGCTCCCGCAAATTTGTATTTGCTCCGATCTTGGCCAATAGCTGCTGGTATTTTTTCTTGGTTCCCATAGTTGCTGAAAGGCAAACCCTGCCCCCCCCCCCCCCCCCCCCCATCCTCATCCCCACAGTCTCTTCACCTCGGTTTTCTCAAATAGCTGCCACACGTGGAAAAGATGATCGGTGCCGCTCGGCTCTCCTGGTGTGAAGAGGCAGGTGGTCAGAGCCAGAGGAGAGGATTGTTGTTTCTAGGACCTCTCCATGTTGGAGATGATACTCGCCTGAGCTTTTTCTTTTGTTTCCCCCCACATCTGCCTCAAGTTGTAATAAACAGATGAGCTGAGAAGGAGTTGATGAGGAGTGTGTGGCGATGTAAGGAGACAACCAGTTACCGCATTGCCGCCATGGAAAGATCCGATAAAAGGGCTGCCCTACTTTGATTTTATGCACGCTGTGAGATTGATTATTTGAAAAATGAGGTGAGAGCTAAAATGCAGATAACATGATTTATTTTCAGAATTGTCATTTTGACTTGATAAACATGAGTTTGGATTTACAAGAAACCACCACGCCTGAGGAAAAACAATAAATCAGCTTGACCTCATGTCTCGTCACACAATCACTGCTTAACAAAAAAAATACAAATTCAAACCGATAACATCAAATTAGAGGCGGATGACTGCGGTTTTATTTAGTTGATCCCCTCAGGTCATTATTACTGTCAAATCATAAAGACTGTTTTTATAAATAAGAAACAAATGAAAATGTCAAACTTTGTCAAAATTTTCATTCCCTTTTTTTTTTTTAAAGTCCTTTTCTTCAGAGGTTGAATACAATATCTCCCTCTACTGCGACAAGCTGCAATTAGATGCTCATATGTTGTCGGCTCTCTCTTGGATCATGACAAGCACCTTTGATTGAGATGCCCTGTTGTTCTTTTGTGGAGATGTCATTTTCAACATCACAAACATGTGCACCATACAAGAGCCTTGGAAATAATCACTTCAAGATTGTCGAAGCGCCTTTTGTTTCATCCGAATCTTAATCTGGCTATTCTATGACCAGCATGTCGCAGCCCATCAACGAGAAGTGTGTTTTTGAGCAGACATTAGTGACCCCTGACCTTCCTTGTACTTTTCTGGATGACTGGACACAATGTTCCCGACTGCAGAAAGTCTTCCCCCTAGATAAAGTTGGCCGGACGGCGTGGAGCGATTCCACAAGATTCTGCGCTCTTGACTTTAATCTTTGAGGCTCTTATTGGACCGAAAAGCAGCTTTGATTCAATTTGAAGACATTACGGCCCATCGAATTGGCTGAGCGCTTGTTATTTTTCGCCACTGATCCAGCATTTAGTCTCGTCCGAAGGGGCACCCTAACTACACGATTACCTCCATTGTTTTTCATTCTTTTTCTACCTGATCAGTCTGCCCACACAACTCCCCAGGGGGTTTAACATTCCTTCCACTTTGCAGTCATTGTAAGTTCAGCACAACTTTTTTTTTCTCATCTGTGACTGTCCACACACTCCTCTGTCCCCCTCCTGCTGTGTCCTACGTGCCGCCTCGCTCTGACTTTCCCATCTCTCTCAGCCAAGAGCGAGTTGGAAAAAGCGTGGGAAAAGGGGACCGTTTTTTCTTTGCTTCATTCATAGTCCTTGACCGTCAATGAAATGCCGGCTGATGGCAAGAAGATTTTGGAGGTTGGTTTCTATGGTACGACGTGGCTGGTTTGAAAGCTCGGCTCGTGTAAATCTCGTTGCCGTCAAGCTGCCCGTCCAACAACAAGGACCATCGATTCATCCGGCCTCTTTTGTTTTGAATGCACGGTAGTGAAAGTTGCACAGGACGTGAGGTGAGTGTCAAAACTCGGTGCACTTGTCTTCTTTCTGAAGGGCTGAAGGGAAGTAGAAGGGGGAGGGGTTAACACATGTGGTGGACTTGGCCATTTGCATCTCTCCAGAGGCGTGGCTTTGGTCACCGATGGCAACCGGGCAAAGTCCCAGCAGCGCGTGCGCGTTGCCGTGTTCGCTCACATTGTTCAGCACAGCTGAATGAACAGCTCAGGTATCTGATGTCAGTAAGGTCCATTCATGGGAATTCTGCTTGCATATGGAGGGATTGTTATTTTTGTTTGTATGATTGCCATGTGAGATTTTTTTTTGGGATTATTTTTTTGTTTTTGTAAAGCACTTCGTTCCGGTGAAAGCACTATCTAAATAAAGATGTATTTGATAAGATATGTGATGAATTTTTTTTTTCTCGAACGTATGCGCTCATTAATAAGAAAAATGTCCAGAAAATGATCAAATATTGCACACGGGTTAAAAAAGTCATTTTATTTCCCTCCGAGACAAATGTGCAAATCTATAACTTAAGGCATCATTCATCCTTGTAAAAGCACTGGTGGCAAACACGTGGCCAGCGGGCCGTACCCAGCCCGCCACATCATTTATAGTGGCCCATTAAAGCAAGTGGTGTTTTTAGTTTATGGTTCTTTTCAGGTTGGCAGAAAATCTGCATCAAAATTGCAGTTTTTGTTCACTTTACAATATTTTTTTTTTTGCCAAACACATTAATTTATTTGCATGATTTTTTTAAAATTTTGATTTAAATTTGTTGTTAGAAAAGTATATAATAAAGAATTTGAAAAACAAATTGAAAAAAAAAAATTCACATGCCGCCAGAAAAGCCCTCAGAGGGAAAGAAACCATGACTTTGATTTGGCCTGTGATGTCCAAAGGGTATTATCTATTTCTCAACATCACTGACTATAACTACTTTTATTGACACAAATCAATTTTTGTAGACACTGAACCTGTTAGAAATCAACCAGTTTCAGCATCTGAACTGCTGTGGGATTATTTATCTAAAGCCAGATGGCCCCTGAGGACCCTTTCGATGTCCAGAGGCTAAGATCTGACCGTAGTGATGCAGGACCAGTGTTTTCCCAGCTTAGCTAACCGGGGGGTGAAGGGGTTAGGGTGCATGCAATAATAACATGTGCTGAGATCACACACTCTGTTCCAACAACTCCCTGGGAAACTTTTGGAAACATTATTAGTTTACATATTTCCATGACCAAGGACGTGTGCGGGATTTAGTGTTAAAACTCAAGTGCAAAATATCGCAAGGAAGGTGAATGCTTCGCTAGGTGAACAAATGGTTCGTAAGCAGTCACGTGCACTTTCTCCGCTAACATGCTAGTGCCTCTCATCCCCTTTGAATTATAGATGAGCCTTAACTGCTAATTGGCGTTGGCTTGTCGTGATATTGCTGTAGCGACTGGAAAGTGTCTCTTAGGTGGATTTCAAATTAAGAGTGACGTCACCGGCAGGCACCGCAGGCTCACGCTCATCCACAGTCTTGATGTCTTCTTGATGTCTTCTGCTTTATGGCAAGTTGCTCACACACTTTCTTTCCACTGCCCCTTTGTGATTCCAGGAAGGACGAGAGCAGTATGAGCTGGCGGCCACCTCCGAGCAGGGAGGCAAGAAGAAGGGAAAGGGCAAGAAGAAGGAGAAAGACATGGATGAACTCAAAAAGGAAGTGGACATGGTGAGTGTGTAATTGAGCCAAGGAATCTCTGGACAGTTTCTATGGAGACTCCGTCCTCACCGGCCAAGACCATTTGGAACGTTTTCAGCCAATAAAAAAAGCCTTTTTTTTTGTTTTGTTTGCAGGATGATCACAAGCTGACTCTGGATGAGCTGAATCGCAAATATGGAACAGATTTGAGCAATGTAAGATGTGCGACCTTCCACTTGATTTCAAGTTGCACCTCCTCTGCTTCCGCGTCATTGATATGTGCCAGAGCTGAGAAAAGGATAAAGCCATAAAACGACGGCAGGTCCAGCCGCCGAAATGATGGAGTGAAAAATTGGTGAAGGGTTCTTCAACACACTGAGTGATGCGGCACATATTTATTGATTATTTATTTATTCATTTGTATTTATTATGGATGGATATACATTTTTAGATTTATTACTATGCAATGTTAATCTAAAACAAATTTTACATTTGGGACAATTTGCATTTATGCATCCCGACCACCAGCCTGCCTAATTGTGTTCGCCCCAGCTAGAGTTTTTGTTCATGCAAATGTTCTCCGGCTCATGCAGTGAAGATCAAGCAGAATAGTTAATCAGTGCCTTTAAACGTGGGGTCTTCAGGCTCTGCATGTGTGTGCAGTGCTAATGAATCATGAATTATTTATTAGCCATAGAAAACACCCTCTGCCCTGATTTTTTTGGGGGGGGGTTTGGTGACCCTATTTTATCATCTCCCTCTACATTTTTCTATGCGCTCATGAAGGGGATGACCCTTTTCTGTCGCTAGGTAAATCATCTTTGGTCTCCCTGGATATACATTTGTGTGTTCACACTGAGCTAGTTGAGTTCTTTATGGTTGTTTACAGAAGAGGACGAAGCATAGTGACGTTTATGCTTTCTAACTTGACTCGTCTTCGTGCCTCATTAGGGTTTGACTAATGCCAAGGCGGCTGAGAATCTGGCCCGAGATGGTCCCAATGCCCTCACACCTCCCCCCACCACCCCAGAGTGGGTCAAGTTCTGTAAACAGGTAACATCTTGCTTCAAACGTGCTTGGACTTTACGTCCTAGTTTAGTTAAAAAATAATGCATCCATTTTTTTCATGACTTGGCTTCATGCAGATGTTTGGAGGTTTCTCCATGCTCCTGTGGACCGGGGCCGTCCTTTGCTTCCTGGCTTACGGTATCCAGGCCGCCATGGAGGATGACCCGGCCAATGATAATGTAATGAAAGCATGAAAGCATTTCTATTGTTGTTGTGGTGTGGAAGTCTTGATGTCAAAAATATTTTGCAGTTGTACTTGGGTGTTGTGCTCTCTGCTGTCGTCATCATCACTGGTTGCTTCTCCTACTATCAAGAGGCCAAGAGCTCAAAGATCATGGACTCCTTCAAAAACCTGGTCCCTCAGGTGGGTTTTTATTTCTTGTCTTATTTTCCACAGTCTCTCTTAAATCTTCCAAATCTCTCATAATTGACTGAGTCTGTCATGTGTGTCTGAAAGCAAGCACTGGTTGTCCGCGATGGTGAAAAGAAGAACATTAATGCAGAAGAAGTAGTCGTTGGCGATTTAGTCGAGGTGAAAGGCGGTGACCGCATTCCTGCCGACCTGCGAATCATTTCCGCCCATGGCTGCAAGGTAAAAAGAGGGACAGCAGAAATGTGGAATTAACTCCTCATTCACAGGCAATGTGACGATTCTCAGGTGGACAACTCTTCTCTGACGGGGGAATCGGAGCCGCAGACACGTACTCCAGATTTCTCCAATGAGAACCCGCTAGAGACCAGGAACATTGCTTTCTTCTCCACCAACTGTGTCGAAGGTATGTCGGAAGGTTACGTCAAGCAATAAACGCTCCAAAGCACGGAAACTTGAACTTTGTTCACGTCGACAGGAACTGCTCGAGGCATTGTGATCAGCACCGGTGACCGGACTGTCATGGGTCGCATCGCCACGCTTGCGTCAGGACTCGAAGTTGGGCGCACTCCCATCTCCATTGAGATTGAGCACTTCATCCAACTCATCACTGGCGTAGCCGTCTTCCTGGGCGTCTCCTTCTTTGTGCTATCTCTCATTCTGGGGTACTCATGGTTGGAAGCCGTCATCTTCCTCATTGGCATCATCGTGGCCAACGTGCCGGAGGGTCTTTTGGCTACCGTCACTGTGAGTCCCAAGCCTTTGCCCGACCTTAGTGGGCTCTCTCTCGCATCTAATCGGCTTCTTGTCTTTAGGTATGTCTGACTCTGACTGCCAAGCGTATGGCCAAGAAGAACTGCTTGGTGAAGAATCTGGAAGCCGTCGAGACTCTGGGCTCCACCTCCACCATCTGCTCAGACAAGACTGGCACCTTGACCCAAAACAGGATGACGGTTGCCCACATGTGGTTTGACAACCAGATCCATGAGGCGGACACGACTGAGAACCAAAGCGGGACATCCTTTGACAAGAGCTCCGCCACCTGGGCTGCCCTGGCCAGAATCGCCGGACTCTGTAACCGTGCTGTCTTCCTGGCAGAGCAGAGCAACATTCCCATCCTAAAGGTTTCATTTCATTGTTAGCTCAAAATGGCAACGTATCAATGATGCCTATTCATGAGGGATATAATTATGTTCTCCGACAAATATACACAGCTTGCTCTTTTATTTTGGCGGCAATTAAGAGATACTGATTTAGAACTGCCGACTTAGCGTAGCAAACAATGTTCTCGCCACTGTTTATTTTTCTTGGCTTCACTTCTGTCTCATAACAGACCTAAGATTAGTACTCCAACCATGTGTGTTTGCTACTTTCATTCTCCCCGGTGGATAAGACAGTAAAGAAATAAGCCCATAGGCTTTCCTTTCTTTATGGACGTTTAGCCTTTCCGAAAGGCAAACTGAACGGCTTGCACTCGGGGCTAACGGGAGGTGCTCAATGGTTTTTCCTCTAGAGAGATGTGGCTGGTGATGCTTCAGAGTCTGCCCTTCTGAAATGTATTGAGCTCTGCTGTGGATCCGTCCAAGAAATGAGGGAGAAAAATAGCAAGATTGCAGAGATTCCTTTCAACTCCACCAACAAGTACCAGGTACCGTCCGAAAAAGAATAACAATTAGAAGATTAGAAGAGCCTAAACGGTGACACGTTTGTTTCCCAGCTTTCCATCCACAAGAATATCCCAACTGAAAATGAGTCCAGCCATCTGCTGGTTATGAAAGGTGCCCCTGAGAGGATTTTGGACCGTTGCTCTTCCATCATGATCCAGGGCAAAGAGCAACCTCTGGATGACGAGATGAAGGACGCCTTCCAGAATGCCTACCTCGAATTGGGAGGTTTGGGAGAGAGAGTGCTCGGTAAGGATCAGTGGAAGTTTGCTCAACTCATCGTGCAGTTGAAAGACTCATGACCATTTTTTTGGTAGGTTTCTGCCATTTTAATTTGCCCGATGAGCAGTTCCCGGAAGGCTTTGCTTTCGACACCGATGAGGTCAACTTCCCCACTGAGAAGCTGTGCTTCATCGGCCTCATATCCATGATTGACCCGCCTCGAGCAGCTGTGCCAGATGCCGTCGGCAAATGCAGGAGCGCTGGAATCAAGGTTCGCTTTCATTGCTCACTTACTACCGATAAAGCTTTCTCAATATAATTCAAAGTTAACTCGAGGCTTTAATTTCAGGTGATCATGGTGACGGGGGATCATCCAATCACAGCTAAGGCCATCGCTAAGGGTGTCGGCATCATTTCTGAAGGCAATGAGACTGTGGAGGATATTGCTGCTCGTCTCAACATTCCAATCAATGAAGTCAACCCGAGGTACTGATTGAGGGAAATTACTATATTTGATCAGTTGTAGTGCCAGAAGGTTGTCATCTTTTCAATCACAACTGAAAAGAAAGTGACCTAAAATTTGCTTCAGGGATGCTAAAGCCTGTGTTGTCCATGGAGGAGACCTAAAAGACTTGAGCTCAGAGCAGCTTGATGACATCCTGAAGTACCACACCGAGATTGTCTTTGCCAGAACCTCCCCGCAACAGAAGCTAATCATTGTGGAGGGCTGCCAGCGACAGGTCAGACATTCAGTCGTACGCGTAACAATTCTCGCTAAGGTGCCGACAGCTCCTATCGTTCGCTCGTCGCCATACAGGGAGCCATCGTTGCCGTGACGGGGGACGGCGTCAACGACTCTCCGGCTCTGAAGAAGGCCGACATCGGCGTCGCCATGGGAATTGCCGGATCGGACGTCTCCAAGCAGGCGGCTGACATGATCCTGCTGGATGACAACTTTGCTTCCATTGTTACGGGGGTTGAAGAAGGTAACGTTGCCTCTGAACTGTTTGTGCCAAACATTCTTATTAGCGCCATTGACATGTTTTTGTCCTACTCATCAGGGCGTTTGATTTTTGACAACTTGAAGAAGTCCATCGCTTACACTCTGACCAGTAACATTCCTGAGATCACCCCCTTCCTCCTCTTCATTATTGCCAGCATCCCTCTACCTCTGGGTACCGTCACCATCCTTTGTATCGACCTGGGAACTGACATGGTGGGTGTCTGACATCAAGCGGTGTCGTGTCTGTGACTTAGCATAGCTAAATATCGTATACCGCCTTTCAGGTTCCTGCCATCTCACTGGCTTATGAAGCAGCTGAGAGCGACATCATGAAGAGGCAACCCAGAAATCCCAAAACTGACAAACTGGTGAATGAGCGACTCATCAGCATCGCCTACGGACAGATCGGTAAATGTCAAACCAAGGATCTCCACTGTGTCCTTGAGATTTTTTTTCTGGTGGTTAAGTATCTAGGTCTTCTGGAATAAATAGACGTGAAACATAAACCAGGAACAAGCTCACGCTGAAAGAGAACCATGCGTTTGAGTTATGAGACATCAGTGTTATGTTCCGTAATGAAGCCAGGAATAGCTTTGACCTGCTTGATTGAGTGGCCTAAACTATAAAAAAATAAATACAAACACACAATAGGACTGTGGAGTCATCATATTATTTTATGAAAATAATTTAGTGTATTTTCATGTTTAAACAATTACCCCGAATGGACAAGTCCACTGTTCTTCATCTCGTCGCTATCTCGTAATTTATCGACTGGAGGATTTAGGATTGTTTTCAACTTAACGTCACAATGGATCCATTGACTCGGTTATCTGTAGAATGACAAATGTTTTGTCTAAATTTGTTCTAAGGAACTCCAGACTAATGGCTGAATAGAATTAGGTATTGATCTCAAATTTAGTTTCAAGCTCTGTCGCCATCAGAGGTTTCTGAAGTATTTTCCTCGTGACAATGAGGTAATGTCGTCGTTCTCCAATCATGTTGACCCTCGCAGGCATGATCCAGGCCCTTGCGGGTTTCTTCACCTACTTTGTGATCTTGGCCGAGAACGGCTTTCTGCCTCGCACATTGTTGGGCATCCGTGTGTCCTGGGACAACAAGTACTGCAACGATTTGGAAGACAGTTACGGGCAGCAATGGGTACGTCCAATCACATTCGCACGGTGACCTCCGACATTGCCCGTCGTCATTTTGCCGCCTGTGTGTGTGTGCGCAGACGTACGAGCAGAGAAAGATCGTCGAGTTCACCTGCCACACCGCCTTCTTTGCCAGCATCGTCATCGTACAGTGGGCTGATCTGATCATCTGCAAGACCAGGAGGAACTCTGTCTTCCAGCAGGGAATGAGGTTAGTGGAATACTTCAAACAAGAAACCACTTGAACATGAGAACGTCAATCTTCTTTTACATCATACAGGAACAAGATCTTGATCTTTGGGCTGTTTGAGGAGACTGCCCTGGCTGCCTTACTCTCCTACTGCCCCGGCATGGATGTGGCTCTAAGAATGTACCCTCTCAGGTGAACGGGATGCCAAAGACTCACGACGTTCCCGCCTCGCAACGCAGTATCTGATTTCTTTGTGTATGTTTGTTCCAGGGTCAACTGGTGGTTCTGCGCATTCCCATACTCCCTGCTCATCTTTATCTATGACGAAATCCGCAAGCTGATCATCAGACGCAGCCCAGGAGGTGAGCTGAGGAACCGTGCCTTGCTTATCTTGTGTTCCATCATCCTTGTGCTCGCTTCTGCGAGCTCATGTTAAGTTGAAGAAACTACGACATTGCAACCCGGTAATATGTCCTCCTGTGTTTCCAGGTTGGGTGGAACAAGAGACCTACTATTGAAGACCCCATGAGCACGTCAGCTCCTATTTTCTCCTCCAACCCCCATCGTTGCATGAATATTGTCTTGCTGCTCGGAATAAAATTTTAACCTCTGTGGGGGGGAGAAAAAAAAAAATCCCCCATTGAAACATGTTTTTATATTAGTGAATGCTTGATACTACTATTATAGACACACTGAGATGGAATGTGCTGATGATATATGATAAACGCTAATAATGACATGAACACTGAACGTTGACTGACTATGCGTGCCTTGTTTCTGAAACAGGACCAATTTTATACATGTTTTTAACAGTTATCAATGTTCAATAAAATACGCTTGAGTCAGGTCCTACATGTTTCCTGTTCTTCTGATTGAACTGGTGTCATTTTTTTGGTCATGTTCATACTTCACCTGATTTATTTTCCGACGAAGAATAAGATAAGAATATATACATGCATATAAACAACATTTTGGGCATAATTGGGGTCAAGTTAGGAACGTTCTCGTCGTGACCCTGTTAATCAGTAAAGAGACCAATCCTAACATTGCACACCAGGACAGTCCAACCGGTTGCGATCTTGTGGGTGGTAAAACGATAAACCCTCGGCCAACTGATAACTTGGTGGAGAGGGCGCCCAGACCATCAAGCATTTCTTCCGAGAATGTGAATCGGAACACCCTGGAATGGTTGGCTGTTTGGCATGACAAGCTATAATTTATTTATTTATTTATTTATTTATTTATTTATTTATTTATTTAATCACACTTGAGAACTTCCCAAAATCAAAGGATAATATTTTTGATATATTTAACTATGGCATTATTGGCAGCATTCATTTATTGATCATTTGGACTGAATATTTTTTTCTCATGACGCTGCAAATTACGTGCATCATAGTCACTGAACGTTAACATGTGACATGTATGTGCGTAACAAATATTGGGAACGTATCACTTACTAATCAACGGGGCGGTGGGCGGGGCCGGTTAAGTGATTGGTTGAATTGCAAAGTACGCTGCGTCAGACTCGAACTTATCACCCCGAATGTCACTTGGTTGGAAAGAAGGAAGTAATGAAGCCGTCGCCCCATTTTGACAGAATTGCAGACGACCATGCAGTATTTTCCAAGAAAATCTAAATATATACACTAAAAAGGTATGGAGTCAAGTGATGTAAACCTGTGGTTGTACTGTGCAGTGACGTTGAACAAACTGACAACCCACTTGACCGTGCATGCCGAACGCAAATGAGAGGTGTCATACTATAAGACGCACCATCAGCTTTAGGAGGTGCAGTTTCACACTACTGCAAACTACAAACATAATCATCAGGATATCAAATTGCCCTATCTCAGAAAGAGACGGAGTGCCAATCAAATCAACATTATTGTAATTCTAAAGCCAGAATTGATGGCACAGCAGTTGGTTGAATCCGGATCGGCCGTTGTACTTGTAGTTTGTTACTGTAGAACGATTCAAGGCAATGGAGACGAGTGTGTACCAGACAGATCGACTGCCCTCAAAATGAATTGTAATTGGCCTGCAAGTGAATGTTGACAGCTGTCTCTCATCCCAAAGAAACATCCTAGAGCTATTTGGCTTGAACTCAAGTGGCCTGGGAGCTCATTAGAAGGATGTAAAGTGTTTGATGTGTTGCTGGTTGCAGTGTGTCAGCCCCTTGCAAATAATGTTGTTGTGGTAATATACCTCAATATTATATTTGTGGTATTGCTACAGCACTACACTTGACCATTTTTCAATTTTTATGTTGCAACTAAATCCTTTTTATGACCGTATTGGTATTTCAAAAAATATATACGAGATAGTTCTGAAAAGTTCTGGGACTAGCTGTTGTCACTTCAGATATATTCCAAACCCAAACCATGACCCCGTGGCTCCTACGCTTGCGTGCTGTCTCCGGCCCCAGTGTCTCTGGGTTGCCTACGAGGTCTCGCTCAGTGTGGAGAGGCTTAGTTTGTTGTGACAGATGTCATATAAGCTGGTGAGAAAACGCCTAACACAGGATGGATAGAATCAGAGAGAGTTCTCAAATCTGACCAAAGGTAGCCTATGTCCAAAAGTAGATGACATGCATGCTCCCGAGTGTTGAGTTCAACCAAATCCAGCTACTACAATACTTTGTGCTCAAATTGTCACTTAAAAAAAACCATCGTATTTTGGTGTGAATGATGATACTGTTTGGCATGACATGTTGATTTAAATGAAATAACTGGTAAGTGAACCAAACCAATAAAATAATAATAATAATAATATTCTATACTCTATATATTCTATAACAATCAAATTGGGAAACAATAATATGGCAGTACTGCATGTAACAAGACAAAAAATACTGCTACAATATTTTCTTTCTATTTTTATAATATCCAGTCCATCATTCATCATGCCCTCAATATTTTTTCCTCACATGTACTAACGCCTTTAATAGGAGACAGACACCAGCTGAGCTCCAGTGTGCGAGATCCTTCAACACTGAGTGCATGTCAGAGAATATTTATTTTCTCAAACTATGCCGGTTCCGGGCCACAGCTGAAGCAAGCGTCTGCTCGAGAATCTAATTAATTCTTCAAAGTGGGTGCCATCAGCTGCAGAGCTGGCCCAGTCAAACTGTTATATTCCCTCTCTCCATCCGTCACAAGATGAGCTTTCAAGCAGCCCTTAGCTTGTAATTCATTCATTGGTTTGCCGAAAGATCAAGTGGCAGATGTTGAGAATGCCTCGGACTGTCGTGCCTGACCCGCGTTGATTTTGACCACGAATGCATTTAAAACAACCGGAAAGTAGGACATATTGTACTTTAAGCTTACCATGACTGAGCTAAAATTTTCTGTCAAACTGAGGCGAACATGATCCCACAACCAGGAGGGCCAAGCAAGTCCGCGTGTATGTTTGGAGCAGCTGTGTGAGCCAGTGGTGGTGTATTTGCTGTGAGGATCCCAGATGAAGCGCAACCAAACAGTCGTGACACATTAAGTACATTTTTCTGAGTTTGTTACTCTCGTTTTCATTCTTGCTAGAGGCAGACCCTTAGAACAGATGCTCCTTGTCACTTCTAAGAGGAATGAATGAACCAGAACATTTGTCCAAGAGCGGAGGAACCCATGCAATTGTGAATAATCTTTTGTGTGTCTGTGTTGCGTGTGTGTGTTTGTGTGTGTGTGTGTGTGTGTGTTTGTGTGTGACAGGGATTTTATGCATTTTACTGAAAGCTAAATAGAGTAGCATAAACATTTATCACTGCACTGAGCATTGTGTCTTATGCTGCGAAGCAGCAGCAAACACCCCCTCCCTGGGGCCCCCTGGGGGCTCCTGTCAGAAGTCACTATATGTTGGCAGCAGCTGCTAAGTAAGGTTTTTCACTTTGACTAACCAACCCATGCTAAGAGGAGTGAGGCACTGTTAAGTTCTAAGCAGGCGACCAACCCACCCCTGGGTGTTTTTTTTTTTGTGGTTTATTCCATATGACTTGGATTGAGAGACTGAGAAAACTGCATGGTTCCAATAGAAGATAATTTGATACCTGTCTCGAGAGATGTGGTTCAATAGGATTCACGGATGGTTCGATTTTTAAAGGGACAGTGTATATCATTTTATGCCATCTAGTGGTGAACTAATAGAATGCGATGACCCAAGTTGGAAGCACGAAGAACTACAGTACCACAGAGAACACACATTTTCCAATAAAAGCCGATTTGATACATATCATTATATATTATAAGTGGAATAATTTGGTTCAATTTGATGGACTCTTACTCCTTTTTGAATCAAAAGAGAACCTAGACTTGTAAGAATGTGAATAAGTAGACGCAAACAGGAGGTTATAGCTTTGCATATTAATGTTGCACTCAGAAAAGCTTCTGCTCTCTTGTAAAAACTGCCAAAATGCAAAATTTCCTGCTAATCTGCTAAATTTTGGTCTATTTGCATTCCTTATTGTGCCATGACTCGACTGAAATTTCTTCTGTGTGTCTCCAGGAAATCTTGATATGTTTGTGGAGGACTGGATAACACGACGAACATGTAAGTGATCATCAAGTGCTTTGTTGTAATTATGTTCAAGATTTACCTTTGTGATTAGCATAGCAACATGCTAAAGTTGGGCCAAGCAGTATTTTAAGGTTCTACTGATATAAGTATGACTGAGACTCAGAAGCCTCCTTCTTATTGGTTGCGAGTTCACTGTGGTAAGACGCCGCCGTTAGTGGGAAAATGAGATTTAACAGCCATTTGAGCCCGGCTCGGCCACGTTGAAATAAGATTTGCGCGTCATTTCTCGATGTCAACCCCCACGGCTAAAGCAGATAAGCCATGGAAAGATCTGGAAACAGGAAGCTGAAAGATGGCGGTGCAGTCTCAACGATGTTAAAACAAAAGTACCAAGTCTCGTTTGTTACTGACTGATTGTGTTTATGATGAAAAATGAATTTCTAGTTCTGTCACACCAGGTGAAGCTGTTCTCTCCTGTGTAATGGAGGATTTGTTTTTCATAGACACATGGTTGTGCCTCCCTCATAATTAAGACTTGAGACTGCATACTCTCAAGAGATCTTGTGAGGAACAAGGAGATGACGCAAGGAGGCCCTCGCGTCTCAACATCTCACTCTTGAGACAGTTTGTTTTATTCTGCCATTGCTTCATTATTAGCACTTGAGAGCAGAGATTGGAGAAGACATTCTACTTTAATTATAACAAATTAAATGAAGTTCAGACTTGGTGGATGATGTGATAGTGGAGGGCGAAGGTACAATAATGACTCTTCTCTACTTTTAATACAGGGAAAACATAATTCTACAGGGAGCTATGAGTGATCCTGAGGTTCAGGATTTAGCAACATGTCGGTTTTAAGTGAGTTTGCTGCTCACGGCTATTTGTGGCATCACCTGGTTGTGATGTTTATGAGGACCTGAGAGGCATGACGGGAGTCTCGGCAGACACAGCCTTGATTCCTCGCAGTGTAGATCTTCCTTTTGTGTTCCTTCAGTTGCTCGCGGCACTAATTGTGTCTGAACCAGCATTCTGGCAGCCATTAAATAATTAAAAATGTGTAGCAGATATGTCTTGGGTTTAGCATGCTTGTAATTTGCGTCACACTCCTTTCAACAATCACCTTAGTGCGGTGGAGGATAGTTATGTAATATCACATATAATAATACATTTAATAATAATTTAATAATATGAATGAATCAAGGTGGATTTTGTTTCTCAAACATCATAGCTATACATTAGTTTAGGTTTAGCATGCTTGTAATTTGCGTCACACTCCTTTCAACAATCACCTTAGTGCGGTGGAGGATAGTTATGTAATATCACATATAATAATACATTTAATAATAATTTAATAATATGAATGAATCAAGGTGGATTTTGTTTCTCAAACATCATAGCTATACATTACAATCCATAGTAAATTCTGTATTGCGCAAGATTTTTATGGATGGATGGATGGATGGATGGATGGATGGATGGATGGATGGATGGATGGATAAATACTTTATTGATCCTGGGGGGAAATTCAGTTGCCAGCAGTTAAATACATAAATAAACAGATAGTCAATTCAAACATTGGACAGGACAAAAACTATAACAAAAGAAAGAAAGAGAATAAATCTGATAAATAAGTTAATAATAATTAATAATTAAGTAGTTCAAATAAATAAACAATGTCCATGTCCCGCCTCAATAACAAAAAAGATTTAACCACATTCATTTGGTACTTTACACTCAATGCAAATGTCGTCCATCACCGGGTAAGCATTGCCATAAAAGTCACAGCGACGGGGAAGCAAGCTGCGGATGCATCTTTATTTCGCCCCCTTGCAGCTACATTCATGAATAATAGATATGAAAAGCAAAATAGCATATGCCAAAGAGATTGAGGATGCTCATCGAGTCTGGAAGACTCATCGTTCCATTTTGGGTGACGTGGGGGGGGGACTTGGACCTCATTATGAGGATGTGGAGGTTGCCGTTGCGCACTTTCTAAACAAGCTTGTAACGCAATTCGATTGTCACCACTGAAATTAATCAAAAGGAACATTATTCTTTTGTGTGATTTTTTTTTTTTTTTTTTTTTTTTTTTTAATCGAGAAAATTAGTAACCTATAACTGAAATAGTTTGAGTCAGCAACTCTCGGCTGAGAGGGGACAGAAACAAACCGAGAGCAGCTGCTTGAAGACACCTGCCCAATTTGCATGCGTTTCATCGTCTGATGTGACAAACGTCTTTCCATTCTCATCTTCTTTTAGACCTGCACAAGTCTCTCTTCATCATATTGTGTCACATTCTTCAGCCTGTCATTGTCCAACAGCAGCTTTCAATCTCAAAGTAATCAAAGTTGGAGCAGATAATCGAACCAATCAAAAACTTGTTTTATTTGTAAACAAGTTCACCTCATTTATTCTTCTCTCAATTTGGGTTGGGGCATCTTTATTCGCATAAAAATGTTATGCATGTCACATTTCAGCATCAATCAAAAGAAAAAAGTGGGCCAACACTTACGCTGTCATATTGGAACACCTCGAAATGGTTTTGCTTCATATAGCACGTGTTGAGCAAGGGACTAGGTTTGATGGTTCAACATTGAAACATCAAACTGAAATTCTTCCCATAATTAGATTATTTTATGCAATATATTTCTTTTTCATGATTACCACTCCCAAGTAGGGCCTTTTGTTCCACCAGACTAAATTAAAAGAAAAAAAAAAGTATATTTTGAGGTAAATATAGTTACAATCCACATACTGACGATGCTATTAAAGTCACTTGATCTAATGAATGCTACATGTCCTATTCTCCCGCCTCCATCTTGCACATCTGCAACAGAGGGTGGCGTCCCACCCCCAGCGGCGACATCCTGCATGTGGCTTGCATTAGAGATGCATGAGAAGCTAATGAGAAGTGAATGCTGCAGCTGAGTCGCCCTTGCACACACGTACACGACATGTAGGGCTTAACTTTGCTCACATGCATACACTTTTAAAAATAATTGCTACTTTCGATGTGTGTGTGCGTGCTCACTAATGAGATTGTGTGTGTGTAGGTGAGTAGATGCTACAAAATTGTTGGTTTAAATAAATATAAGAATAATAATAATGATAATAACAATAATAATACAAATAAATAATGATAATAATGAATAATAATTTATATAATTGCATTTAACCAAGAACATCTGACATTTATTTTGAATTGTAATTCAGCAGAATTATTTAAAAAAAAAAAAAAAAAAGTCATGAAACCAGCACAGACAAAAATTATGGCACCCATAAAAAGGTTTGATAATAATTTGACCAGCTGGGCACACATATGGTCAGTCGCATTTAAAGTCATTGTGCTGTTTGGTGACACGTTGGACACATGGAACGGAAGACCAGAAATTTGTCTCGGGAGATTGGAAAAAAAAATAGACAAGCATGTGAAAGGTAAAAGTTAGATCAACTCCAAGCAGGAGTCACCGTTGCACATCTTCAGATATTCGTGATCCAATTGATAATAAATTGAAGAGATGAATAGTAGCTATAGCTAATAGCTTTAGCTGGTAGCTAAAGATTCAGGCGGTAACTCCAAGGAAGTTGCAAGTGACTAAGGAAGCTGGGAAGCAAGGATGGAGAGCGACTCATAACAGCTTGACCAACCTCTGCAGAGAAGCTCTTTTCTGAGTAATTTGTTTTTTTAATTTTCATTCTGAAATTCAGCATTAATCTCGCTGTTGAGGCTGTGAAGCAGATTAATATTTGGCCTCGCCCTGCCTGCTTTATTACTGCGGCGAAAGAGGGCAGCTACTACTCTCCAGCTGAAAATAGCATCGTAAAATGAAATTGTGGAATTGCAAAAAAAAAACAACAACAATCTCTCTTTATGGTCTGTTTAAAACAAACAGAATAGAAATATATGAATTATTAACATAGAGCAGCATCGTTTGATTCCTTGTACATTTTTGAAGCCCATGAAAAGCCTCTACACAGAAATAGTCTGCTGGGGTTAAAGGATTAGTTTTTTTTTTTTATCAATAATAAATAAAATAAAAAAAAGTGGCATGCATCCTCCTATATTTCTTCCCGTCACTTGTACATTCTGATTCCGCGCATCACATGCTTCTAACCAGCGCCCCCCCCACCTCACATGCCTGCAAACAATAGATCCTTTTTTTTCCAGAATCCCACTGTCTAATCGTGTTATGCAACGCTGACTTCAATGCATCTTTTCTTGTGCTTGTACTCTTACTGCCTGTGCAGGAAACACTCGACGGGTTCAAAAAACCTCTTGAAGGAAAATAAATTTTCTGTCCATTCTTCCCATTCATCTGGGTTTGCCTTTGCACACCCCGCTAGGAAGGAATTATTTCAAAGTGTAATCAATCGGAAAGCTGGCACAGCGGGAATTATCTCCGTGCTCTTGAGACGCTTGTCTCAAGTCATCCTGATCACCCAAGGCGACACAAAACCTCTAAATCATCTGCTGATTGATCGACGATTCAAATCTTTTTCTCTAGTTTGCTCACGATCTATTCAGCTATCTGACTTCAACTGCAAACACCTCCCCAAAGCGCAAAGTGTTCCAAAATTCCATGCTGTATCTGCTCACTGCAAACTTTTTTGTGCTCCCAGGGATCTGCAACACTGTTTTAACTTCACCTTCAATGTCATCTCGTTTATGTTCGTGTCACTTTTGGAGGCATTGTGCGGCGATTACATAAGAAGCAGAGCGCCATCATAACTGGAAGCATCTTCTAAACTGATAAGATCTGACTTCCCAAACCCAATGCTCTGTTCTCCGACTTTCTTTCTTTTTTCTTTCTCCATAAGAAAAGGATGAAGCGACCCAAGCTGACTGTGATGCTTTCATCCAATCTTTTTTTGTCTGTGTATTCCTGGAGGAATAAAAAGCCAGCCATCCATCAGCTGTCCGTCATCTGTGTTGTGTGTGTTTAAAACACGCAGCCTCACTGCAAATCCAAGCAGACACTGCTGAGCATAGCTGTCAGAATTGCGTGACAAAAAGCAGAATATCGCCAAGCATTGGCTTGGGCTCTCAGCTGATTGTGATTTATAGACTGACCTCTTTGCTGGCACCGATAGGGATCACAACAGATCACCGAGGCCCCCTGGTGGCTCATAATTTCAATCCTCTTTCGAGTTGCACCAGAAGATGGAAAAATGTGGGTGGGAATTGTAACGCAATGTCCTCAAATTACCTCGAAAATACTCTTGTTATTTCATAATAATATTTTACTTGGGCTCAAGATATGCACTGTGACACAGAATGTGTGATGTCATGTTAAACGCGTGACGCTTGGGCAATCAGAAGATATTCTGGTCTCTGATGACACCTGCTGAAGACTGTCAGAACTGCACATTGATTCATTTGCTGTACCGATTGTGTCCATTGGTGTTGTGGCTCACTGATGTCAATTCTAGCTGGTTTTGGGACTGGCGGGATCTACTGTAGATTACATCCTGGTCAAAACACTACCAGATTAAAAAAAATAAAAAATTGCATCTCTTTGTAGTTGACTTCATTACTACCTGGCATGTTGTGGCACAACATGGTATTACTTTTTATATTGATCTCAGATGCTGCATGAGTGAAATACAACAATGGGGGCCATCGCAGCTTTTTTTTTTTACGTACCAATTTAGGTGTAAAATAAATGGACCTCATTGTTTTTGCGTGTTTATTTTGTACCACAAGAGGGTGCTGTTGTCTTTTTAAATATAGTTTGCAATAATGTCAGTTACTGTGTGTGTGGTCCTATTGGTGATCAGATCACAATACTGTACAAATGTAGTCAGACGCGCATTTGCACCTATGGATGATTGAAGTTCTTGCCGGCAGCCATGTTTGGCTATCTAAGCCCATCTGACCAGGTTTGGTCTGCTTGTATCTTCCTTTAATTGTTGTGGGATTGGATAGAAAGAATCGCACAAGATTTAACTCTCATCCACTCAACGCATAAGCTATCTCAGCAATTAAATTTTTCTAATGTAAAGATTTTTTGCTTTTTTTTTTATGCTATTAAGATAAAAGAAGGGAGGAGGGGAGTTGTGGGGGATCAATTTGCAAATGTTACAAATGTCCTCCTTTTGATCAATACATGGTTGACAGTGTATTCTCTCTTTGTCTTGGTTTTACTTTTGCTCTACTTTTCCCCTGGAGCTAACCCCCCACACTCCTCTCCATCATCACACTCAAGGCCTTAACACTTTAAGGCCTCAAATATTTGGAATGTTTCACTGCTGGGGGCTCGCTGAGCATGTGGGCAAATTGTTAAATCCATGATGGATTATAATGTCCAGATTGTCATTTTGAATTATAGAGCGAGATAAGGAAAATATGAGCACAATCACAATAATAGGTAGATTTAGTCGGCAAGATGCTGCATTCTAATGAAAAAGGGAGAAAGTTTTGTGCGTGTGTGTGTGTGTGTGTGTGTTTTGCAGGTCACCGCTAGTGTTTTTTTTTTTTTTTTTTGCAGCAGTTTCAAACAATGAAATTGTGCTATTGTGTAAAACATAAATTAAAAAGAGAATATCAAACTTTATGCAAACAAATTACTGCAAAAAATATTCAATATTGAAACAGAGATTTTTTAATGATTCTCTGAATTATGAGGCCTGCTCCATGTTTTAAAAGAGGGGCAACAAAATACCAGGAAAGTTGAGAAAGCTCATAAAACACCTGTTCGGAATTTTCCACAGGTCTATTGGAAACAGGTGAATGTCACAACTGCGTAGAAAAGGAAAAGTCCTGAAAGGCGGAAGGAAGGCTAAAACGTTCAGAACATGCTCTTATTTCTCAACAGGAATGAATAATGTATTTTTTTTCTATGTTTTTCCCTTCAGTTGTCTTAAAAAAAATAAAATAAAGTATATTTTGTGTCTCCAAGAGTAATACCTTGCAGTTTTTCTTCAAATCCAGCAACTTTATTTTATTTGCGGTGTTTGTCTTGAAGATTGGTGTTCTTTACTGTCCATTTTACTGCAAGTGGTCTGTCTGTAAATCCTCAAGTGATTTAGAGTGGCGGCACACGCCAACCAGAGAGCTTAACCTTCTTTTAACCCCAATAAGACTCCTGGCTTTTCCCCTTCAACCCCATTGTTTGCAACCAACTGCTGACAGTTGACAGGTGTGTGTGGGTTTTTTTTTTTTTTTTTGGGGGGGGGGGGGGGTGGGAGGCATCTTTTTCTTATTGCATTCCTCCAGCGGATTTCTCAGTAAACCTTGACCACACATGTTCAAAGAGTCGACACAGATGTGTGTGTATTGTATGTTCTACATGCGTTATTTTATTTACATTCAGATCAACAAGTGTGTGCGTGTGTGTGTGTTTGTGTTATCCTCCGAGTGAGCCGACACCGCTGCCAGTGTGTCACCCGCTTATTTATAGCAGCCGTCTTTGTGACAAGGCTATCTGTTTCTTGATGAATTAAATTCCTCTGCCCGCCTGGGCTTCTCAACAATGGGAACACCTTGAGATTAAAAGAATATTCCAAGGCACGCAGCTGCCTGGCTTGTCAACTTCCTGTCACTGGAGGATGTACATTCCGAGACGCAAAGTGGCATTTCCACCCTGTCGGCCAACTGAATTGTAAATTTAAAAAAAATTATCAAAAGGATCAGCCTAAAAGTAATTCATTTTCTGCTGAATAAAATACATATAAAGGGAATGCATTAATGTTATCTTAATGAATTAATTCATAATTTAAAATGTAAAGTAATGTATGAAATAGCCATTAACTGATATGTAGAAAAAAATCTTAAACTTTCGTACTGACTGTAAATAATAAAAATGATAATAATCTTTCACTCTGTGTGACTTTTCAGTTTTCTGCAACACTGAACAAAGTAGCCTCTCAGTTCCAATACTTTTGCTCAAATAAGATTGACACACACAGCAGCCTAAAAAGCTGTCATGCACTTAAATTAGCACACAACTAACTTCCACGGCGGGAAAAAAACACAATGACAGAACGACCGAGATCAAAATGGAACCGCCTTGCGTGGTTAATGTGTGCACTGATGTGTGTGTGTGTGTGTGTGTGTGTGTGTGTGTGTGTATTTGCACAAGCTGATAGAACCCCTGGTATCCCTGAAAGGCTCTTATTGATGGACTTTACGCCCTAATTGGACATGTGGCACGTGGCTGACACACTTCCTCTGTGTTTTCAAACTGTATGGATGAATGTGTGTGTGTGTGTGTGTGTGTGTGTGTGTGTGTGTGTGTGTGTGTGTGTGTGTGTGTGTGTGTGTGTGTGTGTGTGTGTGTGTGTGTGTGTGTGTGTGTGTGTGTGTGTGTGTGTGTGTGTGTGTGTGTGTGTGTGTGTGTGTGTGTGTGTGTGCTCAGATGTTGAAATGTGCATTAAGAGAGTACAATCCCCCTTTATCTGCTCCGCATGGGGTAATATTGATTTTTAACTCTTCCCTCTGCTGGACAAATTTGACCATCCCAGGGTGCCTTCATCGATGCCGCTGGCATATCCATCTTTGACTCATGTCAAATTTCAAGCTTTGATTTCTGTTTCCCTAAAACTGTTTTACTGTTGAACTTTTTTTTTGTGGAACAATAATTCTCAATCATCTGCAATACTTCAATCGAATTCTTTGATGTGAACGTGTTTGGCATTTTTTTTAATAGCCATGGTAATGTCAAGCACACACACAAGGACACACACACACACAAGCACACACACTAGTGAACATCTGGCCTGTCATGATTGGCTGCAAAATATTTCTGGATTTAACAATTGAAAATGTCTTGGCATGTTATGAAATTGTTTGTGTGAGTATTTGTGTGTTTGTCTGGAATGTGCAAATGGGCATTGATAGACAATTATGTAGCTCTCGTGCGTGTGGAAATTGAGTGTGTGTGTGTGCGCGTGTGTGTGTGTGTGTGTGTGTGTGTGTGCGTGCGTGCGTTTGCGTGTGCGCGCTGGGAGCTTTTACTTCCCACCATTAGCTTCAAATCCTGTTTTTGAGCAGGCGGCTGATTCTTCCCTCGATTACTATTCCGGCATCATCTCGTTTATGGAGTACCATTGTTTTATCGCTCTGTTTGTACCTTCTGCTTTCTCATTTCCCCCTTTTGCTGAAGTCGCGTCATTTCTTTGCCTACAGTTCCTAATAGCTAGTCGGGTCCGCTGAGAGGTAGTTAGAGTCCTTCATCTTTTTTAGTTTTTGGCTTAACATGTTTTCTTTTCAGCCTCCCTCCCGGCCTGCGAGGGGCTGGCCCTCATCTGCAACATCCGCCCGGCTGCGGGCGGTGGAAGATTCGACAGGGTTGTTAAAAGTGTTGTTAAGAGAGTGGCTGGCAGCTGTTCCCGACAGGTTGGGGATGGAAGGGCAGATGGTGTTTGATTAGCGAGCAGACTGCTGATTGAATGAGAGGAGAGAGGGAGCACGCTTGTGTCGAGGAAGGATACAGGGGGGGGGGGGGTGGAGAAAGATGCAGGGGGCGATAGGGAAGGAAGGAAGGAGGGAGGTTGAAGGAAAGAAGGAAGGAGGATGGGTGGAGATGCAGGACAGGGGAGGAGGAAGGAAAAGTGGAGTAAAGTGATTCCCAATTTATTGAGGGGGCTGGCCCACCTCCACATAGTGAAAATGGCAATAATTAAAGCCATAATTTGAAAAAAAAAAAAACTACACAGCGCATTTGATACATAAGGCAACCTGGTGTGCTTCACATAGCCAAAAAAAGCCTGACACCTAAAAGCATCTGCAAACAAAAGTAGCCCATTCAAATGACTTAAGGAACGTACAGTTAAATGTTTTTGCAAACAAGACATTGAAAAGCAAAGGCCCAAAATAAAAAGGAGTTTTCTGAAATTATTGGACTTTTTAGTGAAATTGATTTTAAGAATGCTTAATGGAACAGTGCGTAGAATTTCTTTTTTTTTTTTATGTTAATTTTTAAAACCTAATAATTTCAATAATATCCCCCTTAAAATATTCCATCACATCAATGATTTTTTTTTTTTTTTTTTAATCTAATCATAGGCTAATTACATTTGCACCTCTGCTGAATAAATCTGTGATGGTGATGAAAAATGCATGTGTCTAACTTAGGCCTTGCATTCTATTAGTCCACCACTAGGTGGCAAGTGAATTTTACACACCGTACCTTTAAATACCTTCATTGCGGGAATGTACAAAAAAAAAGCAAAGTTTTTAACCTGGATTTAAAATATACTTTAAGTTGTCTTTCTTTCTATTGGCAGCTTATTCCATTTGCGTGCAGCATAACAGCTAAATGCTGCTTCACCATATTTACTTCAGCATCACTTTAAATGTAGTTGTTGTTTTTTTAGCCAGTGGAAAGCATTAAGGATCATGAGATATAAAATGGAAAAAAGTTTTTTTTATCGTAGAAGTCTGATTGGGGAGGAAAGAAGAGAGATGTAGGGAAGGAAGGAAGGATGGCTTGAGGTAGTAATGAATGGAAAAGAGATGCGGTAGGGGGTGCTGCTGCGTGTTCCGGGATAGCAAACAGCTGCCACAGGGCAACAACCGATGCATTTGGGTGTCATCGTTGAGTATTGAAGCAAATAAACCCGCAGCGCCGGCTGATTGCAGTGTGCTCGGCAAGCCCAAACCGCCGGTCCGGTTCCCATCGCTCGGCTATTGGACTTTCCCCGTCCTTTACTTTTGATTCTCTTTTGAGTCTTTGGGTGCTTACGAGTCAATGTTGGCAAGTGCTGCGTCCGTTTAGAAGTTTCGCCACCTCCATTTTCAAAACAGGTCACTTTCTGGAACTCGGCCTCTCCCCATAAGAGTGGCCCACAAACTACAGTATCATGCCATCTCTGTTGATACTGTGTGTGTGTGTTTGTGTGTGATTGACAATGAAATAATCAGCAGGCCAACACAAACACAGCTGTTTTATTGTTGCTCTGTTCAGATGTGCTTTAACAGGCAGACGGTGAGAGAAAGAGAGCGAGCGAGGAGAGAGAGATGAAACAGAACAAAAGATGCAGCCACCCACCCACCTCGGGTTTAGTCCGTCCCACTCTTTGGCACACGGCAAGCCCCTCATCCCGCTCCGTCTGTGCGTTTTATCGTCTTTACAAGTGCTTCTGCAGTCACGGCCCGATACTCCTCTTAGCCAGTCTAGGTCGGCGTGCGTGCGGACCTCCGCCAACGCCAAATTATTCAGCGCAGAGTGAAATAAATCTGAATCCTCATCCAGATCCGGTCCATAATGGTTCCCACTTCGACCTGACTTGAGTGGAAATTGCTTTCTTGGTTTTTGCACATATTCACACGACACCGGCAGAGGTAACAGTCGGTTGCTGATGCCACACTTTTTGTCTTTTAGCGCCTCTTGGATTCGTGCCACTTTTCTTACCTTGCAGTGTAGCGCCGTTAATTGTGAAACCTCAGGGAACATCAGGATGTACAATTTACCGTACAAATTTGGTTTGACTCAACTTTTCATTTCTAACATAAGGATTGAGAGAATGTGTCCAAACTCTGACAGGGGCTATGAAGTCACAGATTTTTCTGTTTGCTGCTTCATTGCCACACCAAAGGTCAAAGGCTGGACCCAGAACAGTTTTTTTCTTCTGGTTTTGACCTATTTTTGCGTTGTTACATAAATACAGTCTGAACAGCTCAATTCCAAATTTTTTTTTTTTTTATCTTCAAATCTCACCTGAGTCACTTTCATATGTGTTCCTATATAATCGATCTTGACGTCCAAAATGCGCACCATGTGTGGGGGGGGGGGATTGTAAGATCGAATCTACAACATTGTGTTAAGTAATAGTATTGATTAAATTAATCCCACTTGAAACACAAAGCATAAGTGGACCTTTACTTAGAGAGCAGTAATTCAGCCACACGACCGATTCTTCTATTACGCGTGGAAAAATCCGAATTGTTTCTTGAGATTTATGAGATGAGCATTGTGTTTATTCAATGAATTGCTGGCACTTGAGGCCTGCTGGCGGTTTGGCGCCATGTTCTGAAGGAGCCTTGCAAAGGTGCGGACAGCAAAAAAAAACAACATTGGGGAAGCTGCTGGGTATCAAGGGCAGACGGGCCATGTGTGTCCTCACATGTGCGTCCGCAAGCGTGTGCGCGCATGTGCGTGTCCTGCCCCTGCGTCTTTGTACTAGCTAATCTAGGCGTCAGCAGCTTTTTGAGGCTTTTGTGCTGACAATAATCACAGCGCGCTCCTCTTTTCAATTCATCAGCAACAACAAGGAGGGATCACATGTCCTAATGGAGCGAGTACGACACAGTTAAAGTGGCCATCATGTTGCTTGGTTACTGCTCGCTTGGATGGTCAATGCCACAAAATAAAACATACTCCATTTTTTTTTTTTTTTTGGTCAATAATTTATTTTTAGGTTGCAGTGAGACGGGACGACTAAACGAGAGGTCCAATCCGTAGCAAGCTTTAATTAGAATAATTAACTTCAGAACAATATTAACAGCAATTATTATCATAAATAAAACAGAATGGTCAGAATTGTGAAAACATTGAAGAAGTGAATGTTTCCCTGCTGTTGAAAATGTTACGCGTGACCCTTTCAGATTTTTTGACTCCTGTGAAGGCCCAAAGTAGAAATTTAAACATTGGAACCAGTGAGCAGGAAGTCATTGTGAAAAATTCAGGAAGGAACCGGCAGAAACAGGAATGATTGTTGCGATAAATCTTGGTGTCCAGTAAACACTTCAATACAGCAGATCCACTTTTCACTTCAAGGATGCCCTCAGGTCTTTTTGATTGAATATAAAATAGAAAGCCAACTCATACGTTCATGTTTGAAAAGAACATTTAACAAATGAAGCCGCACACACACAAAATACGACAGGCTTCCTAACGTGTAACCCGACGGATCACGGTTGTGTCGGACCGCAATATACCGAGAACAAACACCCATCAAAATATCGCCGCACCGAATGAGACGAACAGAATGTAAACGTAGAAGGGAAATGAATGAAGGCTTTTGTGGGAATGCTACGGAGCTTCACTAATCAGGAAGTGCATGTTGGCGTGCATGGGAAAGGAAAGCAAAAATACAGAAACATCACTTTTTTTTTTTCCTCATACATGTTCGTGACACTTAAAAACAGCCACAATAAAAAGATCTTTTTATATATATATATATATATATATATATATGTATGTATATTAAGTTTTTTATTTCTAGTTGGTTCCATTCAGTGTCCACAAAAAGATGAGGAACATGCATGGACGTCCCAGGAAGAAGTGAATGTCTTCGTGTTCGATAGGAAGAAGGTTGTCTTTCTCCATGACAAACTTCTTGGCATCTCGGGGAACCGTCACGAGCTTCACCCAACGTCGGGTTTAGTTTGTGGCGGGTTCACTGGCCTGGGCTTCCTGCTGCTCGCCCCTTCCTTGCTAGTCATGCAGCAGTTCCTGCAAGCAGTTTGGAGACTTGAAGGTCTCTGGGACTTCGCTGTCTTGCTTGCAGATCACCTTGTAGATCGCTTTTTTCCATGATGGGTCAGCGTCTTTGCCGGCCACGATGGCGTTAAAGAACTCGCGGAGAGTCACCTGGGCTACTTCCAGGAATCGGTCAGGCACCTGCAAGACATAATATAATATAATATAATATATAAATATTGAATTTTTGGCACTTTCCCGTGGTTGGGAAAAATTGTATAATAAATATAAATATTTATATATATTTATTATTATAATATAATAAATATAATAATATAATATAATATAAATATAAATATGTAATGTAATATAATATACAGATAAAGATATTGAGTTACTGGCACTTTCACATGTGGTTGTGAAAATTTTGACACACCTCTTTTGTCTGTGTTAAGAAGTTTATTTATTTATTTTTTGCAAAGTTCTTGTCCTCCACACAATTCCCATTTGTGTGTGTGTGTGTGTTCCTAACAAGCAGAACAATACACAACCTCACACACAGGCATTTTTTCCCCCCCTTGCCCTTCTCCCGGGGGCAAGAACATACAAAGACACTAAACAATCTGACAAGCTTGCCCTGCCTTTTCTCAACCTTTCTGTGTCTCATTTTTGAATCCCAGACAAGGTACACACTCCTAAACACTCCAGCAAAGTGTGTAACCCTGTCACACGTGGCAGGACACGCCAAGGTTAGATGCCACCAGAACGGATGGATTGCCCCCCCCGCCCCACACACACACACACACACACACACACACACACACACACACACACACACACACACACACACACACACACACATAAGCACACTAAATGATTCCCCTGACTCTTGTTCACCACATCCACCGTCTCTCTCTTTTTAGCAGGCCCCTGAAGAGCGCAGTTGTTCCAATGAGGCCCTCTGTCACACAAATGACATGACACATACAAAATAGTATGTCAGACCCATTTTGTGGTTGGACAAGAACCGCGTCCGAGCTCATAAGCAGTTTGCGCCACAAGCATGTCGGGTCCGGCCACTAGGGGGCCTAAATCAAAGAAAAAAAACGATTGCTTCTGGTGTGTGTTTTAATATGGATAATATGGGATACTTCATGCATGAGCGTGAGGCCGGTAGTTGCTTTCATCATCAAAACCACATTATAGATTTTATGGCAAGTACATGGTGTGGTATGTGACCTTTGACATGCTGTCTCCTGACCATCCAGATCCACTTGCTGTTGGTCGTTATTGTTCCATCGCCGTGTTTGTGTGTGTTAGTGTGTGTGTGTATGTGTGTGTGTGAGCATGTGTGTGCGCGTGTGCGTGCAGAGAGACAAGCATCTGCTTCCTTTTTCCTCTTTTGCGCCGTCGCTGCTATCAGGCCTGACTTTCGTCACATTGTGCCGTTTGACCATTTGCGTCTCAAAATGTTGTTGTCTTGCTTTGAAATTTTTCCATTTCCTCACCGGATCAATAATTTTGCTTGTTCAAGGATAATTTTGAGTGATTGTCAGGAATGTATAAATCATGTCTTGTAAGGATGCACCTGCTGTAGACTTATATTGTCCACTTTTTTTTTTTTAATCAAAAAAGCGCTGTAACGGTATTATTCGGAATTCTTCAACAGAGTGCTTGTTATCTTATCATGGCCATTTTCTTGAGCTCCTCAACTGGATTAATTTTGCTTGCGCAATAGCTCTGATTGATTTTTAATCTCCTCTCAGCTTGACAGTTGCTCTTTTTTTCACTTATTGATAATGTTCTGGTTTTCATATTGGTTACCCGTCTAAATCTGAAATATATATATATTTTTTAATTTCATTTCATTTAATGATTATTATTATTATTATTGAATTATTTTTTTTATTAATTTAATAATGAAATTATTTAATGAAAGCTGAATATTGCTCTTAAGTCCAACCCAGAACTTGATTTGACCTCCATTTTTCAATTTTGAATTTTTGATGGCCGTGTACATTGGGATCATCTTCAACCACAGATTTAAGAATGACATCTTTTGAATTGGTTAGTGTGGCCAGCAGGAGTGCTTCCATTAAGACTGCAAATTGTATATTTTGAAGGCTTTTTTCCGTCTTGATAGATGGTTCCTATACATCAGTCGCCTCAGCATCAGCACAAGGACAAGCGGTTAAGTTGCTCTTTGTTCCGAGAGGAAAGGTCTGCTCTGCGTTCTGAGATTGCTTATGTGTGTGTCACCAAAGAGGACAATAGCCCGGGTCATCTGAGCGAGAGGCTGCAGACCACTCGTATCACATGACAGCGGCTCAAGGCCACGTCTTTGTTAGCCGGTCCATTGTCAAAGCTGAGGAGACAGCTGCGGAGGGGAATCACTGTGTACACACACACACACACTCACACAGCAACACATAAACCGTCCCCTCGTGACTCCTCGTGGCTCAGTGACAAAGACGATGCCTTCTTCTTCTTCGTCCCAACTGGAAGACACTCGCACATGCGCGCACACGCACACACGCAGGCAGGCAGGCATTCTCTAAGCAGATCGCTATATTTATAGTGACAGAAACTGGCAGGTGGCTTTGTCTGCAGCAACGTCCGCTGTCTGTCCACTAGCACCACAAAACTTATTCTCAATCTCCGTGGGTTTAATTAGACGACTCGAGACAATGGGCCATTGCGATGGGTGCGTGGAGAAAGAATAGGAAGTGAGCAGATGAATGGATGAATAAGACGAGAGGATAGATGAAAGAGTCAAGTAAGGGAGAAAGGCGTGAGAAGTCGAGAAGTCTTTCATGCGGCACAGTGCTTATGAAATCGGATAGCCCTGAAATGTGACCCCCCCCCTCTCTCTCTCATTTGAAGTCAAAGGGCAGAATTTGTAAATCGCCACACCCACCCTCGGAGGGGACTCGCTCAGATCATCACAAATAAATATCTGTCAAATAAAAGTACACAAGTATCTAAACACGAGCGTACATGTATTTTATTTTATTTTTTAAAGTTGAGAGTATCGTGTTGCCGATGCGGAGTGCAAAGTGCCGCCTCCATTGGCTCGTTGTGCAAATATTTTACAAGTGTTCCCAAACGCCTCGTGCAAGTTAAGGATGTCATGCCCAGTACTGTTGGCAGACTTAACGGAGACTCGTCGGTCTGGTCCCAAAAGAAAAGGAAACATTTCTCTTCCTCTTGGCACTGGCAAGACCTGACACCACAGTGTCCTGGCAAAGAAAATCCCTCAGTCTTTCTTTTTTTTTTTTTTTTTTTTTTGAAGTTGAGACTATTCCCCATTACCTTTCCCTTTCTGCCACCGCCCCCTCCCCACGCCTCCCTCATTAGCTGGCGGCCGAGCTGTAATTAGGACAAAATACTTCCAGAGAAGGGGAGGGCTTGGTCGATGAAGGAGAGTGAGGTGGAAAGGAAAGAAGAGTCATAAAATGTGGCTGGAGAAACGGCAAGTAATTAATGAAGATGCGATAATGACGCCAACATGGATCAAACATAATGAAATATTGTCAGCAGGCCGCCGTTTATGTTAAATGCTGACTCTGCGCGAATGGCGTTAAAAGCCAACACGGTGATACGAACCAGCTTCCCCAAAGCAGGCATCGGACAGGTGAGCTCAGATGCGGAGAGATCCGCCAAAGATGAGCGAGTTTGATAACCCACCAGGAGGAGGACAGAGTCCGAAGGACAATGGGGGGGAGGAGGGGGGGCTGACAGAGGGACAAATCAAGGTGGAAGCGTGATGCTAAATTTGGCTAAAAGGAGAAGACTCCTGTGCACGGCGGAGACTTGCTGAATCGGCCTCGGTTCCGGTTTCACGCCTCCGAGCTTGACAAAGAGAAAGAGTCCCCGGCCGCTAATGTTCCCTCAGGGCGGGCAAAGAAAGGAGGCAGGTGAAGGTGGATGCAGACAGGATAGACGACAAACTCTGGCAGGAACAGATATCTTTCTAGGATTTCTAAAAGGGCAGCTTTATTTCCACGAAAAGGTCTGACAGCCGTTTAAAAAAAAGAGGCTCTTCAAAATAGACCCTCAACCAAGATAATCCATCGACTAAAAATAAGAATCAAAACAAAGTCGGGACATAAATGCGTACACTGAAGTCATCATCCAAATACTCACAGTGGAACGTCGTCTGTTAAAGCGTCCACTCGATAAGTTAAAAAAAAAAAAAAAGAGTTTTTGCTTGTGTGCATAACGCTAATGGTTATCTAAATGCTGCTGATGTTGTGTCAGAGTTTCAAGGCCCTCAGGTCCCCTTCCACTAATATTGGGAGAAGACAAGTGAGGGGGAGAATGTGACTTGCGCAAATCGCTTTGACAAGGACACCCGCGCCTTCAGCGGCGTCCTCTTTCGCCTTGTCGAACACGCACACGCACACACACACAAACATGCAACATCCACACCTCAGCAGAAAATCGGGAGGTGACTGTTGCGTTCCGAACAGCTGACTTGGAGGACGTTTGCAAAAGCCAATTTGTGTAAAACATTCGAGCCAAGCTACTCTCAGCATCCCTGACTTTGTTATTATAATTTTCAAAATCAATGGAAAAAACATTTGAAATATTTTAAGTGGGGCTAAGAATTACTCTTGAGTCAAGTGCAAACTTCCAGGATTTTTTTTCCTCCATACAATATTGTGACAGAACTTGCATGTGTTAGTGGACCTACCTCAAAGTCGTTGGCTTTGTTGTAGTGCATGTTGAGCGCCCGAAATAGTTCGGCGTCGCGGCCCACCGCGAGCTCCTCGACGGCGGTCACTCCCTCGTTGATAGCCTGTCGGGCGTATTTCTCCATCTGGATGTAGTAGAACTCTCGAAAATTGCTGAACCACTTGATCAGCTGGGAGGTGATGCAGCGATTGAACTGCAAACATGGAGAGGAGGGGTCAGAAAAGTTTGACCAAATTCGCCCGATGACATCCTGGAATAATTCTATGCTTTGCTGCAGTACCACAGTTGGCTACTGCAATCGCGACATCAGAGTAATGCGGTACCTTGACTTAATTGGGTCAAGCTCGTGATACATATCAATATCAATCAGTATTCCTCATTGAAATGAATTGAAAATGTCATTCATCTGTTATAGTCACAAAATTCACCGCAATTATTTTTTTGGTTACGTTTCATGAATTTATTTTTGGGCTTATTGCAGGTCTTTCCATATATATATATATATATATATATATATATATATATATATATATATATATATATATATATATATATATATATACACAATTATTTAGGTTTCAACAAATAAATGAATAAAATTAATATAAATTAATATCTAATATATAATTAATATAAAATAATGTAATGTAAAAAATTTAATAATTCAAATTCATTACGTGATTTTTTTTTGTCACGATAACAACTCATCACAACTGTGTGCCTGAGCTGTGTGAGCAAAAAATAAAACCTTGTAATTGGAAAAACTCATAAGTTGGGCCACTGGCAAATCAACGCACTATCGTAACCAAATATTTTATTGCTAAACGGCAAAATGCGCACCTCCGACACTGCAATTTAGCTCATCCCGGTCGCTGCTCTGCATGGGAAACGGGAGGTGACAAATCGCTGAGGGCATGCCATGCCACTTTGTGTTTACAACCAAAAGATGGAACCATCCGGAAAAAAAAAGCGTCAAGTGATGCTTGCACCCACGATGCCCCCCATCACTCACTTTGATGCCAGAAAGCCAAACTTGAAGATCTGCATGCGCTGCAGCTTAGCCCGTTTTGGGGGAAGGCACTTTGAATGTGCACAATCAACATAAATTGTCGGTTGGTTCTTTTTTTGCTGTGGTGTGAAGTGACACACCAGCATGTAATATCCACATCTGCTATCATTAAACGTGAAGAAGCTTCACATTGTTATCTTTGTATAAACATGTACCGTAATTTCTGGACTATATGCCGCACCGAAATATAAGACACACCAGCTAAAATTAGGGGGAAATCCTATTTTGTTCATATATAAGCTGCACGTTTTCCATATATAGGACAATATGCACAAATTATACAATATCATATTATATATACATAAATCATGAAAAGCTCATAGATAAGCCGTACTGGACTTTTTTGTGTGTGGTGGTGTGTGGGGGGGTATTGTTGGCGTTTTTGTTTTTGTGTGCAAATTTTATTTGGTAGAAGAATAGCAGCTCTACTGGACTATAAGCCACAATTTTCTAAGCTTGTGCAAAAAGTAGCGGCTAATGGTCCGGAAAATATTGTGGTTCTCAATAGCTGAGCAAAAGTAGTCGATTTCGGGATCTGACCTGATTTTGAGGCTGTAGTAAGACTGTAGAATTTTATGCCAGTTTCAATTGTAATTAGTGTGCTAAATGCCAATAAGGTTCTGTCTATGAGGGTTTTTTTTTTCCAGTTAAAAAGATATTGTGATTTATGATGGATGTTCAGTCATTGCTTATTGCGCATACCTTAATCACTATGAAATAAAATAATCATTCGGGCACCCCTTGGGTTTGTTCACACTTAAAAACATTTTGTCATCTTTACTGTTAAAATAATTGCTAAAGGAGCTGTTGCCGGTTCACACCCTAATCTTGCCAAATTGGCTTCATAACTCCAATTAGCAAAAAGGAAAAGAGGCAGGCAGGACGCTAATGGATTCCCGGTAAAATGATGTCAGCGACCTCTCAAGGAAAAAAAAAAAAGAAAAAGAAAATCCAGTGTAACGGGGCGGACTACGCGCACGCTCGTCACACCAACCCTCTCTTCCGGGAAACTTGGGTGTGAGATAGGAGTGAGTGTCAAATTAATCCACGTCCCCTCTAGCCTTAACGAGGCCTTAATTGCTCTCGCTTACTCTCTCAAGACGGGATGGCGACAACCTTGAAATCTTCGCGCTCGCATCTGAGTGTCTCCTCAGAAAGAGAGGGCTATTAGCGTTGTCCGTGAATGTGTGTGTGTGTGTGTGTGTGTGTGTGTGTGTGTGTGTGTGTGTGTGTGTGTGTGTGTGTGCGTGCACTCCAACCCGCTTCCCACAACATGGCTCGGTCCGTCATTCTACACAAGAGGCTCATCTTTAAGAAGTGCTTTTCCCAGAGACAAGTCCATTCAAGTCCAATTAGTGTGAGCCATTCAGGGTCCTAATTCCCTTACAGTGAATCTGCCTGATCCTTCGCACACATGCTACTTATTGTTCCCGGGGAGGGAGGGGCGGGCGGGCGAGCGGGACGGCAGCGAAAGCGCGAGTGAGACACTGACCCGGATTTTTGCAAATATGATAATAATGAGGGCAATGAATGCAATGGGACAATGAAGCAACACATGATAAAGTAAAAGGGCAGCCTGGCTCATCACAAATAGGATTAGTTGAGCTCCAGTTTATATTAAATGAAATCATATGCTCCCATAGATACATTTGCCGGATTAACGTGGATTATCTGTCAATTAAAAACAAATTTAACAATAAAATGTTATTTGCATAAAATGCTAATAGGACAGCAGACTATTTTCTTGGAGGATGACGAGGCCTACGATTTTTTAGGTAGTTTTAAACAACAGTTATTGTGTTGTTGAATTAATATCAGAGATGACCAATATCATATTTCCTCCCGAAAATTGTTGCCTAATGTTGCCAATGAATGGGGGTTTTTTTTTCTTCCATTTTTCATCAGTTGCCAACGATTTTGTAATGTATGTTAGCGCATGTGTGTTTATACTTAATGGGCCATCAGTTTCAATCGTGCACACACATGAGCAGCAGGTGAGCTTAGCAACCTAGTGTTTGCCTAGCAACCCCATGTCCCGGCGACCCTTGTTACCATGGCAGCCAACGGGGATGTGGCACTGCCTGGAGGAAGTGGTCACGGCAGATATGAGCCACAGGGCAGCTGGTGTGTGTGTGTGTGTGTGTGTGTGTGTGTGTCTGTGTGTGTGCGTACACACACTCATTTGAATGCCATGTCCCGGATCCACGAAGGAACCGTATGCTCTTTTGCAACAAAACACATCGCAGCCTGTAAACACAAAACAATCAGCGGCTTTGTTTTAAAGCTGCCGTTGTTGTAATTTGTTTATGCCCATCCCCCCCCCCGCTGTCATTTTCTCAGAATTATCAACCCACCCAAACACACACATCACGTGTTAAACTCAGCTTAAGTTAATACATATCATCTTCTTATGTATGATTTAATATTTCATTTTTTGTCGCCCTCCCCCCTCAAAAAAGCTACTTGTAATTTCACAAGTGAAAGCGAAAGTCCTGTGTGTGTGTGTTTTGAATGAGCTGATAAGATGGAGGTTGAGGTCAGGATGGAGGAGGGTGAAACAGTTTGGTGAGAGACAGAGATGCACCCCCCCCCCCCACCCCCACTGCCCGCTTCAGGCCGATTAAGGCCAAAAATTCTAATTGTGCTCCAAACAAGTGACAGACTGGAGCGCCCATCTGCAGCATGTACAAATGCTCAAAGTATAAAATAAATAAATCAAATATACACACAAAATGCTTGATGGATAATTTTCCCATCATGTAGCTGCACACCTGACCACCTTTGCAGCTAAGCCTACAATATATAAGGTTTTCCATGTAAGTGTCCAAAAGAAGTAAGTGCTCACCTTGACATCAGAGAAGAAGATTTTCAGCATGTTGGAGGACGGATAGCGAGTGTAGAAGAACATAAGCTTGGCCTTCTTCAAGTGGTTTGGCGACAAACCCTCTTGGATCTGAAGAGAAGTGTTAAGGTGGCAACAAGCAGTAGTTTATGAGTGTCATATAATACGTACTGCTCCTGGTAAAAATAAAAAAATAAACCAGGATGAAATGAAAGAGTAGAAAATGAGAGGAAGCCAAACTCATGGGTGGATTTTGGAGCCGATGTTGCTTTTTCAGTCTTAATGAAAATTTGTTGACATAGATCGATCATTTTGCCGCCGTCTCGGAATTTATTTCCTGAGCTTCGCATAGATTATTATATCATTATAATTATTTTTTTATTACCAAGTAACTTAACTATCATGCTGATTTACTGAGCTCTCTCTCTGCTTTATAGCTGAAAATAAAATACCATTCTTTTATTACATAATTATAAAAAATAATTATAAAAATATAATAAATAATTATAATATGGAAATAAGTTATTAAAAAAATATACTTCAATTAACAAAATAACATATATACATATAAATAATTATACAAAATAAGTATATAAAATATAAAAAATAATTATAATAATTATTATATTCTAATAAAATAGTTATGAAAAAAAGACACTTCAATTAAAAAAAACAATGCACATGTTTTTGGAGGCAAAACGTAAATTTGTTGTACCCTTTGTTGGGGATGACCAGGATAAAAAGTACGAGTTACACTAAAATGTTACAAACCACTCTCAACTTGCTAGTCCACTTTACTTTTATATTGGATATCTTTGAAAAAGAAAATTTGTCGAGCTTTGTGCCGGTGTGATGGTAAATGTGTGCAAGTTTGTGTATGCACGTGCGCAATGACAGCTGTGCCCCGCCGCTCTGCCATTTTGCCACCACATTAACAGCCCTATAATCTATCAGTGGAGATGAGGCAATCAATGTAACCCCCTGCAAGGTCAATTAGTCCGCACGCACACACACGCACACACAGAGAAGCCCCAGGGGCCCAATATGGCTGCAAATAGGAGAAAGAAAAAAGTTTAGTGTGATAACAGAAAAAAAAAAAAAACATTTTCGTTTTTAGTCTTGCATTTGACAATTCAGACAATTTTTTGTTTTTGTTTTTTTGCACAAATAAGCCACGAGCGAAAGTGGAGGTGAGTCCTGCCCAGTGATTCATCTTTCATTGAGTCGCGGCTACGCTAGTTAACATCAAGCGACACCATTACCTGTTTAACATTCATGCCAACCTGTCACCGTGGGCTGGGCGGATAATACGGCCACGTCTTTCAAGCCTGTTTTAATGTAACAGCTCACAAATTTGCCAAACAGCGTTGCGTTGAAACGATTGTGCGTACGTGCGTGTTACGGTAACTGCTAGCCAGTGAATAAACAAAAGCGACCGCCGATGCGCCTTCCTGTTCTTCATTGTCTCTTTATCATGTGTGTTGATCCTGATGCGCGTTGTTTTGCGATGGGCTCGCCGCATCAGCTGTAACTTGACCTTGCGGCCAGGTGTGTGTGCGCGTGTGTGTGTGCGTGCGTGGGTGGGGTTGAGCGAGCTTACAAGGAAAAGAGGTGGGAGGGGAGCAAATTCATAAATGAATTGAGGACATCTGCTCGGCTAGGCACAAAGGATTAGCGACACACGGACCTGAGTGTTTGTATGCCGTCGTGGTCCAAAGGATCACTTGATGCTGATAGCCCTCGTCTGAGTTTAGTCTTCTGTAGAAGGATAAACTTTATGTTGATTAATATGGCAAAATTGATCAAGGTCAATTTTTATTCTAGTAATTGATGTACATTTTTTTTACTTTTGAGATGCCGTCTTGTATTTTCTATCTTGAGTCTTTAGTGATGTCTTCTGAAAAGCATCTGAGCTTGAGGTGTTTGTTTTTTGCCTTCGAAAGCCGAGTTCTTGGCCAAACATAATCAGAGATAAAAAAAAGTATTTTTTCAATAGTTGTTTTTCCTTGAATGAATGTAAAAGCATTTCAAAACATAACAGCAGGATCAAGAGATCTGATCCCCCCCCCCCCCAAAGAAAAAAAAACATTTAAATCAGCTTTGAAGCAGAACACTGAGATCAAATCATCTGACTGCAAGGAACTCCTCTTTGTAAGGTTCAAAGTCTTCTTTTACTCCCGACTTTGTTCTTCAAACCGCGTCCCGTGTTTGCGGCATGTCAGTGTGACTGTGAGAAGCCCTCTCCATATGAAAGGTTAGGAATGAAAAGATAAACAGCTACCTGCAAACACCTGTCCGCAAGCAAGCACGCTCCGGGGAAAAGGGCGAACATGCATGTGAAAGGAGCAAATGCACGCGCAGCTGCCGAGCAACCCAAAGGCCGACCAATCAAAGTGGCGCTCGCAAGCGGCTCAAGGAGCAAGAGGGCATTGTAAACGTGGATACCTTTTGAAAACTGTCATCAATGAGGCCGAGAGTCTTTTCCTCTCTTTGAAACGTGATTAGCTTTGAGCTGTTGTGTGCAAGGTGTTGACCCAAAGTCCCCCCCCCCCCTCCCCCCTTCCAATCCACCCACCCACTTACTTTGAGCGTCTATGTACAAAGTCTGCGTCATGAAAGCGAACTAACGGCACGAGCTACCCCGGACTTAAAAGAAGTTGAGAGAGCTGTGTGTGACCCGTTTAATCTTCCCCGCTCTTGCAAAACCCGGCCGCACCTCGTTTCATCTTCCCCTTTCGGCACGGGAACAAGAGGAAACCAATTAGCGAGGACTAATTGATATTAAAGACTTAGCGCCGGTGGTGTGGGCAGATGTTAGACCCCGAGACACCTTCCGCAATCACGCACGTCTTGCAGTGAGAAGGATACAGTGCCGCTTGAGTACGGCGAGATGTCGGCCATATCTGCCAGGTCGCCGCATTCCGACTTGATGAGCGACAGGGACAAACCTTCAGGCCCATGTTGACTCGGGGAGCGTTGTCTGTTGTGGTGGTGAGCCAGGTGCCCTCCTCCTAGGGCGGCCATTTTGGTTCTCAGGCTCACAGTTTCACGGGTCGCGTCCATGGAATCTGGTGAGGTGTGGCTGTGGTGGTGGTGGTGGTCCTTGGGCCCCGGGGCGTAACCCGTCCCCCCGCCCAGAGGACCGTGGAAGGGATAGCCCATGAGTGGGAGGGGGAACGGGTGGCGAAAGGACGGCGGGCTGAAGCCGAGAGTGGCTGTGAGAGGCGAGGGGTGGAGGGAGGGGTGGTGAGGAGGAGGAGGAGGCGGCGGAGGAGGAGGTAGAGATGGGTTGTCGTCGCCGTTCCCGCCGCTCTTGCGCACCACCAGCGGCAGCGCCTCCGTTTGATCGTTGGGCGTCGGCACCCCACTGAGCCGGCCGTTCATACCGTTGAACGAGTCCAACGGGCTCGGCACTATGATGTCGCCGAAGCAGTGGAGTCTTTGATTGGAGGTGTGGTAGTTGGAGGTGGGGCTGCCATCGCCGTGGAGATTGAGGGAAAAGGCACCGCCGCCAAAACGATGGTCCGGGGTGAGAGAAGGGAGCGGGCCAAAGGGCAGAGGGCCAGAAGAGGATGAGTTGGAGGAAGAGGAAGGGGCGGCCGGCGTGCTGTGGCAGCCGTGATGGTGGCTGACGGCCCGCTTGGGTGACGAGAAGCCTTTCACGACCGTGTCGACGACTTGCGACACGGCGCAATTTAGCTCCTGCTTCAGTGTCTCCGCTAACTGCCTCCCCCCTTGCCTCTTCATCATCCTCTCCCCGTTCCTCTCCTCATCCTCCTCCTCAGGCCTGCGCACCACATCCTCCTCCATCTCACCATCCATCAAGGCCTGTTGTCGCAGTAGGGCTCGGGCCCGGTCTAGGAACAGACCCGGGTCCAGCTCTGAGAGTTCATCGTGGCGCCGTCGCCCTCTGTCCCTGTGCCTCTCCTCGAGGCCATCAGAGCGGATACTGTCCTCAGAGAAGTTACCGTCCTCATCCCTCTCGCCTCCTCGCTCCGCCTCGCCACTCTCACGGTTTTCCTCCTCTTCCTCCTCCGTCTCGGAGTCGTAGATCTGGTAGAACTTCTCTTGAAGTTGCCGCAGTTGCTTCTGAAGAGGAAAGAGAAGAGGTTGTTGAGATGAGTGTGTCTTCCTACATGCAAGCACCTCTGTTAGTGACTCACCTGCATGTCTTCCAGCTGCAGTTTGAGCTGTCGCCTCTCCTCCTGCCGCTGCTCCTGCCTGGAACACACCAGCTGGGTGAAGCTGTGCTGTTGCTGAGGCAAGCGCTGCTTCCTCTTGTTCTCCCGGTACACCTCGCCAGCGCCGACCCCTCCGGCCCGCGAGGCGGGAGAGCCCAGGAGGGAAGAGGAGCAGTCCGTGCCCCGTCTGCGGCCGTGACTTCCGCCGTCGCCTCTGTGCTCGTTCGGGTTGTCGCGGTTGCTTTCCTGGCTGCGATCGTCGGCGCTGGGCCGCACCAGCGGAGAGTGACTCATACCGCGAATGATGTTTTCCACCCGAGCACGCTTGGCCCGAAGGTGCTCGTCCGACAGCCTGTCTAAGTCAAACGTGGAGAGGGACAGCGGCTGGGCGTGGGAGCCGAGGTTGGAAGGAGGTAGCGCTCGTCCGAATGACGGCGGGGCCGAAGGCGAAAGGCAGTTGGACGGGCTGTCCCGGTCCTGAGAGGAGGAATTGCTGCAGGCATCCTCGGCCTGGATCTCGGAGCCCCCGCTGGACAGACCTCCGCTGCCCTGAAAAATACAACAATCATGGACTGATATTTTCATGGGACAGAATTACGCTTTGTTGGTACAGCTTTTGGAATAGTGTCAATTTGGTGTCACCTCAAAATAACCCAGCACGGCCAAAATGTCTAAACCGCTGGCAAACAAAGTGAGTAGTACACCCCTGAATGAAACTGTACCAATTGCGCCCAAATACCCATTTTCACTTTTGGGTGTCTGTCAAGTGACTGGTTTAGTGTTTCACCCTTAAAAATGCTGGGTTGTTGCAAATTGGGTTGGTGGGTTGACCCAATTCCCTGGGTTGGTCCAATTTTTAACCCAGCGGTTTAAAGAGTATATTGATGTAGTCTAAAAACACATAATAACCCAAATTAAAAAGGGACTGACCCAACTTTTTGGCTTATTTATTTTAATCAAATAATTGGGTCAAATGAATAAGCTAAAAAACACCCCAAAACTGTTTTGACGAATATTCATTTGACTTAATCAAATCATTAGATTAGTGACTTTTTACCCAACATGGGTTGAATTTTGCATTTAGAGCTGCTTTTAGAGATCCCAAATTAACCAATATACACAATAAGAAGTCCCATGAGACCGGGTTACCCAAATTTATTTCAACCAAAACGCTAAAATTAATAACTTACAAGACCCAACAAAATGTGTTGTGGGTTATTCAATTGATTCAACTTTTAGGCTAATGTCTGTTCCCCGAAAGGTTTGGGTTATTCCTGACCTGACTTAGTCATCTCACTTGAAAATGAAAAGGTACCTGGAAGCCCGAGTCACTCCCTCCATTCTTCCCCATATTGTTCTTGAGAAGCTGCGAGATGATAGTCGCCCCGGTGAAAGGCATCATGGCGTCCTCGTACGAGTTGGCCCTCTTCAGTAACTTCCTTAGCACGTTTGATTTCTCTCCATCACCGTTGCCACCACCGTGGCCTCGACCGACCAGCGAGCAATCTCCGTCCCTGTCGGGGCTGTGGGATTGGTTCATGTTGTCCAGGAGGATCCCCGTCACAGCGCCCACCGTCCGTTTCACACCGATGTCCACTCGTCGGCGCTTGGTCTGTCTGGTTAGGAGCGTGGCGCTGTCATGATCAGGCATCACGCAGGGCAGCTACACTGAGCATTACCAGGCGTCCTCTCAAAGGCACTGAGACTGTGCGGAGGGACACAAACACAGTTTACAACTGTCCGTCCATTTTCCGTCCCACTTTGGGTCATGTTGACAGCTGATTACCATTGATGTCGTTTTACTTTTTTAACTGCTCATTTATAATTCAGGAAAGGTTGAAAAACTCTGATCGTTTGTTTAAATTCAATTTATTGCATTTATTAGTCGAGTTCTCAACACTCAGTTTAAAAGCCATCATCTCTTTCAGACTTCTGTCTTTAACACAAACGTTTCTGTGAGGTGTGTGCATGTGTGTGTACAAACAAGCAAACCCACAAGCTTTGTTAACTCACTCACTCACTCACTCACTCACTCACTCACTCACTCACTCACTCACTCACTCACTCACAGGACAGACGTCTTAATAATGAGGTCCCATTGTTGCTCACTTTTCCTTCATGTGCAGCTAAACACACAAAAATATTTTTCTAACACTTCCGCCAATTAAATCTCGCTTTGTATGGCTTTGAAAGCGTATGTGAGAGTGAAGCTATGAATGCGTGAGCTCCCTCATTCGCCCGTGTAGTCGTTTAGAAGTGCGGCAGGACCCGTTTCAGAATCTGAGACAAAATTTTAATTTGCCCATATTTATACAAAAAAAAAGTATAAATTGACTTTTAGTTAAGTTTGAGAAGTAATGTTCATGTTACATTTGGGTTAGGAACTTTACTCATATTTCCACAAACAATAATGTTCTGTATTCCCCTTTTAGCGCAAAATGTTACGAAGTTTAAAAAAAAGTTGAAAAAGGAATAAACCCAGATGAACTTTCAACTTTATCAAGCATTGCATTTGAAGCTCACAAAAACCTCCGCGTTTGATTCCAAGCACGGGGGTCCCACGTACTCTGCCCGAATAGGACTCGCACGCACACTTGACATGCCAGCAGAAATAGTTTGGAAATATTTTCCAAATTTAAACGTAACCTCGTAAAGTTGCCCACCCAAATATAAACCTCGGAACACACGATTAGACACTAAACAAATACAAACACACGCGTGGGCGAGCTGAGCGGGGGGTCAGAGTCCTTAAATGCCCGTAAATCAGGTTGATAGCGGTGCAAGTTTCTACTCACTTGCTTGTCCACCGAGTCGATTCAGCCCAGAAAAGAAACGATCCGATCCGCTGTTGTCTTGTAGGTCGGAGCCGATGAGTGACTGCTACGACGCCGTGACAAGTGTTTGCGAGCTCTCGGGAGGTGAGCGTGTGCGTGCAGGGTGGACCAGAGAAGGCGTGCGTGAAAGGGACAGCTTGAGAGAAAGAGAGAAGGGGGGAGTAGAGAGAGAAAGAGAGAGAGAGAGAGGAAAAAGAAAGAGAAAGCTTGCTTCCTCTGAAGGATGACCAATGTTGGAGGTGGGGGGGTAAACCGTGCGCGCACCGGCCCGTCCGCCACTTTCCACACTCGAGTCGTCTGATTGACTGACAGACTCCAAGACTCCACGCAGAGACGAGCGAGGAAGGGGATGCCAAGACGCCGCGTCACGCGAGGCAACGCCCCCACCTGACCAATAAGGAAGAAGTTGCCGGACCGTCGGCTTTTATTTAAGAGGAGCCCGGGAGCGCACAAGCGGAGGACGACGATCATGAACGTAAAAGAGAAAATACTGCCTGCAGGTACACTCGCGGAGAAGGCAAAAATCATTAGGAAACAGCGAGTTTATGTGATTTAGACGACTTGGGTGAAAACCCATTAAATGTGTTGTTTGTAAATATGAAATAATAAATGTAATGTACATGGATTTTAAAACTACATTAAGTTCCTTTTTGTGTGTATGATCTTGTTATGAACGTCCGTTGCGGCTCACTTAATAAACGCAGAACTTACCGAAAATTGTCTGCTTTCCTCTCTGATGTTACAATTACGCGTCTGTTACGCACGGCTTTGAATAAACGTTACAATGTAACAAAATGCGCATCTCTGTGGCTCATATTTAAATACGTATTTAAAAAAAAAAAAAAAGGCTTCAACAAAAGAATTTGTATTGTGCCTCTAATATACACTTGTTCAGAGCGTCATGTATTGTGGCTCTGCTGAGTTGTGACTGAAGTTTCGCGCTTACAATGAGCCAACGACGCAATTTACATGATAGAAAACAAGCCATAAAGTCACATTTGCTGTGTAAGAAAAAAAAGGACATTTTTTTTCGGGTTTTGAGGACGCCAATAGTGAAACTACATTCACCTCTTAAAATGCATCCAATTAAAAACAAAGCCCCCCTTTCCATCCATTCTTTACAATCTGACAATCTTTTTTCCCTTCCACTGTGATATTCTGCAAAGGAATGTCCACGTTGCACGCATGCACGCACTGAAATGAGCACGTCGGTCGTCTTTTTAAAATCAGTTTATTCTCATCAGCAGCAGCCTGTCTCGCGCAAACACACTTTAAGTGTGAAAACAAACTGCTCTCTTGCACGAGGAGTTCCGTGCCACGCAGGTTCTCTTTGCATGCAGCGCCAAGCGGGCCTCGTCCTGCTAATGGTCTCCACAATTATTTGGCACGGACACGGTGACATACGCGCGCGCACACACGCGCGGAGCTCCTTTCCCATTCCACAATGTGCTGCAAACGAGTGAAAGATTTCCACGAATCAAGACAACCATGTCGGTGCAATTCTGGTATTTTAATTTGTAACTTTTATTTTGCAAGTAGCAACTTGCATGCATGGTTTCTCATCTTATGGAAATTATACCCAGGCAAAAATAAAATGTTAGCGTGTGTGTGTGTGTGTGTGTGTGTGTGTGTGTGTGTGTGTGTGTGTGTGTGTGTGTGTGTGTGTGTGTGTGTGTGTGTGCGCGCGTGTGCGCGCGTGTGCGTGTGTGTGCGTGCGCGCGCGCCCGAGATCCGTGTTGCGAGCAATCCTCTTATCTGCACAAAAGGAGAGGACACAATATTGAATTGACAGCTTTGCCATTTAGCTTGCAGGAAAATGGCTAATTCATTGTATTAAAATGGGACGATTAAAGTGTTAAAGTTATAAAATTATATATATATATATATATATATATATATATATATATATATATATATATATATATATATATATATATATATATAATTTTATAACTTTAACACTTATTTGGTGTTAACACTAATATATATATATATAATGTGTGTGTAATGCAATATTTTATTATATAGTCATCAGGGTTTTCCTTTTCCAAATTTGACCTGACACCCGGTAACACGTGCATGCCTTGAGGTTCTGAATCAATTAAAACTGCACTTCCCGTCAATTGTACAATCTCTGTCCAACCTGTGGCATGACAATAGACCATTTGTAATCATCTGGAGAAAAACATTTTATTTGTGCTATTGTAGATCTCTTTGCTGTCTAATGAGCAAATTACAAAAAAAAAGCTAGCTAATGGAAAAAAAAGCTAGTGAAAGTCAGACGTGTTCACATTTTGATGTGTTTTATCGAAGAGAAATGTTTTCGAGCTCAGGCCTGTGTGGACTTCATGGTAGCTTCATTGAAGTTCTAAGTTGTGAATGTTTGTTTATATTTGCCCTGTGATTGGCTGACTTGTCTCGCCTCTAGCCACAAATCAGCTGGATAGGCTCCAACATACCTGAGACCAGAGTGAAGATAAGTGATGTATAAAATTTGATTGATGGATGGAAATTAATCAATCAGTTTCAGTGTCAAACTTGTTTGTTTTTTTTTAAGTATAGTTTAGTTAAGTATAGTTTAAGTAAATCTTCTCCTCCTATGTTCTTTTCACCACACCTTTTATTAAAACAAATGTTTCCAAAAACCCAAAAGTACAATTCGGCAAGTACAATTGGAGGTTCTGCGGAGGAGCTTCAGAGACGGCACATATTTCCAAAACGACTGCATCTTCTTCGTTCACTCTCCTGCGAGCTCGGCACGTTGCGCAAGGACTCAACGTTAGCGAGCGTGTGGGCGCTGGAGAGACAAAAAGGGAATAATGACAATGGAAAGGCAGAAGGGGGAATAATGACAGGCCAGCAACTGATGGAGGCCCTCAGGTAACTACAGATAGGTGCAGAGGTTCTCCCCGCAGCCTTTGCTTGTTCTCCCCTTGTCTTTCTCTTCTCCCTCCACGCTCTCTCCATCAAGATGCCATTATTCAGGATATTAGCAGGGAAGAGCTAAAAGCTCCCAATGTGGAGGAGGGTCCCCGGGTCCTGCGTGCCACGCAGTAAGAGGTGCTGGAAAGGTCTTATTGTAGACATTACCAGCTGTCTCTCTTCTGTGGGCAAAAAAAAAAAAAAACGTGGACATTAGCCGACACAAAGAAAAACGGAGAAGCGATTGTTGTGGCGTGGCCCAGCACTTTCACGCTTTGCTAACTTTGCATATTATTCAACTTACATGAAGTTCCTAAGACTGAACAAGGAATTTATTAGTGTATGTAAAATTCTTGGAAAACGATTTCTGGGAAAAACCAAGCTTCGGTGACATTTATGAAGAAAACAATCAATGAAGAAATGAATGAATGAAGAAATGAAGAAAACAATCGTATGATACTCATCATACAAACAAACCTTGTGTCCGTTCAGTTGGCGCGATGAGTTTCGCAGTGACAGAAGTCGGCAGATGATTTGTCTCCAAACACGCCTTGCATTCATTGACAAACTTGGCACTTTAACTTTACCTAATTGTTCCTTCCTGTGGTCAGGGACGTTCTCTGTCCTCCCATCACAATCATTGTCCTGCAAAACCATCTCAACTATTCATCTGCTGCCTTTTTTAATGTCCTGTTCTTGCTTGCTTCTCAGTAATTCACGTCCCCCCCCCCCCCCCCTTTTTATCGGTCCGATGTAGCTCTCTAGTGCTCATGTATTTATTCATGCATGTTGCTCTGGTGGGTGCATGAATGGACCTGAATAGAGGCCGTGTGTGTGTGTGTGTGTGTGGTGTCGCTAATGTGTGTGCGCTTTCGAGAAAAGGTCTTAATCTAACCACCGCATTGCTTCTGCTGAGACCGCCACCCCCCCTTTGTCCGTATGCCGTGCCCAACCACGGAGGCTCAGCAGCAGCGTCCAGCTCAGGGTCTTGGGTCTGGGGCTTGGCCCGGATCGCTTCTCCTCAGACCCGCAAATACGGCTCGGTCCTGGCACGAGCAAACCGCGAAGCCGCTTTCTGGCCCAGGGCCCGGGCGTGGGGGATGGGGGTGAGTGAAGGGGCACTGTGGCTGTATGTGCAGCGGGGCGAAGAGCGGTGACGAGGTTAACAATGCTATCGGAGACCTGGCGTCCGTCTCGCAAACATTTGTCTTTATCGCGGCGCTTCACTCAGAAATGGCAACAAAGCAAAAAAAAGGCAAAAACAGAAGAGAACCAAAGAAAGCCTGCACGAGTGCTTGAACATGACCACGGCGTGTTTTAAAAGTCGAGTCAAATGAAACAGATAGGCGCCGCCTTTAGCCAGGCCTTTTTGACATTGTCAGGTCCTCCAGGTCCCAGTTGGAGCAAAAAATCAACATGTTTGCTCGTCGCGCTTTCATTGACAACCCGTAGCCAAGCCAGCAAAGCACATCGAGGGACGAGCGCTTGCCAAATAAAAACATTCAAACACAAATAACGGACATAAACAAAGGATAAAAGGAGTGAAATCAACTTGCTGAAAGCTGTTTTTTTTTTTTTTTTCTCCTCATGCCTGTGTTTATTGACCCGTGCTGTTTTGTCCACAGTGTCGCAGGCAGTAGCAATTGGAATTTTTTAATTTGGGATTACTTTGGGACCCTGTCAAACATGAAATAAGCCAGAACAGGTGAAGTTGCTCCAGCAAATACTTAAACATCACATAGTTCTTAAAAAAATCATGTCAATAAAAATTTCTCATCTTCATTTTGATCCCTTGAGAAAAAAAAAAACTCACATTGTCACCCAAGTTCTGTGAAGCCTGGAAATGGAGAGAGTGGAAGTAGAAAGTAGGCCACACAAACTGTCATCATGAGATTATTACTGTTATTGATACGGCTGTTGCTGTGCCTATTTTTTGTCACCCCTCCCCTTTTCCACTCAACACCTCTCCTCTTTTCTCTCTATCTACACTCTATCCTTCTCCTCTGCCTCTCTATCTCAACCCAAGTAGCCGAGACAGACGGCCGCCTCATAGACTCGAAGGTCTCTTCCATCGAAGACATTTTTCTTATGGCCTCTGTTGCCAAGTGCTTGCTCACGTGGGCTTCATTTGTTTTCGGTGTTTTTCTTTCAATGCATGAGGTGCCCCCAGGTAACTTCTGCCATGGCGTTAGATTCATCAAATGAACTTGACGATTGTTTCTATTTCTTCCATCTACTTTGATTGAATAAGAATGATTGCATAAAAAAGAACATAAGGTTACAGAGTAAATATATCAGCTGTACTTTTGTGTAAGACCTTCCAAAGCTCAAGTGTGTGCCTGAGTGATTCAAGTGAGCTTTATGTAGCGAAAGGAACTTCAAGATCTAACAGTCGCTTTTTATAAATTCCAAGTAGTATTGATGTCTGGTCGGAAAAAAATGGATAGAAGTAAACAAAATAAAATGTAAAGCTTGGTTCACATGGCAACATTTTAAAATTGTTGGTAGACTTAAAAAAACTTGAGAACTCTTGGGAGACCCCACGCAAAAAAAAATCACGTGATGGCAAAATCAGCATCTTACACAAATCCAATTGATTTCATATTCCCAGGTCAGACGGGAAATGTTGCAAAACATCTCCAAATTAGAAATCTCTCTTAATTACAGGGACAATTAAGTGATTGGTGTATATTCAAATTTTCACCTTATGTCTCCTTTAGCGAGCTCCTCCTGCCTCCGCCTCAGCAGGTCAAGAGGTGCTTTGCCGACTTCGCCACCTGCTGTCTAACAGCAAGTAAACAAACTAAACATGTATTTACTCCGGAATCAATGCACCCGTAAAACCCTTTACGCTCAATTAAGCTTCTGCGTGAGCTACCACATGGCGACGTGTGCAGGTGCGTTACACAAAGAAGCAAAAATACTCAAACGAGAAAGAGATTTTATCTAGGCGTGTCACAAATCTGTATGGGGATCACATCAGATGTGTATGACTGGGACGACTTGAAGGACAATAAGAATATAAAAAATAATAATAATGATTTTATAATTATCTTTACAATATTTATTTAATATTTTTTAATAATAATTCAATAATCTTTTCATTTAAAGAATTATATCTGTGGTAATATAATATGTACAACAATGGTTAAATAAGTTCTTCCAGTTGTTGTGGCGATGGTACGTTAAAATTCTGAGTACTGCTCAAATTCAATTTCACATTTCACTGATGACTATCATCCAGGGCAGGGACATATTGTATCGCGATTAGAGAATGATTGAACACAAAGACAGAATTTGATAGCCTACAAGTAGCAAAACCTAGTTGGGCTAATATTGATCGCATGAGTAAAATGACCTTGCAAGGCGCTTTTGTGTGTTTGCACTTGAATATTATTCTTGGTCCTCAATGGCTCGGCGAGCACGCCAAGCTAATCAGTAGCATTCGGACGTCTGCGTATGTATAAGGATCGACTTCCTGGCCTGGCGCTGCCTTATGACCAGTATGGCCTAACCTGCTGCTCAGCCCACATCTTGTTTGTGTACCATTTTATCTGCTGGAAACAACAACGGCAACAAGCAGCCTCTGTAATTATTCCTTAGTGCTGCTTCTCTCACTGCAATTATACACCCATAGACACACGGTGTGGAGATTAGCATACATGCCTTTGTGTCTCGGCAGCATTTACACACACGCACACACATCGGCACAGTGTAGAAAAGTGGATGAGGGCGATGCTAAATGACAGTGTTTTGCCATCAGGGTCCTCATTTTGTTGAAGTGTGCAGCTCATTTGGCTGTGTATTGAGCCGGAGAGGATGCAGCAAACTTCTTGGTCAGCCGGGAACGGTCAGCGCAATTACATGCACTAAGAGAAGCGGCAAATTCCTTTTTGGCTGGTGTTGGGGTGGCGCCGCCACTCCCCTCTGCACTTTACTTATGTCTGCTTCGGTTTGTTTCGTGTTCGGTCAATCAGGCAAGTAAGTGAGTAATCTCAGAGTTCTTCAGGGAAGTTTTTTTTTTTGTTTGGTCGTTTTTATTCCAAATTGACATTTATCATTCCCCAGTTGCCAAAACATTTGCTTTGCATCAATTTATTAATTATGATGATCACTTCTGATATATTGTAGATGGTGTTTTTCCATTCCCACAAACAATGTCTGAGGTCCTGTGCAAACCTGCGGCTCGGGGGCCATTCGTGGCCTGCAGGATGGTATTTTGCAAATGCAATTTCAAAGTAGGCAGGAAATAAGGGAAATTACCGCGTCACCAATCTTGGTCACCTTCTGAAGAAGCGCTAATGAGTTTGAGACTGAGAAGATTGGATTAGTAATACTTCTTTTGAATACCTCAATTGTGGAATGCGTAATACGGGCCAGTCACATCCGGTCTTTATCTTCAGTCTTCCTCACATAAATTGAATTTGTAACCCTTGATTTCATGGAACATCTCGAGTTCAACAACTTCAGCATTCAAAAATGAGAAGTGTTTCAAACTTGAATGGGAAGGAGCATCGCCCAAGTTGTTTGAAGGCGTTTGCTTGGCCTCCTCCAGCTGATTCATATTCATTATTGATGCCTGAACACAGTCTCTAAGGATTTGTATCCATTATTAATGTCTGACAATCTCTGTCTTTCTCTCATAGGATCTCCTTCTGTCACATCCTCGCTGGCGTCCCTCCTTGGATCTTTCGGCCCAGCTTAGCATCAGCAATAGCTTAGAGGAAAGCTAATAACAGGTGCGTCTTCTCCCTCCTCTCGGTGTCTCCTCCTCCCCCTCCTTTTGGTGAACAGTTTGTCTGTGACTAATTCTAATTGACCAGGTAATTTTTGTGTATCCCTGAATAGTTTGAACAAAAAAAAAACAACTATACATACATTCCAGCACAAGTTTTACAAAAGTCTGTGGGCATTTCTGTTTTGGCAACATGCTGGAAACAGGAAGTTATCCTTGTTGGCCAAATTCCAGGTCTTATGATTGGCTAACTTATTTAAGGAAAATACTCTATATTGAGCTTGTGTCAAAATTTGATCTTTTTGGCGACTGGCCACGAAAAAGGTGGTGCGAGGGCCTATTCATTCAATCTTCTTTTGAGATTTCATCAAATTCCTAAATGCCACACATTCCCAAATCACAATTTGGCCTAATTATGATGATTAAAAACTTGAACCATGGTGTTTGTATCTCAGGTGTGTGGGCACGCTCTTATCCACATAGCACCTTTTCATTCGGAAAACCAAGATTCCCGTGCGGAGACTGCATAACGAGAACGTCCTTAAGATACTTGCCGTGTGGAGCACAACACAAACATGTCCTTAAGACCGACGGTGCTTATCAATAGTTGCTAATTAAATTCTTGCGCATATTAATGAAAGACTTAGAATAGCTGTTTACTGTGCGTGCGTGCGTGTGTGTGTGTGTGTGTGTGTTTGCCTAAATAAAAAGATTTCACCTTGGAGCAGGAGCGTTAGTGTGCTTGCACTTACAGTATTTTCCCTACAAGTGAAACCTTTGAGGAGAGAAGAAAAATTTTCACATTATGAGTGAAAAAGCAGAGGCAAGTTGTAAACATCTAACCTTTTGTTATCGATTCAGGTCAATTATCTGCAAATTGAGCACTGGTTCCTTATTGGTGAGCCAATTAAAGATCAATGGATGACCCAGATAGGAGGTCCTTCTTCAGAATACTAATTTTGTGTCATTGCTATTGTAGCATCTACTTATTTTAAGCACAAACCATTCGACTTGATTTGTGTTTTTAACTCCTTTCGTCTTAAATTCTCTGGCTACCACAGTGTGATTCTGACATGTTTGACAGGGATATGTCGTTGGAACGCACTGCAGAGTCAAACGTATTGCCAAAGTGCTTGGAATGTATTTCGTACAATGTAGCCCAAATGCTAATAGCATAGCATCTTCAATGTTGTTTTCTGCAGCAGTGAATTGTTAGCGTCAAATGTAATGAGGATATCGGTCCTTTTTGGGACGTTCAATTCTTCCACATTTCCACAAACGTATTTCTAAAGTGCTTCGAATGTGTTTGGTACAATGTAGCCCAAATGCTAATAGCGTAGTATCTTGAATGTTGTTGTCTGCAGCAGGGAATGAAATGTAATGAGGATCTTGGTCCATTTTTGGGATGTTCAAAATCATGGGAATTTCTTTTTTTTTTTTTTTTTTTAGCATTTAGCCTAGGATCCACCATTACGTTCGAACCGCTGGCTTACGCAATCAGTTCTGAGGGCTTTGCTTCTTTTGGGGGCTTTTGTGGTTTGATATTTAATCTAAAAGAAGGCTCAGCCTCACAAAAATGGTGTGGTGAAAAGTACACATACAATACTGTGCAAGGCCTTAGAGGTTCCACAGGGCAGTTTTCTGGAAAAAGATCATCTCCTCTCCTTATTTACCATCACAGAGTCAGTTCGTATGCCTACAAAACCAAACAAAAACAATGAGTCAGAGCATAGTCAGATACACTTTAACGGAAAGCACTTTTAAGACCACTTGGCTCCACAATTTGGTGGAAGAATGGAGTAAATGTGTCATTAATGAAAAGGAACGATGAGCTAATTATGCCGTATGCTCTGGAAAAAATCAAAAGTCCATTAGAGCGAGCAAAAGTACGCCGGATGCATGTTTTTCTTTGCAAAGCAAATGATGCCTTTCAACGGAAGAAAACCAGCCACGCTTTTACCTTTAATTTGAGCGCATACGGCAGATTGAAGATGTCCAGCGTGATTGTTGATTTGTTGTGACCTGCCTAATCGCAAGAGGCAACTTCATCTCATCTTCATCAGCAGTCGCACGGTTCATGCAGGTCGCGACACGCGCATCTCCAGGAGAGCTCGCATAAGGAGATGCCGGCAGAGAAATGAGTCAGAGTGAATGAAAATGAACAATTAGCCCCGTAGAGAGATTTGCTTTTTGCCCACGCAAATTCTAATTGCCTGCATTTTATTGTATTTTTTTTTTAAAACATTTTTTTTTATCATGGATGTATTTTGGTACCCTGACATTTTGTCCAACTAGTTTCATGCGCCTTCCTTTGAATGCACGTTTGTTGGAAGACATTTAGCTTTTTCAATGCTAATTCATGGGATGGAATACTTTGCCGTCTTTTAAATTTTGTATATGACATCAATTATTTTACTACACTGTGATGCAAAAAAACCAAATGGGATGAACCAAACTACAGAAACAAACATTCTATTTGGCAACCCAATCAGTGCCACCAAACAAAATGGCGTTCGCAAGGTGTCTCTAAAATATGCTAACGCTAATGATACTCGAAAAGAGAATCGCAAAGACGTAGAAGACACTAATGACAGAAACGTTTGCTTTCAACAGACATCCACACATCCATTTGGATTCCTGCTTTCACTTACACAATCACACAACTCATTGCCTTTGATTAATGTTTTCAGTCTTCTTTTTATTTTTAATATTCACAACCTCAAGAGTGCATACACACACTGACCTTGAGACACAAAAGATTAAGCACTTGAACTTCGACACATCCTTCGAGTGTCGGAACCTTGCGCAAAAGCAACGGCGTACTTTCTAAGAGATGGGAGGCAAGCACTTGAGGGAACATTTAAATCCTTCCAAGGATGATGTGGGGGAGTTGAGAAAAAATTTGCACGTTTTGTGTCTCCCTTTGTGGCTCAGCTCGCTTTTTCTACCTTGTTTTTGTTTCTGACCGGGACAAAGGTTCCTTTTTTATTGTTGATCGTCAACAAATGTAATTGCTTGTTTTAGTCAGGATATTTCAATCAAGAAAGCATGATTTTAAAATCAAACAGGCAAGATGTAGTTGTAGCTTAGGGCTGAATGATATTAAGAATAAACATGGCGAGTAACACAAACCAAACATAAAAGAACATTCTACCTTTAGAAATATTCAAATCTATGAATAAACTTCAAACAGAGACTCAGCAATATGACCTGAAATTCATATCACAGTACGAATTGAATCTTTTGATTGTAAAAAGTATGAAAATCATAGAGTATTGCTCAATGTGTTATTTAAATGTGAAAAAGGAAATAATTCCTGTTAAAAAGTGTCAGAAAATATCATTGTTATGTCCTAGTGTAGCTAATAAAATAACAATAAATGTTTTACATAATATTGACCAACATTTTTTTGTTTCTGAGCACACATGCCTTTAATTTATATGATGTTTTGATTTCTGTTGAAACTGCGGTGCTACGACACAACAGTGTTTGATCCAGAGTTTTTTTTTTTTATTGGATTCATTATGCAGTTCAGGTCGACATGATAGAAGACTGAACTTGTTTGGATACATGAAAAAGCCTTTAGAAATCGTTTTGAATGTCACACTATGCATTTTTTGAATCTTACAAATATTTGAAAATAATGAATCACCAATATTATATAATAATATAAAATAATGTGTATCTAATTTGACAATAATTTGTCAATTTATGTTTGAAACCACAATCAGGTAAATTGATGTTTGTGTTTATTAAGTCTATTTATATAAAATTATAATTTGTAAAATATTTTGGTCAAACTTTTTCCAATATCAACCTTCAAGAACTCTTCATATTGAGTTCTTCATAAATTCTTCTTTGTATGTGGGTGTGTTTTTTTTACAAATGGCCTTTTCAGGGTTACATAAAATAAATTCAAAGTCTTTCCTCCATTGCTCTGCTTCTTTTCTTTTACTTCTTTTTGAATGAGGGTCTCTGACTCAGGTGTTCTTCATGAGAATGAAGCTTAATTCATGGCAATGACCTTTTGGCACTTGGCGAACGCATTTCGCGTTGAAAGCCTAAATTAGTTAACAAATTGAAAAAAAACATTTGAAAAAGTTAAATTACTGTCAAAGTAATTTTTCACTATGTTTTCAACATAGTTGAGTCCATGTTGACCTACAAATTTAGATTTTGGCACACATGCACACACAGACCTATATATTTGTGTGCTAGTGAAAAGATAAAAGAATGATTGAATCTAAATTTCTCATGAAGCAGCAGGTCGTGCGCAGAGGGAGCACATGGATGAAAGTGTGACGCTGGGCGCTGTGGCGACTGATTGGCAGCGCAGATCGTCTGCCAACTCACAGACACGTGCACAATTTAACGCACTCATCCTAGACGGAACAATCAACTAACTTATAACAAAGCACGCATAAAGTCATATTTAATGAAGTTGCCTTTTGGTGTATTTCGGCCTCCTCCACGATTTTATTTTTCACTTTTAAACGCTTGTGATTTTTGCAGTTAGGTTTCGTCTTTTATTGCACGAGTACGGATTCATAACAGTCTGGTGCATTATTGTCACCTAGCGGCAGGAAGCCGAAATTGCAACTGAGTACCTTTTCGGAAAGAGCAACAGCTGTTTTTGTAGTCAAGGAATTTACGTACCTCACAGGTGCTAAATAGAAATTATTTCGTAGTCGACTAGTCGATGAAAACCCCTGGTTCAATCTTTATTTCCCAGCTAGGAATACACTCGTCATGAAAAGTATTATCACTGTGACGAACATACTCGTCAAATGCCTTTCTTTTCCCAAATGGTTGGATGAGACTCTCGGGCTTACAACAGTTTACAAATTATTTGATTCCCCCCAAAATGGATAAACTCCACTTGTCCATGACTGTACAGTAAAAAAGCTCAACTTAGCCAATTACTACTTTCCCATTAGCCAAGGCTTTGACACCATCTCGTGGCATCTTTGAGCAGAAAGTGCACCTTAAAATTCAAATTGATGAATCTGTGAATAGTACACCACAAAATGGCGAGAGCACGGATTTGTAAAGGCTGCCGCAAATCAAAACTACATCTAAAACATTAGACCACAATTGCGATGTGGTGCATAGATCTTAAAAAGCCATCCAATTGCTGACAGTGGCTCAATTTTTATTTTTTTTTATTTTTTATTTTTTATAATGTTATATTTTTGGTACCAGTGTAGTTACCACAACACTCGTGGCCCGCTTTTCTCTTCAGAGATGAGTTAAGTGCGCACAAGTGTCCAGTGTGCTGTGCGCGTACAAGCACAAAGCAGCGAGCAGCGGGGGCCCACATCAGAATGCATGTTGGAGGTTTGACATTCCTGCAGGCGGTGTTCGTCTAGCCAGTCAGGGGGAGGACAGCCAATAACACTCATTGCGCCACCACGACTATCTGATGAGGCCAGTGCGCTTCCCAGTCAATAGCGAGGACAAAAGCTTTTAAACGCTCCACCTTTTACAAGGCCTGCGCGTGTGTCCAACGTTCCAATGATGACAGTGCCAGAGATTAGCACAGTTGGGTTCCTGTGTAGACCTCAAGGTCAAAGGAGCACAAAGGTGCACTGCAGAGCAGCGGGTATGAACGCTTATAGTGTGCGTGAGAGCCAACGTTGTGTGCCTACGTTTGTGCATATTCAGATTTCAGGTAATTCATGCTGCGTAAGAGACAATAAAAGCGCAATTGATGGAAATTGTACTGAAATATATAGACGGTAGAAAGCACATGAACGAGAGGCAAAGCCTTGAAAGTCAGCTTTGTCAAAAACAAACACATCTTAAAGTTATCTAACTATCAAAGATTACAAATATTTTTATTCACTGGAAAATGAACACATTGCATTTTGTGGTGGGCCTTAATTTTCGTGATACCACAAACCATCTCGGAACAGCCATTATGTTAGCAATAACGCTTTCAAAACCCAAATATTGGCAGTATTCAGCTTTTTCAAGGACATGTAAATGCACAAAAAGCCAATTATGCTCATTCAAGTTTTTAAAAACCAGAATATGATTCCCAGTTTTTTTAACCCGAATATTGTGTCATATAACTGGAAGCTGGTTTTTCCCCCAATGTTTCATAAAACAGAATTTTGAATCTGACTGCATGTAAACATCGTCAGATACACACAAATTTGACTTAAGAAACTCTTGATACTCAAACCACTGTAAGCTTGTTCAAAGGTAAATGTAAATATGCGTTTGTGTCTATTTCTGAAGATGTTGGACTGTCATGACTCACATCATAGAAGTGAGTACAAGCTCCTCCATTTGCTGTTTACAATTGTTTAGTCAACCTTGGCAAAGTGCATCTGAAGTTTTTAATGTCAGTCATTCAATTAAAGTTGGAGGAGGAGCAGAACCTCAGGGGGCAATAAGTCACTTATTGGTATTATCCCGCCCCGCTAATTACTGAAGCAATGAACTTTAATTAATAGCTGAGCTAGCCGTGTGCGCGAGTGTGTGCGTGCGCGCGTCTTCACACGGTTATGGCGTGCGCCTCCTTTATCCCGAGCCATCTCTCTTCGACACATGCGCACTTCCCCTGCACACGGGCTGACATTTCGCGCCGTGTCTCGGGGTCACCTGAGAAACGGCGACACCGTCAACCTGCGAGCGCTAGCGGCACCGTTAGCATTAGCATAATGTCCTCCCTCTTATCAGCCGATTTGATGGCTGCTCAAACAACGGGAATGACAACAGTGACAAGAAAATGAGGAGACAAATTTGTTTTGCTGCAAATCACCAGGGCGCCGTGCTAAAATGTGCCTTTAGCCGGCATATCGCTCGATTTCCTAACACAGCAAAAATACAGATATATTTTGGCCTTTAATCACCTGGTGTTTATTCGCACTTTTGTGTTACTTGTAATACCATGATTTTTATATTTTAATTTTTTGACCATACCTCCTGTTCTTTGGTCCAACCTTCACACATAGGAAAGAATGTTTGCAGTGATGTTTTGTGTGAAAAAAAAAATGGCAGGGTAACCACATTTGATTTTTCTTTTAATGGCGATGTTTCCTTTTTTTCTTCATAAATGATATAACATTTGATTGTCCAGCAGAAATTCTCAAATTATTTTTCTTTGTCATGTTACACATTTGAAAGCTGCTTGTTTCTAAATCCCATATTCCCCATTTAAAAAAATAATAACTGTCCTATGCCAGTCACGTCCGCTGGCAAACAATGGCTGACCCCACCGTGCCCCTGGACTAAGCGAGCTGGCAGAAAGACGAATTAGAATAGACGCGAAAGATCGCACCTGATGAGACAAGCTTGTGCATCTTATATTTAAAAATATCCTGCTCTGCATTCAATCTAAAATACAGTTTGGGCACTGCCCATTGTCCTTATTAATCTCCACTGGCTGAACAAATCAATGGGTGGATAAAAAATAGTTGCAACATAGAAGAGAGGATGCAATTCTGACATGGCTGAATAATTTGTCTTGATGAAGGAATGGATGATAAAGGAAGGAATGGGTGAATCAACTAATGGACGGGTGGAAGGAAGTTTCCTGCGTAGTTGACACTGGACAATTTCACCATGACGTCACATGATTTTCCAGGTGTCAAAAGGTGAAGCTTTAATGTCGTTTGACCAAAACGAGTGATTGAAAATCATAGCGGAATCATCATTTTAGCCTCAGACAGGAATTCACTGTTTGTTGTATTTCCACGAGTTGGAAGTGAGAGCCAATATCTGCCATTATTTTTTGAATAACAGAGTTGCTCTTTTGACGATGGTTCATTTTTGTTTCGAGGCTGGCCGCAGCAGTTTTTGCTAATTTACGCAACGACAAGCCAATTGAGTTTTCCTTGTGGTGTCACTTCCTCATTCCTTGTCATTGTCTTCCTGCATGTGTGAGGTGGCACAGCTCAGGTGCTGTAGTGGTCATCTGCTCACCCAAAAGTTGTGGGTTTGAATCTCAGTCCTGTTCACGTTCAAATGTCCTTGAGCAAGATTGTGACTAACCTTGATGCCATGTCATCAACGGGTGAATAAGGAGTGTATTTAAACGCTAACACCTTGAAGCTACAAAAGTACTATTCAAGTGAAAGCTCCATCGACCATGTTGACGTGTCCTTGAGCAAAATTGTGAAGCACCGGTTGCTCCTGATGCTGCGACATCCGCAGGTGAATGAGGAGACGGCATTAACGCTTTGAGTGGGTTCCGCTCGATTTTTTTGTTCAGGTGTGCATCATTGATCTCTGCGCGTTGGTTTACTGGTTTCTCTTCAGTCTTTGTCTGTTTGTCATATTTGGCGAGTAAATATCCCAAGCATCATTTTTTTACTGTGAATAATCTCTGGTGTCTTTTTTTTTTTTTTTAAACTGAACTTTCGTTTTTATTTTCCCTGCACCGTACGAGTCCCAGCCTTGATAGAGAGATGGAGGAAAGAATGAAAGCAGGATGGATGGATGGATGGATGGATGGATGGATGGATGGATGGATGGATGGATGGATGGATGGATGGATGGATGGATGGATGGATGGATGGATGGATGGATGGATGGATGGATGGATGGATGGATGGATGGATGGAGAGTATGAGGGAGGGATGAAAATACAAATGATCAAAAGAGCAAGTGACAGGGTGGGGTGGGTGAAGGGATTGAGGAATGGATGGAAAGAAAGATTAATAAAGGGATTGAAGTAGACAGAGGGAGTGAGGGACAAAATAGGGCTAAATAGAGGGATAGTTGGAAGGATGCAAGGAGGTATGGATGGACAGAAGGGAACAGAGGTATATTTGCCTCTATGTAAGGATGGATACATTAATGGATGGAGGGAGAAGGTAAGGTCGGTCAGTTTGCCTCTGTGGAAGGATGAATGAATGAAAGAAAGAAGGGACTGATTAAATGATGTAGGTATGAATTGGGGTTTAAATGGAGGGATAGAAAGATGCACCGATTGGAGGGAGGGATAGACGGACACACGGACACAAACACACTTCACCTTGCCACAGGCTCTGTTCGGCTTCAAGCCGACGCTGCTGTCTGATTCTATTGAGTGACTTCGGTCAATGGAGTCCAAGAGTGAGCAAACGCAAAGGAGGTAGCTTACGACAATCCGCACATAAGAAAGTACATTAACTTGTGTTCATTGCGGATGAGTCAAAGCTTCACTTGCGCGCGTGTGGTAACATCCTCACGGATGCAGCTGCGCTGTGATCCCATACCTGCCCTCGACTTTTGCTCCGAGCAGTAAAAGTGATTTCACCTCTCGGCTGCCAGGGCAGGAAAGAAGAAGGTAACAAATGAATACATCGCAGCCAGTGTGTTTTCATTGTGTTCCTTGTCTATCAAGAGCTAACTTTTTCGTCAGCGCTCCCCACCCGTGCATCGTCTTCGCGTCACCTTTTTTTGAACCATCCGTGTAGCAGAACAATACGACCATAAAATGTCCCATTATCGCTCGCGGGGTTTAACCCAACTTGGGTCACTTTGTGAGGTGGCCTTACAGTTTCCTGTGTTGAAATGATGAGGCCTGCTCGTGGCTTTTTACCTTTTGTGCGTTAGCGCCGTTTGTGTAGCATACGTTAAACATCAGGAAGAGTCAATCTGTCAGCATTCATTCTCTTCGTCTGGCGCGAGGAAACGTCTCGACTATATTATCGTGTTCCCTGAGCACTATGATATCATGATTCTAACTGTAATAATATCATTTTCCATAACTTCTTAAACTCAGGTGTAGATTTTAAAACGATGCTATTGGTCTATACATCACCGAATGTCTAAAATCCCAAACTTGCCAACACAACTGAAGTTTATCCGAAGTTCAAAAATGTATTTCTTTACTTTGCTGGATTCCATTTAACATTAGATTCAATGTAGTTGGTAAATTCTGTTCAAAGCCACATCCCAAGTTATGAGGGTGTGCATACTTTTGCAACCTCACCCAGTGTTTTGATATCCTCTTCATCTTTCATCTTTTCCGTCATTTTATGATCCAACTTATGTTCTTGTCTCATCTCATACTGAATCTCCAATCCATTTCCCATGGAAAATCCAGCATGCTATATTCTTTAAACATTAAAGCAACACTCTGTGTTTTCACAAAGAGCGCAAGCGTGTTCAAAGGTGAGTGAAAACAATTCATGCGGGAAGTCTGATTGCTCTTGTAGACTTGGAAAGCAGAGCGTCTTTTTTTATTTGAACAATGGAAACATGACGTCCGTTTTCAGGTCTGCTTCATACTTTGCATTTTTTTTAGTTATCTAGCACAGTATAAATGCTTTTCCACTTTTACCGCTTTTGGCACCTTTAATGATGACTAGTTTTGCAGATGTTAAATTCTAGTCAATGGTTGCTCAGTGAAGATGAAAACACATCTGCCACCCCCGGCGTTGTGTTTCCCGACTGTCATAACTTAACCGCATATGAACATGAGCTGCTTTTTTGACCTTGTAGGTCCTCGTCACACCCTCGCCGCCAATTCAATCACACAATGAAAAAAGTTGACAATGTCTTAACCCCTCAAAAAAAAAAAAAAGAAGCTTTCAGACCGCTGGGAGATGACGATGATGAATTTGGGGTAAGCAAGCAAAAAAAAAAAAAAAGATAAATCCAGTGAAACATAATGCCAGATTATAAAAGTACCATTTTGGGAGCTCAGCAATAAAGATTATTGAGCTGGCAGATTCATAAGATTTAAGACTGATGTGAAGAGGCAGTGTGATGGATAGAGAAAGAAGGGATAATAGAGAAAGACATCTGTAGCAGTTGTAAGGACGTGGATTTAGTGTCTTAATAGAGTTACATCTCTCCCAAGGGGAGTGCAGGATTAGATATGGTCATTTCATCAGGCATGGCCCAGTGGAGGATTAAGAAACGGCTTGACAGATGACAAGAAAAAAAATAGATGTTAAGAAAGGGCCAATAGCCAGCGGATTGACGGGAGCCATCAAATCATTTTGCTCTTTGCTTTTATGCAGTTACACTAAATCATCAAAATCACTGATCAGTTTAGAGTTGAGTTCTTAACAAAGCATATGTGGACGTGCACGCGTGCAACGCGACACGCAGCTCAGTGGAAACTTGAGAAGACCCAAAATGGCCGCAGGAATAGTGGGAAGTGACACATAAGAACACGTGAGGCTTCCTTCCTTCCAGTCGGGGTTACTGCCACACCAGCTGTCTCCACACAGGGGAGCAGGACGCGAGCAAGCACACACGCACACACAACCAAATATTCCGCCAGATTTGCAGCTGATATTGATGAGCATTAAAATACGTAATATACACTTCTTCTTATTGGGCACTCTAAAGAACACAATTTATATTTTTGGGGGCTAAAAGTTGGGGTCATTTAAGTTGGCAGAACTAGAAATAGAAACTATCGACCTTTGGTATTTTATAATTGCTGAATTTGTTTTTATTAATGAAGAAAGTAGTCATGGTTTGGCCTTTTTTTTTTTTTTTTTTTGCTTTGATTCATTTGTGAGCATAGTGGCAGTGAATTTGCCATATTAAGCATCAATTCAGTCTGTTTATTGTCACTCCCGGTTAAGTTTAATATCAAACTAAACATAAAACCAAAATAATTACCCTTTGTTCATTTAACAGCCATTTAAATATGTTAGCTCAATGCTAACACATAATGGAAAAACCCATAAAGCAGCTAATGAATAGCACAATGGGCAAATATAATCTGATTTGTTTTGGGATTTGAGTATGGTCACAAAACCAATTACCACCGCTGTAGTCGCTTCAGTAATATAAATTATTTCTGCAATATTGTCATAAAAAGAAATACAAAAATACAGTGAATCCAGTGTCCACAAACGTTTGAGCTTTCCCGTCCTGTTTTTGCCATTATGCCCCCTCCCCCAAGTAGATGCTCACGTTTAAAAAAATGTATATTTTTCATATCGGGGTAACTGCCCAACAGAAATCTTTAACGTATTGGTTGCGCAGGGGGCTTTGCTTGACTGCTTAACATTGTCCAAGAGACAGCTTGATGTAGAAACGGAACGTTTGCTAGAAGGCATGGAGGACACCAGCCGAGGCCAGCCCTGGCACTCTCAGACATATGGCCGCCGTCTTCTTGATTACACTTCAGCTGGCTGGAAGATTACCAGCTCTGTGTGTGCGAGTGTGTGTGCGTATCCTCTTGCATATGCTTGCATACACGATGCGAGTGTGTCCAAGAGCTAGCGCCGAGGCCTGCTAAAGATCACTGCTGCGCGTGTATGTGCGACACTTAGATTACAAGGCACCACCCAAGTGTGCGTTTCACGCTTAGTGGGTCTTAAGAAGTCCGCAAGCTCGTGCCAGGTTATTAGACTACGACGGCTCACACGATTAAGCATGTGTTTGTTAAGCGCTCACACTTCTTCAGATGGCCTTCGGTGGATTACCAGCAAATTCAATGTGTGCGTGTGTGTCCTTGTGTGTGTAAAACCAAGATTACTCCAAGTTGAGTAGATTGAGCCAGCGGGTCAGAGTGACGATGAGACGAGATCAGATAGCTTCAGCTTCCATAATCTCCCTCACGTCCACTTCCACTTTGTCGGTGTGTCTTTGACTGTGTTTTCCCCTACAATGCAGTTTATACACACTTGTGTGTGTCAGTGTGTGTGCGTGTGGTCTCATCTGGCGAGGATTTTCTTGGAAGGAAGTGAGTCCATATGCTACAAGGAACCTGCCTGTGACCTGACAGTGGGACAGTGAGTGGAAGAGATACCAAGAACCACCGGGGGCCATCAGAGACATAAGTCACGATGGGTTTGATTTTCCACCGCGTCTGTTTTTTTTTGCAAAGGCTTACCTGTTAAATGGAAATTACACCCAACATGGCGTCTCCATTGGAAGCAATTTACCTTTTCAACTGGCATGGCTCATATTCAAATGACTGCGCTAGGGAAGAAGGCAAACATTATTTCGGCTAGCGGTACGCAAATTGGGACATAAGAACCACTACTGGTACATGTGGTCCCTCTAGTGGCGGGTGAAAGCATTACCAAATTGAATATTCGAAAGTACATATTTTGACAGTGCCTTATACCTTTTTTTTTTAAGCCATAACGGTAGTAAGAGATTTAATTTTTAAGTGGAATTCATTCGCATTGAATGTTTGAGAATGGTTTGTTTTATTTGTCTGGCTACAATTTGTATTACTTTTCTAATTGAATCATAATTTGATTACAATTGTTGGTACAATTTGAGTACATAATGTGCATCTGAACATACATATAAGTACATTAAATCTATTTGCCATTCAGAATATTTTCTCTCCACATTAGCAGTGCCATCATTTGTAGAGAACCACTGATTTAATCCTTTTATCCTCTATTTTTTTTTTTTTATCACGCTTCCAAATGACATGTAAGAGATTCTTTTGACTATTTTGCTTTTAGATGTCATGGTGAAAAGGCGCACAAAATACGTTATTTTCTGCTGGGACTTTCGACCACCGGTACTTCAGTCAAGCCACAACTTTACCTTATGATAAGAGCCCAAGCAGTTGACAGTCATGCCTGAAGAGCAAATCTGCAACAAATCAGATCCAGCGCTTCTGTGTATGTGTTTGCGATTTTGTGTCGCTGAGAAAGCTTTAGGTCAAATATTAGCACAGCCGCCGCCGTGGCTCGGCCAGATAACCTCAGAATCCCCTCAACACGCTGTTCTGTGATTAATTGCCTTTTCCACCTCTTATTATTTTTATTGAAGATTCTCACGCGTGCAGATGTCTTAAATGCGCTCGTCTTGTGTGACGGAGTGGGAGAAAAGCGCAAAAGTTCGAGTGATCAGAAACATGGTTGGGATCAATGGAACACACCCTTGGCAGCATGTGTTGATAATCCGCAGACTGTTTGAATGATTAGCATACATGCTAAGCACTTCGATGCTGTTAATTCATACTGAGCGACTGAGATAACTAATGCGCCGGCCGCGTCCTCCTCCCTCCACTTACTGTATGTCATTAGTGCTTTTTGCCAGTCTCCTCTGTCCTTTTGCTGCCTGATTGTCAGCGCTGGCTTCACCAGCCAGGATTTCATTAGGTGGACTCTAGTGCTGTTTAAACTAATATTGCGCGGCATCATATTATGTGATGAATGTTGCCCACTTGGCATACATTGCAGCCTGGTCATCCTGGCAGGGTTCAACTTTAAAAGATGTCAGGGTGGTATATCGTCACGAACTGTTTTTCTTCGTGGCTATGTCTCGGTGGTAGAAGCTGCAGTCGAAGTTAGCTTGTAGGCTATAGCCGTTACCTTGTTGCTTCGCTGGTTCATTCCAGCTTCTCTTTAACTTTGTACTTTCTTTCCTTACCAAAAATTTTATCACCTATTTCCTATATATCCCATACTAAAGAGATGCCAGCCCATATATGCAGAATAGCTCATCTCAGGTTAGCGTTGTACAAAAAAGTAGCCAGTAGCATTAGCAGATGCTAAGAGTCCATATTCTCTGTCCAAAAACCCATGTTCAAAACGCTGCAATAGTGGAAAATGGTATAGTACACTGCAAAAAGAATGGCAAATGGCAATAAGATTGAAAATGATCAATAATGGAGAATTTCAATGTGATGCAAAATGGCCGCGAAACTCGCTGCTGCTTCTGTTTGAGCTCGATTAAGTCTATTCATTCAAGTAATTAAAGTAACAATGTTGACATAATACCTTTAAATTAGGACTTTAAATTAGAACATTTACAGTTGTTATTTTTACAAGGTTAATGGCAATGTCTAGCCACCTTAACTTAATAATGACTGTACACCACATTCTTTTTTTTTTCTAAGTTAAAAAAAAAACAAAAAAAAACCGTGGTTCGGACACAATTATGTGGAAACTTGACAGATTGTATGTTTAATGCAAAAATATATGTATAACTGTCATCCATGAATTTATTGTTTTATATTTAAAAAAAAAAAGCCTACCCAATAGACTCACATCAATGTGATAAGCCCCATTTTCCACTTTAATGAGATGTAACATCTCTTCCAGATGTCCACGTTTCTTTCCTTCAGTGGAAGTCGTCCTCTTGTCTGTTCTCAGGTAGCATGTGTTTGTTTTCAGCCCTTCTGGCCTTTTACACCACTCAGTCCCCCTGGCATCATTTATTCAGCTGCAACCCGGCCGAGGGGTCCTTGAGACGGACTCTGCCTTCAGGCAAGCTTAAGGCCTTGATGCGCAACAAGGCCTCCGGAGTGAACGACTGCGTGCCATCTCTCCATTATACCCAAACTCGCTGTGTCCCCTTTTTGTTTTTATTCATGACATTTATTATTCTTTTATTGTTGCCCTTTCCTCCCCTTATTTATTCACTTGCGAGCAGGAAGACAGGCTTGAAGGTGGGGCAGGATGAATTCGGTGTAAAAGCTCGGTTAAAGCTGGGGCAAGTTAAACACGCAGAAAGTTGAACGCTGTTTTTTTTTTTTTTTGTCACGCTCGATACATCCTTAAGTGTGTGTGTGTTTGTTTGCACACGTCCACACATGAGACTTTCCAGCGTGGTGTTGAGAAATACTTCCAGGTCACCAAAAGGACTGCAAGGGGACCACAGGAAGTGTAAAGCTGACAAGCGCGTCCATCTGTTCGGCGGACACACACACACGCACAAATATGCGTGTACACGCACATACACACTGGTGCCACCCGGGGATGACGAGGAGCCTCCTGGTCTGTCACACGCGTCCTGTTTTCAGTGCATGGCACAGAAACAGAAGAAGTGCGAGGGGCGGCGTGGAGGGGGGGGGGGGGGGGGGGGGCTGGGTGGTAAGCGCCGAGAGACGAGCAGGTGAAGAAAGAGCCAGGAAATGTACGCAAAGTAGAAAGTGTGACATTGGCGGCGATCAGTATGCACTTTATTTATTACAGACGTATACAACGTTTCTTGTTCTGGATGTTTTGCATGCGTCGGTCCATTGACGGCTGTGCGTGCGTGCTTGCGTGTCTGTCGTCTTGAGGATAGACTCGCCGATGCGGCAGCCATTGTGTTGGAGCAAACATATGGTTTGTGACACGTCTCTCTTTCTAGTGCCATACTGTCTGTCTATACGGCGTCATGGCAGCCAAGACAGTATCCTTTCTACTACCACTGAAGGCCCGATTGAAGGAAAACATGGACTAGCTTTAGTGGAAGTTTATTCCCCGGCTCATGGTTTTGGGCTCAATGGACCAAGATGGTTTAAAAAAAAAAAAAAAAAAGTGGATGGGCTTTAAAGGGAATAAAGTTCTCCAACTTACTTTTTCTTGATTTCTATTTATACTTGCTGGAACAATGTGGTTCTCGGCAGGAACAGAGATCAGGGGAATAGTACCTTCCAAGTGACAGTTGCCTTTCTTATTGTTTCAAGTCAGATTGGATGGAAAAATTCTGGGGAACCCAGCGGGATTCATTTGCTCCAATTTTGAGATGCTCTGCTCTCTCTTACTCTCTTTTGTTTCCTTCATTTTTTTTCAGGTTGAGATGGTGGTGAGTGTGTGTGTGTTTATATGCTAATCAGACCCTAATCAATTAATGTACCATCAGATTGGGCCAATGGTCATCAACCTTTTTCACAATCTACTTTCATCCCAGTTGAAAAGCAAATAGTCAATACATTTGAATAATAAAAACCCGTACAAATAAGTGTATAAATGTCTCATTGAGGCACTTTATTTAAATCATTGTTCTCGTTCTACATTGCATGTGAAGAGCAAAATGTAAATACGATCATAAGTCAAGTTCTCCCTCAGGCCAGTGTCTTTACTTATGCTCTTCTCGTCAGTAGCCTGCAATGGCAGCTATTTTGCAATGTCTTTGTAGCTTATCCCCAGCCTAAAAAGGAAATCCGATCTTGGTACTGAGTCCCTTGTCTCATGCCTCAAGCTCCATCTTAGCCTCCCTAGACAAGGTGCGCTCCATTGGCTTAACGCAGCTGTTTTGTGGTCATAAATTTGCTTTGCCATTATGTTTTACCTAATTTAGAATCGGTGGTCTTGTTGATTCGTTTTTCAGGTTCATGTTCTCCATGTCCTCTTTTTTCATGTTTGTCCTGTTCAGTTTTTGGATCCACCTGTTCGATACCTTGTGTCTTCCAATCAGCTCCCTCTGCCACTCAAGTCTTGTCCATGTGTTCCTATTGCCACGTACTTTAAATCTGACTTTTTGGACCTCTTAATTTTTTATATGTCCATTTATCTTGTATGCCTTCTTATTCTTTTGGATGAATACTTGATTTGATTCAATTTCCAATTTGCTAATTTCTTTTATCATGTATGACAGACATGTCAAACTCAAGGCCCGGGGGCCAGATACGGCCCACCACATCATTTTATGTGTCATTATGAAAATTACAAATTGTCTTCACTTTTAGATTTTTTTAAAATTGCTAGAAATTCGAGAACGTTTTTCTCTGATTTCAAAATTAGCTATTCATCAACTTGTTGTGTAGCCTATACTGTATATAATATAAGGCATTGTCATAACGGTCCTCCGAGGCAAACTATGACTACGATGCGACCCGCGACAAAAATGAGTTTGACACCCCTGATGTATGGCTTTTATTCTTTTGAAGGAATACTTGTTTAGATTCAATCTCACCTACCTGCTTCACTGCACTCAGATCCTCCTCCATCAATATCCCAAAGGCTTGTCAACATTATAACACATTCAGAAAATAAGCCGCTAAGATGTGTGAAGTGATGTGCATAGATGTGACAAAAGGCAAATCGAGCGCTCGTCCCAGAGGATAAGAAGAGTAAATCAATCATTTAATCCTTCGCTAAGAAGAAAAGACAGCGAGAGGGATGCTGCAAGACGACACAACATTGTTTGATTGCCGTTCTTCTTAAAAAGGTGACACTCGATGTCGTAGCAGTGCAAACACACACACACACACACACACACACGCACGCTCAATGGAATTAGAGAACTCCAGTGGGGACGTGAGAACGGCTTACAAGAAGCGTGTTTGTAAAGATAATGACCTGAAGGTTGGAAGGAAGGAGAGGAGCGCTGCAGGGAGAGCTCTCAGGATGTAGTGTGTGTCTTGGAGATACTGAGTAGGGATGATTATTTTGAGATGGCCACCAGGGAGGCCCCGACAGAGGATCAAGTGAAGACGACACGAGAATTGTAGTTCATTGCCACACTGCTTCTCTTGTATGACATAACTCGACTCTCTGTGAGATCATAAAGGTGCCCAAGACGACACGAGAATTGGAGTTCATTGCCACACTGCTTCACTTGTATTACATAACTCGACTCTCTGTGAGATCATAAAGGTGCCCACCAGGAAGTAGAAAGTGCCAAAAGATCATTTGAAAAACAAAAACAAATTTCACTGACTAATTGGTTAGCAGGAGGATTTTTGTAAGCTAGCATTCGCTGTTTGTTTGTTTTTTTGTTTTTTTTAATTCACAGCATTTTAATTTTGTTATATTTGAGGATAGATAGTTACCATGCAACAGTTCTCATCGACTATCTCTACACAGTTGAAGTACTGATGCTAGTTTGCTTCACTAACTAACATGTAGATTTCAGTGAGGCATTCATTTTGTTAGCGCCAATACATTATTGGTGATTAATCGGCTCCAAGCTACAAAGATTAGTCAGCTAATCAGGTCGTCTGACAAAAACATAAATGTGATGCCACCATTTTTTATTTTTGTCTTTTGCTCACTCAAAGCAAGTCAACACTGATTGAGGTGAAAGCTAGCTTGTTTTTGGCTCATCATGGCTGTATGCAGTTTATCATCTTCATTTTGTCTTTTTCTTGACCTTTGACATTCAGACTTAATTTACACCGTCTTTCCCTCAACTTGCTATTTGTGGGTCTTTTTTTTTCCCAAAAAACCTTCTCCGGTGATGACTTTCTTCTGGCTTCTGATCTGTCATCCTGGAGCTCATATGATATTATAAAGAGTTCACTTCACAAAGTTTGTGCAAAACCTTGAAAGGGAGCATGGTGGCTGGCCAGCATGTTGAACCCCCCCCCCCCAGGAACACAGACCGCTGTGTTCCTGGAAGATGATCTTCCACTCGAAGCTTTTCCACCATTTGACTTCCAATTTTTTATCCTCTTGTCAAAGAATCACATCCCACAGAGTCGAGGAGATGAAGAGCAGCGCTGAGTGATGGATGAGAGATTCTATTGTCAGTCCTGCTGTGAATCGGTCTTTCATTTATCATCGGTGAAAGCCAGCGCGAGTCCCTGTGTCCTATTAAACACACCCGTTCTCCTTCAACCATATGCTTAAACACCAACATCAACTTTTGGGAACAAGATCCACACATGACATGACGACACGACCGACACCGGCCACCTCGCTCTGATCCGTCCTCCCTTTCCCATCAGTCATGCCATCTCATGTTTTCCACGCCGCCTCGATCCATCATGTCTTCCTGTCCTTTCTTACTCCTCCGTCCTTCCATCAATCTCCTTGTGAAGTTGTTGTGCTTGGACAAGGGCATGGCCGCCGCCTCACCGATAGATCATCAGTGTTGCCGCGGCCTTGAAGGGCCTCACCAGCAGTTCCGAGATGAAACGCGGTGACGCCTGACAAACGTAGGCTACAACTGCCACTCCGATATTATAATACAGTGACACCTTGACGTGCAAAGTTAATTTGCTGTGTTCATACACCAAAGCAATATTATCCATTGAAATTAATAGAAACACTATGAATTGGTTCCAAACCTCCAAGAAATACTTTTCTTCTGCTTGTCCTTTTTCTGTCTTAGTTTTCTTCACATCTATATTACACTCTTTCTCTCTCGATGAAAGGTTTTAGCTTCACACATTTTAAAAATGTTACAAATGTTGTTGTACTTTCAAATAGAGGAGTATCTTAAGCGTCGTAATTCAAATTTAGCTTTAGACACAAAGCAAAAGAAAATACATTTATAAATTGTATTGTCTAAACTGTATCACTCTTTTTGTAGGTAATAATTTCCAAATTTCTATAAATCTACCACAGAAAAGGCAATAACTGGACCTGATGCAAAATAGAAATATTCTCTAATAAAATAGATAAAGTACTTTAAGTCTTTCACCGACTCGGATGGGAAGGAACTTGTACAATTAACAGCCTCTTCCTTCTCAAGAGCTCTCCTTTCCCCCTCTCATCCCTCCTTCACGCCCCCTCTCACCCTGGTGCCCTTCCTTCCCATCAACCCATTCCCTCCTATTTCCCTCATCTCCTCCATCACCTCTGTGGCCCTTGTACTTGGCTAAGGATGCTCTTCTCGCACACACATGCACACTTCCTGGGGAAGGATGTGCAAAGTGTCCCTGTTTGTAAACACACAAACGGCACATTTGTGAGCATTTAAACACGCGAGCGCACCGATACTCAAAGGTTGGGTAATGGAGGATGATTAAGGCCAAGAGAAGGAGGCGGCTAAGACATGACCTTCTGAACTCAAAGAAACACTTGAGAGATTGGCGCTGTTATGAACTGCTCCGACCTTTTCACAAGAGCTTGATTGCTTTCCGGAAGAGCTGGCATGTGTGCGTTTGTGTGTGCGTGTGTGTGTGTGTGTGTGTGTGTGTGTGTGTGTGTGTGTGTGTGTGTGTGTGTGTGTGTGTGTGTGTGTGTGTGTGTGTGTGTGGGCCGAGGTGATGAAGAAAGCCTCGAAGAACAGTTAGACAAGGGGTTGAGAGAGAAGTCATCTGAGCTAGCCTCCCTCCCCCCTCCCTCCTTGCCCTCAGCGGTGCACTGTACTTAGCAGACATCCTTGATGGACGCCATCAGCCAATTCAGCCAGTGCATCCATTTACCTGAAGAGAGCACTTGAATGAAAATACAGAAATTGATTAGAAATTAAATTCAGCATCTCGCCACAGTGTGTGCGTGTGTGTCCTCACATGTGTCTTGAGCACTGGTGAAAAGGACAAGGTGGTGTGTGTTTTTGTTGGTTGTGTGTGTCCTTAGACATGTTATGTGAAGAGCATAACATTGAAAGGCAAATAAATTGAAATCATTCAAACTCAATAGGGTTCTTGCTTTGCAGATACCTGAGAGTAATCTATGAAAGTTTCAAGAAGGCCATTTGAAAGTTGCGCAAGGCTGAGGATCTAGCCAATGACCTTTGACCTTGCATGCCGTCTAATTATGTGAGGTCCTTGCTTTGGCATTGAATTTTATTTTTTTATTTTTTCCAAAGATGTATGCATTCAGACTCTGGCACGGTGGTGATTATTAGATGCTGTTGTAAGACAACAGGAGAAGAGTAGGCGAAGGAGAAAGGTGACGAGACGAGTAAAAGGTTGCAGTCAACAAGGTTAGATGACAAGAGAAACTTTGAGGTGGTATGGTAGCAAGGCAAGGTAGGAGGAAGGCAAGAGCGACAGAGGAGAGATGAGAGGAGCGATAGGATGATGGACGCCTGAAGGACGCGTGTACTTCGATAACAGATAGCATCGCAGAAGATGCTATCGAGGCTCCTATCTTGCGCCACCACACACCATTAATGGACAGCAAATGGAGCCGGTCCGTTTGGCAAAAAAAAAAAGTAGCTTTTCCTCTCCCCGCCCTAAAATCTCTCCTATCTGGATCAAAGATAGTTTGTCAACATGGAGGCTACAATCTTTGATCATTTCGGCCGCATCTGTCTTTAACTACAGCGCCGGGTTGCGAGCCATAACGAGGCTATTACGTTACAAATCATTCGAGAGAGCGTTGGGGCTTATCTAATTGACTGAAATCATTTCTCCAAGTTGGCAAAGGGGATCAAGTGCCATTAAGTTGTTCACATGACTCAAAGTGCCGCTGCTTGTGGCTAACAAAAGAAAATTGTTCCTGGCGAGATGTATTGGTGGCGAGGGTCTCGTCTGACCCTTTTTTTTTTTTTTTTCCGTGCTAAAACATGCGCACACGCACACAACCTGTCCAAGCCAGTCACACGGACAGATGGGTCATCAGCGGCCTAATTGTGTGATTGGCTGAAATCTGGATGCCGGATCCCGTTTTGTGTGTGTGACATGATCAAGGTATTTTTGTATAAGCAACAAGTGAGCAATATTTTCATTCATCTTTTGAAATAATTTGGTCTTGTCAGGTATGTGGTAATATAAAGAATTGTAATGGTGTGTGCGCGTGTGTGCGCGCGCGTGCTCTCACGCGCCCTCGTGATTTTGTCCTTGCAGCGATGTGGCCAAAACACATTAGCGCACATCTGTCCACTCCATAGCCACTCCTAATCCTCCTCATCGCCATTTTGAAGAGCTCTCTGTCCGTCCATTCAGTCGCCCCAAACGCTACCTTGAGAGAATCAATTTGCCTAAATTCTCATCATATTTAAAGCTCTGTTACTTTATATACTGTATATGTTTTACTTCACTCAACTCTTTTTTTAAAATAATTAAATTTTTATTTCTATTATTTAAAAAAAATAGTAGTATTCTTCTTTTTTATTTAATTTGTATTTTGTATTGTTATTATTTTCTATGTTTTAATCGATGCGCCGTCACATCCGGTTGTGTGTGTTTCTGTCTGGCCCGACGTGTGTGCGCGCACATTTGTGCGGCCTTATAATGAAAGCGCGCTGACATATAATTACCGCGCATGTTTACCTCGAGTCCCATCTTGTTGAATGGTCGGCTGCCTCCCCCTCCTTTGTGGCCGGGCATTATCACATGTTATTATTTGCGTCGGGCTCAGCTCCTCAGCCATCCACTCATTAAGTCTGCCGCTTTGACAGAATTAATGACCACATAGGCAGATAGAAAAGGCTCGGCGGCACTGTGTGGCATGGCGTGGCATCTTTGCCGCACGCTTTCCGCATTTGCAAGGAAGCTCTAAGTTGATTTGAAACCTTCAATAGTAAGCAACGAGCGTCTCTACAAGAGGATAAGATGAATAGGTAAGCGCTGACCTTGATGTGGTCCTATCAGACTATACAACTGTGCTTTTATGCAAATTGTTGCTATCTCATCAAAAGTTATCAATAGGGGAAAAAAAACTAATTAAGAATTTTTTTGTTCCCATTGCTCATTCAATTAAAGCAAGATGTCCAACTTTGAATAGTTGAATACATGTTTTTTTTTCTTTTTTCTCACAGTGTCTTTAATTGCTCTTTAAAGAAACTCTTGTTTGGATCCAAATTGCCTTTTATTCAATGACAAGATGACTTCTATCAAACATTGCTCGAATTAGTCAGAATTGCATACAAAAAAAAAACAAGAGTAGTTGAGTCAAGAATAAGTACTTATCAGAAGGAACTCTGAGTTTTTGGTTCTTCAAACATCTTTCTGAATACCGGGTAAGAGTTCGGGTCGCTTCAACAGACGTGCAAAGTAGAACCTGGTCGAGAATTTGTGGAGAGCTATACACAATTAAATGGAAGAATTCGAGACGATGCGGAAAAGCATAATTATTATTATTATCTACATGCTTTCTCTCAGCCGAATTGATTTTCTACCAACTTGGCCCACCAGACTGAGCGTTCCTACCGATGCTCCATCCAACCACCTGTTTTTAAATCCAGGACCAAGTCAGCCAATGTTTTGTCAGCCATTTGTGTGACTTTTAAACCCCCAAAAACTTCACAGCGCTGATCCATCCCAAATGCCCATTTTGGGGGGGATATATAGATATATATATTTAAATTTATATATAAATATTTATGTATTCATATATATAAATATATTTATGTATTTATGAATAAGGATGGATGGACGACGGATTGGGAAAATTTGGTATAGTGCCCAGCTCAAAAATAATCTATTTGCGACTTCTTAAAGTTCAAAAAGTTGGAATACACTTTTTGCAATTCTCAAGTTTTTTTTTCTAGCTAATGTGTCACACTGACTAAAATATTAACATGTGAACATGAAGTTGAACCTTGGTGAAGGTTCCAAGGATTTATTCAAACATACCTGGAGTCTTACAACTCTTGAGATCAGGACATGGTTCGTCCTTTTGAAAATGAATGAATAGTGATTGATTGGTGCAAGAATGCAACGTGGTTCTTATGCCACCCACTAATCCACCAAAGAGGCAATGAACACCCGGCTTGGAGGTGTGTATTTTTGTGTATCTCAAGTATCAGTTGCCAGTGTGTTAGCGCGTTGAATAGCAGTTGTGTGACAGGCACATATTAGCCCGTCATGGCCGACGGGAATAAAAGAGGCTCGGATCGCAAGAGACAAAATAACCATTACTGTACGCTGCTCGCTCCACTTCGTAGCGGACAAAGACACACGCTGGCACACTTATTGGCGACACTGCTGACTGACAGACGCGTGCACCCTAGCGAGGGGTGAGCGGGGTATTTCTTTCCCACCGAGGTACAAAAGCAGAGAGTGAAAAGATTGAAAATTATAGAGCTGACAACAGAATTAACCAAGAAGACGTTTCTACGTTTGGAAAAAAAAAAAAAAGTAGACATAAAATGATTATTGTAATGAATATTCACATCCGGTGCATAATTGGATAAAAGACGGTTGTGTCGTCATACTTTTGACAAGAATTGAATGAATTATTGATTCATTTACTTCAAATGATGATTTAACTACTGCTAAATTAGAATTGAAATACATTAAGATGTATCGCAAACATGGCAAATTAATGTGTAGGATTATTGAAACAATGCGGCATGAGAAATACCGGTATCAGTTTGTTTCGTATCTTGTTTTATTCACTTTCTTAGAATAAACGATAACAGGTATGTCTATTCATACATATTCAAATTTGCGTACACCAAAATGGATGTCATATTAATTTGGAGCTCAAAATGATTCTCGTGTTATTTGTACAAGGTCGGAATGATTATAACTCATGTCATTACAGAAATAATTGCACGGAAAACTTTTGCGTACGAATTTAAAGAAAGATACAACTAAACTTATTTTGCATGTAGCAAGATAATGATCCAAAACCCAAAACAAAAAATCCCCTGACTCAAACTCTATAGGAAATGCGGTGTTCATTACAAATAATGCCATGGACATGAGTAGCTTGATCCATTTTTATCGTGATCATTAAGACACGTTCATGCCGTCTTTCGATCCGAGACATGCTACGTGAAGTTCACCTGCCAGGATCAGTGATGTCGCATTCATCCCTCCATGCATGTCCAACCAAACACCTTTAAAAAAAAAAAAAATAATTCTCCCCTGCCTTGGTGGAAGTAATTAATCTCATTGTGACTTGTACGCCACAGAGTGTGTCCCCCTCGTCAATCTTTAATAATGTCTTCGGGCGCTGTCCACCAGTGGCCGCGTTCTGTTGAATGATGCAGGAAATTTGCCGTTTGTGTGATTGTGGTGTTTTATTCATGTGATCTTTTGTAAAGTTGACTTGGTTGTGTGAAGATGTGGAGGAGTCGTGCGCCGCCGTGGGAATGAATTGAGACAAAATGGAGATACGCTTGAAAATAATAATGATTTGGAGGTTCAGGATGTTAGAAAACAGAAGTAGTATTAGGTCAGAGGTCAATTATGTGTTGCGTGAAGGAACAACATGAGACTTATAAGTCTCAGCTAATGAGCATTCACAATCTGGTTAATAACATTTTATCAAAAGTGTCCCCGGATGTATTTTTGATGCCGATTTAAAAGGTGTATTTTTTTTAAATTCATAACTATGATGAAATGTATTGCTATATTACATATATTAATATTATGAAATAATATATAATAATAATATTTAATGCATTTATTCTATCCAAATATTTTCTATCTTTTTTTTGCATAACAACCTGTTTCAAATTAATTGAATGATGCAATAGGAAGTATGGAGATGATCCTAACTTGTTGGCAAATACGATGAAAATAGTTTTGTCATGTGATGTGGCAACATCCCACTTTATTGTTTTCGCACTCTAAAGCCATAAAGATACACAAACACCGTTAATCTGTACATCGATGAAAAATTGTGTATTTATGTGAAGTGGACTGTGGCTTACTTAAGGCTATCTACACCTCATTCAAGATATGTGAAATTGAAGGGAGATATGACATGAGTGGTGAGTAGGGGAGGGGGCGAGGAAGAGGACAGCAGCCAATAGCGGACAGATTGAGAATGAGACATCTTAGAAAATCTTTTAGATTAATGTAGAAGTGATAAATAGACGCATACAAGGACAGAGGATGTATGTGTTGGCTGGCTCAGGTGTGTGTGTATGTGGGGTGTGTGTGACTTTGAGGTCCAGTCCTTGGCACACAGATGCCCCTCTATTATCTGCCTGTCTTGTCTGCTCAACCTGGCCTGCCTCAGGCCACTTAGTACTTTAAAGAGCTGTGCAACGTGTGCACTCTCACGTGCATGCGCGCACACACACACACACACACACACACACACACACACACACATAGCCAACACATATATCCTCAATCTTTTTCACAGAGAAAATGTCTTCGTGCACTTTTTCTCAGTGAATGCTCATTTGTTCATTCATAGAAACATACTGTCAGGGCAGAAATGTGTTTTATTTTTTATGTCATCTATAATGTAGTGCAATGATCCAAGACATTTCTGTCCATCAATCAATAAGTCAAATGCGGGTTGGGCTAGTCCAGGGATGGACAACTAGCAACCCACGAACTGCATGTGGCTTCCATAGTTGGAAAAGCCTTCAATTGATTGAAAAAAAATTAATAATAATAATTTTATTTGCAATAACAGTGGTCACCACTAGGTGGCATAGATCGTTCACTGCACCTCCAATGCTGTACTGTAGCTGAAGAAGAGCTGAAGTGCGTGTGCGTGCGTGCGTGCGTGGGTGGGTGTGCATGTGTGCGTGTGTTCGTCGCTATCAAACAATCAACAGTACACCTCGAAGACACAACTGATAAGGGATCTCACCTTGAGACACCCACTGTATCCCAACACTGTAACAGACACACACACACACACAATCCACATTTGTATATGAGTCTTCTCAATACAAAATGTATAAGACAGGTAATGGCATGTTCTTGTAACCTTCCCGTCTCATCTTGGTCCAGTGGCTAGCTTTTTCAGAAGAGATAAACAAGCTCGTGACCTTGTATTTCCGTGTTGGCACGTACCTCAAACGGGCCTAGTGAGTGACATCAGAAGTGCTGACTCAAACTTTACAACACGTCTCCTGCATGCTCCTTGTGAGTATTTTCATTTTATCTAACTTTCTTGTCATCAAATCTGTGCATGTCGGGATGATGTGAGTAATTATCCAGTTTTGGCAGCAAGCCCAGTTTGGGTCTCCTGGGGGGGGAAGCAGAGCGTCTTAAGATTGTGAGAAGGTGCGTCCTTTGTCAATGTTTGCTTTTTCTTCTCCACGGTTGAGGTAAAACTGCCGGCTTTGCTTTCGTAGTGTTAGTTTTGCAAACACAGTATCCCGTAATATCTGCCCTAAGTGTTTATTGGCATTTTTTTCCCACTGTCAAGGACACCGTAGCTACTGACGAGTTGTTTTTACTCACTCTGATTATTTCTGGAAATGTTTCTTTTTTTTCATTCCCAAATATGAAGTGTAGTTTATTTGGACATAACCTGTTTGACGCACACTCGTACACATGGGCTGATGTGAATCCACATCCGTGGAGAGAGGAGGGGCGACCTGACCTTGGTCCAGCCTGGGGGGTTCGGCAGATGGAAAGAAGGGCAGAGGGTTCTGGCATGATAAACTGCGTCACACACACATACACACACACACACACACACACACACACACACACATTGGGCTGACATTGTAAGTTGTCTCGGTGGTAACGATAATAAACTCCATTATCTTATCACGTGAACGGCCAAAGTTTGTGTTTTTAGAAATTGGACAATTAAGAGAAAAAAAAAAGGGAAGTTGAAAATCTGGCATGCAAAAATCTGTTGTTGTTTTTCCTCCCACATTAACAGATGTACATCATAGAGGAAATAAAAGCTGCCATTTGAAATGGTTCCGCTGACAGAAGAATCCATAAAAGGCCATTTGGTCTCACTAATTTGCAATATTTATGTGGGACAATTTCTTGGGAGCCCAAACAAGGGGGTAGTCGCGCGGCTGCATATGTCCCTCCAGATTGGGCCAACGTACTAAACAACAGCGGCTCACGAGACGAGGCGGGAAGGGAAGGGAAGGGGGGGGGGGGGGCAAGCGAGGGAGAACGGCGTTCGGCGAGGAGGGAACATTTGCGGGGCTACGACTCTTTGGAAGGCGAGCGCTGCCTGCCCACCTGTCTGCGAGGCTGCCAGCTGCGCGACACACTCGCCGGCATGTGCAAACATATGGCCGCTGATGCACACGTAAAAATGTCAACGCACAAACACATAAACGGGCGGGAAAGAGTGCCTGAAGACAGATTTTTGTAAATGCAACAAAGCTCCCATTGATGTTGTTCTTGCTTCCTGCTATGGAAAATGTTTTCTGATAGTTTTGTGCTCCGATGTTCATACCCGATGCTTTTCGTGTAATTGTAGAATGTTGCATGCTCGGATATGTGGACTTCAGCGAGAGGCCAACAGGGCGGTGGCCCCAGGCATCCATCTGGAAGGGGGCATCCCCATTCCCCCGGTAGACATACTAAATGGTGATGGTGCGCGTTGATCGGCGATTAATAGTAGATGAGGCAGGTCATCGCAATCGTGGGGGGAAAAAAAGCTCTCTGTCAGATTTGGTTGTATTGCTCCGGTTTTGTGTGCAGAAGATGTTGGCCGTCTGGGGTGGGCTGATGTCGATGATGATGATGTTGATAAGGAGGATGAGGATGGCGATGATAGTGATAATGATGATGATGGCGATGATAGTGATGATGAGAATGATGATGAGGATGTTGATGAGGATGATGATGGTGGTGATGATGATGGTGATGATGATAGCGATGATGATAGTGATGATGATAATGTGATGAGGAAGATGGTGATGTTGATGATGATGATAGTGATGATGAGGAAGATGATAGTGATGATAACGATGGTGAGGATGATAGCGATGATAATGGTGATGATGATAATGGTGATGAGGAAGATGGTGATGTTGATGATGATGATAGTGATGATGATGAAGATAATGATGTTGATAAGCATGATGATGGTGATGATGGTAGTGGTAGTGATGATGATGAAACTGATAATAGTGGTGATGATGACGACGATGATGATCATAAAGGTGATGAGGAGGGGGATGATGATGATCGTGATGATAATGGTGATGATGATAATGGTGATGAGGATGATGATGTTGAGGATGGTGATAGTGATGATGATGGTGCTGATGATGATGCTGACGATGGTGAATGATGGTGATGATGATGGTGATGATGATGATGATGATGATGATGATGATGATTGTTAGAGATGTTCCCACTCTAACTTATTTTGCAAGAACCACACGGGAGACAGTATGCCCTGTAAGCACTTGCAAGTGGAGAGCCTGTTCATTACTGTAGGTACAGCAATGTTCGAACAAACTCTGCCGTTAGTCTTTTACAAGAGCATATTTATTGAGAACAAGTAGGGTGGGGGTGACATTGGACATGTTTGGTGGTCACCTCAGCAACTGGTTAATCAGTGCGAAGGGTCCCAGCTCATTGTTTTACAAGGTCGTGGAAATAGAAACTAGTGGAGCATTTTAGATGACTAACTAAGCAATAATGTTTCCACACCATTTGGAAAGTTTCAACAACTGAATGGTTCAACTTTTCAGAGTTAAGGAAAGGTAAAAGGTTTAAACAAAGTTAATAATACTAGTCTACATTCCAACATAATCATACGATCAAGATAGTTTGTAAACCCTAACAATGATGATGATAATGGTGATGGTGATATGATGATGACGATAATGATGATGACAAGGATGGTGATCATAATGGTGATCATAATGATAATTGATGATGATGATGATAATAATGGTGACACGTGATATTAATGCACTGATGTTGAGACAAAGGTACATATCTACCTCTAAGGTTGAACATCTCAACAGTTGTAAAATAGTCCAAACAAAGTTTTCAGGAATACCTCATATTGTACTTTAAAGGAGTGTTGGGCCACCCAAATATTTTTTCCAAAAGTACGACATATCCAGGAGGTTGCAAAAGTATCCAGAATGACATCAAGACCAGAAGACCTCAGTTGTGTGTGATCAGCGGTCGGTGATGACTCACCCAAAGAAAAATAGGATGCATGGGCAAGTCAAAAGCTGCCGTTGACAAAAAAAAAAAAGAGAGCACAAAGGCTCAAATTACATTGAAGTCATATTTTGGTGATTGTTCAATGGGATCCTCACGTAAAAGAGAGCAACGACAACAACAGTCTCCCACTTCCATGCAGAGTGATTACAGAATGTCAGGAATTGTTATATAAGTAAAAAAAAAAAAAAAAAAAAAGACTATTTAATGCATGAGTTGACCTTTTGTTCATTGTCTGTCACTGTGCTGAGCTGAACTCTGGAATTTGGGAGTTCAAATCCAACCAAGCCTGATTCAAAAATACTTTCCTGTATGTATGAGCTCCATCGGCAGCTGTCCTTGACCATTGAGTGCTTTTGCTTTATGTTCACTGTTGATATTAAAAAGCCTCAAATAGGCACATGAGGGACATTGTAGTCGAATATCGTCGCGCTCGTCATCTTCCATTATCCAGAGAAGACGTAAGTGCTTGTGTTTTTCATGTTAATAAAGGAGCTAATTGCAGCCTTCAAAGTGGGAGCGGAGCAGCAGAATGGAAGTCACGTGGGGGAAAGGAAAAACGAAAGGCATGTAACTATGCTTCATTATCAAGCCATTAATCTTATTATGTGTGTGGTCGCGCGGGGAGGGGAGGGGCGGAGTGTGTGTATGTGGTGGTGGTGGTGGGGGGGGGGGGGGGGGCAGCATGCTGCCATACATGCACATTAGCGTACATGCAAACAAATACATCGTGTAAGTTAGCCCGCAGTGGATGAGCTCAGAGATGTCTTCCAGATGAATAGGTGGTAATGAGCGTGTAGTGGAACTGATTCCCTTCCATCACCCACCCCCACTTAACAGTCCACCCCCCCGACCCCTCCCCGACCCCTCCCCCACTTTTCACAAGGCTCAGGTGTACAACATATGGTGTCTTTTCCTCTATTTCTCGCTATTTTATGTTTTATTTTCAACCCTCTCTTTTCTTCCTCGCCTTTATCGGCAAAGGCCACCAATTGTCTACCTCATTATCCAGTCTGAATTATTTGCAAGGACTGTGCATGCGGTTTGTTCGTGTTTACCTTAAGGTCACACCTCGTACAAAAAAAAAAATTGGACTTGTTCTTTTCATCGCTGCTACATTCAAGCATGGATGATGAGACATAAATAACATCTTGAACAATGACTGCAGCAAAATGCACAATCAGGGTTTGAGTGAAAAAAAGACACAAAGAAAAGGTCAAGAATAACTAAAGAAACACACAATGATTTTTCTTTTTCATAATGCTCACTTTTCCTCTATTTACTGCAATATTTGTTGTTAAATATAGATGCATACATGCCCTCTTTTTTTTCTTTTTTTTTTGTCCTGATCATGCAGAGACATACACAAGCGCACATGCACACGCAGGCCCGTCCAGGGCAGGTCCATTGGGACGGAGCCACTTGAAGGAGTGACTGCCTAATGAGGGAGAAAATCTGTTTTACGGTGGAGCGGCAGCAGTTAAAGCAGACTGTATTTACATTACATATGCACCAATTAAAAAAGTAATTGACGTAAAAAAAAAAAAAAATCTCGCCGTGTCCCATTTAGGCCGTCGTCACCGCATGAATTGTCAAAGCAATCATGACACATCTTTTGTATTTTTGCATAAATCTTTATATTCACTCACTCTTGCTCAAATTAGTACCAAGACAGCACCGCCACCATCTCCAATAACCGTCCTCCATTTTATTCATTTTCTATCCACAAAATGTGCGTTGTGTTCATTCCAATGCACAAACTCTCAATTGTGCTTTTTGAGAAGAAGAACTGTGGCCCATCGCAGGATGCAAACGCCCAGGTGTAGTGATCCAGGGATTATGTGCGAGTGTGTTCCCCGATAAAGAGTCTGTGTTTGACTTTGGGATTGAGGGATTCTGAGCGGGATCAGTACAAAAAAAATACAAAAAGATGCTGTACTTGCACAACAGATGCATTTTGTTTTGTATGTGCACTTGGTTGCTGCATCATACACATTTTATTTTTATTTTTTTATTATTATGCTATTTGTTTGTCTTTTTGCAAAGACACTGTGTGCGTGTGTGCGTGCGTGTGCGTGCACGTGTGTGTGTGCATGTGTGTGTGTGCGGGTTTTGGAAGCGGGAGGGGGATGCGTTTGCGTTTGGGATCAGAGTGGAGACTGATGTATGAACAGCACTCCATAAAGCACACAGATTATCAGGTCAGCACACACACCGACATACTTTACTGACCTAAACAAAAGAAGACCCACAAAACACACACACACACAATCGTTCACACACACACACACACACACACACACACACACACACACACACGCCTTTTAAAAAATAGAGAAGTGAGGAATAATTAGCTTTGTAAAAAAAAAAAAAAAAAAAAAAACATGTCCTGTCCTTTGACCGATCAGGACACATAAAAATGCTTGAAAAGCAACACATTTCGAGTCATTAGACAAAAAATAAAATGAATCGAGAGTCTCTTCAGAACAAAACAAAACAATTTAAATTCATGTAGATCCAAAATGAGGTTTCAAACTTTACATACTGCCACTTTTTTGTTCAAAATGCTCTTAAGCAAAAAAGAAAAAAACGTTTTTATATTAGTTGTTAAATCCAGAGCCCAAACAAAGCAGCCACAGTCGAAGGAAACATAACCAGTAAGAAACTGATGCCAAATGTTGCAAGAGGCACGTTGCGAGATGGCAGAGGTGGCAAAGCTTGAAAGGCACAATTCCACAGCTGCCTCGCCGGTGAAGGTGGGGAACACGGGAAAAGGCCAGAGCGCTAGAAGGTCAGCCAGCAGCTCAAACGGAAGACATTTAGTGCTCCAACAAGGCAAGAGAAAACATCTGAACCAGTGTCTTTGCTGGAATGATTGTAGAAGCGAGCACATCTGGTGCACTTTGAGATGGCTGCATGCGGCCATGGTCCTCTCAGAATGCCACCTTTTCATCTTCACTAAAATGTTCCTTGTGTATGTGTGCACGCTTTCTGCATGCAAAGAAAACCAAGCGGATAATCAAAAAATTGTTGAGTAAAACCTCGCAGTTACAATTTTTTTTTTTCTGTGCATGTAACTTTCTAAGAACAGTTTGGTAACGGCCTCTTTTCAGTTCTGCTTGAATAAATTCAACACAGAAGTGAACACTGAGAACAAGGCTGTCAATTTTTGTCACGGGCCGCTTCGTAGTCACAGTTTTCTTTGGAGGGCTATTGAAATTGTCAACCCAAATAAATGTGTGAATGTCTCATATTATATATAGTGTAGGCGACACAACAAACTAGGCGATAACTAGATGAATAACGAAAAAAAACTTAAAATATTTAAAAAAAAATATGTATGACAATAAAAAATGCGAGAAATATCACTATTAAAAGTGAAAAAAATTTCAATTAATTTAATTTAAAATGATATGGTGGGCCGTATCTGACCCCCGGGCCTTGTGTTTGACACCTGATCCTGAAATTATACACACCTTCCGTTGTCATAGCGACACTGGCACAAAAACAATCGCCTCACATAGGACGGGGAAAAGGAATGGAATTGGCAGCGGAATCACAACCCTAATAATCATGACAGCAACTTATGTCTGTCGTCATATTGTTTGCGCTGGTCTTGCCCACCGGTTGCTGATGCCGCCGCTTCTCCAACGGCAGCCCGGGAGGCCTCTTAAAGTGCAGTCATTAAGCAGCCACTTGTGTAGGTGTTCTTGCAAGAAATCTTCTACCAGCCATCAATTAAACACACGCACTTGCTGGAGAGAAAGGAAGCTGATGTGCACCGAACTGAGCGCCTATGCGTGTGTGTGTGCATGTTAATCATGACCCAAGGCTCAACCTGCTGTTGAGAACACTAACTTGTGACTTAATGCCTTTGTTCACCCCGGAACATCTGGCTTTGACCGAAGGGTGTGTGTGTGTGTGTGTGTGTGTGTGTGTGTGTGTGTGTGTGTGTGTGTGTGTGTGTGTGTGTGTGTGTGTGTGTGTGTGTGTGTGTGTGTGTGTGTGTGTGCGTGTCTATGATTGTTTCAAAACGAGAGTTGCTCAAAGAGACACGAGCGAGAGAGAGAGAGCATGTGTGTCTGTGTGTGTGTGTACTGATGCGAGCGCAGCAAGGACTAAGGCGCGAGGAGTTGATCATCGTCGTGTAAACCTCTGAGGGAAAAAAGGCCTCGGAGCCCCTTCTGTCAGCTGGGCTCTGAACTCCTTCCCCTCGACTGCCCTCGTAGAAACGCGTACACACTCACATACACACACACACACACAGGATCCCTCCGGTGCAGCAGATTAGGGTTTGAGTGAGTGTGAGCAGAACAATACCCCAGTGTGTGTTTGCAGAGCCGTGGCTAATTGCGTTCATTTGCTGCTTAACTTGAGACAGTGAGGCCACTGAAGATGTGCGTGCGTTTGTGTGTTAAGTGCCATGTGAGGCCATTTTCTGCGTTTGAACATCCTGTCCACCTCAGAGGCCGCGTTTGTAAATGCGGGCTAGCCTCAACTTGCTAAAGTAACGCTGAGTCAAGTCCAGGCCACCGAGCGTCCTCAAAAGCGGGAACAATACCGCCATTGTCGGTACCAAAGTCCCAGCAAGGCTCAAACGTACGACGGCGGCGGATCGATAGTAAATAATGTCATCTTAGAAGGTCACTCTCGGACCTTTTGTTTGACTGTGTCGATACGAAACCGCATGCTCAAAACTGACATAATCAAATCTTAACATCGCATTTTTTAACGATGAAGCGACTGGCAAGTGGAGGAAATGTGAACAGAGCGCCGCAGGCTTCGCTGTGTTCATCCTCCCTGCCTAGCTTCGCTAAGAAGCCCCTCCCTGCCCGTGGCGAGCGCAGGGAAAAAAAAAAAATAAACAGCTAAAGCGACAAACAGCGAGAGCCACTTAGAGCCACTTAAAGCCAAGGCTCCTTCCCACGGCGAAGCACTTGCCCAGGGCGAGCGGCGGCTGCTTGCCACGCCGGGAGGCCGAGACCGCCGTCGAGGAGGCAGGACTGGCTCGCTGCTCTTGTGAAGCAGTCGCTTCCTCAAAGATGGATGCTGTGGGGCCCGCCCTTGCAGACAGCAAGTCAATTTTTTATACTTTTTTTCCATCAGATTCTCTTCGCCCAAGAGACATAAAATTTCCAACAGCAAAAAGATATTTATACAAGATAAATAACACATGAGGTCAAATTTGTTTTCACTGGGATCGACGGGAGCTGGTTTCCAACTTTCATTTTCTTTTCCATTGTTTTTTTTTATTTTCTATTATTCTGTCCACTCTGCCTCCCTCTGCTCATTCCCTCACCTGCCTCTGTTTTTCTGTCCCCCGGCTGTGAAAGCAAAGGCCAACACTCCCCTGGGAGTTCTGTTTACCTGAGCTACACCCCGCTTTTGACATTCACCTACTTGGAGACAGAAGGAAAAAAGAGGAAAGATCCATGTTGTTTTACGTGATAAAGGTTGCCCCTCCCCTACAACAAATAACTGAAAATAGATAAGCAGCCATCATGGAAAGTAGATAGCATTTGGCAAACCAGAAACAAAGTTGTCAATATTTTTACAGCTTCTGGTGAATAAACTTTGATTAAAAGAGTTGATTAAATACGTGCAATTCAACAAAATGTTGAGTTTTGAAAAAATACATATATTTTTTTCCCAAACTCAACCTATTTTTATATAATATAAAAATATGATAAATGTAATATAAAAAATATATTTTTTAAATAACATATATATATATATATATATATATATATATATATATATATATATATATATATATATATATATACATACATACACACACACACACACACACACACACACACACACACAGTGTACTCTCTGAAGAAGTTGATGAACATGGCTACTAACAGTGTGTGTGTACCTTGAGTGTAATGCATGCTGATGGTGACACAGATCCCTACGGGGCCCACCACCCCTGGGGTCCAGGTCGCCCAGCTTGACGACGGGGTCAAACAGACAACTCTCAGCCTCTGCACCCTAGAGGACTGCCCGGGACCATTAGTATCCATTACCAGGAGGTAAGGCCGGCTATACTACAAAGAGACCTGAAGATGAATGTCATAGAAGGGCTCTTATTGGAGAGTGTGTATTGTTTTTAGGCTCCAAATGAAAAAAAAAAATTGTTTACGCAACTTTTAGTGCCGAGGGTTGGTCTGTCTGTCATTCTACATGGAGGAAGAATGACTTTAGGAGACAAAAGTATGCATGAGTAGCAGCATGTAGATGACACGGCGCAACTCGGCCTCCAGCCGCTTGATGCCAAAGATCTTCACTTCAAATGTATGTCCTCAAGGCAATGACCTTCAGGGAGTCTGTGGGGTGTGCACGTGTGATATGCAAGCTAAATATCGTCGCTGTTGGGCGGAAAATCCCGTATGTCCAAACATGGCCCATTTCCATATTCTTTCATAAATTGATTCTGGTCTTTCCTTTGTGGTGTCTGTTATTGCCACACATTATGAACTCATTCACTGCCATTGACGGGTATAGACGTCAAAGTTCCATATTAGCGACATTGGCTGTGTGTGTGTGTGTTTTAGACCATATCCGGTTAAGATAGTAAGTTTGGATAATCAGCCCAACAGCGACTGACAGTGCTAAACGGGCTGGCACTTAAGTAAGCATAGAAGATGAGATGAACTTGTCTGTGAATTTGTGCGCTTGTGTGCGGCTGCCGAGCAAGCTGCGCCCTTAGCAGCCTATTATCCAAACTAAAGCGTGGCAGCCGGCCCATATCTGCAAGGTGTGCGTGCGCGCTTCACAGCGCAGCAGCTGTGTCATACCTCCAAGCATCTTCACAATGTCCTGCTTTGTAGCAGACGACCACCGTTGTGGGTGAAATGAAGGACAAAAGTCACCCCTCTGTCGTACTTGCCCGGATCGGTTTCAGAACGTCTTTCTTTACAAAAGCTCTTTTTATTGCTTTTAGTCCAGTGTGCTCTTCTGTATTCACAGCATGGACATCACATCGGGAGAGTCGTTTCAACTTCCGAGGTAATTGGAAAAACTAATATTGTTTACATAGTACTTTTAGCAAAATAACTCTATTGATTTGGGAACATTTTTTATTTAAAAAAAAAAAGTCCTGTTCTCATAAATGTACTTTGTACTTAAATTCTTAGCAATATTTTTATTGCAATTGTTTTTCCTTATAAGGTCAGCCACTTTGAGTTGCATGTTTTCACATGAAAAGTGCTTTAAAAAATAACATTTGTGTTTCATATTGGACTGCTAATCCCCCAAATTACATAACTGCCACTGGATTTGGTGAGCATCATTATGCTTTGTTTACTAGTTTGAAACTGAAGTCGGGGAAAAATTGTGGCAAGCTTTACCAGGCCACATACACTGACATGCAGAGTCGGCCTTGAGTTGGACACCGGTGACTTTTTGCTTGTGTCTATATGTGAATCCTTAAATTTGATGTAGCTTCAACCAAGACTTTTTTTTGTTGTTTTTGGACACACACACACACAGACACACACACATATAAGCATGATCCCCTACCCGCTAACCATGCACACCTCCGTTCCGCATGTACCAGCAGCAGCGGTGGCAGCCTTAGGGCTGAGCCATCTGCCGCTGCTCTGTCCTAGCCACCTTCTTAACATATGCAGCCCTTGCCCTGGGTAAGGTGGCGGGGGCACTGGCCTCGGCCTCGGCCAAGGGGAGCAAGCGGGGGGGGGGGATAAAAGCTGGCGTGACTGGAAGTCGGCGAAGAAAACGGAGACAAATGAGAGATTACTAAATTTCGCCTCCTCGCTCGGTCTCCCCCATATGGCCGTTTTCTTGTGACCACCAAGGTCACGGCCTGCGAAGGACTAGCAAGGCCGCGAGCGAACAAGAGGGTGGGGGGCATGCGGTGTGGGAAGCGGGGGGGGCTTGGTCAATGAGGCTGGCACTGTCACCGAGACACCATTGTGACATTGTGCCTCGGGGCATCCACTGTCACAAAAGGCAGGTGTGCGCCACTTTCATCTGCTCATCAGCCCCCCCCTTTCCCACCCAACAAGACGGGCAAATGACAGTCAGTTTTGTTTCATCGCTAACATTAATTACATCCGCTTTTCTAAAGTCCTTTCGTCCATTTTTCATGAGGCTTCTTTTGCATGCACTGCAGCACTCTGCTATTCTCTTTCTTCCACCTGGGCCTCTTAACCCGTTCCAGGAAAGCATCAAGTGCGCAAGGGTTTGTGAGCTTACCCATCGGGGAATTGGGTCACAAAATACACTTAATAATTCACACAGAAAAAACTCTGCATACATACAAAATCCCCCCCAAAAAATCTCAGCCCATCACCTTCTGACAGAGCTGTGTATGTGTGTGATTGTGCTGGGATTAAATAAATCATACTGACCTTTCTTATAACCTTTCCCCCCCCCCCACCTGCCCCATCCGACCTTACAAGACCAACTCACATTAAAGACTTTTTGGCCCCATTCATCTGAGTCGCCGCACATCTGTCCTTCTCATATTCGGAATTCCTGAATCCAACAATTTGGATTCTATGCGCGGCCCTTATCAAAAATTTCCAATGTGTGTTGTGCGATGTGCTTTGGATATATTTGTGCGTGCGTTTATGCAGTTGGTGCGTGTGTGTGTGATCTTTAAAATCTTCAGGTTCAAACGACCTCTCTCACCACGCCTTGCCACTGAACTCACCGAGAGGTCGCCGAGATGCCAGTGTGTGTGCGTGAACCTTTATCCTGATCTCCTGCTCTAATACCCCGAGGACCTTTGGTTCCTTAACTGCAGGAGCTCAGAAGAAACACACACGAGCACCTTCAAAGATCTCACATCAATCGCTCTTACCTCTTGAAGTCTTGAAGAACCAGCACCTCAGGTGAAAGGTCAGCACACCTGCGGAGTGACAATCAATCAATGTGCAGGGATGAAGGCAGCGTTGAGGATGAGTGGCAGGGTGGAGGAAGGAAGCGATGGCGTGGAACAGCAAGTGATGACTTTATCCCTAAGCAAGTGAAGATTATGTCATAAGTCCGGTACTGAGTGAGAAGGAGCTTTGGAAGTGCCCAACGGACGTAATGCTGTCTACATTTGGGTGGCTCATCAAGAAGGGTCTGAGTTTTAATCTTGACTGAGGTCCTTTGGGTTAGGAGCTGAAAAACGTTTTTGTTGAATTTACTCAGTGTTATTTGGTCAAGTGGTTACAGAAAAAAACCATCATCTGGATCACAATGACAATTTTTTAGGTAGATTATAAATCTACTTTAAAAATGTGGGTTAGGTTTATGGACTAACAATGCCGCTTGATCACGGTCAAGAGGAGTTAAACCACCCGCGGCCATCTTACATTGCCAATCTCAAAGCCTGCTTTACTTGAATGTGTCTTTGTCTCAGCTACATTTGATTTTCTTTCTAAGGCCAACATTCCACGGTGTATTACTAGTAGTTGCACCAATAGGTCTGACATCCGTAAGAATTTTTTTCTCTTCTAACATACAACTCTGAGTTCTACTGAGTTGTCAGTAATAGTGGCAACGTATGATGGCTGCCCTCTGGCCTATTAGTTCGTTCGGAACAGTGACAGGGAACGACAGTACTACGTGAAAAAAAGTATGGTAGCAACAAAAATATGGTTTAACTTATAGTTGGGATGACAACGGAAGGTTTGTCTCATAATTGTTTGAATGCCAATGTTGTAGTCGCACTTGACTCTACTCGGCCCGTGGTGCTGAGCAACCGGCGTAGACGAGAGCAGAGAAGCTTATCTCTGGACGCTTGGTGTTTGCTCGCGTGTGATGTCGCACCAGTTTCGGGAATGCTTCCTGAGCTGGGTTCGCTGATAAGCTTTGGGATGAGGAGATGTGCTGGTAGCAAAAAAACTCTCCGTTGAAATTGGAGCCCGTTTGCCTGTGATGTTCTTCTTTAGCTCGGCAGCCTCCCTGAGCGGTGACCGGAGCGGCGAGCCGTCCAAACATTTGGAAACTGGGACGAGAAGGAAGAGGGGATGGATGGGGAAAAAGAGGGTTGAGAGAGAAAAAGGATGGAGTGCAAAGAAAGGAGGACGGCAGAGGAGCGGCTGCACATGGAAAGAACTGAAAGCCATGGAACCAAACGAAAGGAGGAGAAGTGTTGGACTGAACGATGAGAGGAACGCTAAGGCCACCTTCTCCTCCCGTGCCTCCTCTTCTCCCCGTGAGAATGGCCATTTTTCTTCCTTCTTCAGATGTGGCGCGCTTTCATGCCCACACAAAGACGAGCCGTACCTGGCACACAAGGGCGTGAAGGAGCTGGCACAAAGGTTTGTGGGCCACACACACACACAGGCGCACGCACACACCTGCCTGGCACAGAATGGCTGTTTGTCGAAAAAGAGTACACACTTACCGATAATCTGGCCGATTTCCCCCTTGCGAGCATTAATTGCCATTATCTTAATTGTATGATGGATCCAAATATCCTGATAGATTATTCTGTGGTCCTACGTCACATATACGTCAGATGGATGGATGGATGGATGGATGGATGGATGGATGGATGGATGGATGGATGGATGGATGGATGGATGGATGGATGGATGGATGGATGGATGGATGGATGGATGGATGGATGGATGGATGGATGGATGGATGGATGGATGGATGGATGGATGGATGGATGGATGGATGGATGGATGGATGGAGACAATTTTCTATACATCCTTAAATGTGCTCGTTAGATCATTGAAATCAAACGTGCCTAATTGTCGATTCCGTCTAATTTGATGCTAATTTCAATTAATTGCAGCACTTAAGGAAACATAATTTTTGTGGTCACAATGCTTTAACAGCTTGTTTTCATTGGATCCAAAGTATTTGTCATTGTGGTTGTGCTCAAAAACCAACGTGATGCGTAACAGCTGCAGCAGTAAACAAGTGCACGCTAAAGAAACTGGTAGCAACAAACAATCAAGGGAAGGGAAACTAATTGTGTGCTCACACACGCGCATACAGACACACACACACACACACACACACACACACACACAGCAATTGCTGTAATTAGTTTGTTTTAAAGGAACCAAATAACAGTGATTTGAGCGCCACAGCATCCATAACAATTTGCCCCTGGAGGGACTGCACCATTTGAACAGGATCTATTCAAACAATCACATAATCGCGGATGTGCGCGCGCGCACACACACACACGCACACTGTCGCGCCTCCATTAAACGTACTTGAGATCGTCAGAGAGGGGCTGTCTCGGTTATTACTCACAGAATTATTATCCCTCATCATCAAGCAAGGTGCAAAGATAAAAGGCTCGGTTTGATAATGGATTGAAATGGATGAGGAAAAGTGGTAGATGGTTTGAAATTGTTCAAGAAGTTTGTATCCATATGTGAGAACCTGACAGCCAACAATCGTCATTATTAAGGGGGGGGCGCCAATGCAAAAAAATAATAATTATTATTATAATCATAAGAATGTACTTTAAGTCAAGTTCTGCTCGTTGTGCATGTGTCCCAACAAAAGTCCCCCCCCCCCCCCCCAAACTAACCCTTTATGTTTGCAAATGTAAAGTGTGTGCAGCATTTCTGACCACAGGCGCATTTTGTGATATCGTCTTTTGATTTCTTGTCCAGAATGGAGGCCCCCATCAGGAACCCTCGGCTACTCTCTGGCGACCTTCCAAGTACGTCTGCATCTCCTGGACCCCCCTTCAAGGGAGCAAACAGCTAAAATGTCAGCTGGACCCTCTACAGAGTGATGGCGAGACAAAGGATTGAGTATGAGGGAGTACAAAGTTGAAGACAAAAAGAGTGCCAGAGTGGGGAAAATGGAGAGTTCTAAATTTAGTCTGCATGAGTTTACAATTTTTATTGTAAAGATAATTACATTGCATTTAGTTTTAGTAAAGGGAATCGCTTTTAAACATCGAAGTAAAGTAACAGTTGTTTTTCTCATCCAAAGCAAAAAAAAAAAAAGCAGGTAACTTAGAATTAGCAGCAAGAGGAAGTATGTAATTAGATGAGTTGCCATTCATCTAAAATCGAATGCATAATTCAAACAGCATTAGAAAGGAATGAACTAGCTCTCCGAACAGCAGCCTACACTGCAATTATGTTGGGCGCATCTCTTAATGGCGGTGAGGACTCGGTCTAAATGCGTTCATCTGTGGAATTTTAGCCACGGTTCACCTCACTCAGTCTCTGTCACGCAGCACAAACACACAAGCTCACAAAGGCGGGAAGAGGAAGCGTAGAGGGACGTCAAGTGGACCGAGAAAATGCTCTCACAGTACGTCTACTCGGGCGGCTCGGTGAGGCAGTGGGTAGCACGTCCGCCTCACAGTTAGGAGAGTGTGGATTCGATTCCACCTCCGACCCTCCCTGTGTGGAGTTTGCATGTTCTCCCCGAGCCCACGTGGGTTTCCTCGGGGCACTCCGGTTTCCTCCCACATCCCAAAAACATGCTTGGTAGGCCGATTGAGCACTCCAAATTGCTGGTGGATGGTTGTTCGTCTCTGTGTGCCCTGCGATTGACTGGCAACCGGTTCAGGGTGTCCTTCGCCTGCTGCCCGATGACGGCTGGGATAGGCTCCAGCACGCCCGGTTTAGAAAATGGATGGATGGATTGATGGATGGAGTACGTCAACTCTTTTGCAACTTTTACCAGAATGTTGTTTATCATTTAAAAATGTGATTATGCCCTCTTAATTATACAGACTACCTATCATGCCATGCAGACAAAGACTAAAATTTTAAATGTCTTAGACATTCTTAACACATTTTCAATAAAAATCTGATCGATTAAAGTTTGACAAACATGCAAATAAAATCTTGTGGAAATTTGAGTTTTTTTATCGAGTGTTCGCTTATTGACATCTTGTGGTTACAGACTGTAATTACATATGAAAAGGTAACAAAACGCTAAACGGTACAACTATAAAGATGGAAAAGAAAAGTAAAACAAAAGAGCAACGTTCACTCAACCCAACGCAGCAATTTCATCAAAAATAAAAAACAAAAGAAGTAGAACTTATAGAAAATAACTTCAATTGGGAAGATGGTTAAATTTGTTATTTTAAATATAAATATATTCAATTAACTTTCTCTTTTTACTACTTTTCCGTGATTATTGTAACAGACAAGCCTCAGGGAACAGCAAAGTCTGAGAGAAAACGACATGGGACACCAAGCGTCAGAAAACGAGCAACAGATCTGTTCACACTCCATACCACTAGAGGACAGTATTGGTCCTCAGTGGTATTTTTCCAACTACTATTCAACGAAAAGCAGGAAGCGTTCACAGTTGTTTTAGCTAAATATTTGACAAGAAAACAAGCGTCTGTTTCCTGGGGCTCTTTTTGATCTTTTTATTAATTTTACCGATTGTTTTAATCATTTACGTCTTTATCTACATCCGATTTTCAAAGTGCGTACGTTTCACACACGTAGCATTAGTTGCCAGTAATCGGGCGTTTGAAATTCCGCTTAGTTGTGATCATGAGAGTTCTGGTTCTGCTTAATCTGGTCGTTGTGCCAAGTGCTGGAACGGCATGACGTCTGTTCGACCCTGCTAACCTGCCAGCCCCGTTGCCTGCCGTTATGGAGGAGCGAAAACTGAAGCGAAAGAGCCCCAGGACTCCCACGACCTCCGCGGCGGCGGCTACGGTGACTGTCGCAGCGCCGACCACCACCGTCGGTTCTGCTCGGAAACTCAGTTCTTCCACCGGGGGCAAGCATGTCGGCTCCAGCCACGGCACGGGCCCCCATTCCAGCCAGAAGAACAAGAATCGAAGGTAGCATCAACTTGCCATGTCTGTACGTTTGATATCCCTAATTCAATTGGTGTTTTGTTTTCCTCAAGGGGAGTTCGTGACAAATCAAAATATCCAATGGGTTCCGGTGTTCGCCCCAGTCCTAATCAGAACCAGGCGGCACCCATCATCCAGCACTCATTCTTGACTGATGTCTCTGACGTGCAGGAGATGGAGAAGGGACTTCTCAGTCTTCTCGATGACTTCCACTCAGGGAAACTGCAAGCATTTGGTGAGATGACTCAAAACTTGCATGACATCACTCAAATGTTGCAATTCTGTTTTTGTTCTCTTTTTTTCCTCTAAAAAAAATGGTAAGAACATGTTCTGTGTACGTAACGGACAGGTCACGCATCGATCTGATGGAGGACCTGAAAAGAATGAATTCAGCCGACATTATTTGTATCCGATCAGCAAGTTTTACACAAGACTTGACAAACGTTTCTGTTGTCTTGTCCGGCCTAGGTAACGAGTGCTCCATCGGCCAGATGGAGCATGTGCGTGAGATGCAGGAGAAGTTGGCCCACTTGCACTTTGACCTGTACGGAGAGGAAGAGGAGATGCAAGGCGACCAGAGAAAAACAGCCCGGGACACCAATATGGACAAGTTGCTTTTGAATGTAAGACTTTAATCCCTTGACAAAAGTGTTGGTTGAAGAGCATTTTTTCCCTCAGTCGTAATTTTGAAAATTATAGAAATGGTTCACCAGACACAGAATCGAGCTGTGGTCGTCTCAGTCCCCAGACCTCAACCCCATTGAAAAACAACAAATAGATGGATATATGTGTATGCTTCTAAAAAATAAAGAAAAAACTAATTGTAATTTTCCTTTTCAGCTGGAGGAGTTGAGCTCATCCATGTATCCTTATTAGCGCCTGTGAGACCTCATGTAAGATGTCAAGAATACTAATGGTGAAGTTAGAGAATCCATGTGCGCTTGTGTTTTCCCTCAACTCGTTTTCCAGACAGAAACTGAATCCGACCGACAGCCAAGAGATTCCGAGGTCTGCCAGCGTGTGACTTACCTGCTTGCCAGGCGTTGCAGGAAACCTGCTCGTTGCCCATGAGATGCAAATGAAAACTTTTTGGGTGCTGCCAATCTAATCGTACTAAATATCAAGATTCTACTCGTCGAGGCACTTTACTTTTTAGTCTGACTCATCACCAGCATATGTTTGCTGTTACGGACAATGTCCTGCAGAGGAAGCGCTCCGTTCTAACCAAAGTGATTTGAATTAACTTGACAACAGATTGTTTTGCTGCAAATAACGTTGCACTTTATATTATCAAATCAACCTGTGTGTAATCGAAAAGATTTGTCAAATTGCGTGTGCCGTGTGGGGAAAACCAAGAAAGTTGAATGTTTATTACCACTTTTATTTTTTTCCAGAACGATACCAGAATAATTACTCAATTCTTGAATTGTCACTGATACCGATGCCACTCGTATTTTTAACATTTCCTGCAAAAAACAATTATAATTCAGTAAAAAAAAATTGTGTGAAATAAACGGCTAATTTCTAATTCCTGATTGTAAAACGCGGATCGCCGCTAATGGCCATCGAGAGTGCTAATACCTTAAAATAAGGCTGGTATCAGTATCGATACTTCACTCATCCTTTGTTTAACCCCTTTCAGTGTCAAGATTAGATTGTTTTGTGTTTTCCTTGTTTGGCTGCGAGCAATCCAGTAACCCAAATATTGACTTCACAACCATGCCTTTGTTCTTATTTAAGCCTTATTGCTTTGTTGTGACTTCTCCAAATGTGAATCGTAATCATTAATCACTTGTCGCTTTGACTGTCAGTGTTGAAGATGTATTATCTTTACAGCTTGGACTGTTGGAATTATGGATGCTGATGATTTTAATAAAATGATTGTGAATCAGAAAATTCTTCAAATGTCCTGCAGCTTTCTGGTAAGTATTTTTTCTAAGACAACTTAATTTGATTGATTTGGAAGTCCAGTCCAGTGCGGTAATTGCCAACCACTGTTCCATGCCAGACCATCAGGTATGTTGCTAGCCCTTTTCCAGTTTGATTTAATTGGTATTTTAATTTATTTCAGTGGAACAGGCAGAGCTGTTAAAACCTTTTCCCTAATTTTACAGAGTGCAGCTATCGTTTATCCACTTTTTGTGACATATTTGAAGGCGTGACATTTTCTAATATAAAATACACGCATTGGCTCAAATAAGGTTGACCGAGCTTTTCACATGAAACTACACCATAGCGCCGTCTTCTGCTTTTCAGATGAAACTACACCATATAAACAAATCAAAATTACGCTCACAATGGGCCTATAATGTTCTATAAAAAAGCAAATTCAGTGGATAAAATAAAAGTCATAGTTGGCTGACGGGCTTTTCGTACCAGAAATATAATGATGAGAGGCGCAGCATCGTGTGTGAAGGAATGTGTTGATGCGTATCCATGGCGACCTGACGCGACACATTACTTGCTTATGCTGACGATATTTCTAATTGAGTGCCAGGTCGGGATTCCACGTGGCTATTTTTTTTTTTTTTTTTCAGATAGCATCCATGGAGAAGAGGAAGCTGAACTCAAGCACTCGCTTCAGCTGCTGGACACCGTTGAGCAACCATACGGAGAACATGCAGGTTAGACGCAGAACAACACAAAAAAAATAAGCTTCACTGTTACATTAATAATTAAATAGACTGTGATCCAATGGACGCAAATGGGTCATGCTAGAATCGCCATCAACTCTTTTTTTAAAAAATAATAATAATTTAATTTTACCAAAAAGCAGGTATAGTAACCCATCTCATGATCTGGTGGTCAGCTTCGTGCTTGTTCCCCAACAGTTATTTGAAGAGCGGATCAACCTAGTGGTGCACTGGTTTGAACTATGGACTGACCGACAAAGGAAGCACATGCTGCATTCTGTGCTCACACGATGCACCAAGCCTCAGCTCAGGTAAAACCATCGTTCTCCTCCTGTAAAATGCACACAACAGAACATTCTCCACCGACTATGACCCGAGCAGGTACTGTCGAGATCTGCTGACCGAAACGCTTCCAACGACTCGATTGGACTTCACAGCGGTGTTGCCCCGCTTCCTGTCGCTTTACATCATGTCCTTCCTGTCTCCTTTGGACCTCTGCACCGCCGCCCAAGTCAGCTGGCATTGGAGAGTTCTGTCTGAACAGGTAGGAAAGTCAAAAACACTGGCAAAACTAGGATTATTTTCTTTTGAGATATCTCAGAGAGTCTGCAAAACGCCCCAAAAAATACCACCCCTAAAATTCTTTAGAAAATATATATATGATAAATATTTTTAGTAAAGATGAGTGGAGATGTTCAAAAAAAAAAAATCCAGTAAATAAATACCCAAAAGTCAATTATCTGGCCTGGCACCAAGCATATTCGAGGGAGGGGGGGAGGCAGTTTCCCATGACCTCGTCGCCTCAACCCGCTTCCATCTATCTCCGTCAGTGGTCAAAAGATGAACAATTATTTATAACGTGTAAGTTTATAACATGTGAGTTTAATCATTGTCGCTCAACTAAACCCCAGGACTGCCTCTGGGCGGGGCGCTGTGTACGACAAGGTTGGTTTCTTCCCTACGTACCTGGAGAAAAGGAGTATGGCGCTTGGAAGAATCACTTCATCTCCTGCATCAGCACACTGGTCAGGCTGACTCCTCTTGAGGCAGCACAACCGTACTGGACACTCAGACAATATCATGATAGTGAAGAAGAAGAAGAAGAAGAGGAGCGACTGAAAGAAAGAATAATCAGGAAGTTGACCAGAGCAAAGATTGACGAGGAGAAGAGTGAGTGAAAGCAGTCAAGTAAAACCCAAAAAAGTTGCAAATGTAGCTATTGTTTTTTTGTTTTTTTTTTCCGCAGGACTAGCACTGAGAACCAGAAAAGCCTGGAGCAGCAGCACAAAATTCGGGGAATCCAGAAGCGGTGGCGTCCAGAGCCGAACAACCAACCTTGGGACACTATTCAAGATTCCGAGTCATCCTGACTTGAGTCTGAGCACAAGCAGTGGCCTGAGCTCGGAGAGAAACGTGGGGCTCAATTCCAGCAGGTCAGAAATGGAGTTAATCACAATATACAATTTAAATTACTTATTTGTGGTTGAGTTCCTGGAAATTTGATATTTTTTATTTTTTTTAATATATTTTAGTCGTCCAATTTAAACATTACTCAATATTGTAACCGTTTATAAGCCGAGCTTCTGTTTGAAATTTTCTGAGCAGAGCGAGTGGCCTACTGTCCAAATACGTCTCCAAACCTGCACCACTCCAAGCCTCCAACATCTCCCGCCATCCTGCAGACAACTTGCTGTTGCTCTCCAATAAAATCCCCGCTTACGAGGTAACCCAGCGGCTTCACCAAGACAAGAACATGGTGGACGAAAACATTTCAGCAGTCAACATCATTTTCCGTGTAGCTGGTGCTGAGCGGCGCCAAAGCGGACGTGCTAGTGGTCCTCTATGACCATCGAGGGACCCTCTCGGCATTATTGTCCCAGTTGGAGGGGGCTGTTTCCGGGCACACATTCAAAAGGCTCGGCCTGTTAGCGCCCGGGGGATCAGAACAAGTCCACCTCTTTCACGGTGAAAAATAACAATTTGCATCTATTACATGATGTTGTTCAATTCTGACGGTACCACGAAGAGCTTCTTTCGTCAATATCTTTTGTTCTTGCAGATAGATGCTTATCAGACAGAAGCATACTCACCCCGGCCCATCGAGATTTCTGGGAAAAATTGTCCACCCTGGTGGCCCCTGCTGAGCAAGGCGGCGGGATTGACATTTTCTCACCATGCGCGGCGTCAAGTGGGTCGTCTCTCATTCTTGGTGTCACTCAGGAGGAACTCTGCGGGGTAACATCTCGTCTCTTTCAGCCTCAGGTGTGGCACTCATGCAGAAGCTGGCCGCTCTTACGGGGCTGAAGGTTTGGGCCCCGATGGGTCTCGCCACTGGAAGTTTTCAAAACAGTGAGTGTGCCAGTCTTACAGTACCATCAAGTTTCCATTCCAGAAGAACAAAACCAAGTTTGTTCCCCATCTTTAGTCCTTAGCGATTGGTCTGATGGCAGTATCGGTGCCGTCGGGTTCTCCGACCCTCAACCGGGAGGCCCTGCGCTGCGTTACATCACTGAGCCGGTCTTGCTGGGATGGTGCAGGCAGGCCCAGTGGATGGAAGAAGCTCTGGTGGAGATGAGAAACTCTTTGGAGTTCCAACTTCAGCGGGTTAGCCTTCAAGCCCGAGGCAGAGCTCTGGGTGGGTGTCTTACTTCTCGTAGACTTGCGGGAACCCGTCTTGAAACTTCCCGTGACTCCGCAGGTCATTCTCTGTGGGAAAGCGTCTGTCTTGAGGATCTGTGTTTGTCCGAAGATCTGACTGTGGCGCTCACAGAGGGACTCACTGTTCTCAGCAAACAGCCGGAGGTAACTGTAGGGCCTGCTGATCTTCAGTTCCACGATCAAAGGAATAGCAGGGTGGGACAAATCTTTATACGGTAGCCTAATTGACGGGTCTTGCATCTTCAGACCAGACCATTTGAGTTTCTCGCTGCCTTCCTGACAAAATGGAGTGATGAGGAGGACACGAGAGAAGAAAACCAAGTGTCCAATGTCTCTGTGATGTCGGGACTTCCTGAGGTGCGACGTGCCGCGTTTGTTGAGATCGGCCACATCTATTGCTCGCCTCGTCTTGCAGACGCAGCTGGACTGGAGAGGCGTCATTGTCGGAGAGCTGCAACACAGCGAGGTTCTCTACATCAGCAGACTGAGCGCTATTGTGAAGGTGTGCCATCTTAACAAATACAAATTGCAGATATCGTGTCCATAAAAATACTAACGAGTGATTTTTACTTGGTAATTTGCATTCTTGGTTACCTGCCTCTGTGTTAAAGGCATACCAAGAACCTCTCACGGCAGCCCTCAACTCCAAAAGGGCCATTCTCAGCCTTCCCGAAATGCTTATCGTCCTGAGCCCCGTTGACGAAATTCTGGACCTCAACAGGTACGCACGAGCCACACTTTTTGTCTCTGTGAACATATCCCGGAAGTCTTCTTGTTGGTCCCAAGGGAGTTCAAGGCAGATCTGGATGTCAGACTGCAGCAGTGGGGAGCCGAGCAATGTGTCGGCGACGTGTGCTTGAAACTGTGCGCACGGCTCAGAGTCTACACAAACTATTTCAACAACTACATAACTGCTCTCGGTACCATCGACAAGGTAACGATCCTACCGATGGGATACAAGACCTATCGAACATATTTTACACTGGACTGTCATATTAACTAGTAATGGGAAAATGAAGCTTCAAAATTGCTTCGCGAACCAGTTGTTGTTTTCATTGGCTCCTCTAGATGCCGATGTTGGCAAGTCAGTGCGCTTTCATCCCAATGGCCTTGAATCATCTTGAAGCTTCATTTTCCCATCATTAGCTCTCTCATTAGCTCAATGCGGTAACCGGGATATTAGAAACAGCTCAGTGTTATGTCATGTCTTTTTTTTTTTTTCGTAAAAATACAAATGATTATGTTTCCATCTTGTTTGTGGTTATCATCGCAACACTTATATCAATTTAGAATTGCTTATGTATGCCTGTCAGTGCCGGGATACAAAACCAGCATTTCGCGCTTTCCTTCAGAGAACCGACAGAACTCTCGCGACCCACATGCTGAGGTAATCTCGTCCACGCTTGTGGTCTGTTAAACTGCAATATCGACACGCATCTCACATGTGGACGTGGGTTTGTGTTGATGTGTGTGCTTGCTCCTCAAGTTTACAGGAGCTTCTGCTGTGTCCGGTGTGGAGAATCCACGAGTACACAACGCTGCTGCAAGCGTTGACTTTACACACACATGCTAGTCATCCTGATCGCACGCAAGTCTCCTCCGCCCTCGACACCTTACAACGATACACGCAGTTCATCCAAAAGGTAGAACGTCAAACTCGCACAGTCAACATCTTTGCCATAAAAATAAAAAAAGAAAGACAATTGTCTCGTTACAGCTAAAGCGTAACTGTGAAAGAGACCGGCTGTTAGAGGAAACCCAACAAATGATCCAAGGCTGTCCGGTAGAACTACTTTTCTGTCCCTTTCCAATTTTAACTCAAGCAGGTATGAAAGTATTTGTGTGTGTCTGCCCGCAGAGTCTCAGGGCGGCAAACCGTCAGCTGATAACCAGTCAGGATGCTGCGTTGCTACACAGCCCCCATGACCACATACCCGAGTCGATCAGGTGGTTTCATCAAAAATTCTAAATTGTTTGCATAGCTCCTCAGATAACGTTCATTCGCTTTTTGAGAATAATTTCTAATGAAGTTTCAAAATTGCTTTGTGAACCAGTTGTCGTTTTCTTTGGCTCCTCAAGATGGCACTCTCTATGTTCACACTGACTTGCCAACATTGCCATCTCGAGGAGCCAAAGAAAACAACTGGTTCACGAAACAATTTTGAAGCTTCACCAAGCTAGTATGTAGGATGGAGGAATAAATCTTGTCAAGTACCAATGCTACTCTTGCAGATGATTTTGAGTTACACTATGTTTGTTTAGGATCTACGAGCACGTGGCGGACGTTAGCCTCTTCCTGTTCTCTGATGTTCTGATGTTGACCAGGAGGCAAAAGCAACATACACCTTTTACACTAGAGCACAGGAGCACGCACATATTCCTGGCCTCCGTGGCGCTCGCCAGTCTGACTGTGAGGAAGATGACACACTCGCGCTGTAAGTTTTCACGCACAAACACAAGTTTCGCTGCTGCTGCTGCTGCTTTCCTTTGCTCAATTGCTTGATATTCCCCCAGACGTGAAGCACGCCTTCATGTTGGAGGCTCCGTCTCGCTCGTGGCTTTGCGCCACAGAGCGAGGCCAGGAGATGGATCACTTCCTGTGCGTGCTGAGCACCGCCATGCAGACATCTCTGAGGTCCACGTGATCGGGGCAGCAGCCGAGCGAGGACAGAAGGAGGTTTGGGTTGGACTTGAATTGTCAGGAAATCTCACGTAAATATGCATCATGATTACTTGCATAACCATAAAGTGAAGGGTTTTTTTTCAACCACTATATTTTTTTTCCACATTTGGTATGTCACAGCAAAAAAAAAGAATATTTTTTCTCTAAATTCTATACACAGCAACTCATAATGACAAATGTATTACAAATTGTATTACAAATTAAAATGAAGTAAACTCTGCTGAATGTTTTACATTTTTGAATAGTGCTGTAGCAAAATGTGGAAAATGTGAGCTAAAGAGAGTGCAGCTGTATTTTATTCTTTGTCTTTGTCTGATGCAGAATTTGTGATCAAGATCAATTTCAGACGTACATGTTGCGGTATAAAAGGTCTTTATTGAACCAAGAGGGGGAAGAAAAAAAACATCTTTCGAAGTGTGACGCGGTTCCATTTTATCATCGGTTTATCACATTTAGTACAACATTATTATGGCCACGTTCCATATTTAAAAAAAAAAAGTTATTCTCTAGTATTTTTTAAATTCGTTTTTGTTTTTTAAACTGATAAAAAATAAATACAGTACAAATAAGCAACATTTATCAAGTAGCCTTTCTATTTATTACGCTTCACCTGGGTTGCTGTGACGCTGACATAAAAAAAAAAAAGAACTAAACTAAAGCAGCTACTTTAGACTAGGTGACTGTCTCTACCTCTCGTTGTCATTTTTCTATTTTTTATTCCTGACATGTGACTAGAGTCTGCGATTGGCGAGGTTTGGGTTGTTGTTGTTGGTTCTGTGCACAGCCTGAACTTTGCCACTGCTTAGAGGCGATTGGCTCCGAATCTGCAGCGCCCCGTTGCCGTTTATCCCTTTTACAGACGTGAAGCCCTTTGGTTTTGGGATTCGTGTCGGCCCCGGGCGTCGGAATGATTCTTGAGGTATCTGGAGGAGCACAGAGAGGGGGAAAAAAAAGCGATTTAAAGTTCGTATACCACGATCAGCTCAAGAGACGGCGCAGTTGCAAAATCAAAGTCACCACTAGGTGGAGCCAAACACGTTTCATAAGTTCCACAAAAGTCTTCCCTTGCAGATGTTGCAGAGACGTGCGTGCAGTTACGCATTTTGGGAATGACTAGTTGTCTGAAAATGGCCAAAACATGTTGATCACTTTGTCCAAGTCATCCAATGTCCATGTTTAATTTTGTTTATATCGTAAAGACAATGAGGACTAAGTAGTTTGTGTTTATAGTAGCTTTTCAAAATACTAATACTTGTAAATTTGATTGAACTTAACGAATGAACGTTTTCACCAATCACCCCGCTGGCAAGAACTAATGTTATGTTTTCGTGAAGACTTTCAAGCAAAGTTTGACCGTTTGGTTATTTTGTAATTATGGTGAGATGGTGATGTTTTGCTTGTAAAAATCGGGTTACTCCTAAAAATATGACCCGCACCACCACACATGGTCTCAGTAGTTCAACGTAAGATATATTTATTATATCTTTTGCTAAAAAGTTAATAGACACGCCTAACAAAATGCTGAGTGGGCATTGCGTCTTAATTTTGACCTGCAAGCTGAGTCAGACGTTCATTCATCTTCTGTGACCTTTCACTGAAGTTTATTCTTATAACGTGAAGTGAAGTAAAAGTCAGCAGAATATGTGTCAATACTTGATTCTATTTTCTTCTTTGGCATATCGTCGCTCCGGCAGGAGCTCAGCTTCCTCTCGCTGTTCCCATAGCAACCAAACAAAAGCTTTGTTTTGGTGTTTGCGCAGTAGAGCGCTCACATTCACAGCGTCTGCATGCCCATTTGCGTGAGATGTTTTATGTTGAGGAAAAGCCCCTAGACCAACATTATCATACTTTTATCTTCCCTGCTGGTCACCACGCTTGCTGTCATCCGTTCTGGAAATTCAGGAAGTTTCAGTGCAGCTGTTGGGGAAAGTTTGCGCGTTGAATCCAAAGTGGATCGCAGACAGCAGAAACCAGCTGCTCCGGTCTCTCAGGCCTCGCACTAATGAAGAGCATCTTGTTCAGCATGCAAGCATGCATCATGTCTTCCTGCCCGGACCTACTGAGGATCCAGTTTCTTTAGCTGTGCTTTTTTTTTTTTTTTTTTTTTTTTTTTTTATTATAATACTTGTTTGTCAAATATCCCATTTTGAACTTCAGGGCTGTAATGGTTGAATGAAATGAATGAAAATTCAATATTTTGAGAAACATATCAAATTGAATCAAATCTAATTGCTTTGATTCCAAATCCATTTTGATGGTGGAGGAAGGCAAAGTAAAAAATGTCTGTCAGTCATAATACTGGACCTTTTTTTTTTTTTTATTTAGGTTTTTCTGACTTTCATAGCTTAGAAGTTTGAACACTCATTGACATTAAAAATGTGAGTACAAAAAGTTATAAAATTATTGACGAAAATGTGAGTTTGTTTGCATCCCAACAATGACAAAGAAAAAGAACCATACATGCATCACAAATCAACTTAAAGAACAATCTTTTGTGTTTTTGACGACACATGACTGAAACATGCTGCATTCGGTGAAGAAATGAGGCGGGTGAACATGGATGACAAACTCGAACAACTTTAATTCTCAGAAACAAACTCAGACGTACGAGAAGACAAAAAATAAATGTACATCAGTGTCAACACGGGACGGGCACTCGGTTTAGTCCGACGAATCAAACCCAACCGAGCAAAGCAACCACAAACAAAGCCACAGTTCTAAGTCAACTAACTCTGAGTCAAGGATATGGATCAGGAACAGGGTCGGGGTTTTGTATCGAATCTCTGAAGGGATGGTTGAGGGGGGGTGTCATAGGGGTCAGTCGTAAACGTTACTTACTGTAATCTGCGATGGCCGTTGGCTTTGGGTGGCGGTGGGCTTAATCATGATGCTACTGGTGATTTTGCTCTTGCTTTTGGCTGTCGCCACGCCGCTGCCGTTAGCGATCCTCTGCTCCTGCGCTGCAGCTGAGTTGAAGGCCCCCCCTAAGTGAATGTGGATTTTGTTGTCCTCTGTGGTGATGATATTTGGCCCAGAACTGTTGGACCTCTGCACCTGCCAGCCGTTTTGGCGTTCGGGGGTCACGCGGAAGACGGCGTGTCCTCCGACGACCTCCGCTGGCTCGGTGGAGACATTGCGGTCGGGGGTGGTCGTCGTGACGGAAACGATTTGGATAGGAGATACGGCTCTCTCGGGGGTGGTTGAGCTGGAAGAGTCGGGGCTCAAGGTTCTGGAGTACGTTGCCATGGTGAGAGGAGAGAGCATTCTATCTGGAGAATGTGATATTGGAGAACCTCTTGGCGAAATGGCGTTCTGGATGATGGTGATCCTTTGTTTGGGCGGGGCTCCGCTTGTGGGGATGATGGCAGTGCTGGTGAAGGACGGCGTGTTCTCCGCATTGGGGCTAGTGATCTCCAGCGTCGCCATGTTGTGTCCGTGCTCTGGAGTCACTTTGATTTGAAGCGGCTGGCCGGGATTGTGGGTCAGTACCACGTCTCCGGCCTGTACGTGGTTACCATTGGACCGAGCTCGAAATTTGCCATTCAGCTCATTGGAGACTCTTCTCATACTGTTATTAAGGTTATTGATATTATTCACGAGGGAGGGGCCACGTTTGTAAACCTCGTTATCCTCAGAGTCACCCTCGCCGCACAGCTTCCCGTTAAGCACCGCGCACTCCAACGGAACTGCCGTCGAAAGGTCATCAGGGTCGGTCTGGACCTCTTTGGTGGCGAGGTGCAGATCAGAAAAACGCCTTCCGTTCATGCCCGGGCGCAAACTTTTGCTAAATCTGCGATATCGTTCCAGTTCCCGCGTGAGGGTCTCCATCTCCCTGGCCAGTTCTTTGTTTCGGATCTCCTGTTGGGTGAGCTTCCTTCGCAGAGAGGCCTGGTCTGTTTTCATGCGGCACATGGACTCCTCTTGTCCCATGTACTCGTGGATCTTCTCTTTGAGAGCCGCGACCTCCTGTGTCAAATGACTCGACCTTGCTTCTTCTTCCTTCAAACGTTTGAACAAAACCTGTTCTTGGTTGGAATCGTTCTTCTCGACCAGCTGGTATGTGGAAAGTTCTTTTCTGGACATTTCCAGCTCCTTCATCAAAGCCTGGGCCTTCTCCTGCTCATTTGTGAATTTCTTCTCCAAGGATTCCAGCTCGTCTGTTTTCAACAACTCGTTATCTCCGACGCGAATGTCTTTGAGTTTGCGTCGAAGACGCTCAACCTCCTGGGTCAAGTCTTTGACTTTGTTGTCTTCTTGTTGGAAGCGGTTAGCCAAGGGTGTTTTCACATGCTCCTCTTTGACTTTGCTCCTCAGGTAGTCTCGTTCTATCGTCTCGAGTGATTGTAGCCGTTTTTTCATCAAATTGATTTTAGACTCCAAATCCATGTTCTTCTCCTCCTGGTCCCTTAGTTTGCCTTTGAGGTCATCCCGTTCCCTCTTGGCCTCACACATCTTCTGCTCTAGCTCAGCCTTGGACCTCAAAGCTTTTTTGCTCTCCTCGATGAGCTTTTCCGTGACCGTTGTGACCTTCTCCTGTTCCGCCTGAAGTTTGCCAGAGCTGTTTTGCACTTTGTTCTCCATCTGCTTGAGCTTCTCCGCCATGGTCTTCCTCTCATCGACCAACATGACCGTCAGCGTCTTCAACTTGGTGAGGTCCTCCTTCAGCGTCAACTCCGTCTTTTCCAGCTGACCTTCAGCACATTCCAGGTCTTTAACTTGAGCTTTCAAGGCTTCCAGTTCACCAGAGAGCGCCTTGGACACAATCTTTTCCCTCTCGAGGTTTCGTTTCAGCGAGTTACATTCCTCTTTGCTCTCGCTAAAAGCACCCTCGAGTTTTTCCAAGTCCATAATTCTCTGATTCAGTTTGTCTACTTCGGCCTTCAAACTGTAACTTTGACTGGATTCTTTTTCCAGTTTCTTGTTGAGATCTCTGCAGTGGTCCTCCATCCGAATCAGTTCCTCGTCCTTCCCTTCCATCTCGAGCACTCTCTTCCGCAGCTCTTCCAGCTCGGACATGAAGCCGGAGTTTCCACATTCGCCTCGGCTCATTTTGTCCCTCATCTCCTGCAGCTCCTCCTCGGCTCTTCGCAGGGTCTTGTTGGTGTCCTCCAATTCGTCAAGCTGCCTGCTTAGCGTGGACAACTTGTGACGTAGCTGCCGGTTCTGCGCATCCTCGCTCGTCAACTTGGCCATCACGGTTTCCTGCTCCTGATGGTGCCGACCGATGCAGTCACGTAGCTCCGCCTCTAGGCGACACACCTTTTGCTCTTCTTCTCGGAGTTTGCCGTTAGCTAAGCTCAACTCCTCCTGAACCTGCGAAGCGGCTGTGCTCAACTGTTGGACTTTGGCCGTCTGTTGATTTAGCTGCTCGTTGAGACGCTGCTGTTCGTCCACCACCATCAACGCAAAAGACTTGACCTTTGTCAATTCCTCTTTCAGGCTTGTGACCTTTTTGTTGTTCTCTTGGTCTTTTCGTTCTTGGTAGGCCCTTTCCTGATCAATTAACAGCTTCAACCTGAAAAAGAGGAAGTCAGGAAGATTTACTCCCAGATAAAGTTGTTTTCCCACTAAGCGGTGTTGTTCATCGCCATTTTGGAACAATTTCTACCGCAACGTTTTGCCAGGGATGATAACTAAGACAACAGTAAAACAAAAGAAGAAGAAAAAAAAATATCTCCAAAATGTTCAGCATTATCCCAAACGGATGCTTTTAGATATGGAGTAAATGGTTCTGACTGATTGTGTTTTGAGTCTTGATTTAATGGTATGGTGCGAGGTGCTAGGTTAGATGTTAGTTACAGATGGATTTATTTAGTTATTTTTCGACAGGAATTTTTCTCAGTTTGAAAAAATAAATAAATAAATATATATATATATATATATATATATATATATATATATATATATATATATATATATATATATATATATATATATATATATATATATATATATATAAAGTATGTATATGTATGTATGTATTTATTTAGTTTGACTTTTTTGTGTTTCCTGGCCCCACTGCATGTTTTGTATCCCATTCTTTTGAGTGATAATTTTCAATCAATTTTTTTGCATTGTACCTTGTGAAAATGGTGTTCACATTTTTTTTCATATCATTTGAAAAGAAGCTGATTGGATGTAGCATTGTTGCATTTGATTTGGTGACAGTTTAAAAGAGCTCAACTTTGAAGCAAAAGTAACACATATTCATCCATTTACAATTCATCCATTTACAGGCACATTAAGATTATTACTATTATTACTATATATCATCATTATTATTATTAACACTCACAATCATACCTTTGGACTATTTATTGTCAAATGAAAATAACATGCATGTTTTGGGAGTGCGTGAGGAAACTGAGAATCCAAAAATGAAATGTTTTCATGAAGCGTCAAACTCAAATTCATCATTACTTTTAGTTTTGTTTTATAGAGATTTACCTAATTCAGTGGGATAAATCTGAGTTTACAGAGTTTAAAACTAATATAGAGTGCACATATCAATTTTTTTTCCCCATTATGAAAATAAACCACCAGTGTAGAAAAGTAAGTTGAGATCAGATGCGTGTCACCATCCAAATCATCCCGCAAGAAAAAACTCCCCAGTACACTTTCTTGACCTTATGTCAAGTCAAATTTACATCAACCGGCCTTAATCACAGAAACGTCTGTGATCCGTTTACCCCGAACGAAGATCTGGCAAAGTTTCTCAACCAAGTCAAGCGAGCCTACCTGCAGCAAAGCTTCTCCCGGTGTCATTGCCATGAGTTATTTTGCCGTGCATCGCGCGCCGCGCTCTCTGAGTCGCATCGCATTCCGACAGCCAGAGCAAACAAAAAAGGATGTGCTCTGCTCCCTGTGACATCACCAGCATGTCCTTATATGGCACTTTGTGTTGCACGCACTCACAAGAGGGTGTTCTTGCGTGTGTGCGTGCGTGTGGACATCACGGCAGATTTTCGTGCTTTTTTAGCAATGGTAGGCTGTAACCAAATACTTGGCCACTGTATCAAGTAGTTCAAGTAGTTTTTTTTTTTATATCTGTACTTTACCCAAGTATATGTCTGATGACATTAACCACAATGATGCATCAGGAGAAGCAAGATATTCCCCATCCTTGGATTGACTGATTTTTTTTAATTATTATTCATCTCACATGCACGTGCACGTTGCATATTATGGGATGACCAGACGAGCCTTATTATCTGATGTTGCATGTCATGACATGTAATCAAACCCAAAGGTCTCTTTTTATTTCTCCACGGTTGCTCTTTAATTTCATCTTTCTGCTTTTTTTTTTTTTTTTTTTGCTAAATTATAAAGACTTTTTCCAACAAGGCCATTCCAAAGTTAAGAAAACATATGCTGCCATGGCACCTGCATATTGAGTGACGTGTGCGGTCCTGTTATGGACGACTCAAGAGGCAGGAATAAATTTTGCACCTTCAGACAGAAGGGCGGAGCTCGGCAGGCACACAGTCTGTAATTTACACACCCATGGACCCTTTTCACTGAAGGAAACTTTGGAGGAACTTAACGCCGCACCCTGCTGGAGGGGTTTTGAAATCAGAGACTAGTAAAATCTGTTCATTTTTTAAAAAGATGAATTGGAAAAAAAAAAATCACGAACAACATGTCTATTTTTTTAAAAAGTGAAGACAATTTGCAATTTTAGCATTGACATAAAGTTGATGCACAAGTTGTATTTGTGGGCCAAATCTGTTTACATTGCTGGCCAAATTTGGCCCGCAGCCCACAGTTTGACTCCCGTTTACTGGCATTTTACATCTAAATCAGAGGACAAGTTAAACTATCTCACTGTAGATCTAATACCAATCTATCTAATGTATAATTTTTACTTTTAACATTTCTAAAATGTTGAGTATTATCAAGTCTTATTTATGACATTAATTTTATTGCGAGTAAATTGAATGACTTCCTTCAAGGTTTATACTAATACCAGCACTCTCTCAAATCAGAATAAAATTTACTCTGCATAATTACCAAACATGCTAACTTCTACTTGCTTTGACAAGAAAATCAAGATGCGGCACTTTTTATACACGGGCAGTCTACAAAAATAGATCCCTTACTGTTGATGCGGATTTGGTGGCTTTTAGGTCTGGGATGGATTCAGCGCCACTTATACTCATGAGGACTGCAGTTTTTTGCCAAGAGCAATAAATTTTTGCCTCGCAGCACCGCAGAGGAGTTGCCAGTTAGGTTGAATTCAAAAGATATGCTCGTCCAATTTGACTCCAAGTTTGTTCCCGTTCTGCTGCTGGCCACTTAATAACTTTGCTGGGAGCTAAAAAGAGAAGAAATTGTTTTCCACTGCCGTGTCCAAGTCTTGCAGGAGCTTGACTAGCTCTTGAGCTCTTCTGTAATCACTGCTCAGCCGCTCTATTAGTGGCTGGCCTCCAAGATGTGATTTCTAGTCTCGAAAGTTGCTTTAAAAAGTCATGACTTGTTCTGCAATCATACAAATAAGAACATTGCTGATGATTTTCCAAATCGATGCGGCTCGGTGCCCAAAAATTTCTAGATCAGTTTCACCAACCTTTTGGACACTGAGAGCTACTTCTAGTTTGCTTCTGATTAAGGTGAACGTTTCTGAAATAGCAAATTTACTCTAATGATGTTTTTATTAATAATCCTCACGATCTGTGTGATGGCAATGATCATGTTCATGATTTCTCTCAATCACTTAGAAACATGTCAATTTGCAACACTTTATTTCTATACATCTCTGCAAATGTTTTGCATTTCCAAATGTTTTCTTAACTCACCACTGCTAATTTCTAACGGCGCAATTTTTAGAACAAGACTTTGCAAGACTCGGCAGGGAACATGTTGGTCACCCCTGCTATCGATCCTTTTGCCTGTCTCATAACTGTTGACGTGAAACAGAAATGCTAAGCTAGCCGTCCTGCAGTTTACGACGCAGGAATTTACAGACAGATTCATGACACGTTCATGAGTGTGTGTCCTACATGTCACGGTGACATTATTGCCCGGAGCACTTAAAGGCGGTGAGACAAATTGCCTTCCCTCACTCATGGTCACATCATCAACCGAATGATGTGTGACATCATCGTATCAGCATCCAAAGGTGTCATTGCCTTCAACTCAACTTTATTCAGCCCTCTTTAATTTTCTGCAAATAACGGAGCTAAATGCATCTCCCCGCCACGGGATCGTGGATGATGTCACGAAGAACAGACATGACTGGTCACACTTGGGTGACTGAGCACAACAGTTGGCTAACATCTGGCGCCAGTCCACGCCGCAGAGGAACTTGGACTTTTTCCTTCCACTTCCCTACTATCTTCTTTTATTTGCTGACAACAAATTTACTTCTTCATAGTAGGAGCTTAATTTGGGCTCAAAATGAGAGAATTGTCGTTAGATGTCACGCGTAGCTTCTTCAAACGTGAGCTCATGAGTTCTTTGTTTGGAAAAAGAGTGTTCTTTTGGAATGAGCTCATGCTATACTTACATTAAATTAGAGAGCGAGATGGAAGCAAAGCTTTTAGCCTCTCGCCTTTGCTCCAAATCCAAACCGCACATGACGTGCCCCTGACTAAACTTTACAAGAACTCTCCTGACATCTCGGAGAGGCCGATCCAAGGCACCGAGCGTGTGACCAAATTGTGACCCAAAAATCACCTTCCGGGACTTTGGATTCTTTGCGAGGGCCTGGTGGCTCGCCAACGTTTATACTTGACTTTACACTGCTCGGCTCCTCGCGAGACTCCTGAAATGAGATCTGGTCCCTGAAGCCTGTTTAGTGGTGCCCTTTTGCTACCGTGTGTTTGCTTAATGGAAGCAAAAAGCAAGGAACATTCTCTGCCCACTCAGCGTTGCTCTTTCTACTGTTCCATGTCTATCAGTAAGAAAAACACATGCTGTCACACACCGTCGAACTTTCCTGTAAGTGGCTCTCTGGCCCAAACATGATGTCATCGCTAATGTTGTGTCACTTTCATTCAAACAAGACCTCCACAGAGACTCCATTAAGTCTTGTCTCGCCCTGCACATAAGCTCCAAGCTATTTGCTCCCGGCTGGGCCTTTGTCACTTTTTGAAGAAAGGTGAACTCTAAAATCTCAAGAACTGTATGGCTTGGCTACTTTTCGCTACTTGGAGCCACATGAAGCACGGCTTGCATAATTACGATAAAGTGTTGGGAGAGATCAGACGTTCACCAACGTGCGAGCTTTGGAACAGTTGCCTCTTTTTGGAATTTTGGAGCCTTGTTCCTTTAGTCACATCCACTTTACAAGTGGCTTGCTGCTTAAATCATAATAATAATAATAATAGTAAATAAATAAAATAGAACTATAAATAAAAAATAACTGTAAATAGATCAATTAAATTAAATTAAATCATCATAATAATAATAGTAAATAAATAAAAAATAACAAAATAAAAATAAATAAATACAATTATATATTGCTAAATGGTTACTTTGACAAAATTACAGCGACAAATTGCACAGCATTTGCCGCGGGCTGTATTGAATCTTTTCCCTCTTTTTCAATGTACATCCTGACTCATTACCGACAGCCGTCCTTTTCAACGAGTAGTCTTTCTCCACAAGAGTGATGTTTGCTTTGAGGGGGCCTGCTGACATATTTGGAGATGAGGTTCAATGTGCGTTTGGCGTCTTGGGTCAAACGTGTCGGATTTACGGTATGAGGGCATGCTCACAAAACGTACGCCTGCCAGTAAACCACAATCGGTAACTCGGGAAATCACTTTTTTCCCCCCCATACAAGGAAATGTTTGGTTCAAAGCATCTCCACTTCCAGACTTGATTTCCTCTCGTCATTTCTCACAAAGCTGGAATGTGTTACGTGGGCCAGGCTGAAAATACAGGTGTGGGGCTCTTCAGGAATGACACGAGAAAACATTTTCGAGGGCATCTTAACGTTCCAAAGGTGCCGACGGGTTCTGCTCATGCGTGCAGCGCAACATCTGCTTGACAACATCAACAAATATGCCGTCATCTGGACACAACAATTCCGTACCAACTAAATGCCCCTCAGACACTGCCTCGCGTGGTATAACGTGGTACTACATGTCGATTGTGTAACTCTAAATTCGCATTTACTCCACTGTCAAAACTGAGTGCAAAAGATGAACCACAACGTCGCGGTTGATTCCTGCAACGTAAGAGTTCACGACGATCGTACGGGAACACTGCTCATTTTCAATCCCCAAATCCCAAATTGTAAACATAAAACGCAGTCTTGCGTTTCAAAGAAAGCAGAGGGCAAATCTGGATAATAAGCACCTCAGTGATGATGAGGTCATCGCCCGAGAATGTTCTCGACCTGTTGATGTCATCACCGGCGCTACAGTTAAGCCGGCCAGATGGCTTCGAGATAAATGGCAAGCCCTGTATAGCAAATAAAGAGGCGGAGGGACGTCGTGCTGTGTCATGTTTGCAGCTACCGTTCGTGTCTATCAACCGCAGCCTTATTTTACTTTCATATAAGTTTGAGAATGATCATATATTGCCTCACAGTCATCAAGTCGGCAAGTTTGCATCTGTTTCGTTTTCTCGAGTACTTTGGCTTCCTACCACATTTTAAAAACATAACCTTCATTCAAGACTAAATGTCGTCATCAATTGCGTGCGATCGTTAGCGTTTGTGTATTTGTGCCTGTCCATAAACTGACGGCCTATCCATTTTTTTCTTCTCATTAATTTTACTCTTACATACGCCATTACAGTAGCAAACATGCTAAGTACACAAGCCCGGGCGCAGTATTCAATTTTCAATGTGGTTACCCTGTAATTTTTTCACGCTACTTTAGAAATCAACACATTGTGCTTTTTATTTTTCTTCCTGGTTTTAAAACAGTTCCCAAGTTTCTACCTGAAGTCTATGACATCATACTCTAGTTGAAGTCACTCGGTTTTGGGGGGTCTCGGCCGTCTGATGCAAAAGCAGATTTTATTTTTCACAATCATAATGACTGGGGCAGAGTTAAGGTCAAAACAAGGACTGCCCAGTGTTGCAATCCTTTTCCAACTATTTTTCAAAACGGCAACAAATCTTTTTCGAAGCATTTCTGGAAGGCCTTATTGTGACGTCCCCCAATTGGCAAAATTCAGATACCATTTAAGTTGAAAAGTGAAATTTTTGTCATCTGTAAAAGCAAATATACACTTACTTAATCCAACACAACATTCAACGCAAAACCTCAAGCCAAATGTGTGGGTTTTTTTTTTTTTTAGAAAACAAAACTGGAGGATGCAGACAGCCATGAAATTGGCTTCTCGCCTTGAGTTCCCTCTAGAGAAACAAAGGTGGCTACTTGCCATCTTTGTAGCGTTTGTCTCCGAGCTGAGATCATGTTTTAAGAGACATGTGTTGCTGGTTAGCACGCCGTTGTCATTCTGGCTCCCACACCCCTGCTGCTCCTGCATCAGTCGGCATGCCATGAGGTCATCACTCAATAACAGACCCTCAATCAATCACGGCCAAGTATCTGCCTACATTTACGCACATCCGCTATCACACAGGTGTCAAACACAAGGCCCGGGGGCCACAGCCGGCCCACCATGTCATTTTGTGCGGGCCCCAAAAACGTGACTTCTCTTTTGGGGTTCGAAGTGGCGACACCTCCAGTAAATTTCCACGAGGAGCCTAATTAATTGTACTTTTTATTCTATAGATTGTTTTTTTAGCTATGCTTTGATTTTCAAACTCCTGATATGGTCGGCGCCATCAGAATGAAGAGTTTGAAGAAGCTCTGTGTACTGACCTCTCACGCTCCTGCTCTAGCAAGTTGGTGAACTCGTCGCTCTTTTTCATAAAGTCGCCATGGTTGCGCTTCTCGTCGGCCATTTTGTGCAGGGCCTGCTTGTGGGCCTGCTCCACCATCAGCAGCTGCTCCAGCATGCGACGGTACGTCTCCCTCTGCTTCTCCACCAGATTGTCCAGCTGTGAGACAGGAGCAGGACACTTAGTCACGGACTTTTATTGATAAAGTAGCTATGGAAGTATGGAAGAGCCACCACCGTGGCTGCTAGCTAAACTTGTAATGTAACCGGGTATCAATACTTCATTAAAGAAGTCATGTCATACGAAATTAATTCTATTTTTTAGCTGTCAGCCATGTTCAAATGGTGATTCCTCACCAAAACAAACACCACCAAAGTGGTGTTTTCCTTTTTTTGGAGCATTTCTTTGAGTTAGCATGAGCTTGTTGAAGTATATGGTAATGAGACAGCAGAGCTAATTTATGCTAGCTAACATTCTGCATGAGCTACCATTAAGTTCTTTTAACTACAATACACCATTGAAGTGTATGGGAATGAAAAATGAAATGAGAATGAAAAAAATATAAATTAAAACAATAGGAATTGTAAGTGCTCACTCTACTTTTACTGTGAATATAAAAGTGCATTTTATATTCGAAAAAAAATGACTTCATAGTTTAATGTCAGATCCTTTAAGACTTCAGCTCAAGTGATATTCTACAAGACGTCTTTTACTTCACTTCTACTTTTACCAGGCAGGGTATCGCTTCCAGATAATACAAGAATTGCCAATACCTCCATCATGGGCCGTTCATAGATGTCTTCCTGTAAGCCGTCGGCTTTGCCCTGGATGGCATCCCGCTGCAGAGCCTGCAGGACTTTAGGTGGCGTGACAAAGCCGTATTTGGCTTCCAGAAGGGCCATATCGATTTTTTCTGCCTTCAGTACAGTGATCACCTCATCTCTGGCCTGTCGAGGGCATAATGTACGTTATCATTTATTCTATATGTATATATATATCGTCTTTCTGGGCTTGTCTCCTGACCTGCAGCTCTCCTTCCAGCAAGCTCAACAGGAAGACCAGGTCGTCACGTGAAAGGTCTCTGGTCTTCTCCTTGCGGCCCCCCTTTGCAGCGGCGCTGGCACTGTCCTTGGTGGTCTTGTGGTTCCGTTGGATGGTGCCGGTGTCATCGGGCGGCTCCCGGTGGCGACCGCGGCGTTCCGGCCGCCCAGACACTTCCTCTCTGGCCAGCTTGACCTTGGTGACGTCCTCCAGGCTGCTGCTACGGGAGCGCATGTTGCTTCCTTGAAAGAATGTGACACAACATCTCAAAAAGGTGAGTTTGGAACACCTTTCACATTTTTGTAAATATTTGATCTTGAAAAAATACCATCTGTATTGCTGCCTTCAAAGTTATTATTAGCCTCACAGCAGAATTGAGTCCTTATTGCATTCCAAAAAAAATGAACAAATGCATCAAGTCACAAACTACATCCAGAACTTTCTTGGACCGCCGAGCCGTAAACTGCTGCCCATCATTTGCAGCCAATGTCTTTTTTCTTTTTCTTTTAAATAATCCTTTGACTGATGTGTTTGGGGCCCAGAAAGCAATTGGGAAAGAAAATAGCAGCTTGAGCTAAAGATGACTTTGGGATAAGAAGAATCATCGTCTGGTTGGCTCTGATGTCCGTTGTGTGAGCGCGACGCTCAGGCACTCGCTGATTATGATGAACCCTTCTATGACAAATTGATAGAACAAGTAAACGAACTGTAACCACATAATTTATATTAAAAAAATGTTAGGGAACACGAGAATGCCAGAAGCATTGCATCACCTTTTATATGGGGCTTTTTTTTTCTTTTTTTTATCAAACTTTAGCCCGCATAGGCCTCAAGGGATTAGAAAACCATTAGTAGGCAATCAATCATCCTAATTGCTAAAGTAAGAGATTTATCTCAATCTATGTTTCACACAAAGTTATTTTGTTCTTCTTGGATTTTCACTTGAATTGAACCTTGCCACTGGCTGACTGATTGCGTTCAACAAACTGGAGGTGAGACGCCACATGATTGTGAGCTGAGGTAATCGCCCCCCCCCCCCCCCCCCCCCCCCCTTTACCGCCGTCAGGGACACACTCCACATCCACTCGGTTAGAATCCCGAGCCACCAATAGAACGGGTTAGCGCAACAGATCCAAAGGTCGCAGACGCGTACGACGGCTCGGCATGTGCGAGTATCACATATCTGCCAAAACTGTGAAGGGGAGCGCAAATATTTCACATAATTAAGAGTTGCAAAGGGTCACACCGGGGACAAGGACGTTGATTCATGTTGAATTTGACGAATGGTTATGTCACTTGCTGTAAAACTTGGGGGAATTCCAGGCTACGGGCAAATACTTCTCGAAAATGCTACTGGCTTAATTTATAGATCTAATTTCAATTCGACATCACATTCTTGAACATTGTGTGATTTCATAGGAGAAAAGTAATTATTATTATCAAATGTGCCCAATGTTGAGGTCAATGAGTAATTTTAGTAATTGTGACAATTTGAACTTCAAAACATAAATTATTGACATTTATTGTAACAATTTTAATTGGCACAACAAAGTAAGCAAGTGGTTTGCTCCAAAACAATTTGCTGACTTGTTTTTACTTATATCTTTAACTTGGGCAGCCGATAAAAAAAAATGTTTTAAACTCTTAGTTCATGTTGTGAAATATGGGAACGCCAATTTTCACACCTTTGCATATTTTTTTCAATTAGCCAACTTCAAAAATGTCATCAACATTTATTGCCTTGACATATTCAGTGTACCTTACTATTTTTTTTTTTTTCAGTGAGAGCTCTTTAGGCAGTCATAACATTATCTGCGGCCAAAAGTCACTGGAAACAGTTGGCACTTTGGATGCTTTCTTTCCCGTGACCACTCAAGTTTCCATGGTTGGCTAGCGGGTCAAAACGTAGAATCTTTCCAAGGCCCGGAGCCTTACATATCCTCTCCTCAGACTTCATATTGGACTCTTAACAGTTAACGCATTGCAACGGCAACTTCATATCTCAGAACTTTTTTTTTTTTTTTTTTAAAGCACTCACTTTTCATTTGCCCATTAAAGTCAGGAGGGTGAAAGGTGAGGAAGCAGGTGTGCCGCAAAGAAAATAAAACCCCACGCATGGAGGACATATGCATGCAAACACACGCGCACGCGCACGCACGCATTACGGAGTACATTCCTGCAGCCTTACATCACACCCTGACGTGACTGCATGAATGCAAGAGAACTGAGATCAAATGTGAGCAGAAAAGGGAGGAACAGATGGAGTGAGTGACCTTTTTCTGAGAAGGAGCAGGTCCACCACGCGTCTGCCTTCTCCACACTAAGTTGACTCCAACCATTCACTTCAGGAGCAACCTTCAGCTCGTTCTCCAGTATTTTCATCATGTTGCTTCTTAGAGACGCTCTCACGCTTTACCCGCAGGAATTTTTTTATTTTTTTTTTAACTCCAGCTAATAACATCGTAATAACACCACCGCCAGAGGAGCAAGCGTTTCCTCTGTGGTTTTAATCACGAAGCCAAAAAGGAGCGTCGTGTTTACAAATAGAGCAGATCGTTGTCGTAGCAACAGGTGGCACCCGGAGTTTAGGGTTCCGCGTGGTGAAATAAAAACCCTTTGAGACGCTTCCTGCCGGCATTAGCGAGCACATAAAACATTTCATGAAGTTGCCCCCAGCGCTGGATGTGGGATCTCCAAAAACATGGTGTGTGGGCGGGGAAGATCTTCAGGTATTGTTGGGCAAGGTGGCCAAGGTCTCAATGGAGCTATTTTAAATTGTAAAAATAAAGACAGAAAAATATTTTATACTTTCTTCTTTCTTCTAGATGCATCTCAAGGACGGTGGCATGGTTTTCAGCAACGCATTTGATCAAATCAATGCATGATTTAACTTCAGCCAAAGTGGTAAGCGCCTCACAGCGTCTTCTAGTGGTATAAAAATGAACTGCTGCCCGAGCGCAGTTCTGTTCATGATTTTTATTTCAATCTATTTGCATTTGATCTTGAAGAACTCTTTATTCTTAGACATTTAGGTGCAATTAATGTGCAATACAAATTGAGTTGTTTTTCTTGAGGCTTGTCAAGTTCTATTGCTTAGTTTGTAGTTCCTTATGTTGCCATGGAACCTCTTTCTAATAAGTTTACAACTGCTTCCAAAACCTGGAACACAACCACATGAAAGTGCATCTTCAACCACCTCTGTGATGTCAAGGTTGCAAACAAACCCCAAAGGTTTACCCACTGAGACCAGATTTTTTTTTTTTTTGATGATGCCAGTCACACTGCATGAAGTCAAACACCAATGAACGGAACATGACGCACAAGAAGTGAAACTCCTCCTTTCACTGTGCCATGTTTAGCCTCGAGGATTCTATTTGGGCCTTGGCGCATGTTCCAACACACAATTGCATTTATTACCCCCTATTGGTTTTCCACTCTTGGCGTAAGTTACAGGCTGCATACACTTGCACTGTAACCAGGTCTGTTTTGGGACAGGTGATTATGAGAAAGAGAATCCAGAAATGCTGTCAGGTCGTAGTAATATTAGTGACGAGGTCGTTGGGTTCACACAGACTGTGACACTGCAGTTCTTTGCCTCTGCGTCAAAAGCAAAATGATGTTCACACATCAATGAGCTCAGTATAGCTCAAGGTTATTTTTTTTTTCTTGCAGGCCACATTCCATCTTAGTTATGTTTTCCCTCAGAACAGTGGCTGTAAAACCATATAAAATTGTTGATGGGTTGTTTTGAAGTCATAAATCGGGAAAAATACTTTTGTTCCATGTATTTGTACGTGTAAGGCATTTGTTAGTATATTATCAGTATGGGCCAGAATGTTTTCACCATTCAGGAACTCGAGAAAGTATTTTCTTTATTAGCAGCTTTTACTTCTGTTAAAGCAGACCCACACAGATCAAGTGCGAGGAATGTAGATAATCGCAGCATCATCAATGTAATTTAATTTACCAACCACTAGAGGGTAGTATATCATCGGTTTGAGCCTGAGGATGGAGCTTCATGTCTCAAATATACTTAAAGCGGAAGTCAAGTCAAACATTCTCAATGCAATAACATGTAGTGTGTGTTGAGTCTAAACATGGTGTTTTGATGAATATTACTTTTGTGGAATACGAAATAAGCAGAAGATTCCCCGTTTTTATCCACAGGGGGAGTGAAAATGACATCACAGTGCGCGAGGGCTCAGGTAAAGACTCACTCGTTAAATGGATTTGCTCGTGTGATGTTTAACAACAGCCGTATCAACAACAGAAATGATCAGTTTATAACGACGATAATGATTCGTTGTCAACAACACATTTCCCAGCGTCACCGCTGCCAAAAGTTAGGGGACCCTGTCGACACAGACAGAGGCGGAGCTAGGATATTTTCCTGGGGGGGGGGGCAATCTCAAATGGTCTCTAAAACAAATTTGACAAACGCCCAAAATTCTTCCAAAATTCCAATATTTAATAGTATATATTCCTTAAAGGGGACAGGTGGGAAAAAGATCCTAAATAAATCAGAAAATACCCAAAAGTCAATTAGCTGACCTGGCACTTGGGGATTCCAAGCATATTATCAAACTTTGCCAGTGTGTAAAGAGGGACCATAAGGACTCTTTGTGAGGATTAAACTCTACACATGCTCCTTTCTGGACTTTAACCCTCAATTGAAGTCTGAGGATAGATTAGGCAGGACATTTATGGGACGGTCAGCAATCTGCCACCTCATCTGTTGCAGGTGCTTTCGTGCGACAATGTAGTCGGGCATCATGAGGATTACAAGGTCACGCCATCCTTGAGCCACTCGCCATGCTGTCGGAAAGGCCTCAACAGTGAATGCAGTCCACCGTGGCTCGGAGCCACCGTGTGTTGAAGGCTGCTCTCCAAGAATCAATGAAAGTAAACACGCACAATGACTTGGTCTAGGATCAGATGACTCCTGAGGGAACTGTCTGGTATGTTAGCTGCTAAACAATACACTGCTGATCAATAATGTCACAAGACAGACTGAGAACCTTCCGAAGGCGTCCATGCACGCAATCTAAAATGCATCTATCTTTTAACAACTGAAATTGTAACATTTCTATTCCTAAAGCCTCAACCAAAAGCAATTCAGTTTGAGAAGCAAAATAAATCTCCACTCTCTGGAAAGTGTTTGTGAAGCACATAATGAAGTAAACACATGGGTGCCAGAAGTTAGCTTGCCCTTGTTTTGATTTTTGAATTTGAATTGCACACTTCCTTGCGTGCTGTGGATGACTGCTGGAAAGTTAACAGTTGGCAAAGTTGAAAATCCCATTCAGGGATTCTAATGAGTAGAATCATTTCATCTATTCATCCTTTCAAGTGTTTCTTCTCACGAGGGTCACGGGCACGCTGGAGCCTATCCCGTCTGTCTTTGTATACCTTGAACTGGTTGCCAGACAAGGTACAATAAATTACAAATTAGGTGGAGCATGTAAAAACATAAAATCTTAGTTGGCCCGCAGTCGATTCTGTTCCGTAACAGACACGCACGCAGCTTTGGTCTTCGTCAGGGGCGTCTCCATGACAACATGCAACACAGCACCAGGCAACAATACCGGCCCAAAAAAAGAGGAGCCTTCGCGGCATGGCCGCCGCTAGGTGAATATTTACGGCCCCCCGCTTGCGTGGCGTTATCTAATCATGTTACATACGCTCGGAATTTGACGGGCAAAGTCCCATCGCTCCTGGGCAGAAATAGCCGCCAGATACGCCATGTTGATCTCGGTGAGGATTTTAGGTGAATATAAGCTGCAGAGGGAAGCGCTATGTGTGCAGCCTTGACAATTTGTGCCGCATCATGGAAAGTCTGAGGCCCCGTCAAACTGCCCGTAGTCAACACAAAGGACGAAACAGAAAATGAAGCAGAGCAGGTGATGGGCTCAGTAAAATAATAATAGGCACAATAATAGGCTAATAGGCACATATTCTGAAAAAGTTTCCTTGGTAGTTTTATTTAAAGATACATCTGACATTCACAATGACAAGCATTGATTATGAATGATTTTGGGGTTATCAAATTGATAAATTCAATGACCATTTATCAATTGATGCTTATTATTTTACAATGCTAATGTTTTATACAAATGTATCATTTACTATTTAAAATGGGAAATTCAAGATGAGATATTCAAATTGTTCCCATTTGAAATTCAAAACATTTTTTTCATTCAATTGGAACAATCTTCAGGAAAACGTTTTGGATTGATAATATTTTTTCAACATCAAATGAATATTTGCACGTCTTTTTGTTGTTTTTATGCAAGCATCTGGACTTCCGTAGAAGTAGAGACTGAGTACTTTTTCTAACCAATTTTTGTTATTATCATTATTATTATTATTATTATTATCATTATTATTATCATTATTATTTTAATGTTTTATATTTATTCATGTTATTTTGATTTTATTTTTTACTTTGGTTTTTATTTATGTTTTTTTTTAAATTTGATTTTATTTACGATTCAGTTGACTAAGAGATGTGTCTTATTATTGAAATAGCCCTGCTGAGTCACGTTTCTATACTTCCATCCTGTAGCAGGCTACAGTGTGATGATGGCTTCTAACTTTATAGTAGGCTACAGTGTGATGATGGCTGCTAACTTTATTGGACTTATTTGGACTGTCCGGACGGCAGGTCAAGCTCAGAGCAGAGCTAATGTTGGACAACGCTGCAGATTCTGCTCGAGTATAAATATAGTTCTCTTTTCCCAGAGCTCTGAGTGGAAGCTATTCTGTGAGTGAAACCAGATCCAGAGAGACCCTAACAAGTCAGCGAGTGCTCCACACTTTGATTTGGACCGGTCGACCTCACCGCCACCTCACAGCCCTGATACACCAGGCAAGAAATAATTCAAGAATCAGCACAAATTTGTTATCATGGACCGAGTAACCCGATTCTACACCAATTAGCACATGATAAAAATTTTTTTTTTTTTTTTTTTTAGCTTTGATGAGCTTTTCTTTCCGATTCTACAATATATTCCATGAATTGTCCAATGACAGTTTTATAGAACCCAGAATAAATAGGGTCCAGATTTATATTCTTACAAAACATCTTCCCTTGTTTCTGTATATTCAGCAGCTTCAAGTGCAACACAGTGACCATATGAGTCATTGATAAACCCAACGCAAAACCTCTTAATCGGGCCCTAATCCGCCCTTGGAGTAGAGGAGCCTAAAGTACTGACAGTCTGTGGCCCACTACTCTCAAACTATCACTCAGCAGCAAGGTGCGTTTTTCTCCACTGCTCTTAGCACTTCAGACGTTATCTCTTAAGAGCATTTCCTGCAAAGCACTTTAGTCTGTCTTTGTGTGTGACCTGGCCTCAATGTCTGCTCAGTAGACCGGAGAGAAAATATTGATATTATATTATATTATAATATATTATAACATTTTATGTCCCGGATGAAGCTTGGGTACGGTTTCCATGCTGAAAGTGAAAGAATCATTCAGAAGCAAGTAATTAGCTGCTTCTTGGTGTGTCACAGTGGAAATTAAGAACTCGCCTACAGCATTCATATCAGAACAAGTAGCCAGCGTTCACACTTTGGGCTCTCGTGAGTCTTTATGTAAAGTGGCTGAATCAATCTGTCGCTGCAGATTAGTAGCACCAGAAGGCGTTGGCTTGCTGTCCTTAATTCAATCAAAAGGTCTACCAAATATGGCCAACATGCTTAATTTCAATTTTCGGCATCATGGAATATTTTATTTCACTCTTGATTTGATACTCTTATTACATTTTTGTTGTTTATGTTTAGATGTTCTTTAAATAAGAGCAAAAAAAAAGGCCAAAGGGGCAACATAAGGAGAAGGTTGTTTGGGTGCAAAGGAAATTGAAACCTGTCTACTGACCGCAGTCATTTCAACCACAAACTTAACCTGTGATCCTAGTCACATCAACACATCATCAAAACCCAGCTGGTGATGGCAGAGCCGGTGTACAAATGCAAACACCTTTGTAAAACTTTTTTGGGTGTGGCTAATGCGTGCACCGTTAGCCCAAAAGGTGCCTTTTAATTCTCATGTTAATTTGGATGTCACTGCATGAAGGGACCAAATACATAAAAAAAATGCCCTAAATGTGTTTTTTTTTTTTTTTTTTTTTCTGCTGATTAAGCCACTTCAGGTAATATTCCTCAGCAGTGAAGCATTTCTGCAATGCACGCTGAGCCACCACGCACACGCCCCTCTGCTCTTACCTCTCGTAGCTAAGCGACCAACCGCTAACCGCGCCGCTGTGATGCTGCAGAGCCGCCGGCCGTGCCTTCAGCCTGACGCCCGGGATGACGTGCGTATCCTTCGTGTTGATGTTCCCTGTCCGCCCAGCGTGAGAGTTACTTCTCCGCTCTGTCCTCGGCGGTCCCCTTGTATAATCCAGGTGGTCTGAAAAAAGATCGGCTGCTGCTGAATGTCTAAGTCTGGATGAGCACGATGCTGTCTGGGCATGGGTGTGTGTGTGTGTATATGTGTGTGAGAGAGAGAGAGAGAGAGAGAGAACGAGAGGAGGACCTGCCATGCAGATATCAGCCAGTTAAAATTAAACCAGCCTGCCTTCTGACACCTTGAGCCATGGCTGAACACACACACACACACACACACACACACGCACGGGTGCTTGTGTGTCGCACACAGCGATGACGCTACCATATGGCTCCCAATACCTCAGCTGTCCCTGAGGAAAAGGAGGAACTGATGCTTGAGGTGGAGGACAGGGAGGAACATACTGTATAGAGGTGCTTGTGTTTATTAGTGGGAAATGTTAATGAATCCCAAAACAGCATTTGTCCAGTTTTAACATTGTGACGTGTTGATCACAGGGGTGTCAAACATAAAGCCCGTGTGCAAAAACGAGCCTGCTAGGAGCTTCAATCCGGCCCATGGGATGAGTTTGAAAGTGAAAAAAAGTGCTGTGGTTATGTTATGTCATTCACTGATGGATGTCACATTATTTTGTGTTTTGGGGAGCTTGCATTTCGGGAGGTGCCGCATGAATATGCACAAGTAGAAAATACAGTGGAATTAAATTGTATATCTTTATCAACTAATTATTGTTGTGATTATTATTATTATTATTATTATTATTATTGTATATCTTTATCAACTAATTATTATTATTATTATATCTTTCAGACCCAGTTTCCCAATGATGGACTCAGGCAAAAAATTGTCATCTTCTGCAGCAGGTTCTGTGGCATGTAGAGGAGAAATTCCGAAAGAGCAGGCGGGTGTAGGAATTTGCAGGTGGGTGTGGGCTGTGATGACGTCATCAGTGAAGCACTTCTTCTTGTAGGCATACTGACGAAAGTCCACAGTCATGTCGTAGTTTGTGAGCGGCGCCACCTTCAGCTTCTCAAGGTACTTCACGACCATGAAGTGAGGCCTTCTGGTCCATGGTCATTCGGACCTGCCACTGTGGAGGTTGCCAACTGATCACATTCAGATTTGAGTATGAATAAATGAGCATCTCAGCCCTCCCTCAATCTCCCATGGAGCCAAACGTCTGAGCACCTCTCCATCCCTTGATGAGCTTCCCGCTCAATACAGCACAAGGTGCAACAAAGGAAGTGATGGGCTTTTTAGGACACTAAAGAGCTTCTGTGATAATTGTGTTTGCGAGTCCAATAACCGGAGATACTACTACACGCTCGAACCTGAGCTCCAATTTGTTCCCAAAGCAGATTTTACTTTTCTCTCTCTCTTCCTCTCGTCTGCGGCATCATGGGAGCAAGGAGTTTAAAAACAGAAGTATTTACGACGCAGCGCTCGCCTTTCAAGTTCCTGGAGTGCCAGAAAACATGCGGGACTGGCAGTGTGACACCAGCAGGTTAAAGATAGTTGGCTTTCCGTTCGGCCACATGCCCACCTGCCTTGTATAGTGGATATCTGTGATTCTGCTGCCAAAACCAAAGTTCAAAGTTCAAGTATTTACTTCGATACTTCGGAACAAGTGGGAAAACCGAAAGAGTGAAAGGAGCTGAGAAAGAACAAAATTAGAAAAAAAAGATTGTAGAAGGTTTTAAAAAAAATCCTAAATATTCTATGAAAAGTTTGTTTACCACACAATCAGATTAGTTGTGTGGATGTGTGTGCAAGTTGTTCCTACTATAGTACAAAGTAGAGGGAATGAATATGATAGCGGTGGAATTAAAACGCCACATGGCACAAGTGAAGGGGGACGTTTTTTCAATCTGTCAACGGGGCCGGGCAATGACAGCAGCCTGTCACTGAATCTGCTTCTCTGCTGAGCACTGCAACATTCTTAGAACGGACAACATCAAAAAATTATCTTCAACAAGATCATGGATAGGAAATGTCTTGCTCGTAATAATGCTCGCTCCGTGTTGCTTGTGTATTTTCAAGTTACGTCCCTCGACGTAACTAGAAAAGGGGTATTCCGGGGGGGGGGGGGTATTCCGCAGTGGGCGTTGTAATCCTGTACACCATAATCCAGAAAAAGGCCCAATCAGAATGCACCATCAAATTGCGGAACTCTGCTGCCCTCTAGTGGCCAGCTACAAGTATTGCGCCCTCAGGTGATCCCAATCGAGTGGTTAAAACAGCAGGGAAAGAGGCTAACCGTTTTAGCAGGAGCGCCAAAGCACTTGTTACCTCGCACATTCCACATGGCTGGAAATAGTTTGAAGAAGCTGAAAGGGAGTTTGCACTACATCCCAACCGGCCGACAACTGCCTAGGACGCCGCCTCCTTCCCAAGTGAAGCAACGCTTGGAATTTCCCAATGAAGATGAGAAAAGTCACATGGTGGAATTCAAACAGGACCCAGAGGTGAGTCTGTTGTTTGACTTGGTTGATTCGTTTTCAGTCCAAGTGGTTCCTTTAACCAAGACCTGCGATTGCCATCCAAAGGGGGGCAGCAGCGAGCACCATGACCCAGATGTCTTTCAGGATAACGACACAAAACCAGGTTTGGCTTTTTTCAATGATGCTGCTATACCTAAAGGAGTTATTGAACCGAGGACAATCAAAGGATATGACCTGTACAAATTGAATTGTTGGATGCATTATAGTTATGACACTCCAGCATGACAGAAGATAACAGAATGTTTGCGTTTTTGCAAGTTTTAGGAGTTTTCTCTCACTCATTGGTGGACGGCATGAAAGGCTATCAGTTAACAGCAAGTGACCTGGACTTCATGACGAAGATGCAGGTGGAGAAGCAAATCAAGCAGCTCGAGGTTGGATTTGAATTGATTCACATGCGTAAGTTGAGATGGCAATTTAGTAACGTGCCCTTCAGGGAGAGCTGGTGGAGTTGCGAAACATGCTGCAAACGGAGCTGGTCTTGGAGTCCATGTTGTACCCCGGTGACAACGTGCAAGCTGAACTTCAGAAGGTGAGCTGAGAAGTCTGAATGACTTTGTTTAAAAAAAAAAAAAACCTTGTTAGACTGTTTTTTTTTTTTTTTTACTTCAGTTTATTATTGAATACGTAAAATGTTGTTTCTTCTCTGAAACCAGTTCTCATCGTTAATATAAATATGTCCAGTTTTGCAGATGACTTTTAATTTTTTTTTTTTATAAATGCTTCGTGTCGTGTCTTCATCACTGTTAATTTACTTCTTTCAAATGTTTTGCGCCTGTCAGTCTTCATCCTACTCTGAGCTGGTGGCGCATCACAAGAAGGTACTTGGATCCATGTTCTCATCGATCAAAGTATTGGAGCTAAAAGCCATCCCACTGCTGGCCATTGTGAGCAAGGAAGATGTGGACAGAACACTGAACAAGAAGAAGGGGAAGAAGCAAGCAGTCAGTCAGAAGGAGACCAGTTGGTATATATTTGCAGTTTGCGTGTCCTATGACATCATTTTGACAAAAATCCCATCCTTAAAATTTTAACATATGTGCATCTAAGGAGAAAGGAGGACACAAATGAGAGAGAACATCTGGCGGAACAACTTGTTGCTTACAAGGTGAGGAACACAACCGCAGGAAATCAAAGCATTTCAATTGCAACACTTCTTTTGGGTTTTAGACCACAATTCAGCAGCTGATGAGAGATTTATCAGACCTCAAATCCAAGCTGGCTCAAATAGAGGCAAGAGCTCGACTACAACGCGGGAATTTCACTTTAGGTCTTAACACTGTTAAATATTTGACTAGATGGACAGACAAGAGGTTGCGACCCCCACGGCAAATCTGCCGACCAGCAGGAAAGCAGCAGGCAAGGGTGCAACCAAACAAGAGGTTGTTACAAAAGCAGCGCCAAGGACCGATCTCCCGACCAACAGAAAACCGGCAGGTTCAAACAACCCCTCAAAGTCCAAAGCGGAGAAGACTCCCAAAGAAGCTGCAGGAGAGCAGACGCCGGCAGATGAGTCGAAACCTAAGCGAGGCGCCCGAAAGAGACCGAAGGCTGTCAGACAGGAAGCGGCGGCGACAACATCACCGGTGCAAAGTGTCAAACAGGCGGACGAGGCGAAGCGTGGTCGGCCGGCGGGAAGGCGACTTAAGCAGCAGCAGCAGCAGGAGGGAAAAAAGGAGGAACAACCAAATATTGTGCTTCGACGCTCCAAGAGGATTGCCAATAGGAAGTGATGGGACACAGCCACTTGAAATGTTTTTACTTCAAGTTTTAGTAGATAGGTTTTAGGCTTCCAAATAGATAAATAAATAAATAAAAATGTGCTTTAATTAAGTGTGAGCCATGTCTCATCTTTTGCACAGCAGTAGCTGATTATTATTGCGTATTTTTTAAACGGTGAAATCTTGAAAGATGATGACAAACACAAATCTGTAGATTTCCGGAAAGGAAATGGTGAATTGCATGCGGGTAAAAAGCGAAGCGTGTGGAGTGCACGGGTGCTTTGCCAACACTGGTGCCACCACCTGAAATTTTTTTTATCCTTCTGCATTTCTACCCATATCTTGAAAGCAACATATGATGAATCTTTATCAGTGTTGGCTTTGTTTAAAAAAAGGTTTGCAGACCCACTGAGATATCATTGAGCCCCTCCCACGGGAAAAAAATCCTACAGTAGCTCCGCAATGCCAAAGTATATCCACACTATTATCTTTTTGTTTCCTTCGGTCAAAAATGTATCGACTCAAAACTTTGTTTTTAGGTGAGAATGCCAAGGTTGCAATTTTTCTGTTGACTTGCAATTTGTGCCAAGGTCAGTCTCCGATTGTAATTTGCTTGAAATGTCCAGTTGAGTTCACTTGGCCGCGGCGAGCATTATTACGCTTTCAGTAACTGCCGTCTGTCGGGCTAATATTTAACCTTGAGCCTCATCTATATTTTTTTTCTTTTTGTAAGCCGCACGTCCACAAATGCCGAAAATGCCTTCTTTGTCCTGTTATTGAGAGTAATGATCCTTTAACAGTTCCCCTTTCTGACCTGACCACTGTGCCGATTGGCCGTGGTCGAGTCCAAGCATCTCGCATCACGGGTGCTCACTTTTTGCTCTGTCAACATCGCCGGCATGGAATCTGCCTGTTTGTGTCTCCACCGAGGCAGGCCAGTAAAAACGGGCTCCGCTGGCAAACGAAGAGACAGCACTTTTCATTTATCAAAGCAGGACAAGCAGAGCCCAGGGAGCCCCTGACCCTCAATTTCCTGTCAGCCTTGCATTATGTAAATCAGTCTCTTTTTTTTTTTTTTTTTAAGCAGAAGTCCTTAAACCCTCAACATAGGTTAAAATATTTAAATTAAATTAAGGATTAATTTAATTACAAATAATTTTGGCAGAAAAAGAGAGAGATTTTGAAATCACTTATCTTTTTTTTCCCCGATACCACAAAACCTGGCATTTGAACAGGGGTGTGTGGACTTTTGATAGCCACTGTAGCTACAACACAGTGTTGAGCCATATTTGCTCCAAAGTAAACGTCTCGAGGATCACATTACCCCAAAAGACTTTTTAATTAGAAAGTGCAGTGTGAGGCGTCCTTCCTTGTTTCCCTTATGATGAAGTCTGCTGGAGTTAGCCTGTTGTTTTCTTTGGGAAGCAGCTAACAAATCCTCCGCACTGTAGCTACAATCCAACAACACACATTTAGATGCTTTCCTACTTGATGCCGTCAAGTTGCTGAGCGGGACACAATAGTCGACTTTGATTCTTGACACATTGGAAAAATTCCACCCAATGCAGAAATTGGAAAGCTTTTCAGTGATTTTAGTTCAGGTTCTTTTCCAGTAGTCTGTCCTGGATGCACTTTCTATTTTCTTTTGATTGGTACGTGTATTTGTGGTAGATGTGAAGAGATTAAGATGCAGACAAAAGAGCAGCGAGACGATGTAATGACTGGGAAACTCTATCTGATGATTTCCTCACTGACCTTGTAGCTAAATTCCTCCACATGTTTTCTTTCAACCAGCTGAAATGCCTGTGACGTCATCGTTTCCTTTTCTTCCTTAATGTAACAGCCAGAAATATTAAGACTTTAATTTTTCCCATAAGGGGAAATTCAGGTTATACTCCTAGGAGAGATTTCCGTGTGAGGCTTTCGTGCCTTGCTCAAGGGTGTGTGGATTTTGGAGAAGAGGAAAGTGATTTCCAGTAATTCGTCCTAATTCTGCCCTAGGAACGTTTCAATGTCATGCACAGTAAAAAAGAAAAAAAAAGAGGACAGCATCTTTTGCACTACGTGGTGGTAAAAAAAAAATCCCACTTAACAGGTTTCATGCTTGTGCTAGAAGTAGAGACTAAAGAATATTGGGCATTTAACAAGCGGCCTTGCGAAAGAATATATTCGCGTTATTACGTACTGTATAGCTGTGACGTCACGATTTCCTTGCCGACTGTTTCCTCTCTGCGGTGTGCTCGGTCGTTAACATGATCGATGCAGGGAAATAATAATCGGTTTCAACTCCATACCGCAACTGTTTTCTGTGACAACGACTTTAAATCGACAGATGCATGTTGTTTTTTTTGTCCTGGAGCGGCTTTTTATTTTCTTTTCTAAAAGCAGTACGAAAAATGATGACTTTAATGTGAACCATCTGTTCGTCGTGGGAAATGGCACGTTGAAATAAGCAAGAAGTTGAGCAAAAGTTCAAAAGACTCAGTCACAATCTCACACAGTTGGTAGAAATTATGCCGTTTATGTTTTTCGTTTTACGGCTTACTGGTAGTTGCATTGTTGTCTCATTGAAATGCGTCATAGGGATGCTAAAATATTTGGCTCCGGGCATTGTCGTATCGAGTCAGAAAATTCCCTTTTATATTCGGATGGAGAAATTTAATAGCACCTTGATATTAATCGAGGCTAACCAAAATATGTTCCAGCAAACAGCTGGCCGTTGTCTGACTGCACGTTCTTAAGCAGATCCTGTGGATATTTTTTTTTTGTACAGTATTTGGGTTCCGTCCTCTGCTTCCGCAGCTCCTCCCTCCTGCACATAAAAGCCTCACCACGATCAAAGTTTTGTGCGACATCCATCCACTCTGCAATCGAGCAGCAACTCACGTGCAGGTAAGAAGTGCACGTAAAGTTGTTGTTTTGTGTGTTTCTGGCATGTCTGGCTTCAGTCTCACTCTTTTTGCATTATCTCCTTGTCGATAATAAAAGACTCTTGTGCAGTCTTCTTTTTCGTGCATTCAGAATGTGAAGAGATCATCATGCAGGGGCTGAAAGCTGCCAAACTGAAACTCAGCGATGTGTGTGTTTGTCTGTCTGTCTGTCCCGCTTTCTGTCTGCGCACCTGCCAAACTTGACATGGGTTGGTCCTGATGATTTTTTTTTCAGTGCTTAATTTGATTAGGGACGTGCTTTCATAATAATAATAAAAAGACGTGACAAGCAACAACACGTCATCTTGACATGCTGGAGATTGGCAGCGCTTCTGTTATTGTTGGACCTTGTCATTGACGGTTTCAAAGGAGGACCAGACGCCTCCCTGAGCAGGCCCAGACTTTTCTATTTTGCAGCCTTGTTATTGTTAATGTCTTTGTCCTGTGCCCCACATTCGGTTCGCTGGCTCGCTTCTGCCTCCTGGACAGGAAGAGTTGATGTAGCTCGGAGGGAATGTGTTTCTTGATCCCACCACACTGCTGCCTGCTTTTTTGTTGAGTCATAGATATTCTCCTCTCTTGCAAGTTGGGTTGGAAAATATACGCTTTGGTAATGATCTCAGTTTTGTTGTTTGCAGATAGAAGCCGGTTCTTATAGTTGTAGTATTTTGTTGGAACAACATTTGGCCTCAGGGGAGGCAATCAGATTCTGGGTGGGTACAGGTCAAGGCCGTTGGGCGTAGTTGAGAGAAATGAGGTTCTGTCTTGCATACGTGGGCCTGACTCAGTTGACCTCTCAATCACATCACTGTTGTAGGAATTATACAAATTGCAATACAGTGGAATTAAAATTGATCATAATAAAACGGTCCTATCTGAATAATCAGGAGCAAGCAATATTAATATAATTTATGCACCAGAAATGCTAGTTATTAAATGGATTGAAGTCTGCAATGTGGGAAAACAATTAGTTCTCAACAATGTCTCCTCTGTATCACCCACTAATATTAATATCACGATCTAGAATTAAACTATCGCAGCTGTAAATTTGAGAATTTCCCATACTGATCGTATGTTATTATTGGCCCATCCGATCCATAAAACGAGGCCGAGTGCCTTTGGGAGCCAACGTAAATAGGAGCCAAAGCAAGCGCACAAGGTTCTGCCGAGAAATTATGGCTGCGAAGCGTGCAGGGAAATCAATTCAATTGTTGACATTTGTTGGAAATAAAAACTGCGGCGAGACGGAAGGTGACCTGGACATTCGTCATGCGCGCGCATGTGCGCATGCGTGTGTGCGTGCGCATCCATTTTGAAGTCACCCCTCTAATACACAATGTAAGACACACACGCACACAGGTGTCTTTCCCAGATGTCTTGGCCTCGGTTCTTGTTCGCTGATCAGCTGAGTGTTGCATGTCAAACATAGTCTGGGCTCCGAGCACAGTGCACTTCAAAGACTCTTAAAGTAGGCCATCTGGAAGCATCAGGTGGGGCTTCAAAAGGCATTTGTAAGGTTTTTTCTTTTGTGCCAGATTCTCAACATCATGCAAGGAAATAAGAGACGCTCACTCATTTATTCTGGACGGTCTCCGCTGTGTATTCACCTTGACGAATGAGCTCGCTTGATCCAGTCGGTTCGGATTGATGCATTCTTGGAGGTCAGATCCAACCTGAGTTTAGGGTCCAGAAACATTTCAAAGCTCTGCACATTGTTTTTAACATTCCACTGAAACAGGCTGGTCTAGTTCTCAAATGTGTTGATTGTTGAACGATGATGTGCCAGATGGACCACAACTACTAACTTCCAAAAGCGGTCAGTTTGTTATTGGAGTTATTCAAATTAGAAGATTTTTTTTTTTTTGTTACCACACAACGATTATCAGCAATTTAATGAGTGGTGACAAAATATGGTGCTAGCAAAAGCTTATTTAAGCTTGGCCATTTTGTAGTTGTTTTTCTTTACAAATAAAATATATTTAAGTCACCAGCTTTTAAATGTGAGAAAATCAAACAAACCAAAACAACAGGCAATTCATTATTTACAACCTTCAAAAATAATTTTACAAATACTTTAAGATAAAAAGGGAAAATTTTTCAAAATTGCATTTTGTATCATTCCAACAACAGAAATATTCCTTGAACAGCTTTTTGTACAATAAACATAAACACTTTCCAAATTATACAGAGACTTCCAAATTCAAAATAACTTTTGAATATCATAAGAAAGTAACGTTGTCTTGTAGATGTTAAAATATGACTTTTAAATTTGCATAACAGATTATTTCTCCACTGACGGAGTACTTCCCATATCGGACCAGGATGATTCCGACAGAATAAGGACTAACCTATCAAGTCTTGCAATGTATTAGATCCTTTTTTTTTTTTTTTTTTTTTTTGCATCAAAGCCAACGCTTGGCCTTGAATGTGGCTTCCCATCACTGCTCACCATGCTTCATTTAGTTACCCTCCTGCTTTTCCTGGACTATAATAGAATGCTAAGATGATGTGAAACTTGTGGGGTTCTGTCCATGGTGCTGGATCTTTACATTGGGAATCAGTTAAAGAAATGCTTGGGACAATCATACATCACTCCAAGGTGAAGAAGAAGCCATTTGATCCTGAACTTACCTGTAATTCATTTTTTGGACAGAGCCCAGACCAGACTGGCGTCGTCTCTACATGGCCACCTCCCAACTCATGCCTTGGAAACGAGCCCGAGAAGCAACCTAATGTAAGGTGGACAAAGACGTTTACTCGACAAGGAGAACTCTGAAAGTAAGCAAACTTTTGATTTGTCAATTGAGCAATTCTAGGTTTATTTTTTTCTGTCACTCTGCCATAAAAAATACATTCAATCTATTTTGTAAGGAGGCTATGATGTAGCAAAACTGATACACTTTCTGGTTGTATTTTCTTTTTTTTCTTTTGCACAGTAGAATATGGTTCCTGTAATCCTCCAACCCATCCACATACTCATCGCTGTGGTCCATCTGGCCCACTGTGGTTCATTCTCCAGAAGCAAAACATCATCGCAGCAATACCAGCCGCAGCCACAGTACAACGATGGCCATCCGCAACAGCCCTTCTCAGGAAACGAGATGCCGTTACTGGGTCAGTACGGTATGGAGCTCCCTCAACTTCCATTTGAGTTGGGCAAAGAGCGGCTATTGACGGAAAGCAAAGGTCTCACTATTTTCAAATGAAATCACTAGAGATCTGAGGACTGATTCTTCATCTGGATTGAATCCTCACCTCTCATGACCAAATTTCTTTGTTTTTAAGGGCAAACATTCAGAGGAGCCAAAGGTCCACCTCCCCATGTTTCAAGTGGAGAAGGACCTCCTGGCATTCAAGGCCCACCAGGACCTCAGGGACCACCAGGCCTACCAGGACATGGATTGCAAGGAATACCTGGAAAACCAGGTCCCACTGGTCCTCAAGGGTACCCGGGAATAGGCAAACCAGGACTGCCAGGATTGCCTGGAAAACCAGGAGGACCTGGATTGCCTGGGCCACAAGGTGAATCAGGACCTAGTGGTCGTGAGGGGCCAAATGGACTTCCTGGTCCTCAAGGACGTCCGGGTCCACCTGGCCTCCCTGGAATTGCGAAGGTTGGAGGTCAAGGTCTGCCAGGACAGGTGGGTGTTCAAGGTGAGCCGGGTCAAAGAGGTCCTCCTGGGCTTCCTGGCCAACTAGGTCTCAGAGGAGAAAAAGGAATTGGCATACCTGGTTTTCCTGGGTTGAAAGGACCTAGTGGACCACCGGGTCCACCTGGACATGTTGGGATGCCTGGGATTGGCAAACCTGGTGCGAATGGTCTTCCCGGTCATCCGGGAATGCCAGGAAAAGTTGGTGCTCGTGGACAGCCAGGACCAGCAGGACCACCCGGTGACAAAGGCCAACCAGGTCCACCGGGCTTATCTGGAATTGGAAAAACAGGGAAAGATGGCTTTTCTGGTCAACCTGGGTTTCCTGGAAGCAAAGGTGCACCGGGCGCTCCAGGATTACCAGGAAGTCCAGGTTTGCCTGGTTATGGGAAACAAGGCTTTCCAGGACCCATGGGTCACAAAGGACACAGCGGTGTTCCTGGATCAACAGGTCTAAAAGGAGAAAAGGGTCATGCAGGCCTTCCAGGTGTTATTGGTCAGACAGGTTCTAGTGGCAGACCTGGTCAGCCAGGCCCAATGGGGCCACCAGGCAGCATTGGCTTCTCTGGGCAAAAGGGCGATGATGGTGATGTTGGGCCGAAAGGAAATCCTGGACTGAAAGGGGATTCAGGGTTACGAGGCCTTCCGGGACAGCCAGGCTTCATGGGCGAGGTTGGACAACCTGGACCGAGAGGATTTCAAGGACCCGTGGGCCCCAAAGGGGAACCAGGTAACAGGGGTTTAATTGGTGCCCCCGGCACAGCGGGATTACCTGGGCCAAGAGGAGCAGTTGGCCAACCTGGTGATAAAGGCCATCACGGACCACAGGGGATCCCAGGACTTTCAGGACCAGGTGGCCCAATAGGACCTCCAGGAATGCCTGGTCTAAAGGGGGAAACAGGACCTTCTGGTTTACCAGGCTATCCTGGTGAGGGGACACCTGGACCGGCGGGTCAAATTGGTCCTAAGGGTAACACTGGCCCTATTGGACCTCAGGGACTTCCTGGACAACCAGGGCAACCTGGACCCCCTGGTCCTCCAGGACTCTCTGCAACATATCCTGACCTCAGCCAAACCCTTGCAGTGTCGGGTCCATACAGCGGTCAAAAACAAGCGTACAAAAAGCCAAGGTATAGTGGCAACACTGGTGGAAATGCCTTGGAGATGCCAGCTTTTACAGCAAAGCTCACAAATCCATTTCCATCTGTCGGTTCTCCCGTGATCTTTGACAAAATCCTACAGAATGGCAACCAGGACTACAATCCTCAAACTGGTGTTTTTACATGCAGCGTACCAGGGGTTTACTATTTTTCTTACCACGTCCACTGCAAAGGGAGTAACGTGTGGGTGGCACTGATGAAGAACAACGAGCCAATGCTGTACACTTACGATGAGTGTGTCAAGGGCTTGCTGGACCAGGCATCCGGTAGCGCCGTGCTCCAGTTACAGCAGGCCGACATCGTGCACTTGCAGCTGCCGTCTGAGCAGGCAGCAGGACTTTACGCCAGTCAGTACGTCCACGCCACTTTTTCTGGATACTTATTGTACCCAATCTAATTGAAAGCACTTGTATTTAAAAATATCACGACTGAAGCGGCAAATGAAGTGAACCTGTTTGGATGTGCTTTGGGAACATTGTCACTATCTGAGTAATATTTTGTAGAAATTGTGACATCTGTATTTACACATGAACAAAGTGTCTTTTGATGTGCTAATTGCACAGTTACTAGTCCAAAAAACGATCTTCACTGTGGTGAATGTTTTTTTTTATGTGTTTGAGGCAATAAACATGGATCTGTGTTATGACTGAGAAGGTGGATGAAATGACAATCGGCCATTGTTCTTTACTTTTTTTTTTTAATCGTGAAAAAAAAAAAGCATTTGACTTTAGACAATACCTTCAGTCTCATTGTTTTTCTTTGCATACAAACATTTTGTTTGCAGGACAAACGCTGCCAGGTGTTAAATTCCTGCTAAAAAATTAAAGAAAATAAATGTTGAAAAATATATTGGAATTTGAAAATATGAGCGCTTTAGTTTTTTTATTTTCTCAGTTTTTAAAATGAATGTAAATGAACTGATTAGTTCAATAATTGTCAATGTCATATGATTAACACTATGGTGGTACACAAAAGAAACACTGTTCAAACCTTTTTTAATACACGTAGTACAGTTTAGTTGTATTTAGCTATCAAGTAATACATTCACATTCATCTTAGAGCTCTGTATGTCATATAGAACTTTTATGTGCAATACTAATAATTTTAATTGAAGTATTATATGGGCCGGGATTCCCCCTTCTATATTTAATCAATGTTATTGTTCAAACTGTGTATGATGCTACAATGGCATAAAATATTAAACATACCTTTCAGGAGTAAACAAAAAAAACTCTGCTCGGTGTTTACTTTTGTATTTATACTTGTTTTGTTTCATTAGTTTTTGTGTACTTAGTGTAAGTAGTTAAAGCAACAAGCATTCCAAATCAGTAGATGGCGGTAGTGTACAATTACAGTTTGCAACCGCCGCTAAAACGATGACGAAGACGTTTGTTGACCAATCAGCCGCTTTCCTCTTCCGTACACCGGAGCCGTCAGTGTGCACAATCTTCCCATACTTAGAGGAATCGACGAACACGTAAGGGCTATTAAGTAGTCTTGAATTTAAAATAAATGTTTGTATTTTATTCATCGCACATAAACATCGCCAAGTGCTCCTTGCTAAAATGCTAGTCAGTCGCTGTCGACGATGCCTTTTGCAAAATGTTGCAAGACAAAACCCAAATTAATAACCCCTGGACAGCCTTCATTAAAATTAGACGTGCTTGGCAATGGCTTTTTAGCCAAGTCAACCCAAAAGTGGAGAAGTGGAACGGAGTAACACGACACGTGGCGTGTTGATGAAGAACTGATCTGACCTCTAAGCGGTCAGACACCTTCAAAATAATTCAAATGGGCTCTCAAGCAGATTTAGGGATTACGACGAGTCACATGATGACTTTATTTCACATTGTTACAAATAATGATCACACTCCAAAAAATTATCTTTCCACATCAGAACAAAAAAACGATCAGTGTTAGATCACACAAAATCCCGTCAAATTAAATTCATGCCCTAAAAGCCTGGCCATTGGCAGAACACAAACCTATAACAGTTTAACTTTTATATTGTCTGTGATGTAGAAGTGATCCATGGCTTCCCGAGCGGGACCGCGCGCGACAGGCACGGACGGCAGTGACTTTGAACACAGGGAGCGAGTGGCCTCACACTACCAAATGAGGTAGGTCAATCACATTAGTAATCATATTCTAACATAAATTCATCGTAGCTTGTAATTTCATACAATCGCACAACTTTTCTGTGAATTGAATTTGAACTTCCACCAATCGCAGTTGGCTGGACAAGTGTGACAACATGCGAAGAATAATCAAGTTTTATTTTATTATATGTTCTTTCAGCGTGGCCCTCAAGTCCGAAATCCGGAAACTTAACCTGCTCCACTTGCTGGTGTGGGTGCTGATGGCAGCTCAGGTAGAATGTCATTGCCGAGTGACCGCTGAGCTCCTTCTGAAGTGTCTCGTGTGTTAGGTGACAGTGAGCCAGCTGGGTCTTGTGTCCCACAAAACCGTTGCCTCACCGTACCAGTGGGAGTACCCTTACCTCCTCAGCATTATCCCCACCGTCTTCAGCTTCATGGCTTTGCCACGCAACAACATCAGCTACCTGGTCATCTCCATGATCAGCGCCGGGCTGTTCTCGGTAGCTCCGCTCATCTACGGCAGCATGGAGATGTTCCCCGTGGCTCAGCAGCTGTACCGACACGGCAAAGCCTACCGCTTCATCTTCGGCTTCTCGGCCGTGACGATTATGTACTTGGCGATCGTCATTTCCGTGCAGGTGCACGGCTGGCAGATCTACTACAGCAAGAAGCTGCTGGACCAGTGGTTCACCAGCACGCAGGAGAAGAAGAAGAAATAAGCTTTTTGTGGCTGCGGCAAAAGGGAAAACTTGTCTGTTGACCGATGCAGCTTCGTCTTTGATGACACTGCGAAAAGTGGTTGTCTGACAACTTTTTGTGCCTTTTATATATTTTTTGCATCGTTTTCCTTCCGTGAAGTCTCCCACCATCGGTGCGTATTGTACATGAAAGCTTCTGGCATTTCATCATTCTCCAGTAAAATGTTGTCAACACTGTTCTTGTCACATTTCTTTCTCCTCAAGGTCTGGCAGTCGTTTGTGACAATACCAAATATTAATCAGGAAAAACACAATCATTAGGGTATTAGAAGCCATTGAGTCATTGAAACCTGACTTTGAAACCCTACCTCTAGTTTGAAACACTACTTTGAAACTCTAACACTAAACCTTAACTCCAACCCTGTCCTAATGGTAACCCTAATTTGAAACTTGACTTCGAAACCCTAACATTAGTTTGAAACCTTACCTCTAGTTTGAAACTCCACTTCGAAACCCTAACACTAACCCCTAACTCTTGTCCTTAACTCAAACCCCTAACTCTAATCCTTAACTCTAACCCCTAAAACTAACCCTAACCAGTAACCCCAACGCTAGCCGCTAAGCAACCTGACTTTAAAACCCTAACAGTAGTTTGAAACCCTACCGCTAGGTTGAAACACTACTTCAAAACCCTAACTCTTAACACCTAAGCCTAACCAGTAACTAACGCTAACCCCCAATTTGAAACCTGACTTTGAAACCCGAACTGTAGTTTGAAACGCTACTTGACTCAGTTGTGTTTAATAAATGATCTTTGTACCAAGAGAATTTTATTTGCTTTTTAAATTCCTTTCAGTTTTTTAATGATCCGTTCTGTGTTTAACGTGACAATAACACAATGTTTTTGCTTTTTAATAACACATTTAGCAAATGTATACAGTTTTTTTTTTTTATTATTATTACAGAAGCCTTACGATACATATTTTTTTGTGAAAAAAAAAAAAAAACACCTTAGTATACATGGTCATTTTTCATCAAAAAAAAGCCTTACTATACTTAACCTAACGAAAACCTAACTGTTCACTTTTCTTATATACATCATATGTACAGTATGTCACTTCCAGCAACTAAAAGGCAACAAATTCACAATCGCACTCAAAATATAAAAAGCAATATACAGATCTCAGCTCAGGCGTCAACTAACAGCTTGATAACACACACGTCACTTGCAGCAGCTAAAAGCTTCCCTTCTCCTTGTATGGCTTGCACATTCAAACTTGAGTACGTGTAAGGTGATCACACTGACAAGTGCTGATTGTCTCTCAGTCTTTTTTTTTTTATTTGTCTCTGTCAGCACCGCCCTTTGTAGTTGAGGCCAATGACACGATCGCAAAAGCGAGCGACGGCAACAAAGTCACAGCAGATGATGTTGACGCCCTCCGCCTCGGGCCCCGGATGTTGTTCTCCCACCCAGTTGAGGAGCGGAGTCAAGGCCTTGGTGGTGATGCTCCTCATGTTTTGGAAGGGATGGAGGAGGACGAACGCAATATTTTCAGTCAGGTTCAGACCGCTGACGTAAAAGCCAGCTGGAGAGCAGACAACAGTCAAAACGAGTCGATTGGTCAACTGCGTGTGTTTTTTCCACAGATCGATCCAACCTACCTGGTCTTCCTTTTTGCTTCTGAGCCTCCAAGTAGGAAATCACTTTTTTGGGATCAGTGCTGTCAGCATACCTACAGAAAAAAAATAATGTCCGTATCATCATCATCATCAAGGCACTGGGCTGGCAAGTGTGCCGTTTAATACCAGTAAGGTATTTCGGTCCATAGCTCGGGATGACGCTGGAGCACTTCCTGGTCGTCATAGGAAATGATCACCTGTTGGCATTTGGACCAACAGGACCGCAAAGTGGGAAGATCCTGAACAAAATGTCCATGATTTCAGAATAAGAAAAAAAACAAAGATTTCATCATTCCGATTAACCTTTGACCTCCCTTGGCCACATTCGAACAAACGACATGAATTTTTAAGATTTCTTTTCTCATGGTGATCATTGTGTAAATAACTACTTACCTGTGGGGAGCAGAGCTTTGGTCCAAAATGTGATATGATGTACTCTACAAGTTCTCTGTGGTCACTTGGGGTCAGGCAACTGAAATGTGAACAGCAAATGATCACGACCTCTTTAGGATGTGCATCCAGCCAGGTGGCCAGCTCATCCAGAGCCTCCTACTGACAACACACACATGCACGCACACACATTTGACCAAAACATGAATGAAGACAGGTACAGGCTGACTCCCATCCACAATTTCATTTCACAAAAAGTTTGCATTTGAACAGGGGCGTGTAGACTTTTTATGTGTGTGTGTACCTTGACAGTCTTCCAAGTATAGATACCATGGGCAAAGAATAATTTGCTGCACTCTTTTGGCTTCCTGGCAATCCGCAGGTCCAAGAAGCGAATCCCGAGGTCACACTGACGACTGAGGTCAGCTTGCTGTGGGCACAGAGGAAGAAGATCATAAACAAACGACACGCACACTAAGAGAGGGTTAGGATTTCAAACTAGGGTTTCAAACTAGGGTTAGGGTTTTAACCGTGACTAGTGCATGTAACTTACTACCATCTCTAATCCAAACATCACATCTACTTTTCAGGATCTTGTGGAGATGTGGTAAATGACAAAACAAGGAGCTGAAGCCAAGTCATGTCTCTTTTACTCTCCACACAAAACTGATGATTTACAGAATAAAGCGGGGTGTACCTGCGTGGTGGCCCAGCGGAACACGCAGGGTCGTATCAGGCAAGGAGCAAATCTGTCCATCACGTTGAGGAGCCACGACTCTGATACCACGACAGGGGAGGACATGTCGAGACAGAATGACATGCTGTCGTGGCTCCCTACGAGAAACGTGTACACATCGTCGAGATTAGATTGATCGATTCATATGTAAAATAAATATTAAGCGTAGGACTTCCGTATTTTCTAGTGTGTAGGGGTGGGATTGTTTATTTTGGCTTACCAGGGATGGCCAAGTTCCACAGCGACACGTCAAGCAGCTCATCAGGTAAATGTGACATCCAGTCCGAGTTTCCGCAAAGTAAGTCCTCCATTTTGTGTTGTTTTCTTATCTTGTTTCAGCTTCTTGCTACATCTTTTGGTTTCTGTTTACATTCTCAACTCGTCATGTGAAACAGCTTCAGGTGTTCTTCTTCTGTTACGTCTGTAGCGTGTCGTGAACGCATCTTTGTTTATTTCCGCCCCCTACTGACCAAAATTAATATTGTTTTGTATTTGACAGCACTTTTTTAAGTGTTATGTCCCATTTAAGCATTAGACTTGTGCTGTTTCGAGGATTTTATGACAGTACTTGTTTATGAAAATAAAACATCCCAGTCCCAACGTTCACCTGTCATTCAAATAGCTAACCCAAACCTAATGCTAACTCGACCCTAACACTAGCACTGGCTTATTAAAGGTTGGGAAGCGCTGGACCACAGGGAGCAGCTCAAACAAACCTGTTCTATAGCTTAGTAGCGCCCTCTAGTGGTTGACGCTCCACTGTCAATAACAAAGTTTCCGAGCCCAAAAGTCCCTGCATTGCCTTACTGTTTTGTGTTCACGTCGCAATGGAGGTTCCCTGGGACATTTATGACAATCAGCTCGGGTACAATCGATGTAGGAATGTTCAAATACCAGGTTTCAGTGACATTTAATAATGGAGACAAATATATATTTCACATTCACCACAATCTATAATTATATCTATGATTTCTTATTTAGAGAGGAAGTCAAAGCAAACAAATGAGATGAACTGTGTGCACCCAAAGTTAGAAGTGATGACGTGACTGTGCTGAGAATTAACCAATGACATTCAAACGCAAGTTCAATGTGGATCAGTAGACACCTGCCACCACTTAAAGCGCCTCAGATCAACCTTTAAAATAAACTTCTATTGAGATTTTCCTAACTTTTGCTTTTTCTCCCTAGCAGCTAAACACTGTGGGATTTGGACACGTTGAGAATTCCTTCTGCCTGGACTACGGCCCCAGTTGCAGCTGGAAAAACAGAAAAGTATGTCGTGATTTAGTAGTTCATAAAGCCACTGGCACACTGTTCTCTTGCTTTTGTGTTCTTTTAGTGACAAGCAAGGTTGTGTTTGCAGCAAACATTTTGGAGACAAAAATTCAACACCTGACTATCTATCTCAGGCATCATACGGTATTTAACAAGGGGGGGGGGGGGGCAGTCCTACCTCTTTAAATCTGCTTTGAGATCAAATAGCCAATCATAGAGTGCTGAGGGCAGAGACAACGTTTCATTATATAGTGTCAACCCACCAAGCATTTGTGTCCAAGATGCTCCTCTTGCTCGGTGTGGCTGCTGCCATTCTATCTGCGGGCTCCTCCAGGGAGTTGAACCGGACCTCCGGGCTGATGGCGGAAGGCATAGAAGCGTGCTCAGCCTGCGAATTCCGCGAGCACAGCAAGCAGATGAGGCTGTACAGCATCAAGTCGCAGATCCTCAGCATCCTACGGCTGGAGCAGGCACCCAACATTAGCCGGGATATGATCCGCCAGCTGCTGCCCAAAGCGCCGCCTCTTACGCAGCTCCTGGATCAGTACGACCCTCGGGTGGAAGATGAGGAGCACGCCACCACGGAGACCATCATCACCATGGCAACCAAGTGTAACTAACCCAACACATTCATTTCCTAAACTATAAATTTGGGGCAGAAATTGAGGAAGAAAGTCTCATTTTAGGCTTAACAAAGCAATAAGACCATCTGTGAGTGCAACTTGTGTTTGGTGGTGTCGTCAGCTCCCTCTAGTGGTACGCGAAAGAATACATCACCAAATTAAATCCATTTATGACATAAAATATAATTGATCACATTAAAATGTTTATTTAGGCACAGTACGTTTTAACTGAATGGTCAAATGCTGTCATCTACAGTTTTTTTTTTAATTTCCTTACTCGCTGTAGTTCAAATATAGATTAGTTGTATTTAACTTTAACATGCATTGGTATTTAAACGATTTAATCAAATAGTTTTGAATGTTTTAATCAGGTAGCATTTTTAAGTTAATTTGCCTGTATTGACACAAATCCAAATGAACTTTTTTTGAAAATTTACAAAAGCACATGAATCAGAAATTGACTTGCAAATTAGAGGGGTGGTCTAGAGTCTGATTTACAGTAAGGGCAGTGTTACTGTTCAAACTCGCCACACGATTGACGTGGCTCAAAATAATAAGAAAAACCATTTTTGGAATGGCAGTTGTATTTTGGCCTATCACATGGACGTGGAAGTTGTTGATATTTAGTTAAACACTTGCTGTGAATGTTCTCCAGCAGACTCCATCGCAACAGGAAGGCTGTCCTATTGCCTGTTCAGCCTCAGTCCAAAGATCCACACAGAGAACATTCTGAGCGCTCAGCTGTGGGTTCATCTGCGGCCAGTCGACATGGTCACAACCGTCTTCCTGCAGATCTCTCGACTGAAACCCGACAGGGAAGGAAACAACACCCGGGTCAGAGTGCGTTCTCTAAAGGTGGACACCGATGCTGGTGCCGGTTCTTGGCAGAGCATGGACATCAAGTCTCTGCTGCAGGCGTGGCTGCGTCAGCCAGATAGCAACTACGCTATCGACATCAATGCTTTCGACCCTCAAGGAGAAGACCTGGCAGTCACGTCTGCAGAGCCTGGAGAGGAAGGCCTGGTGAGGGCACCGCTTAAAACGGTTTACTGAGAACGACTCAGCCTCTCGTTTCAGGGATCCTAATCGGCCCGCTAAACAATATGAGAAGAATCCATATCGGCATGCAGTGACGTAACGTGTTTAACATATCGACATCACAGTCAGGAACGCCAGATGTGAATTGGGTAGATCTTCCGTTTCCATTCCAAAAAAAGGAATTTTGGAAACTGAAGAGTATCAATTGTGACTAACTAGCGACGAGTCCCGGGCGTACCCCGGCTCTTTCTCAAAGTCAATTGGCATAGTTGCTAATGACAATAGGAGCAATAGAAAATAAAGCTCTGGGAAAATGAAGAGAATGATCAGTTTCTCCAGTGCAGGTATTTGCAGCTACAGTGTCCAGGCTGTTTAAATAAAATTAACATTATTACTTCGGTCAATAAACTGACGATATTGTCACGCCCGGATTCCATCTTCAAGTATCGCCATTTAAAATTACATAAAAAGCATGGATGTCGTTAGGTACCCCCCAAAACTGAGCGTTTTGGGTTTCTGAGGTTTTTCTGCTTTTTTTGTTGTTGTTGCTGATATGCAAACGATAAAAAAGGGCAGGTTACCACATCGACGTTCCATTCGTGTTAACATGTCACAACCGATTTTTTTTTTTTTCAGCAACCTTTCATTGAAGTCAAAATCCTGGACAGTCCAAAGCGATCTCGTCGTGACTCGGGTCTAAACTGCGACGAAGAGTCAGCAGAGACGCGCTGCTGCCGCTACCCGCTCACCGTGGACTTTGAGGAGTTCGGCTGGGACTGGATCATCGCACCCAAGCGCTATCGAGCTAACTACTGCTCGGGAGAGTGCGAATTCTTGCACCTGCAGCAGTACCCGCACGCGCACCTGGTCAACAAGGCCAACCCACGCGGCACGGCGGGACCCTGCTGCACGCCCACAAAGATGTCACCCATTAACATGCTCTACTTTAACCGCAAGGAGCAGATCATCTACGGAAAGATCCCGTCTATGGTGGTGGACCACTGCGGTTGCTCCTGATGCACTGATGGATTTCGAGCACCTTCAACGATCTGTAACATCAGCAGATTATTGTGCTGGATGGTTGGACAGCGCTACCTTGACTTAATGAGGATTTTTCTTTTTAGTTACGGGGGGGGGGGGGGGGGGAACGCTACTTCATAATTCTTAAAGTTATCCCCCCCTTAAATTCTGACTGACATGCGTACAGTAAATGCACTTCAAGATGGAGTACGTAGTCCTGAAGTTGCTAGCAAGAATTGAACATAACCTCACTTCAGTTCACTGACATACGTAAATGGCAGCACGTCATGACTTGATGATGGCATGTGGCCAAAAATTAAATGTCTGGTGTTGTATTTTATTTATTTTTTTTGAGGGGGGGGTGGTTAAAACAAACAATGAACTCATATCAACGAGCTTATCAACAATGGGGAACAATGATTGGCTAGGAGCATGGTCACAAAACAATGTAAACTCATAAGTCAAGGTAACACTGTATTTGGTTTGATACAAAGATGCGAAATGTGTGGGCCACCCTGCTGCTTTCTGTCTGGTTTGAGTTTTGCCCCCCCCCCCCCAAAAAAAAGCCTGCAGGATGTCAAGCATGTGCCTTTATTTGATCAACAATGAACCGAGTGCTCTTTCTTCCTTGCTTGCAAAACAAATGCTGAGAATCAAACACCATTAATTTATCAAAAGACTTAGGGAGTCTGTGTCTAATTTGTAACTACTTTATAGATATACTTGAGCGAGCAATAGTTTTCATATTCATCCAAGCACAAAAAAAGGTTTGGAAAACGGTAACGGATTGCACCATTCTTATCCAATTCACTGTAGCTTGGTGGTTGTTAGGTTTGGAAAATGCAAAAAACAGACTGAGGTTTTTATACATTCTGTAAAATTCCAGGTGATGTCCTGTATGCGGCATTTTGGGCTCAAGCCTGCAGGAATTAAATTGAGATAAAAAAAAAAAAAAAAAGAATACAAATAAATTCATCTCCACAGGAGGTTTTGTCTTGATTTGATGCTGAGAGCAGATGTCCTGGCTGTTGTTGTACTTCACGGGGATTTGTGACCTACACGCTCGGCTGGAACAACATGTCCGCAAATGACATTTCTCTTAATTAATGCCCTGAACTTGAGTTCACATCCTGTTATGTTGAGCTGCAGCAACACAGTATGTTCAAGTTGTCACTGCACGCAACTGAAGCGCCATCGACATAGGCCTTGTCTCATGGGGACTTTTCAGTCTTATGACTCCTTCTAACAACTTAAAAAAATAGATATAACAATCTGTAACACCAGTAAATTAATTCATTCATTTTCTGAACCATACGGAAGAGAATTAGGGCCATTGAAGAAAGAAGAAAAAAAAAGGGAGGGCGGTGCAAAGTTTCTTTTCCTCAGAATTGACTTTAGAAACAAGACCATCATTCAAGATAAAACAAAACGTCTTCATAAGCATTCTATTTACTTGAAGCAAAAATATTAAGTCATTTGGAAACCTACACCAGAAAGGAACATTTCATTCGAAATTGTGTTATCTTATAACACTTTGTGAGAACGTCATTGCGTCTATTCCAGTGAAAGAACGCTTCAACACATTACATTCCTTAAATCTTTGTTTGTCTGATGTGCAATAATATTGCATTCATAGAAACTATCATTTTGATATATAGCGCCCCTAACACCCGCGAAAAGTCAGCGAAACAAGTGTAAATCGTAGGTTTCGGTTTGCAGTTCCTTTCGCTTTCTCTGAAAACACGTGGTCTTCACCCTGGCCGTTCCAGTAACTGGTACTCCCCCTGTCAACGAGTCTTGATTTCATTTTAAATAAAAATAAATATACATTGTAAGTATAATTACGAAACTATAAAATACACATAAAAAAAAAAAACATTTTGACGTTTGGTCTTGTGCCGTACCAAACCATTTGAGACACAATAGCTCAACTCATCGTCTCGGGTTACGGGGGGAATCCGACAGGACTGAACAGCCGCTTTTCAACAATTTGATTGGCTGTTCTAAGAAATGGGCGTATCATCGTTATAGAATCTCGACGGTGATTGGTTACTTTCAGTAACACAGGCAAACTGAAAAAAATCGCTGTCAGAATAAGAAACAAGCCAAAAGAGGAAGCAGACAAAAATCAGCTCCTGTTTACTCTTTCCAATTCTGTTGAGTCTTCGTTCTACCTACTTATAGATGGTAAGTTTCAACATTTGTTATCCTCCTCCTTTGGAAGGTTCTACATTTGCGTGCTCAGTCAAGTAATACAAGTGAGCCTCTTAATAAAATAAACATATTTTGTTGTAAACCTAGCAAGTAACTGCACGTAATGTAGTTATTAAATAGTCACTATAAGGACGTCACCCAAATCAAAGTAACTAGTACACATCCTATATTCTGATAGATATATGTATGGTGGGGAGGTGGGTAGCACGTCCGCCTCACAGTTAGGAGGGTACGGGTTCGATTCCACCTCCGGCCCTCCCTGCGTGGAGTTGGCATGTTCTCCCCGTGTCCGCGTGGGTTTTCTCCGGGCACTCCGGTTTTCTCCCACATCCCAAAAATATGCTTGATAGGCCGATTGAGCACTCCAAATTGTCCCTAGGTGTGAGTGCGAGTGCGAATGGTTGTTCGTCTCTGTGTGCCCTGCGATTGGTTGGCAACCAGTTCAGGGTGTCCCCCGATGACGGCTGGGATAGGCTCCAGCACTGCTTTTATTTATTTATTTATTTATTTATTTATTTATTTATTTATTTATTTATTGTTTATTTATTTGGGTTATATGCTTATTACTTATTCATTGCTTTTGTCTTTTTGTTTTTACTCTGTGCTATTTGATTGTAAGTGTTGTGTACTGTGTCTAGTCATCGTGGGACGGTGGGAAACGTAATTTTGATTTCTTTGTGTGTCTTAACATGTGAAGAAATTGACAATAAAGCGGACTTTGACTTGATATACGCACGCACGCACTTACACACACGCACCCACCCACATACACACACACACACACACACACACGCACCCACCCACCCACATACACACACACACACACACACACACACACACACACACACACACACACACACACACACACACACACACACACACACACCTTCAAACTTTGATTGAATTTACCCATTGTGTTGAAGATGACTCAGTGGGACCAGCTTCAGATGCTGGACTCCAAGTACCTGGAGCAGGTGGATCTGCTGTACGATGACTCGTTCCCCATGGACATCAGAGCATACCTGAGCAAGTGGATCGAGACCATCGACTGGTGAGGGTCCTCAGACCGTGTACATTCTGCGCATAGTTGACCGCAAAGCACAGCGGAAATCATCAAGCGGTTAATGCTGACAAACAAAAGCAAAAACGCCATCGACAGGTTTACAGTATCATCGGTGTTGCAGTGTTACAACTTGTGAACACAACAGTTGTGACTGCGTCCATGTCCATATTATATGTACACTAGGTCGGTATGCCTAAAATTGCCAATCAGAAGGCGCTGCACAATCACACTGAGTCATCATACACAACCTTGCTTTATTTTTAAAGTCTTTTTATTCATGTTTTTACTTCTTTTTTTTTTTAACAATTTACATTGTTCTAATAGGGACAATATAATTGATCAGCTAAATAAATCGACAAGTGGGGACACGCCAACAATGACTGTCAAAAATCAGCTTTGCCCAACCAAAATATGAATAAATATTTTTTACAACCTGCAAATAGGTCAATCCATGGAGGCCGAACTGCAAGCATCAAATATTAACTAACGTTGCTCATACAGTCAAAGTTGCAAGACACGCTGGCAACAAATAGAGCCTGGAATCAGATTGAAAAAAATAAATAATCTGGCACCTCCATATACCGGACGCACAGCAGCACCTCAGAGGAACGAAGCAATAAATGTCTATTTTCGTGGAACAAATATTAGAGTCTAATATTTATTGTGTTGTGGCACTGATCAATGCATCTGGTGTACGTCTTCAGGGACTTGGTGATGGACCAAGAATCATTAGCCGTCGTCCGTTTTCATGAGCTCCTTGCCCAGCTTGATGATCAACACAGCCGCTTTTCTCTGGAGCACAACTTCCTGCAACAACACACTTGCCGCAAGATCAAGCGCAATCTGCAGGTTGCCTCGGCCCACACAACATGAATATACACAAAATAAACGCAAACCATTTTATCACAAATATTTTTTTGTTTCTCAAGTATTTTTTTTTTTCAGTATTCAAACATTTCCCCAATACTATACTACTAGTTAGATCATTTTTGTTTCGTTTAGCATTTTCATGTTTTATCTTTCACAAATGGCCTGGCTGGCACTTGAAATGCCCTTGTGTATAACACGATGACAATGAAGCTAATCTGTTCCCCCTCTGACCTGCTTTGTTTCCAGGATAAATTCCAGGACGACCCGGTGCACATGGCCATGATCATTTCAAAGAACCTCAAAGATGAGCGCGCGATCCTGGCATGTGCAAAGAGCATCATGGTAAAACTCCACTTACATGTACTTGGAACAAAGCCACTGAATGGATGGCTTTGGATTGACAAGTGTAAAAATGGCAGGAGGGTGAAGGGATGGTGTCAGCCATGGTGGTGGAGAAGCAGAAGCTGGATGGCAAAATGAAGGAGATGAAGGAAAGAGCTCAGGTGACACATTTGCCATACTTGATACTTCAGGTTCCATTTTGGGGACGTTTCCAATATTCTTTCCAAATTGGTGTCTCAGTTGGCAGATCAAACCATCAAAAACCTGGAAGATCAGCAGGATGAATACGACTTCAAGTTCAACACTCTGAGGAACCGAGGTGAGACTCGCCAACGAGGCTGAGATGCCAGCGTACGTGTGGGGCCATTGGAGGAGTCTTAAGAGCTTGTGCGTTTGCGCAGAGAACGAACTTCATGACATGATGCCCAAGGAAGTGGAGAAGGAGAAGATGATCATCATGAAGATGTGCTTGGATCTGAAAACAAAACGACAGGTTGGTTCATCCTTGGATTTGTGCTGGCAAAGGCTTGTCGGGAAAAAATAATTGCTGAAATACAAAAGGTGTTGGTCCAAGCGGGCTTTTTTTCTACTAGGAGAAGATGACGGGCTGACTAAGTCACGGCAACCTTTATGTCCTCAGGACGTGATGGTCCAGCTGACGGAGCTCCTGAATGTGACTCAAGCGCTGGTGTCGGACCTGATCTCCGAGGAGCTGCCTGAGTGGAAGCGCCGGCAGCAGATTGCCTGCATCGGCGGCCCGCCCAACGCCTGCCTGGATCAGCTGCAGAACTGGTGAGCGCCTCCGCCGCCCACGTGCACTCGGACCTCGACCCGAGAGATTTTCTCACCGTCAACTCGTGGTCCCCCTGCAGGTTCACTACGGCAGCAGAGACCCTCCAACAGTTTCTCCAGCATCTCAAGAAGCTGCAAGAGCTGGAGCAGAAGTTCACGTACGAAAACGACCCCATCACCCTGAAGAAAGACCTACTGGAGACCCGAGCCCTGGAGCTGCTGAAGAACCTCCTCTCCAAGTAATGTCCGGCATCCACTCCTGACCGGCCTGTCAGTTGTCCATGCGTTGCGCTGACGCGTCGTGTGGTTCTTTTCTGTGAGCAGCGCTTTGGTTGTGGAGCGGCAACCCTGCATGCCCACCTACCCTCAGAGGCCGCTGGTACTGAAAACCGCCATTCAGTTCACGGTCAAACTCCGGTAAGGAAAAAAAAAAACATTCGACAAGTTCTGCGTTTTAGGCCATATTCCATTTTCTCTCCCTCTGCGACGTGTCTTCAGGTTCCTGGTAAAGTTGCCCGAGTTTAACTACCAGCTCAAAGTCAAGGCAGTCTTCGACAAGTACGATCTCACGCTTCCACGCCAATACATTGTTGTTGTTGAACTTGTCACTCATGTGCCGTCTTGACCTTTTTTTAGGGATGTGACAGACAAGAAAGGGTCAGTGTGTTTGAAACGCAGCCGTCAAGTCAAGTCGCCTACATCCTTTCGTGCGGAGCGGCAGCGAGCGATCCATGTGTGTTGTCTTCTAGGTTCCGCAGGTTCAACATCTTGGGAACAAACACCAAAGTCATAAACATGGAGGAGTCTAATGGCAGCCTGGCAGCAGAGTTCAGACATCTGGCAAGTATTGTTTGATTTCACTGGCTGGGTTAGTAGACTAAATCTGGTGAAATTCATAACAGGTGCTTGATTCACGAATGCCCCAAAACATTTTCCCTGTTCCTTTTTCTCTTCATTTTGACAAGGAGCAATGCGACCGATTGAATGTGGGCGTCGGTTTCTGTTTGTTTGGAGCCACTATTTGCAGGATGTCTAGTCAAACTGTCCCTCTTCCCCCACAGCAATTAAAAGAACAGAAAGTTCCAGGAAATCGAACCAGTGAGGTAAGGATTGTTGACTGTGGTTTTTTTACCACTCGGGTCAGTCTGCGGAATACTCTTGACACGGGCGTGTCGGTGAGTCTAGGCTCCATTGATCGTCACAAAGGAGCTTCACTCGCTGAGCTTTGAGTCGGAGCTGCAGCTCAGTCAGTCCGGAACCAGGATCAAGCTGGAGGTGCGACTGGGCATTGTGGTGGTGAATTGCTTGCGCCGCCCAAAGGAAACAAACGATTTGACCCTTGTCTGCGTCTCAGGCGCTGTCGCTGCCTGTGTTGGTGATCTCCAACGTGTGCCAGCTCCCCAGCGGCTGGGCCTCCATCCTGTGGTACAACATGCTCACAAGTGAACCCAAGGTAAGCGCATCTCCACACTCGAGGTTGGCCACATAGATGGAAGCTTGTGCAAGCAGATAAACTTCAAAATTTAGAGAAGGTCAAATGTCGTTATTCTGGACTTGAGGTTCATGCTGAAATTTCACCCCAAAGCCTGATGTTCCTCACTCTGTGTGAGCAGTTAAAGAAAGTCCCTTTTGGTCTCCCCTGCCAGAACCTGCAGTTCTTCCTGTCTCCCCCGGCAGCCAAATGGTCCGAGTTGTCCGAGGTTCTGGGCTGGCAGTTCTCCTCTATCACCAAGCGAGGCCTGAGCCAGGAGCAGCTTAACATGCTGGCCGACAAGCTGCTGGGTCAGATCCACCGCCGCAACTCGCACCCACACACCTAATCATGGAAACATGTCAAATAGGAAACGAGCCTCTTGCGTCTGTCTTCTCAGCATTTCCAACTCTCTGCAGGTCCCAAAGCACAGAGAAACCCAGACGGTCTAGTTCCTTGGAACAAGTTCTGCAAGGTGAGACACGGAAGTAATCACAGAGCCACGTCCATGGCCGAAATGCAAATCCTCCTTTCCGACAGAAGTTATCGCTCGTTGGCTCGCGGTGACGTGCTTGCGTCCACTAAGACAAACATTGCTTTTGTTTAGCCTCAAAATGCCAACGAGAAAGCTTTTTCCTTCTGGTTGTGGATCGAAGGCATCCTGGATTTGATTAAGCGACACTTGCTTTTCCTCTGGAATGACGGGTGAGTTATTCCTGTGTGGAATCTCAAGCGGCTTTCCACACACTTTTCTTTTGATCAAAGTTGAAATATAGCGGGGGGGGGGGGGGGGGCGTTCTGTGCAGATTCATCCTGGGCTTCATAAGCAAGGACCGCGAGAAGGCCCTGCTGAGCGACAAGTGCCCGGGAACCTTCTTGCTCAGATTCAGCGAGAGCAGCAAAGAAGGCGCCATTACCTTCACATGGGTCGAACATGACATACACAGTAAGCTCCTCTTCACACGCTTCACTGGGGTGTGTTCAGATGATTCCGGCATGACTTTACCTTTCAGGCAATCCCATCTTCCACTCGGTGGAGCCGTACACAAAGAAAGAGCTGACTGCCGTCTCGCTGGCCGACATCATCCGCACTTACAAGGTGATGGCGACCGACGACATCCCCGACAACCCGCTGCGTTTCCTCTACCCCAACATCCCCAAAGACATGGCCTTTAAGAAGTACTACACCAAAACCTCAGAGAGTAAGACCTGCCTTCTGTTCTTTTTCCCCCCATTCAATGGGGACACTATTAAATGTACGCAATTTGGGTCTGACCGGCCTCCAGCTCAAGAGCCCATGGACGTGGACAACACAGAAAAGAGTGGCTATATGAAGACTGAGCTCATATCTGTCTCACAAGTGTAAGTGAGTTTTTTCAAGTGATGAGTATGTCACATGACTGAGCTCTTGACACTGACTCGTGTCCCCACGCCAGACATCCGGCCCAACTGCAAGAGAAATTGCTGCCCATGTCGCCCGACGACTACAGGTATTTGGTCAGTCGGGCAGATCTTGAAATGGTGAGGCGACCGCCGCCTTCAGAATTAAGCCGATTTGCCAATCAAAGCAATCCAACCTGACAATGTCTTTTTTTGTGTCTTTCTTCCCAGGTGAAAGACTTTCCGGATCAAAACTGAGCTGCTCTGCCCTGTTTCCTTCCAGCAGACAATGTGTTAATTCTTGAGATTGTCAAACAAGACACTCTCTTACTGTGTATATACAATACAGAATTTTAGAAATGCGTGGAAAGAAATGAGAAACGGTCCTCATGCGGCCGATTCACTGTGATGACATACTGAACATCGCAATCACTGTTGAACATATGTAAAAGTTAATGGATTATATTAAAAACTATCACTCAATTTAGTTTATTACTATTGAGCCATGAAAGGTATAGCTTGACTTAGGTGCTGGGGGTATGGTTTCATTTCCTACTCAATTTGGACAGGCCTACCCTAAATAAGAAAACAAACTATGCGATGTGTGTGTTCTACTTCACAATATCTTCTCAAACTAACTTGCTCTACCGACTTGCTATATCAGTTTTTAATAGACTGGGTCTGAATGGGCTTCTGAAATGTGAAGACAGCGTGTTTGTTGGAAGTACCGTTGGTGCACTTTTTGTCCATGATCATTGTAGCATGTCACTCCTTATAGTGTTCCACAAACTAAGCTGTGTGGAATAAGTGGTGAAATATTTACTCGATGTAAACATTGTACATGGTTTCACAAAATGACTCGTTTTGATCTATTTTCATCAATCCCTGAAAATTTATTATATCCATGTCCCTTCACGCTGTCATAATGGGGTATTAATTAAAAAAAAAAAAAAGTTTTCAGTTAAATTAATGTACGACCAGTATTTTGTCTCAAGTCACAACTAAGTATTTCAATTTTTAAGTGTCTAACATCTTTCCAAATAAGCTAATTTGATGGTGGCTTGATGTAAGTGGTCCAGCCATGATGCCATTTCAATTACATTTACTCTTTTGTGGAAAGTGATCATCTGGCACAAACATGTACATCTTACATATTAACAAAATGACATCGATAACACAATGAACGAATCTTTAACTGTTTTAATGTACAGAATTTCCGCCGTTTCCACACGGACTCATTTCACTTACGGACGAGTACAAATAACCGCGGGAGGAGCCTGCAAGCAACAGCACTAGCAGCTGAAGAGCAGATCTTTCTAGACTGATAGGGGCAGCTTGCGATTTATTTTGCGGTCTCGGTTGTTGTTGTTTTTGACCTCATTCGGAAAAGTTTCAGATACAAGACATCACTCTGTGGTAGCAAACTAGTGGACAACTCGTGTGTGTTCCGATCGTAAAAATCATTTTAAAGATGGGCCAGAGTCGACTCTGATGAAGGCGGAAGTACACGCCAAAACATGTCAGGTAATTCAACCTAAATAATTTGTCTGTGTTAAAAGAACCAGTAAAATCATCTATAAGTGGAGACAAAATGAACGTAGTACACCCACCTAATTTCTGGGATTTATTTTGTACCTTTTTTCTCCAACAAATGAAGGATTAAGAGAGAAGAACCAGTCAAAGTGTTTATATTTAATCTGTTGGATTGTTTTCGGGAAACCAAAACATTAAGTCACAGCAGCAACGACAACCAACTGTGGAAACCAGTTGAACTTTCTTGTCTGCTAAATTTTATTGTGCTTCTACATTGTTTGCAGCATTGTTTTGAAACATCCAAAACACAGGCCTGACTTTTTATTTTTTTTCCAGTTAAGATCCTCAAACATGGCCAACACCTTCCTGAGTCATGGGCATTAGCAAACTTATGTGGGCAATTTACAAAATTTTGCTGGTCCATTCCATTGTCAGCGGCCTGGGCAGCCATCCATCATTGTCAGTCTGTCATTTCTTCAAGACAAACTGGTGGGCATTCCTTCAGACAAAATGGATACCCCTGTTTCACTGGCAACTGACAGAAACACGCCCAGACTGTCTCACGTGTTTGTAATAACGACAGGCTTAATTGACTGACTGACAGGCAGTTCATTCTGATGGAGTGCCCACCTCTGGAAGCTAATTTCCCAAATGTGATACTTTTGTGCAGCATCAAACTGTGTCACAACATCAAATTAAAAAAAAAAAACATCCAACAGCGCTAACATAAAACTTCATTTCAAGCGAATGGGTCAAAAGCTCCACTTTGATTAGTTAAACTGTCCTAACAAATTCCTGAACTTTGGCTCAATGTTGACATATTTATACCAAGAAAAAATAAAAACATATTTTGGAGGTTGTAAACAGCAACTACATTTTACACATAATATTTGGGAAACATTTCTTGGTCAAGGATTAATCCACCATGGTGCTACATGGTGAGCCATAATTGGTCAATTTTAAGCACACGCAAATAAATATAAATACCAGCACGCACGCACACACATACACACACACACACACCGTGTGTCAGGAGACGATACATTCCACCATATGACGATGTTGAAAATGCAGAGGTTTTGTCTACACCAACTGTCGAAAACAAAATAGCACACCAGCTGCCACTAAATGAAGCCAGCATTCAGTTTGCAGCTGGTAACATCCTGCAGGAGACTACAAAACTAAATCTGATGGAATATTACAGTAGCACTTCCACCTAAAACTACTCCAACATACACTGAAGTGAAAGTACAACACCAGCTAACAACAACATGATCAAGAGCTTCTGCTTAGGTTTGCTCGAATCACAAATTCAATATACTGTAAGTTTATAGTTTTTATCACCGTATTATCTGCAAGCTGCTTTGAAACGGTGATACCCCCTCCAGAGGGTTCACAGCAAGCTATCGAGGTTCTTCTCCGCCTTCTCCGTTGCCGCTGGGCTCTCCGGAGGACTGTACAGATTGTGATAATCGCGCAGGATGGTGACCACATCGTGGTGGCCGAAGTGAACCGCCTCGTCCATCGGCGTATTGCCCCACCTGCGGCACAAATCGTTAGAAACAGCACGGCATAATACAATGTGGCAAAAGCGGCCTTATTTTGTGACATTTTATGCTTTCTAGATTTTGTGCGCTCTTTTTTGAATTTGATGTCAAATTTACTGTTTATTGCTCTCCTTTACTTTATGCGTCTGCTATTCTTTTGCCTTTAAATGTTTTATTTTGTCTAACAATGTGACGCACATTGTTTCAAATGAAATGGAATGTAGTATTTACGAACAGAAAAATGATTCAATGAAAAATAAAATTGCAGTGCGCTCGTGAGGTACCAAACTTTGAACTGTTCACCTGTCTCTGGGGACCGGGTTGACCTTGCAAGCCTCGAGCAAAAAGCGAACCACCTCGCCGTGACCTGAAAGACAAACCAAAACCCAACACGTACAATATCAGCTTCTAAAGATTGAAGATGTGGGATCCAAAAGTTATTTGAGTTTCACCTTCGGCCGCAGCCACGTGCAGAGCCGTCCTGGAGTCGTAGTCCCTCTGCTCCATGTCCATGGATGACAAGGCGAACCTGCAGTGGCGAAACGCAGATTGAGAAGGGATACGAGACAAACGGAAGCCAGACACGATGGCGTACCTCCTCAGGGCAGACACGTCGCCGGTATAGGCGGCAAACAACAGATTGATCACAGACTTCACCTGAAAGGATGCAAGGAGGCCAAATTTAGAAAGTTGTGTGGTACAGGAATAGACGACGGGTGCAAAAGAATTGCACGTTGATGCTTTTCCAGTAGGTGGCAGCGCAGAGGTCAACCGGGACTTGTCAGCACTCACCCTCTGATCGCCTCCTTCCCTGCGGGGATCCAGTTTCTTTGCAAAGTGTCTCAGATTATCATAGTTGTGAAAGTTGAAGAGGGAAACCAGGTCCTGCGACAAGATGACACATCACCACGTTGGTAAAAAAGAAGTCATTTTGTGCATTGAATTGGCGGTGGACGCTATTGCGGCGTTGCAGAAATAACAGCCAATTAAAAAAAATAAAATGAACGTAATCAGTGACATGTTTTGTTTCACAGATCTTTGTTGGATTATTTGTATGTTTGGATGTTAATTTTACAAACTATTTTCTAACTATTTTCTATTTTTTGGAATCTTGCTTATGTCATTTGTTTTATCCAATGTGTGAAGTTACAAAACTGCCTAATAAAGCAGATTGGCAAATTTGGTTTACCGTGCAGAACTGAATGCCTCGCACACTGTTGCCGAGCTTGTCGAGAGGCGGAGACCAGCACATGACGCCCATGACGTTTGGAACCACGAGCAGGATGCCGCCGGCCACGCCTGATTTTGCCGGAAGGCCCACCTGAAACCGGTTGGAGATCAGGTGAGCTGGACCGCACCACATCGCATACCAAATGTGTTTTTTCAAACTCAAAGCTGCTACTGATTGATTATCTCTAGATGAACATATTTGCTTCATTGTACTGAACCATAAATCTAGTAGATAATTTTTTTTGCCCCTACTAAGATAAATGTCTCAGTGGGAGCTGAAGACTTGATGCACGTGGGACTCCCATTTTGTGTTCTTGATGAAAATGAGTCTGACAGCGCGACTCACGTGGAAAGCAAACTGTCCGGAGAAATCGTACATCCCACACGAGTGCATCAGGCTGAGGGTGTCGCGCACGGCCTCGGGGCTCAGCACACGCTCTCCTGTGATGGGACAGAAGCCGCCGTTGGCCAGGGTTGCCGCCATTACGCTGGCACTCTCACAGGTCACCTCAATGGAGCACAACTAGCAGGGCGACAAACGCAACGTCACCCGTGTCGCTCCGGAGACCTTTAGCCGCCGCTCATCTTTTACCTGGAAGTAGAAGTCCAAGATGGATGTCATGTCCGTTCCTTCGGGAAAACACTGCAAGGACAAAAAAAAAACAGTTAATGTGCGTCATTGCTGTTTCTTGCTAAATGGATTTAGTTTTTGTTTGCGTAGAAAATCAGCGTCTATTTTGTTTTTCCACCCTTACTGGTTTTCTGACATTTTTTTTTCACCGAATGGACAATAATTGAATACAGCAAAATAATTGGTGGCTTTGAAAGTAAGGGACAAAATATTATCAAAGCAGCCAGTCATATTGTTGTTGAACATGTGCGAGGGGATTTTGGACCAATTGCAATTTACTCATTTGGCGGTGAAAGTTGACCGATGGATTTCACGTAGAAGTTCTCTCTGACCTTCTTTTCTTTCATATAGTAGCCGATAGCAAAGTTTCTGTCTCCGGATTCCCGCTCGGACTGGAACCTGTGACAAACAACGCAGGGATTACCGTCGTCACACTCATTTGTATTTTGACGCGCCGATGAACTCACGTGGCGTTGCTGAAGCCGACATACTCGTTTCCCGCCAGTTTGTTCATGAAGTTCATGACCTGCAGAGTTAGCGCTCAACGTCATCAGGATGTGCTTGTCGAGTAAGTACAATGGTACCTTCACTTAAATATATTCCCCCCCCCCCCCTTTTTTTTTATACTTATGAAATGTGACTTTTGTTGCTCTTGCTTTGTGTTGCAAGCCAAAATGAGGAACGAGCGAAACTCAGATTTGCTGCATCTTCCGAGAATCATCAAAAGCGGTAGTCATAAATGCTGATGGTGATACTCACGTAGTCAAACTTCTCAGCATTGCTGGCTCCTTGCTGGAACACACAAACAAAACATTCACAATTTTTATTAAGATTGTCAGTCGAACGTAATCCACGGCTCATCAATTGTGTCTTTTTTTAATGTCTCGCGTTAAAGCCGCATGCCATTTTTAGTTTGTACAGCAGGAGGCGCGCTCGAGGGTGTAATTTAAGGTGACGACGTTGAGCGAGTCTGTGCGTGCGTGCACACACGCATGTGTCCGAGTTCTGCTGCTTTGCGCCAAATCCCCTTTCAGAACGATTATAAACGTAATCTGCACTAATCTCACATTTCTGTAAACTTGCCAAAGTAACTCAAATGAAATCAACGTTGTTGTTGTCTGTTGTGTTACCTTGATGAGAGAAGTACAGACGATGGCGCCGGCGTTCACCATGGGGTTGTGAGGTTTGTCTGCAAACACACAGAGATCTCGACTCTTACAGAAGTCACATTGACTTTGCGCATTTGAAAAGCTAAACAACTCCAGCTCAGAGAAAAAATAGAAATCCACAGGCTACTAGGCACACGTGACCTACTTTTTGACTGACAGCACATATTGTCCTACGAAATGTCATTTTGGATAAAAGTTTTAAAAAGGTTGAGTCAGTCAACATCCGTGCTAAGCGCTCGTCCGGCGTGCTGCCCCCATCAATAATTGATCCCGCCTCCAGAAACAGCTCCTCTTTTTGCGTCAGCGCGCTTCCTCACCGTCCTCGTTCAAGAAGAGCTTGTTGAAGCGCAGGCCGCTGGGCTCTTTGCCGATGAAGCGGTGCACGTACTCGGTGCCGTGGTCGTGGACGGCGATGGCGTATTTCAGCGGCTTGACGCAAGACTGCAGGCAAAAGGGCACCTTGGTGTCTCCCACCGTGTGCCTGCGACAAAGGCGCACTAAATTGCCACTCTGTGTTTTTTGCATGACAGTTTTGTTGGCATATCACAAAGTCAAAGTATACCTTTGACCGTCGACGGTGCACAAGGAGACGGCCCACAAGTCCGGGCTGAAGCGCGCAAGCTGGGGAATGTAGTCGGCCACCTGCAGGAAGAGTTCCCGGTGAGCTATTCACGTGACAAGGCTCGGCCAGCCCGGTCGCTCACCTGGCCTCCGGACATGTTCTTTGCTTTGTCGTACAGCTCGTTCATGTGGCGGCAAAACGGTTGGAAGTCGGGGATGACGAATTTCTTCCGAAAGGCTTGAGTGAGCAGCACAATGTTGCTCTGAACACATCTGCGCACAAAAGAAAACACGCTGCATTCAAAATGGCTTGCATTTTCTTGGCACTGCTTAAGTTAGCCCGCAAGTCTTTGACATCCTTTTTCCCCCCTCCTTCCAGAGCCCACTTGACCCCATTGACCTTTGCTTATCATGGGGGGGGGGGCGATCCTGTCCCATGCAAATGAGCCATTACGAAACGAACTCCCTCTATCGCGAGGTCAACACAAACCAATGCTTTCACTTCTGCCATTCAATGCGGAACAATGTCAGCTCGCCGGGATTTGCATCTCGGCTATCTCTCCCTGGCATGGCGGGCTGTAATCCCGCTTGCGTGGGATCCCTGTGGGGAAAACATGCAGCGTTCTGCTGACGGCTCACGTGCTTCCCGCATGACTGCTCAGCTCTATAAATAAGACCACAGCCATGAGGCGTCATCCTGCCCTGCCTGGCTGGCTGTGAGGTGGCCATCGCCGTCAACCTGCTCTGCCTCCAAGAATCATGCCTTTATAATCGAATCCGATCTGTCTCCGATAATTGAAAGGCTTACTTCTTGAAGAGGTGTTTATCCAGGGCTCCATCCGAGGTTGTTTTCATGGTTATCTTCAGCATCTCCATACATTCTTTCAGCCGGGGGTCTCCTGTGCGAAGCCCTGTGGCTTTGAGAGCCTGTGGAGGGAAGGCGAGAAGGTGGGCTGAATAATTTCATAAGCATAAGTAAATAAATAAATGAAAAATAAAATAAACAATGTGTTGCACTTTTTGTGGCGAAGACTTGGGTTTGAAATTAAATTTCAATGGGAAGTAAGCTAATGCTATCTTCCTTCAACCTGGTCAGGCCTTTCCGGTAATGAGCTCTTCATATTCAACTGTACGGAATCTTCTCGTTTTCGTCAGGATTATGCAGGATTACTTTGCCCCCAACTATAAATAGTCAACACTCCATTTTGTTCTGCCCAATTCATGGCATTTTGCAAGCCTTGAAAGGACTCACTGTGGTGAATTTGTGTGCTGGGATCTTCTCTTGGCCTTCAGCTATGGTGTAGAAGAGCAGGTCCTCTAGGCTGGGTAGAATACCTGCCTTCCTTCTCCTGCATGAGACACACCGACGGAAGATGTGGCATGAGTGACTCACAAACTCACAAGTTGAGTTGCGTTTCCAGCATGTGCGGCAAATTGTTCTTGCTAGACTACCAGCCAGGGGGTGTGACAGTTTTGCAATCAATCGCTAGCAGAGTCTGCATCAGTGCAGCCGGCGGTTGAATGTTTGAAGGTCAAATCAAAGCAACACAAAATCGCCAATGGGAATTGTTCCCACGGAGATGCACTGATGTCTGAGCCTGGCTGGTACTCGTAGCAGCAAAGCCAAGTTAGTTGGGTCAGGACGGCGCCACGGGGGAGAGGGTGGGGGCGGTTAGGGGCACTCAGCGATGATTTAAATCGACATCTGATTAGGATTTGCACAAAGTTGTCCGTTTTTGGGCCGTTGGAGTACATTATGGGAGACGTGCCGGTGCGCTCAAAATTTGGATACTTTGGGACACTTTTTCTTCTGGAGTCAAGATGATCAGGAAGACGGGAATACAGAGGAAGAGAGATGGCAAGGAGCGAATGAAGTGGCGGAGATGGACGAGGCAAAAGAGCCAAGCAAGCAGCTTGTGGTTATTTAATGGAAGTGGTGGGGTGGGGTGGGTTGGCTACTTCTACTGATGGAAAACACACCAAAAGTCAAATTAAAGTCGAAAGATACTTACAAAGCAAAGCAAGCGGATCAACATAAGGAAGAGAATGTGCAGAGGAAATATTAATGAGTTTGTGACAATGAACAATACAACAGGTACAACCGACACAAATCAATGTGCACATTTTCTTCAGCAATCCATTTTATTAATCAATGTGAACTCTTAACACATGAATGATTTCTCACAATCACAATGTCCCATCACCGTTGAGCTAATCTTGGAACAGAGCTACTCATGCGGGCACCATAATGCGTTGGACAGTTCCACGCAACTTTGCAGCAGAATAAGGCTTCTGTTCGTCCTCTGTTAGAAAGGAGCCCACGAACTATTATTATTATTACTAATATTATTAATAATAATAACAATAATAATAAGTATTCCTATTAATAATTATTTAATTTATTTGATTATTATTCCTATTATAATTGATAATAATGATGATGATAATAATAATAACACTTATGTCATTTTTCTACCCGGAAACATGTACGTAAGCATCGGTAGTTATTGGGCATGGTGAAATTCAACACAAACCTAGGCTAGCCTTAAGCAAAATGTCTTTTTGTTTGTGTCCGACAAGACATGAAACAACCTCGTTTCCTTAATGAGGCTTGTGTAAAGGTCCAAGGTGGAACATCTGCAACATCTGGAGCACACACTCATCAGTACTTTTACAGCTCAGCTTTCGCTAAATCCAAGCGATGGGTTGGAGATTTTAGTGGTGTCAATGCTGCGCTCCCAAAAAAACGGCCCTGTTATGGAAACCGATATGGGAGTGACTCATTCTCTCCTGAATGTCATGACTGAAGATCCAAAGTGCTGGGCACCATGCCAGCAAGCCATTTTTGCTACAGTAAGTGTGCAAAAATCACGACTATGTAGAAATTCAAGCAGTGTAAGCTTCCATTAGCGAAATAGTCCTACAAAAAAAAAAGTACAGTTCTGTTGTATTGAACTTTTTTGTGCAACACATTTGCAGTGGTTGCTTTTCTATCTTCCGATTCTTTTTAAAAGCTAACAAGTAGCTGAGAATATTTCGAGAGGCCTTATAGGTTATCGTGAGCTAGCACACTTGTTCCATAGTCACTACGATCATAATAAATTCATGAGTCACGTGAAATGACATGAATTCGTGCTTTGTCTCCCATCGAAACTGTCCAGCAGCCGACGCGCTTTACTCACTGTTCTATCGCAGAATCTTTGTTGGCCTCATTGTGTCCATCTGCTTTGGAGCAAAAGCTTCTGGCGGCGTGCTGCTGTGCCGCCGCGGCCGTGACCGGCGAGCGGCTCCGGTAGCCGGCTGCAGGTAGAGCGTGGACTCCCCCTGCCAAATGTCGTTTCAGATGCCTCTGAATGAGCTCCTTCAGCACTGCCGTTGGCCGGAAGTGGAACATTTCAACCCTTTCGATAAAGCAAAATGAGAGCAAATCCAGCAAACAAACGAATGAATGCGTTGGCAGGAATAACACCGAGGAGTAATGGAGTAAGCGAGTAACGGGTTGAGGGAGGGTTGCGAGCGAATGGACGACGAGTTCTTGGCGTAACCTAATTAGAAATACGGATTCTGATTGGTTCTTCACTTCATTACTCTCAATCCGATTGGTCAACATAGCCATCAATCCCGGGTGCTGTACAAACATGCGTTACCTTTCATTTATTTCAACATAGACACAGAAGCGGATGAATGATGATCGACAAAAGATTAATATCTCAGATGTAATTATTTATTGATGCTCATAACTACAGTTATTCGGTATATGCATCAAATTCGAGATGCTGATCCAACAAATTGCAGCTTGTGGTTAAAATGTTATTTAGCAACAGTGCTTTGCCAATAATGTAAGTAAATATAGTGTACAGTGCACGATAGTGTTGTTATGTGATGCTGGGACACCATGTGATCTATTTTGGTAGTGCATGACATGCGACGCAATCTGCTGTTGTTCCATCGTCAGCACTGTTACACAGCACCACCTTCTGGTCAGACGCTGTTGCTATAATTGACGCGGGAATGAAAAGAGCTTCTGCCAAACGTGCATTCCCACAGCCCCATGTTATTACTGAATATTTCTGAATCCACAAAAACTGCTTTAGCACAAAATCTTGTAGACTATTATCCTTCTGGCTTGTACTGAAATGCTTTCTCGACAACAAATGGATATTAAAGAAGCAAGATCTTGAAAAATAAGGTTGCCGTGAATAACAAGCGGGAATTGAAAATTGTTGAGAAAAAGTGCCACTTTTCTCACTTCTCAAAGTTCATTATTGTGTGCAAAAAAAAAAAAACAAATCCCCTCCACATGGAATCACTTCTTTTCAACACCCACACACTCTGTGAAGCTTTCCAAAGTGAGGGTGATGGGTGCGCTCGGCAGATCCCTCCCACGTTGCTCAGTGGCTGGCTGCCGCCCACCACCAGCACCGTAGAGCCGCCCACTTGCAACCATTGCCACGGCAACCCATCATCATCATCATCCTCAGTGAGTTGCGCCGGAGGAGGACAGGGAGGAGGACAGTGAGGGGAGGGGTTGCCGCGCAGAACAGGGCTGCCACTGAACAGCAGCGGGCGTGGGCGTTCATGAGCTGAGCGATTCTCCAGAGAAAGTCTGCGTGCGTGCGTGCGTGCGTGCGCGCGCGTGAGAGAGAGAAAAAGATGGCAACTATGTGAGCACAACCTGCGTCAGAGTGAGTCATCAGCTACTTTCACAATGTCTTGATGTGACGTGGATGCAAATAATCAAGGCGGGCATTCAACCACAAGCAACTTTGAATCGGATTGAGGTGCTCTTGTGACCTGGCTGCACTTGTGCACTTTTCATAGTGGAAAACAGGTGTCAAACTCATTCCTGTTTACATCTTAAACTGTGTAGACACGCAAGAGAATAATCAGATGGCGGAAGAATCCACAGAGCAGAGAGCATTCATCACAATTGGGTTCCAAAAATAAAGTTTAATGTTATGTACTGTATAACAAATAAAATATATTAGTGTTTAAAAAAAAAAAGAGGTGCATAACTAGGTGGAGCCTAATCTAGTTTGTGAGGAGAGGCCGACAAGGCTTTCACTGAAAACATCACCACATCATCGCGAGTCCTCACTAGTTTTCAAATACAGTGTGCTGCACGTGAAGACAACATGAGCATCTTTGGACGACAAACATACAGTCACTGAACAATCCATTAGATGTTAGTCACATAGATATTGCATCGCTCTGCCACTGTGAGGGGGGTGTGGGGGGGCGGGGTCAGACCAACTTGTCAGGACGCACAGAACTCTTGAAATGTTTCTACGGCTAAAGAGCAACACGTGAAATACGCATGGAGAGATAGCGAGACATCAACATCATAGTCGTCGTGGAAAGCAAGTTTCACACTTTGATTTTTTCTTTTCTTCTTTGACACTGAAAGAGCTTTTTTGTTGTTGTCGTTAATGCACATGAACACTATTGACACAAACATCCACAGTAAAGTTACACTTGACATAACAGAACCCTGGTTGAGATTAGCTAACGCAATTTGTTAACACAGAATTATTTACAGTCCGCAAGGACGCACACCTGAAGGTGTGATGCAATGCTGCATCTTCAGTCCTGGAGTCTTCTGTCAGCAGATGTGTGCTTCAGGATTTCACCGGCGGCGTGACACCACGCTTGCCTGACGGCAACACGGCTCGTAGCTCAGAAATGTTTCCTCTTCCACAAATATACACGAGACAAGCGAGAGGAGAGGCGGAATCATCCCTAAAATAAAGACAAGGAGCCCGACCCGATACTGGGTCTGGACTCAAACTCGCCGACCCGTTTGGCCCCAACATTCAATGATTTGGGAGAAGGACGGAGGCGGAGTTCCGATTCAGGCCCAGCATGAAGGACAACTGCAAATGTATTTGTAGTGGGGAGAAGACCCCGCCAAGCACGGCGGGGGCATGTCGGCAGGCTCTCTTGATGCTTTGGCGCTGACACAAAGACAAACTCAAAGAAAATAAATGCTCTCGGTGAGGCAACGTTGGTTTGTTAAGGCTCTACTGTGGCTGTGCTTGCTTAGTTTCTAGTGACGGCTGACATCTGCGTACGAGACCGAGCGGGGGGGGGGCAGGGAGGCACTATGTGGAGTCCTCGGGTTCTGACTTGATGGTCTTTTTTTCCGTGTTGCCGGCCGCCCGCTGCGACATCCCGTTTTCTAAGAAGGCAAACATTTCGATGTCAACAAAGGAAGCGCAAGAACACAAACAAGAACGGAGGCTCGTCGCTGACCCGTTGCTGGTATTTTGGCCTCATCCGTGACGCTGTTGTGGTTGTGGTGACGCTTCAACTCATTGGCCAGCTGCTTGCCTAAAGGGAGCTCACCTTGCTGCATGGTTTGGCTCACCACCCGCAAGTTGATGGGTCGCTCATCTGCAGAGGAAACAGATGGGGAAGGATGAGGCCGTAACGCTAAACCTGAGCCGCTGCTGGTTTTGATCGCAACACTGGCTCCTACTAGAAGAATTCATTTTCAAATTCTGAAACTGCTGTATAAATCACAAAAACGGTTTGGGTCCTGAATACATGAAGAAAATGCTAATTGAATATATAAACGCAGTAGGGTCCGCAAACGCGGGTCGATTTGTGGAGCCCGCAGTTCAAAGCAAACATGGTAAAGCAGCATTTACTTGCTATGCTGCATGCAAATGAAAGAAGTTTGGGATCAAAAGTGAAGTCTGCCCCAAGTATCAATGATGCTCCCCCCTTCATTCCTTTGATGAACATCTTTGAAGCATTTTTGGTAGATGTTTTAGTTGTGTGTGTGTGAGAGAAAGAGAAAGAGAAAGAGAAAGAGAGAGAAAGAGAGAGAGAGAGAGAGAGAGAGAGAGAGAGAGAGAGAGAGAGAGAGAGAAAGAGAGAGAGAGACACACCCCTCCCTCCGGGCAACTGGCTGGAGGTAAACATGTGTAGGCGGCTTAATTACAGGTGCATTGTGGGACTTGTGGGAAGAGCGATAGAAGAAGCTGTCGGAGTGGGTGATGTAGGAAGAGGAGATGAGCCCTGAAGACAAAACTTGACACTTTTTTTTTTTTCTCCACAGTAGAAGCAACTAATTCAGAGCAAGCAATTGTGATGCTCAAGGAGAGTTTTTCTATCAAAGCCAATGAAGTAAATGTTTACCTTGATTCTCCTTGCTGGAGTCACTGGCGGATCCGTTGGTGCTGTGGGCGCTGGCGAGGTACTTCAAGGCGGCAGGGGGGATCCTCCAGTCCAGAGCCTGCAGTCGCTCCTGGACTGCGGCGTCCTGCAGGATTTCCATCTGTCTAGCCAGCAGACGCTCAAGCTGCAGCTAAGGACAAAATAAAAAAAACGCTGTGACTTCCGACTCATCACTAGTTGCCGCACTCTGCAGTTACAGAGGATATAAAAGTCTACACACCCCTGCTCATATGCTAGATATGGTGTATAATTTGGGAATCTGTCAAAATAGAATGAAGACATTAAAAATCGCAGAATGATTGAAAAATGATAACTGGGAAAAAAAAAACCTGATGTTACCCCTGCTAAGGTTACCAAGTGAGGTTTCAAAATTAAGCCATTGTCTCTGTTGACGGCCACGCTCAACTGTCAACTGTCAACTGTCAATCAAGCAGCATTACTTGTCCTGGAAAAATGGACTTCCTCCACTTCCTCCAGCATCAATCTTACGCCTACGCACGACTACGCCTTTAAGGCGTGAAAATATATCCACTTATCCTGGAATTCTTTTCTCTCTGTGATGCGCATACACTTAAAGCAAAGCAACGAGGCGCTCTAAGGCTGCCAAGCTCGTACGGAGCATCAGTTCGCATTGTGGCTGTCACATGTTTGATTTCTTTCCCCAAAGCTCCCAAATCTCTGAATTCACTTGACAGGGTCTTTAAGATTAAACTACGAATTTTTGAGTGGCAGACGCTCGTGGCAGAGTGAAAAATATTCAATAATTAGAATTTTCTTAAACGAGGCCATGGATGGGGAATTTTTTTGCTGGATGAATTGATTTCTAAACCATTCAATAAAACAAAAAATAGAATCTCAATGAGGATCAAGACAAACATCTGGCTGGAAGTGAAACCATCATCAGGGCGCAATTAGCTGTCGCTTTAAATTAGAGCGTCCTCCGATGTGAATGAGTCATGAAATCTCTTTCCTCCCTGAATAACCTTTTAGAAAATTGCATTAGCTCAGATTTGCGCTCGACCGACACACTGACACAGGAAGTGGCACGCCTAAAGAAGCGTCTTTCCACGTGGCAATGAACGGGTCTCTTTCGTCGGCGCTGTGACGAGGAAGAAGCTCATTAGATAAGCCACGCGAATGCCGACACAAAACGTCCACTCGGATCAATTTGTTTGACCTTGGCAATTGTACCTGCAGACTCCGTCCGATGCTTTCGTCTCCTTTGGACTTGGCGCAGGCCAGCTGCTCCCTGAGCATTTCCTGCCTCATGTGGATGGCCTGCAGAGCTTCCTGGATATCAAAGAAGTTCTCCTGAAGAAGCACAAGAGACGGATTGATTCACCGCACCTCTTTTTTTTATCAGATCCAATTCAAAGATGATTGACTGTGCGTGACCATAACTGCAGTGATTATTTATGGACAGGTGGAGGATATTTTAGAGCTTCTGAATCATCCTAAAGCTGATCGGGCAGAAGAAAATGTCATGCCTTATTATCCCTGACTAAACTCAACAGGCTTGAAAAATAATCCATAAGTATTTTGCCACAATATTGCGATGGATATTTAATAACTGATTCTTTTTTGGTTAAGGTTGTCTCCCCATGTTATTTTTTTGATACTCAAATTCATTTGTATTACAATAAACAATAACAGATTTCCTATAAATAATATTGAAATAAAAAAAAATACATCCATACAAACAACTACAAATTAAATTAATTTACATTATAGATTTGCTATAAATAAATACACAAATAAATACACAAATAAATACATAAATATTTAAATAAATACAAATAACCTACAAATAAAAATATTTTGATCTACTTCAAATTGTCAGTTTGAATTTGATGACTTGTTGAGCGCTAGTTTTAAATGCATCATGAGTCATCGCTTAGTGCCACACCCACTCGTGTCAAATCAAGCCAAAGACGGATTGTGGTTGCGGCTTTGTTTGCTTCGTTGCCATCACTGGTTTTGTCTCTCCCTCATAGTCACGTTTCCTCAAGGTCATGAGAAAAAAAACTTGTAAAGACAAGGTTTTTTTTTTCATGACGGGAACGCGTTTAACGAGCTGTGGACTGCAAACAGACAACACACCTCAGTTTTAATCCTTTTGGGCGAAGGCTCGTCTCGATCCCCGCAGCGAGACCTGAGGACAAATATCAAACTCAGCAAGTGAGGTCGTAACGGCAAAAAAAAAAAAAGAAAAAGAGCCTGTCGAGTAGAGCTGCCGCTCTTACTTGCTGGTGCGGTAAGTGTACTTGTACGTGACCTCTCTGGAGATCTGCCGGGCCAGTCCGAACAGCTCGTCTCTGCGAGTGAGCAGGGCCATGTCTCTCATGCAGAGCTGCGCCGCTGCCTCGTTTACCGTCAGCTGCGCGAGGCAAAAATGAATACATCGATCGATTAAACGAAACAGATTGGCACGGTTGGTGAAATTCTTCCCGCTCCCACCTCGTGGAGCGTCAAATGTTTGCCATCCCTCCTTTTGGAATCGAAGCGTCCGTATATGGCGCTGTACTTGCGAATCTCCTCCTCCCGCCGCGGGTCGTCGTCGCTAAGCTCAAAGATGTGTCCGATCATCTTTGCCAGCTTCTTGTTGCTCTTCAGCTGCTCTTTGACTTCGGCGAGGTCCGCCTTGCCGAGCCCCGGCGCCATCCTGTCCACACATTCCAGGACCGACTGCACGGCAGCCGCGTCCAGGGATTCCAGCACCTCTCTGGGGGAGGACGGGGAACCGAGGTCCGACGGCGACAGGCTGTGCTCGCTATCGTTGCTGTGTCCCGACCAGAAGCGAGCCTCGGCGTTGCCCGCCAAAGGCGAGCCAGCCGACACCTTGTCCCGAGTCCCATCCGGCTTGGCCGTGTCCGAGCAGGTGGCCACCGCTTTAGGCATCTTGACACTGGACGTGTTGGCCCGGTCCTGGGCGGCCAGCAGCGTGGGCGAGCCTTCAGGTAGTTTGTAGACAGGAATGCTGCAGACGGGCAACGAGGTGAGCGGCTGGTTGAAGATAGCCGGGTTGGTGACCCAATCGCGCAGTGCCTTCTGCAGTCGGCGTACGTGAAGCGGCTTGCTGGCCATTCCGACCAGCGCCATGATCTCCAGGAACTCCTCCTCGCCGGCCTCGCACAGCTGCTGCACGTCGTCGCCGCCCTGCTGGATGAAGGCCTCGTAGTAATAGAGCAGGTTGGCACGCTGGAGGATCCGGTAGAGCTGCAGCTCACCCAGCGTCCTGGGCAACACCGCCGCCATGACTGGCGAGGGGACAGGGAAGACCATTAACGCAACCGCTCACAAATGAGACACTTTTTTTGCCTCTTCCTTTTTTTAGGGAAATTGTTATCTTAATATGCATTCTGGAAAACATCATTTGAGTTTCTTTTTCTGTTTGAAGTACTGTACAGTATTAAAATCCACATACAGTTGCACACATTATTTTCTTTTTTTTCTTTCTTTTTTTGAAAAAAAATTCATTATCGGGGAATGTAAATTAGTTTATACAGTGCTTTTGCCATGTGTTTTTTTTTGTGTGCAAAATAAGCCTTTATTCGCTCGTGCTATGCAAATGAGCAATGTTCATAAATGTGACTGCACATGAGGAACTCTGGGGTGTGTGAAAGTAGCACACAGAAGATAAAAAGCTGAAGTACCCTGAGTGGTCGCCTACAGCACGAGCCGTTCAAAGGAAATGATTCGTGTCAACTGTTCATTTGAGGCATGCAAAGAAGTGACCCGAGATCTTTGAGAGACCCCGACCGAGCAAGAGTCAAATTCTGAGAGAGTCTTATTGTCACTTTGCATGCGGAGAGATGACCGCTCAGCACAGTTGCTGGGAGGACCACATGCCTCTCTCCACCCCTGCAGGATGTGTAGGTGGCGGGCTCGCCTCGCCTAGAATAGGCCCGAGCAGGGGCCCCGGCTGGGAAACGCACAAAAGCTGTCTGAAATTAGACAGCAGCATGTATGCTCTTCATCCGACCCGGCCCAACTGCCGCTTAAAGCTAACCGCCGCTAGGTCATAAAACTTGTGTGGTACGAGACACAAATTGCAATTACAACTTTGCTTGATTTGGACCAATCAGGCAACAAGCCATAAAATAAACACACAACCAAAACAAAGAGCGGGAAAAAATAATATCTACATTGTGACAATAATAATGTCTTACATACAAAAGTCATCACTCTCTTTATAAAGGAATGCTTGCCTCAGTGTGTGTGTGTCCTCCTGATTCACAAATTCCCGCTGTTATTTTCATTGCTCACACACACTTTGAATCAACCGATTCATGAGAAATTCCCATCACGCACCAGGGAACCACATCACCATGGCAACTGCTAACATTGAGCCACAGCCAAAATTTTAACTTCCACCAATATTTTCCCAGATTTGTACGATAGCATTCTTGCACGACGAGATACACATTAAGTCGACGACTCTATGGAGCAGGTTGGTGCCATTGTCGCCATTCAGTGCAGTCATTCTTTGGTGTTATCATCAATTGAGCCATGTAATCGATGAAAAGTTTTATCTATCTTCGATGTCAGCGACATCTAGTTTCAGGCAGAACAATTAAATTGACCTTTCATCAGATGGCCGAAGGTCAAAATAACCTCTATATCAACTCATACTACACAATAATAGCTTTGTGTTCAACTAAACATGCTCCACATTTCACACCGAGTATTTGTGAACAATTTGACCATCATTATTTTTGTTGTGAAGTGTTGTGCGTTGATTTCCCCCCCTACAGCTCATTAAAAGGTTGCAAAAGCCAATACTCATTCCTTCAAAGTCTGACATCTGACATGCCCTCAGTTTCGGTGCAATTGTCGATTCCGTTACCGATTTGTGAAATCAGCCTTCACGTTGATAACGGTGCATTTTGCACAACCTGCTGTGCACATCGACGGAGTAAGCTGCAATTCAGCACGCGATCTCGTGCGATTGTGGACTTGCACGTACCTGCTGTGTTTTGAGCCCCTTTGGTGCGTTCACGTGACGGTCCAATCCTTTCCCTCAACACGAAGACAGGTTGCCGGTCTGCAAGAGGAAAACCCGCAAACAAGCAGCTCCGAAATGTTGATTTGCCCGGAAAATCCACGGGCAACAATGACAACAATTTAAAGATAATTTATCTGTTGGCTCTTCTATTGGAGCCTCCACTGCAAACTTTTTACAGTCGTTCAGAGAAGCCAAAAGGTGTACAAAAAATCTTCCGTACGCGCGTCTTTTCCCTCAGTGTTTTGCGCGTGGAAGTGTTTGACTCCTATGGGGTCTCTTCTCTTCACTCCCAGCAGTTTGAACGCACAAAAATAGCACTCACTCAGAACCAAGCACTTCCGCCTAACTATGCAAATAAAAGCTTTGAGTTAAGCTATAACTACATAACACCTGTCCTGTTTAGCTTGTAAACACTCTCCCGATCACACCTAATAAAACAATCACCGCTTATATGTGATTGACAATTGAAAGCAAATATCATAAATGTGTAATATTCAAAACAAAAGCCTGCAGTTCGTATAAAACGCTGACAAGGACGTTTGATCATACTGTATTAGCAACTGCCATTGGCTCCCAGTCCACTTGAGATGTCATTTCAAGGTTTATTTATTTATTTATTTATTTATTTATTTATTTATTTATTTATTTGTAATGAAAACATATTCATAGTGGTGCTGTATGTTCCATTCCGAAGCCTTTGTTTACAAAATGCCGGTCTTTCAGTCACCTCAAGAGCCAAAAAGAGGTCCGCAGGGGGCACCAATGACCTGGCCACAAATGTGAAAGCTGCTACCACAGTACAAATATTCCAAACCAAAACGTATTTATATATTCTTGCATTTAGTTGAACTACAGTTGACCTGTTTGACTGCCACTTCAACTTTCCGACCGAGGTCAGTGAATCCTCTTGAATGTAAACAAAGCAGTTTCAGTGTGTTTGCCTGGGCTTTTATTTGCCCTCATCATTTCCTGTTGTGTTTTGCTGCACACCCGTAACTTGACTTGTGGGGATATTCCGTTGCCTTTCTCTCTCGTCTCCACGCCTTCAAGTCTTCTGTGAGCCTCGCGCCCACGCTGCTCCCCGTGTGACGCAAATCCGCGCGTGGGTGGACACACCGGGCGTGGGAGGCTTTCTGCACCGAATACCAAACACGAGCAGGTTACACGCCCACAGATATTAAAGCACTTTGGCAAGCAGACACGCTCAAAGTTAGTCTCAACAACATGTTTTCACGACGGCCTCTATCATGCGTCCACTTTGCACACATGGCCCATTTTCAGTGTAATAGAGCACACGAGATCCAAAGGTTAAAGAAAAAAAAAAGAAGGCTGCTACGGTGGATGGTTGAGGCAGTCACAGCAAAATATAGGCCGACTGTCAACTTTAATAGAGAGGAGGGTGTGGGGGGGAGGGGGGGGGGGGGGCTTGGCACCATTTTTCATTGGCACAAATCGGGGGGACACTTGGATTTATTGCAAAATGCAAAATTAAATATGGGCAAAATATGTGCTCATTTTGCAGCTCATTTTGTGCATTTTCATATTACCTTGTATATTGCAAATCCGCAAAAATAATTTGTCTTACTCACAGTATAAGAGCCAGTGTAAGTGCAACATCCCGTCTATCCTAATCCGTCCGTCTGTCCAAATGATTGAAACAATTTTAGCGATATATTTTTGAAATACACACATGAAGCGGGACGTGTGTGTGTGTGTTATGCTGGTATGCCCTTCCCACATAGTGTTGCTGGAAACGTGTGAGGAGGAAAGGATCCAATCCAATCGTACAGGAGCCGGCAAAGGAGCGTCATTTTGTTTTGACCTCCTTCCTCACCCACTTCACACATAGGCGTGCACGCACGCATGCACAGCAGAGTGCAGAATTAGGAGCAAACAAATTAAAGCGCCAGCAGCAAATAAGCTGTCCGCCCCCACACCCACGCAGCAAGGTGGGTCAACGTTGGGCCTGCTTGTTCTCACAAGTCCTTGTTTCCCAAACATCCCCTCGCTTTGTACAAAGCTTCTTGGGATTGAATCAACTGTCTGGCGGATATCAACCTTGGTGGCTTGCCGTGACTTTTGGTGCGGATGTGAATATTCCACCAGAATATTTCAAATGGAGGGAATTTGAATGGAGTAGCAATGTGAAAAGCGTGAAAAGAGGCAGCTTCTAAGGTTTTGCACTTTGCAAGTTCTCTGTTTATGGTTTCCAAACGTGTTCCCATGGCTTTGCTACAGTTGCAAACTGACTAACCCCGCAAAAACTTAAATCAACTCAAAACTGAACCTTATTTGTTTGTTCTGTTAGATCCAATAAAAGCTGGTGTTTTTTAAGCCATCTAACAGCCAAGACAGTTCAGAACTGATGTAGTATTAGCAAAATTTCTGCTGTACTTGTGAATTTATCACCTCTTTTTATTGTTAATCGATTGTACTTTCAAAAAGTCCAACATAGCAGTCGAGGCTAACATTGGCTTGTTTACAGTGCTAATGCTAGCTTTGTGCTATTTCTTTTTATTGTTAATTGATTGTACTTTCTAAAAAAAAAGAGAATTTTGGACGTATAACATTTTGTGTCATAGCGACCCTCCATTACAAACAAGTCCCGCTACTAACATAGCAGTTGTGGCTAACATTGGCTTGTTTACAGTGCTAAAGCTAGCGTTGTATCGTTAGTGCTGGCCTTATATGTGAATCTAACTCTTACCTCTTAAAGAGGGCCATGGCTTTGGTTGGAACTGAGGTTTGGGGGGGTGATTAATAAATTGAGCTCCATATTTGTTCTTGCTAGCAGTTTTAACATTGAACACTCCTTTTAAGATCTCAACCTTGACTGACTTTCACTCTTTGTATTTCTGTCTTTTGCCCTATTGCGCTGTCGATAATTGCCTCTGATATGAACATTGCGCTAAAGTGGTTCGAACGGGAGGGAGGTTGAATTTTGTGAGAATTTCCAAAGCGTGGAAGGAGAAGGCTTCCGAGGCTTTCGCACTACCGAAGTCTTGTCAATCATTTTCCGGGCGTAGGTGCGACTTTTAATTTATTTGTGTCTGTTGGCGTCCGCCCTCCCACCTGCTGATAGTGCATGTGCCTCATTTGGCAGGCAGCCTTGTCATATCTCACTTTTTCGTTTGTGCGGCGGCTCGCCGCTCCCTCCTTTTTCTTCTCTGTCTTCTTTCTGTGTTTGCCCCCCTGGAGGAGAAAGCCATTTCAATGACACGCCCACGCCTGGGCCTGTCAGCCCCTCGCCCTGTCAGAGCACCCACGCCTCTCCCCATCTCCGCTCCCAGACAGCCCACATCCTCAGCACTTCAGCGGCTCTTTTTTTTTAATCCAACTTCCCCCTTACAAGGAGAGGAAGGGGGGGGGGACAACCAAGAGGCACAAATGTCCTTCCTTATTTGGAGCCAACCAGTTTGTCGACGGGCGTGGATGCCGCTGGGGAAAATGCAAAGAAATTGCGTCTTAAAGTAGCAGCTTTTTTTGATCAAGCACAGTTCTTGTGTGAGTGTGCGTTGTCAGGCTCCTACTTTGTGTCTGTTGAGTGTGGGATGTATGAGCGGCTTATGTCTGATTGAACACGTGTGTGATTGCGTGGGTGGGAAGTGTGTGCATAGGAGTGATGTAGACGCTTGTGTGTGCGTGAATTTGAGGACACTGACTGCGTAGCGCGGGCATTTCGGGCAAGGATGTGTGGGCGTAGCATGTGCAGGGCAGGCGGAGGTTATATGACATACAGACTTGAGACAGCCGTATGTGTGTGCGTGTGACTTTCAATAGGCGTCTGCAGTGCGAAAATGGGCCTTGAGTCAAAGCGGAAAGTGCAAATGACCATGGTGAACATGCGTCACACCCAGAGACATCGCAAGACAAGCCAATCGATGGTCTGGGGGGGGCCTCTCAAATGAAGGGCTGGCCGGGCTGACGCTCGCCTCGACGGTTGCAGTGCGAGTCAAGTCCAATTTATCGAAATAGCTTATCAATTCATCAAAACCGAAAAAGTCATTTTGATGATTTGCCAACGAATTGCGTTCAGTGACAACGTTGAATCTACCAAGAGGAAAAAGTACACATGTATCTTCTTTGACCAGAAAAAAAAATTGGTTCCTCACTTTTGCCACGTTGCTTTCACCAACAACACTTTTTTTTTCTTTCTTTTTTGACCAAAAAGGTTTGGACACGGCTCATTTACATAATGTGTGCACGCTCTCCTAAAAAGTCACGGCAGCTCTTCAGACTTAAGATGAGGACGGTGACAAAACGCTAGTGGGCATTGGCGTGATTTGCATGATTGCTGCTGTGAACTTTTCTGGATGTGCAACCAGCAGACAGCAACAACAGCAAACAGCAGCAACGGCAGCATCCTGAGATTAGAGCCGCCGCCTCCGCCCACGCGTACGCCCACCTCGCCAGCACAAGTCCCTGACTCAATTAGAAACAAACCTCTGCAACTTCCTGGCACACAACTAAGTACCCACACGCGGCTCCGCCCACATCAGTGCCAGCACAATGAGAGCACAGTCGGTGTCATTCATGCAAAGACGAGCAATCCGCTCACAAACACCTTTAATTACAGATCACATCTCAAGAGGAGACGGGGGGATTAGACGGGGGTGCATGCGCTACACCTTGGCATGATGCTCACACACAAATATTATGGGAGGAATGTTTCACAACAATGCTTCAACATTTGAGCTCAATTCAGACAGATGTGGAAAAAGAACTTGCACGACTCAAAACTACAGACTTGTGTTAAAAAAAAAAAAAACATGCCCGCTGGAGACTGAAAATGACATCACAGTGTCGAAGGGTTCAGCTGACCAAAGCCAGAAAGCCCCCGATGGGCCCAAGACAAAATGGCCGCTCCTCCAGATGGATAAAAAAAAGGGTGGATTTTCCTGCTTCGTCCACAAGCCATAAATGTGACGTCCATCAGAAGATCACGTTAGGGGCGCATATGAGAATTTTTTTTGTGAACTAAAGCTTTGGAGTGATTTGATTTCAATGTCAGCGTTCTTACTGTGCTGACCCAGCAGGTCGTAGGGGTCCGAGGGGGCCCGGAGGGGCGGATACCATACCAGGAGGGGCCCATGTGGCTGCCCACGAACAGCCTGGTGAGGTGGGCGTCGTCTATAGCATAATTGATCCAGCTGTGACAAAAAGGGTCCCTGTTGTGGCTGAGGAGGATGTGGACAAAGTTGTTTTGTTTATTGTAACAAAGTGGGAAAAAATAGAGAGAGACCTGTTCTGTTGCTAATATTTTTTTTTCATACTCCACGGATTATGACACAAAGTAAAAAGAAGTAGCGAGAGAGAACCACTGTGGGGGCTTTCAAGGTTTCGTCTTTGACTTTTGACTGACTTACTGTGTCGCTACTCTTTTGTGTTTCAATTGACTGTTTTGTGATTGTTCCTTTTCGCCTTCAGCAACTATGGAAGACCTTGAACGCCTTTGTTGGAAAGAGTAGCTATTTGGCCACAACGCAATTCACATTGCAACTCTTTGGCAACATATTCTGATAGCATAAACACCTGAACCAATGCTAGGTTAAAATGACAACAATAAAGTTTTGTTGTGCCAAGATATTATTTTGCTTCATGATGAAGGATCTATATCTATCCATTTAAGACTCACACACTGAAAAATGCTGTGTAGTCTTGAAATCTTTGAGTACTGTGAAGGTAAAAAAAAAAAATACAAATTCAATTTGAACATTCTGGGATCAAGCCACACAGCATTGCAGCTGCTCAATGAACAGTATTGAATTTTCTCTTGTGATCATGTGTCATGTATCTCATTTCTAAATGTGATTATGTTAACAGAAAGACTACAAAGATGCTTGTAACATGCTTAAGATTTAAGATGAAATACAACATGGAACGTGGTGAGAAATGCCAAAACACACACAAAGGCCCGCATTTAAAATAAAATTTAAAAAAAATCAAGCTGTTGTATCGTTTAGATAAACTCTGAAGAGGGAGTTTATGATTCATATGGGCAGGTACATCATTGATAAAATTCTTATTTAAAAAATGGCAAATGTCCACAATACAATTGGCGCTTCAGATACTGACCTTGTAGCTAGATACGTGGTAACAGTCGTTTTTTTTGTGTGTGTTTGCATGACGTCAGTCCTGGCACGACTCAATCATCTGTTCACATTGGTGACGGTTTATGTGGTCGGTGGAGGCGACGTGGGGAGGAGCCTTGAAGGGCCCGCTAATTGTTTTTGCTCGAATTTGGAAACCACGTTGCTGGCCTTTGAATTTGGATGCAGCACACGAGTTGGAATTCCCCCGCTTGCTTGCTGTAACGACACAACTGGAAACCCCCCCCCCCACCCTTAGACACTGCAGACATTTTAAGCAGGTTTTGTTAAAAATCTATATTTATTTTGTTTTCGAGGAGGAGGGGGCTTAAATTGTGGCTGCCCAGCAGGAGGGCAAGACACATCACACCAACAAACTAACTCCCTTAGCCAATTTTTTTTTTTTTTTTACAACAGTCTACTTTTTGAGGAAGCTTAATACTGTCCTCCCACACACACGCCAATCATTTGTAGGCGCATCACGACCTCAGTAACCCTCCACACGCAGCCACGGAGGTTTTGAAAAGAGCGATCACTCCAGTGTGCTACTGCCACCAAGTGGTCAACAACAGAACTTCAACAATATTTTACAGGGAAGGAAGTGTTTTTTACGTCAGTGCCAGATAAAGATCAGACAGATAATGAAACAGGCCTTCAACGATACATGATGGAATCCTTTGGCCTTTTATTTCGAATGTTCACTTTAAGTGAGCAAAGAGTTTGACGGCACGATTGCTTTCTCAAACTGCAGTCAGCACATCTCTTCCTCACGATAGCTCCAAACGCTCTGAAATGGCTGCGATAACAGAATGGATTTAAATACTGTTTTGAGTATTACAGTGCTTTGCCGGGAATGTAGAAGATAAGGCGACTAAAATCGCTTTGCCCAACCAAACAGGAATGTTGACGTAAAAACTGGTAGAACATAAAACAAAGACCTCAAGCGCAGAAAAGCCTAGAAAAGACTCATCTCCTCAAGTTTAAATTAAATCACCATCATATGGTACAACATACGAAAGAGGCACTTTGTCATCAGTTGTCTTACAGTCTTAAAGTGGCAGCGAGTTCAACTACGAAAATTTTAAGTTGGTTTTTCCATCCGGCGTCTGCTGCTCTTTGTTAGAGTCTGTGGGGGTGGGGCTTGGTCCGGCTGTGGGTGCCGTGTCGCAATCACCAGCAGCTCGCTGCGCTGCAGCCACCTCCGCTCCCTCATTAGGAACCTGGTCGTGAAGACAAGAAATGGCTGACACACATCCATACAGACTGCTGAAGCACTCCCATACATATGACTAAAATGCACACAATGTTCTGTTGCCTTGTTAGCATTTTAGTCATATGTATGGTGGGCATTAATGGGTAACATACTAGAGTGGTTTTGATTCTGTTTTGCAGACAGAACGTTTTGTGTTAGCCTTGGTTGCTCTTGGTCCTGCTCTGCCCCACTCTGACATGGTGTTCCACGGGGTTCAATTTTAGGTCCCCTGCTATTTTCGCTGTATCTGCTTCTTCTGGTTAGCATCCCCCCCCCCCCCCTTGCTATGCAAATGAAAGTGAACTCTCTGTCCTTGTGAGCAAAAAGGATGCCCCAGAGACGTAATATAGACCATTTCGACATGACACGGTTTCGCAAAAGAACCATCTGATGGCACCACGAGTCAACAAACAAGTCTCTGCGAAAACACACCAAATGGTTCAATATTGGATGTTGGCCTTTTTGTCCTCAACCATAATTTAATATGCAAATTTTAAGTCAAAAAGATATTACGTGAGGTAAATGACTTCAAAGGGAGACAGAACTCCGGAAAGACCGGATCGAAAATTCACGTCCTGTAGGTGTGACCCAACTCCCTTTTGTGCTCTCAGCTCATTCAAGCAGGCTTGCTCACTTCAATGAAAGTCAAAAACTGCTTGAGACAAACACACCTGGTTACTGGGACCGCTACAACGCCAGAAAGTGGGAGTAGTCAAAACGGGCGTGTATTAAAGGCCAGGGCTGCGAGGGTTCTTTATAGCAGCCCGCAACTCTAGTTATTATAATTATAATTATTTTAAAAAGGTTAAAAAACAAACAAACGTGTTTTTCAGCTGGAGCTACCCGCAAGTACCGGTCTACAAAACCAAACACAACACAATAAAGTGAGACGTTTTCTCCTCAGACACTAGAGAAACTTCATAAGAACAGGTGACGTGGTTCACCTGTAGGGACTGAGTCTCTCGTGGCAGCAGTCCACTCTTGGCCATGTTCACCATCTCTCTGATCTGGACAATAGCGAAGGCGAGTGTGACCCAGGGGGAACCCGAGAGCACCCAGGCCGGCCGGGCGATGTCTTCCTGCTCTTCTTGGTACTTGGTCTTCTTCACAGTAAGATGGGCCACCTGCTGCTGGTCCCTGCTTTGGTTCTCTATCAAGTCAATGGTGGCAATGGGAACAGGGCTGGAGGGGACTGGAATGTTCTCGGCCAGCATTCTGTTCTCTGGTAAAAAAAAAAAAAAAAAAAAAATGTCAAGAATAGGTTGGATGAGTGGTTAGCACGTCCATCTCACAGTTCTGAGTCTTCTCCATCCTCGAGTGATATTACAGAAACAAAAAAAGATTTTAAATGTATTTATGTTGGTAGGAGGGTCCACTTTTTACTGCACAATACTTTCTACTTTTTTCAAAAAAATTTTACACACACAAATACACAAAATGTGAACACGCAGAAATGAAAACAAATACCAACTAAATTAAAAAGCCGTTTAAAAATAAAAACAACAACTTAAACTTATAAATCAACGCAACACTGTAAAGTAACTCAATCAAAATAAAAATAAAAAAATTACAAAAACTATATGAAACTCCTGCCACTGACAACCTATCTGAACATTTGTAAAGCCGGTCATTACCCACCATCTCCCTCTGGTTTGTCTGCCAAGCACTGGATGAGGACGAAAATGAGGAGTATGACGAGGGAAGCCATGCCAATGCCCCGGAATGACACCGCAGCGCCTGCAAAAACGGTGACACCGGTGTACAGTTGTTTTTGTCACGTCATATTGTCAAACAAGGCACTGGACATCATGTAGGGTGATGACTCGAATGAATCCTACCAAAGTAACCGACCAGCAGCCCCCCCACCATGGCCCCACAGCCGCGGCCCAGCCCGAGATGAAGACCCTGCAGGATGCCTTGGGCTGATGTCCTGAGAGCTGGTGGGACAGCGGCGCTCAAGAAAGAAATACAAGCGGCCCAAACAGAGGCGTGGGTCACACCTGCAGCATAACCACAACCACAGGTCACATGACATTCCTGGAACATTCACTTTATCAGCCAAACAAACAAAGATTGGGATTTGGCACAGATCTGCGCTAAAAACACCAAGTAGACGTGATTTGCTTGCTGGGCCCCGCAAAATGATGCGATTGGCCAGGTGTAGCCCCCGAGTCTTAAATTGGAAACGAGCGTGCACGTTACCTTGGAGGATCTCCACTGGAAGCACAGTCCAGGCATTCTTCAGGTAGGAGATGTAGAGGTAGCGCGCCGTGTTGCAGGCCAGGCCGATGTAGAGCACCCTGAGGGCCAAAACAACGTCAAACGTTTCGGTGACGTCCCGACATTGAAAGCGCTGTCCGACACGAATGATGCAATTCAAACACTTTCCACCCTTAGACCACAAATTTATCACCGCAAGGCGAGGTGTTATTGCATTTGCTCAGCACACACAACATGTTTGCAGACACGTACTTCCTCATGCACGACAGCAAAGTGCCACCTTTGAAAGAGCGACGGCAGACAGTGTGTCATGGTGGAGCCTCCTTTTCAAGGCGACCGATCATGCGGAGACTACGCCGACGTCATCCGCCTCGAATGGCATGTACACAATTCCTGACTGAAGGCCATGTAAGGCACGTTGCAAAATGTTGCAGCTGAAGGCCACATCAATAACAAGGATGCTAGTCAATGTGCCCTTGAGCACAAAATGGAACCTCCAAAGCAGCAGGGGTTCAATTTCTTGCGAGAATTGAATTTCCTTAATTTCCTTTGCGGAATTAAAAATGCAGCATTTATAATCTGACCCCTGTTTCCAGGACAACTGGGATCCATCACATAACACTTCAAGATCTCACCTGATGTGTCCCACCAGCTCGATGAACTTGTGGCTGGTGAAGTAGGCGCCGAGCTCCGAGACGTGACTCATGACAGAGCAGACGCCGAAGAGCGTGTAGGTGCCGTGCAGGTCTTCCAGGTGCCAGTAGAGGAAGCTGAAGACAAAGCCGTAGCCGAAGCCCATGAACCAGGCCACGAAGAGAACCGAGCTGTAGCGCACGCTGCACAGCAGCTTCAGAAGGTCAATGTAGTGAAAGTCCTCATCCAGAACAACGCCACTGCCGCCGCCGCCGGTCGGGTCCGAGTTGGATGGCGCCGGCGGGCTATCCGTCTCTTCGGCGACACCCTCCGGGACCTCCTGCCGATATTCACCGCCCTTTTCAAAGTAGAACTGAGTGGCGACAACAAAGGCCAGACCCATCAGCACCCCGAAGACGATGAAGGCGGTCTGATAGTTGTGGACATCGGGCAGGATGCAGCCGAGGCCGTCGACGGTGACGCTGATGTGGGTGTGGTCGATCCAGATGCCCACCAGCAGCATGGCCAGCCCCCAGCCCAGAGAGCCCCACATCCTCTGCAGGCCGTAGCGATCGCGGGCCTTGCCCAGGTACTGCAACGTGACCGTGTCCACGATGGTGATGGCCGGTGCGCCGAAGAACTCGCCCACGATGATGAGCAGCAAAATGATGAGGAAGATGTTCTCCACTTGGGTTTCGTCATAGACGATTTGGTGATCCTTGTGACCGGTGGTTGGAGTGGGACTGATAGTTGTGGCGGCGGTGGTGGTGTTGATATCCGGCGGGGTGTCGTTGACGCTTCGTTTGCTTCTGGGCACTGGGAACCAGTGGAAGTCAAGAAGGCCACGGCGGACGCGCCCGCTGGAGTTGCTCTCCTGTGTGACGTTCCCGGGCGGGAGCAGGCCTGTGATTGGGGGCTCGACGGTCACGCCGTCACCTTTCTCCACGCATTTCATGTCGGCCGGCTTGACAAAGACGATGCTGCAGTTGAACACCAACCAGCAGAAGACAGAGAACAGCAACACGGCCTTCCCCTTCTTGAAGCGGTCGGCCACGAGGCCCCAGAATGGCGCGCTGCAGAACTCGATAAAGTAACGGATGCCCACCAGCAGGCCGCTGCGACTGGCGGACATGCCCAGCTGCTTATAGTAGACGGCAAGCAGCGGGTGAAGTGAGCCATAGGCGGCGTAGAAGAAGAAGTAGAAGACTTTGGAGACGAGCAGCTGAGTGTTGATGCGGTGGAACATCCTCTGACAGCAGTTCGAGGACCCGGACGGGCTGGACTGCGAGGTCCTCGGCGCTTCAGAGTCCATGGAAAGAGGAACTGGCGCGGGAAGACCACTTTGCTGCAATGACAGCTTGTTGAATGCGCCCTCCGGCACAGATTTGTTCTGTGGCTCTTCTTCATCGTCCGTCAGGATGGCAACCTTGTCATCAGCTGGCATATCTGGAGAAATATGAAATGAAAACAACAGGACTCATTCCAATCTTGTTTCCTGCCAATCTCGCGGCCGGCAACAAGTTAGCTACATCGTAACGTGATGAATTTGAAAAGCTCAGAGAGTTAGACTTATTTAGCTTCAAGCAGATGTATCTGCCGTAATTTTCGGACTATAAATCGCGTTTTTTTTTTTCATAGTTTGGGTGGGGGGAGCGACTTACACTCAGGAGCGACTTATATGTGAATTTTCAAAATTCAAAAATCTGCGATGTAGTGAAACCGCGATAAACGAACCGCGATGTACCAAGGGATTACTGTCATTTGAACTGCAAGTGATCTCAGGGCGCGGAGCGGAGCGGTCGGTGGTTGTTTACATAAAGCACAAAGGATTTGATCACGGGATGACGAAGATGATGAAAGGCTCCACGTTTGAAGGATTTAATGATTTGGAGTGACACAAGGTTTGAAAAACGTGTTATTTATGTTAGAATTATTTGATATATTTTATTTTGTGTCGCAACTTGTATATGTTTCTCGTTGAACTCTTGTTTTCTTAAATAAAGAGCCGTTTACCAAACCCACGTCTTTCCTGGTACTTTGTTAACGCTACAATATAGTTATATACTAGATCGTGCGCGGCGTTGTTGACATAAAGAACGAGGAATTTGATCGATGGATTTAATGATTTGAAGTGACACAGATGGTTTGATTATATTGTTTTAATATGATAGTTATTTGAAATATACTTTATATCTCGTTATATGGGTCTGTGGAATAATTAGAAATGCAACTTACGCGGCATTGTTTACATAAAGCACGATTGATGGATTTAATGAATTAGAGCAAATATGAGAACAACCAGCTTCAATGTTTTCAATTTTATAAGAAAAACGTCTTGCTCGCCACACTACAGCTCACTGACATGGAGGAGGTTCAGTTTATAGCGCGTTATGTACCAGTGACCAGAAATGATTTTCAACACAAGCCATGAAAACAAAGCAAGCCGGGGTCCTTAAAAGGCATCGAGTGGCCCCAGCGCCGCAGTTTGGAAATCCCGGCCGCCACTTGCCCCGTTGCGGAAGTGCTTCCTTCCTTTCTTTCTATCTTAAACCGTCGAAGAAACAAGTGTGCGTCACTTCAAAGCAAAGAGCGCTTAGAAAAAACAAAACAATAGAAAGCTATATTTGAAAACTGTCCCAAATTTAAAACAGCCCCCCCCCCAAAAAAATGATTTGAACAGCGAATAATATTACGCGAACTAGACAATTTTTTAATCAGATAAAATGCAAATAAGGTGACAAATAAATGTCAACAGCTTACCTGCTTATGTCACCGATCCCATTCACATCAAACTCTTATTTCACACTTTCTCTTTGAGGATGTCGCTCTCTGGTACGGCATGTCACCAACGAATTGCGATATATGTTCTCAGTTTATCGCTTGAATCCGATACAAATCGCCGTACTGTGCAAATTTAGTACGGGTATCGGTTTGTCATCGGCTCGTTTGTCTTATTCGGGTTAGCTCGTCGAACCGGAGTTCCCACCTGTCCCGCACCGACATCAGCGTTAAGTTAACCATAATAGATATGATAAACTTCCGTAATTTGCTTTCAAAATAAGGAAGGGTGTTACATTGCGTTTTTACTATCTTGACATTAATAAAGAATAAGGTGGTCAATCATACCACTTTTAAATTTGTATAGCGTATGTTTACATATTTATGTGCCTTTTTGCATATCTAACTATTTATATTGAACAATAACTATAGCTGCTGAACGTAATAGTCTTTAATTTTTGTCTACATCCGATTTGCATACGGGTGAAATTCGATGAACTTCCTACTCCGGCGAGTGGATGGGATCCTCCCAATTTTATTAATAAATTATCAGTGTCGGCCGAGACCGGTGAAGCTGTCTCGACCATATGACGCCCAAAGCAATCTGTATCAGATTAATTTTATTCTTTTCATCGTGATTGCAAAATTAAAATATTGAAAAGAACAAACATGAACGTCTAATTAAACGCGGCAACAGCGTCCAAGTTGAAATGGAGTTAACCGTGTAGTTTAATAACAATACTTTAAATGAAATAGTCGAAAACAAAACCCGAGAGTAAAGAGTTAAAAAATACAAAGGAATCAATAATGTAATACAATACAGGATGATTACATTGAATCCAGTTACCTGCAGGGGGCGGTATAGACTGTTTTGATCGTTGATGTGACGTCATTTGGATTGTTTTTCCTTGAAAGCAAATATGAAGCTAATGTAGATGTCTTGTCACAATTATTTGTATGTTTTTGTCCCACTCTGGAAAACAAACAAACAAACAAACAAACAAACAAACAAACAAACAAACAAACAAATAGACAGACAAAGAAAGAAGTTTAAGTATTTGACACAAATAATTGTGTGTGTGTGTGTGTGTGTGTGTGTGTGTGTGTGTGTGTGTGTGTGTGTGTGTGTGTGTGTGTGTGTGTGTGTGTGTGTGTGCGTGTGCGTATACACACACATATATACATACTTATTTATAGACACATATTAAATATAAATATTATTTATTGATATATTATTTATTTACAAATAAGCAGGTAAAGCAAACAAGATGGTGACACCAAAACAGGTTCAATTCATTCTAACAAAATGTAGCCATGAGCTGGTTATTTTGTGGTCCTGCGATGTGGTTTCCAGTTATCAGTCAAGAATTAACTTCTTCTTGGATCACTCCTCTACGATTTTAACTGTGAGCTCCACCAAACAAAACAAATCAATCAATTGACATCTCATACTTGGGAAAACCTCACTCATCAGTCGCTATCAAGAAAAATGGAAAAGTCAGTAGTCTGACTCATCCGATAGTTGTCCCTGCTGCGTCCAGTGCTTCCTTCTCTTCTTCCTTTTCCTCTTCCTCTCCCCCATCAGCATTGCTGCCAGCACCGTTATGACCACAGTGACGGTGATGATGAGCACGGTGACAGTCTCGGCAATGCACAGTTCCGTGTCCACCAGGCTCAACCGATAGTCACGCAGCACCGCGGGCTCAGCGCACGTCAGATTGTAGTAGTCGTCCAAAAAGAGTCTCTGGATGCTCCTCAGCTTCCGGAAAACTCTTTGTAGGTCACAGTCGCAATTCCAGGGGTTTCCCTCTAGTAGGATGTGGGTGCTGTAGGTGTGGAGGCTCAGGAAGGTCTTGAAGTGGACGGTGGTCAAGCGGTTGTTGGCCAGGTTGAGCAGGGTCACGCTGGCCAGCGGTTTGAAGATGCCCACCTGCGTCTCATTGATGAGGTTGCCGGCCAAATTGAGGAGCTCCAACGAACGCAGCATGGAGAAGATGCCGCTTTTTAGAGAAGTCAGCCGGTTGCCCGCCAGGTGCAGATGTCGCAAGCTGCTCATCGAGGCAAAAGATCTGACCTGGATGGTAAGGATGCTGTTGTAGCTCAGGTTCAACTTCTGCAGGTTGTCCAGGTGCATGAAGCTACTACTGTCCAGGCTGCTCAGTGAGTTGTGAGCCAAACCCAGTTCCCGCAGGAAGGCCAAACCCAGTGAAAAACCCTTGCCCAGGAAGGAGATCCGGTTCCAGCTTAGGTCCAGCTTCTGCAGGAACTCCAATAGTGAGAAGGCGCTGTCCTGCACCACACTGATGTTATTGTTCTGCAACAGGAGCACACGCAGCTTGCGGTTCTTGTTGAACGAGCGCTCGGGGATGACGGCGATGCGGTTGTGGGACAGGTCCAGTAGTTCTGTGTTGGACGGGACTCTGGGCGGGAGCTCGGTGAAGAAGGCTGCTGAGCAGATGGTGAATCTGACATCCCCGCGACACTCGCAACCCGGCTCGCACCAGTTGCTGTGAGAGCGGGAACACACGGCTGGCACGGCCAGGAAGAGGAAGAGGAACTCCTTCATGGCTCTGCACACTCGAACTTGAAAAGAAAAAAATAAAATTAAAGTACTCAACAGACATTCATTTTTGTCTTAAGGGGCAGCCGCGATTGTCATCCAGCTGGCAGCGGGTGGAAACACGACATGCTGAGAGTGAGGGAGGACGGCTCTCACGAGGATGGAAAACCTAATGAGAGACACTACAAAGAGGATGGAAAGATGGAGAGGCACACAGCAGCCAGGGGAGGAAAGCTTGTCAATTATTTAGCAGGCCACGGGAAGGCGGGCCAAGCTTGGGGTTAAGCAATCGAAGGCAAAGTGGGCCACCGAGCAGAATTAGAAGGCCATTATCAACTGACTGTAAAAGAAGCTCTTAATCTCAACTACTTCACAGTATGTGCAGAAATGTGAAGTTTGCAAAATAAATCAATAAATGAATAAATACGTGCAAATAAATAAATAAATAAATTAATAAATAAATAAATAAATAAATAAATAAATAAAATAAAAAATAAATAAATAAATAAATAAATAAATAAATAAATAAACGAACGAACGAACGAACGAATAAATAAATAAATAAATAAATAAATAAATGACTGTAAAAGAAGCTCTTAATCTCAACTACTTCACAGTATGTGCAGAAATGTGAAGTTTGCAAAATAAATCAATAAATGAATAAATACGTGCAAATAAATAAATAAATAAATAAATAAATAAATAAATAAATAAATAAAATAAAATAAAATAAAATAAAAAATAAATAAATAAATTAATTAATAAATAAGTAAATAAATAAATAAATAAATAAATGAACGAACGAACGAACGAATAAATAAATAAATAAATAAATAAATAAATAAATAATAAATAAATACATAAATACATAAATACATAAATACATAAATACATAAATAAATAAATCTTCAAATTTCTCCCCCTGCTGGCTGCAGGTCCAGATGTCAGATTGTTTGCTCATCTGTAAGATGAGGCAGGACGCATCTGATAAATTGCAAGCCGACCTGAGAGAAAGATTACATTAATACCGTGCAAATCCAGAGTGCTCCGTGCCCGTGTGGAGCCTCACGTCGTACTTCAACACATTCTCTTTGACCCCTTTCGCACCATTCCAACTCTCCTTGTCACATTTGATATCTCAGCAGTTTAAAGAATTACAGTGTTTTGCTTCAGCAATTGATAATTAATTATAGCACATATTCGATTCTCATATTCTCATTACTTCCCAAACAGAATCAAGAGTATTTTTGCCAGCATTCTTTTTGTATTGAAGGGAAGGAAGTAGGTTTCCCATACCAGCAGCTATCGGGTGTCTGCAGGGTTCCAGTTTCACCGAGTCAGCTGGCAAAACAATCAGCACAATGCCACTCCTTCAGTTACCGGCCACTCAATGACAGATTTCTGGTGACCCACAACAAAATAACTCATTCTTCTGTGCCGCTGCATTTGGGTCAGTCAAAATCCGTGGCTGTTGTTTAATGGGCTACATGACACAAATGTAACCAAAAATAGGAGCAAGACAATGATTAAAGCATTTGAATGCCTCACATTTCCAGCGAGCAGCGGGATTAAAGGAAAACCCAAATGAAGATGTTAATCCACGCATAGGATTAGATGTGTGTTCTTCTGCATTGGAACATTCTACTCTACATATCTTAATCTACATCACTTTCACACCCCAGCTGGCAGGCAAGGGACACCCTGAACCGATTGCCAGCCAATCGCAGGGCACACAGAGACGAACAACCATCCGCACTCGCACTCGCACCTAGGGGCAATTTGGAGTGCTCAATCGGCCTACCAAGCATGTTTTGGGGATGTGGGAGAAACCGGAGTGCCCGGAGAAAACCCACGCAGACACGGGGAGAACATGCAAACTCCACACAGGGAGGGCCGGAGGTGGAATCGAACCCGCACCCTCCAAACTGTGAGGCGGACGTGCTACCCAGTGCATCACTGAGCCGCCTCACTTTCAACTATTCAGTAAAAAAAAAAAAAAAAAAAAAAAAAAAAAAAAGAAAGAAAGAAAGAAAAAAAGAACTAAACTAGTATCTAAATTATATTGACATATGTTTCATGAAAATAAATATTGGCAAAGAGTTGAGACACACCAAGGCACAATGATAAGGATTTACTATTCCTCCCAGTGGCTGTGTGGATACGATGCTGACATGTTAACAGTCAAGTATGACCTGCAGTCTGCTAGGCCTACTATTTGAAACGACTGCTTCAATGTTTGTTTCACTGCGATGAGTACTAGTGGCCAGAAGGGAGCGTAAAAGACCTGTTTTAAAACCTGGAGAAGCCATACGAGTTGACCAGAACGAGATTGAATTGTACTCAGAAAGTGAACCTTTTAAGGTTAAAAAAAAAAAAAAGAATAAAATAAAGAAAAAGTGGGAGAAGGGGTTCATGGGAAACATTTACCAAAGGTATCACAGGAGAACAACCGTCACATTTTTTTATTATTTTCATACTTTCAATAGACGACACTGAAGAAATCACACCCACAAAAATATATATTTTAAAAAAAAGTACAGATTGCATAAAACAACAAATATACATACACTGGCTCTCAACCACATTCCCAAAACATTCACGGCAGGTAAAATAATTAATAAATAATATTTATCATTAAGCTCATTAAAAAGGCAAAATTCAAATAGCTCCACAATTGGGTCTCAAACGTGACACTTTTTCCACAATAATCTTCAAAAATAACGCATGTAGCCGATTTAAATGATCCAAATTTCTGAATTCACCTTCCAGGGTCTGGAAAGTATTTGGGTGGATGGAGCGTGTACCCCGCAGGTGTCTGTGTATGTGACAGTCAGGGGTGGTAACAAAACGGACAAGCGGCACAGCATCTTGACGCCTCTCCTCTGATCCAAACTGGCATCTCCAACTTGGTGACAGGAAGTAGCTCTGCAGTGGCATGGGTGGCCACCGCAGTGGGTTAAAACAACTTGTACATCCAAGAGGACATTTGTTAAGAGGTGACTGCCAGATTTGTGGTCCAGGAACACAATTTACACAATTTGACAAGTGTGAACTCGTTCCTTGAAACAATCATGACTGCCACAGATAGATACTAGATGGTAAAGATGAGATAGTAAAATGAATAAATACTACGACCTGCTATCTTTTCCTCCCCCACACCTTTGCTTGTTTGTTCAGCATGTAGGTCAAGGTTGTGTTACAGGCATGCACACACACACACACGAGCAGTATTTCTGTCAGCTCAGTGTGTGATCGCCCTGTGAGATGTCAGAGCTTTTAGTCGGGGATGGATGTGAGAGCTTCGGCAGCTTCCTAGAGAACGGAACAGGTGCTACAGAAGACAGAAAAAAAAGGAAATACGCTTGCATTATTTAGTGACTTTGCACTAAAGTTGACAGAACAATGAAGATCTTTCAAAAGTGGTAAAGAGACAAGCACGGAATTGTACATTTTCATCTTGACATTTCTCCATTAAAGAAGAAATTTGGGGAAATTACAAATTTTCAATGGGAACTACAGGGAAATTTAAGTCAAGAGTATAATTCATTTTATATTAAAATATAAAAGAGAGTTTTCAAATGCTAAAAAAAATAATCAATGTAGGTTTAAAATGTTTGCGCTTTTAAAAAAGGTTTTGAACTCAATTTCAAAAGACGATCTTTCAGTAACCTTTTTATTTCTTTACTTTTGAAAATTTATTTATTTATTTATTCACTCACTCACTCACTCACTCACTCACTCACTCACTCACTCACTCACTCACTCACTCACTCACTCACTCACTCACTCACTCATTTATTTATTTATTTATTTATTTATTTATTTTAAACAAGGAAGAAGTAACAACACAAAAAGGCCCAAAACACAACTAGAAGTAGACCAGAAAACCCGAGCTAGTGCTACACCATGAGAAAGCAATAATTTGCATATTCAATAATCAGCTGCACTTATAAATACCCTGCTAAAGCATAACGGCAGACAGGTGTGCAGCAAGAGACTCCGCCCACTGGCCGTCATCAGGTAAGTGGAGAACAGAAAAAAAGAAAAGCAGACCAGGCAACGCTGCTTATGTACAGCGACAATAAAGGCGATTCAGGTTCTGATGATGGCAATTTGACCGTTTGACCTTTTGTCCGCTTTTGCACGCGACAACCTCACCACCTGCCTCAACACAACAACCGCTCTGATCCAAACTGTTTTGGCACGTCGACACAGGGGAGCAGGTAAAGGCAGCCGCAACATTGCGTACGACCAGCGGGCGAGTGGATGCGGGAAGGGTTAAAGGTCAACCCATGTGGGACAAGGTGCTCAGTGAAGCATCACAGTCAGAGAAAACACAGAAAGATGCTTTTCTATCAAACAGAATCATAGCAGAAATATGTTTTTCCAGATTGACTCTACTGTACTTCTGTAAACACTATTGTGAGAACATACATAAGAGAAATGATACAGCAAGACTCATAGATGCTTGATCATCACTATTTCAATTCATGCAGTCCAAAAGGATTGATTGAATATTTGGATTGAAATGTTCAAATCTGATCAAGTGACGCAAGAGCCACCAGGCCAGCCGTGTCAAGCTACTCAAGCTTTCAAGCTACACGTGGCGAAAAAGTTCAGTGCAAAAACAAAATATAAAAAAAATGTATTTGCAAATTTGTTTCAACATTTTTGTACAAATTTGTTGACCAGTGGGCTTTGGCGGCCTCTTGTGGCAGCTAAGAGCCTTTCAGTGAAGCAATTCCCCCCCCCCATTGAATAGCTGGTGATCAGTTCCACTGTAAAACAAACAAACAAACAAACAAACAAAAAACTTGTGAAATTGTAAATATTGAAGCAGCACTCTGCTGGGATTACAGGAGTAGAGTAGCCTGTACAACTAGTAGGAGGTCAAAGCTCATCCAGGAGGCTATGTGGGTTACAGCGAGGGGCGGTGTGTGTGTGTGTGTGTGGGGGGGGGGGTGCTTCTGCCCTAAAAGCCTGCCAGCTTATTCATGCTGGCCATTAGTGCTGTCTTTAAAGCTTTATGACAGCGCACACAGTTGGGCGCGCCACTGTCTCGACCTTTGCGACTCGCTCATCTGCTCCCGGTAGCAAGCAGCCATGGCGACAAATGAGAAGGAAGCAGGCGCCCCAAATTGGATTTGATGTTGTTGAACACTTTGCAAGGTGACGTCAACTCCAAATGGCGCACGCTTCTCCTGTCCCTAGTGGGCTGCACATGTACAGGAAGTCGAGGTGGAAGCGCGAGGAGGCTGTGCTTGCTCGCTGGCTCGGACGTAATGCGTACTGGCATGCCGACGGGTGTGTGCGGTCGATATGCACGATGGAGGACAGGACGCCTTACGGATGCACATCGAGCAGCAATCAATTGTATTAGACTTACTTCACGTTGTTTCTGATGCACATTTGGAGAAATGACTGATTCGAGACAAATGATTCGAATCAAATGAATCGAACTGTCATTTTGCGGGATGAAACTGGCTCCAGATTGCATAAAGTTCTCTTTAAATATGTGCGGTTCAAGAAGGTAATTTCATATTTCACTTAAGCAGCAAAGGACACATTGACAGAATCCTGGCCAACTCATTCAGTGCCATTGACGGATATAGACGTCAAAGATATTTACTAATTAAAATTCACGGAGTGGACTCCCATGGATCCACAAGAAGAGATGCAACACGACTAAGGAACCGATAAAAAGGTCCAGATTTTGTTGGTTGCCATAGTAATGAGGTAAATTATCTCATCTCTCTTGCATTTGCTCTCAGGCTCTCCCGGAGGGCTCCGACTGTTGGAGACATCGTCGACAGAACAAAGCTAAAGTGGGACGCAGCACAACATCTTGCTTGGATGATTGATCATGTCACAAGCGCGCAAAGTTAACCGTCTGAAGACTGCGGGAGAAAGAAAACTCTCATAAATGATTCCGGGCGGGTCATGAAAGATGTAACGTCAGCGACGTTGTGCACTCAGAAGGTCGCCGCAGCTGCTGTCTTGCTCCTGAAAGTGCTCTCTTAGAATTTAGCGTGGAGAAATGAAACCATGGCAAAATGATGCTGCTTCTGCTTTGCCTACGTTTGTTTGTTTGTTTGTTTGTTTGTTTGTTTGTTTTGGGGATGGTTGTGATTTCACACTGGTGCTGGTGTAAAAAGTTAGCGCTAGGGGCTTGGCGGTGTTACCCACTGGTGCTAAAAGCATCCAAAGGTTGTTTGTGGCGTGCAGCACTTGAGAAGTCAAGCGGAAATGTGATCAAGAAGGAGGTGTTGAACTTTGGGTCAGACCGACTTTTTGGGATGGGCCCAAGAGCAGTTTCAAAGATGACAGCGGAGGCGTTTGGTCGTGATGACACCCGGCTTTTTATTCGCGCGCAGCGGAAATACGATACGAGACGGAGTAGTTAGCGTCCATCTACCGAGACAAAAGTAACGTGCAGGTGATAGGTGGTGATCTTTTAAACAGTAACTTTCCAAAGTTGCTCATCTGGACTCTGGTACTTGCTTGTTACTAGTGATGGGAAATGAAGCAGTTGTAATTGGAGGGAACTCATTGAGTTAAAAGTATACTGACTTGCCATTTCTAAAAACTGCTTTATTCACAGCAACAGTGCCATCTAGAGGAGAAAATGAAATACAACTGGTTCATGAATCAAATTTGAAGCTTCATTTCCTTACTTGTTACCACGGTAATAAAGCAAAGTTGCAGCTTTTTCTTTCACACGACTTAAGTGATTTCAACAAGTGTTTGTAAAACATACATTTACATGCAGAGCAATTTTTTTTAAAGCTTTTGAGAAGTGATTGTCTGGTTTCACACAACAGCACGTCACGACTGGTTTGGTATTTATAGATATATATATAAAAAAGAATGTCAATTTACAGAAAACGAGAACAATTGATATAAATGCATTTTGTGACATTCAACATGGAGCCACTGCTGACGTGATTCACATTTGTTTTGGAATTTGTGCTAAATGCTAAATGTTGCTGATTCACTGTGTGGTCATTTCAACGTGGATGATGGAAAAACAAAAACATCAGCGGAAATATTGCATCGTGGAAAAGACGTGAACATGAACTTTGACTGTAGTTTATAAAAATCTGAGCGAAAACAAAAGTGTAGCATTATCATTCGGATTCCGTGTCCATTGTGGTCGGCCAGCTCAAACAGAAAATGGAAAACTCTCCTCCTGTTGAGTGATGAGAACCATCAAGTGGACTTTGTTGAGGACTCCGAGCGTCGTGTCTCTTTGTCACTCTGGGTTTTGCCATCTGGACCAAGTGTGAATCGACAACAACGAGGCAGTAACGTCTCCTTCGGGAAACTCAAATGCTTCTTGTGACATAACCGAGCTGCTCGGATTACGGCGGGAGCGAGTCGGGGGCAGCAATATGCTTCTTTCTTTGTTTTTTGTTTGATTTGGTACCTCCTTGTCAGAGGATAAATTCTGACTTCTGTGTGTCTGGGAGTCCATCGGGGCAGGAGATTGGGACGTTGGCTGCCACCTCTCTGTTCCCGTTGGACACGAGACAAGTGCGTATGAAGGTGGCGTTGGCCATGTTGAGGAGGCAAGCGTTCTCCAGCTGAAAATCACACACAATTGGTCACTATCACATGGGATGGATGGATGGATGGATGGATGGATGGATGGATGGATGGATGGATGGATGGATGGATGGATGGATGGATGGATGGATGGATGGATGCCAGGTCAGCCCACCTTTGGGGCCAACCGTGTCCTTTATTCAAAACCCGCCTCCACTTTTTTTTTCTCCTCTCGCTTCATCCGTTTCTGTCACATTGCGTGGCAGCTCTGCAAAACTAAAAAAAAGTGCATGTCCATCCTTTCGGATAGTGCGATCGCAGTTCTCACAATTGTCAAAAAAGTGTGTACGTGAGATGGACGGCAGCAGAATAGGAGCTTTTTCGTGTTGACATAGCATGTCTGCTCACATCAGCACAGTTTACACTGAGCTTCATGCCTGAAGCTTCTACTGATTGAAGCGCTGACTTTCCATGACAGCTCGAGAGCTCAAGTAGCTTCACTACATCAAATGACCTGTAAGGGCAACCCGTCAGCCCTCGTCAAATGTCTCCGACTGAGTCCCGGAGAACGCACCGACTCCATTTTCAGTTAGGAGTAGAAATGCATAGAGAAAAGCTTCACTCTATAGTTTAACTTGAAAGAACATTTGTCGGAGTCTTACCTGGTCGTGGTGTCCCTGCGTAGTGTCGAACAGACTGTAGGCCTGGACCGAAGGCTGCGTCAGAGCCAAAAACTGCTCCAGCTCCACAGGTGCACTCTGTGGAGGAAACTGAGCTGGACTCTGCTGCTTGTGAGATGGCGGAACCTGCGCTGGGCGTGGCTGCGTGGTGTCCGTCATATGTCCGTAGTGACAAACATTCGGTGCCGACTGCGGCGCGTTTGAGACGACCGGGTTCGGCATCACGTCGGGAAGAAAAGTCGTCTGTCCGCCGGGCCGAAGGGTTCCGGACAGGATCTGGGGGTCGGGTGACCAAGTCAGGTTGTTCCCTTGTTGCCAATGGTGACTTGAGATTATGTCGTTGACAAGACTTGGCTGAGGAGCGTGGTCGTCACGGCGACGATCTTCCTCATTCGTCCAGTGGCTCTCGATTGACAGCACGCTGGCATCGACACTTCCGGATGCAAAGCGAAGCCCGACGGCCCCGATGGGTAGCTGCTCCATTTGCCTGCTGACGGACGGTGAGGCGGCGGTAGCGGGCACGCGCCGTTGGGAAGAACTTTGGGCAGAGTCTCGAAAAAAGTCACAGACTCCCAATTCAACGATGTTGTCGTGTTCTTCTCGATTCCACACCGTCTCCGACGACTCGTGAACATTAGACGTGATGTCATTGTTGGTGAGCTCACCGAGTGCGGAGTCATCCATCTGGACCTGGATCATCTTCTCATCCAAGAGCAACAGTTCCAGATCTTCAGCATTCAAACCCAGGTTCTCCAAAGCACCGAGGAGTTCGCTGTTGGAGCAACTTTCGTCCACATCCAGTGAAAGAGAATCCAAGGTGGCTAGAAGCGGAGCACACACCGACACGTCGCTGCTGCATCTCGCCGTCATCTGCCAGCTGTCAACAAATCCCGCCGTCTCCCCATGCGGCTTGCCGAGAGGACTGCGAACCTCTGAATCAGCTTGGCAGACGTAAACCGACTGATCTTGGCTCATCAGCGCTTCCAGTAAGGACTTTGGATGCGTGTTCTCTGAGAACTTCTCTATTTTCCCCTTCTTGCATTTGCCTTTGCCCTTGAGAGTTTCCCGAAAGCCTCGAAGCGGGTTACCAGTTTGATAGAGCATCGCCTCGCCGGTGGCGAAAGTGAAAGGAACTTGCATGGAGCGTTTCTTCAGGTGTTCTCCTCCTTCCTCATCCCTGTTGAAAGAGGAAACGATGATCCAACTATCCGGGCGAGCGTAACCTCTGGCTGACGTCCTCCACGTACACCAGCGGCCTCTGCGTGGCGATAATGTAGTCCGGTTTGCCATTTTTGTAGACGAGGCGGGCGTTGGCTTGGACCCATTTCCATCGGTTGTCCTTGGTGAGCAAGCGGAAGACGGTGAGGCCGCTCTCGCCGGTCTTTATCACTACAATCAAATAAAACAAAAATGATGGTAGAGCGGCAACGTGAATGTGAAACAACTTTTAACTTACTTCTGACGTGATTCTCCGCACAGTGCAGCATGTCGGCAGCGTGGATGAACTGGTATCCCGAACCCCGGACACGCAGCTCGGCCTCGGTGTAACCCAGCACGATTTTACCCCTAAAAAACATAAACGTGACAAGCTCGGCGCACGCTGACGTGAAAGCGGAATAGATCAACATGAAAAGCGCTTACTTTGCATCGCAGGCCATGGGTGTGAAGTCAAGTTTGTGCTTGGTTCTGAAGATCATGTTCTTTGTTCTGATCTCCAAGATAGCTGGTGACTGCAGCGGAGTGGCGATAGCAAATAAGGCCAACTGAAGGGGGCCACCTTGCCCGTCAGCGCACTGAGAACCACTTTGACCGTGGAGGAATTTCATGCGACCCTGAATGTTCAAGGCCTGAAAGAGGGCGAGACAAATTCTTTAATGCCTCGTCTTCTTTTCCGGCTGTTTGGGGTCATTTTTTTGACTTGTCTAACTGGGAAATACTTTCTCACTACCTTCTGTCAATGAAGATAGAATCAGAGAAAGAGCGTAGCTAGCTAGCTAGCTAGCTATCTAGCTGTGCCAGCTATATTAGCTAACCAAGTTCTGGTATTTGCTCGTTTTTTTTTTTCAATTAAAATTTATTGATGGTTTTGTCCAAGGGACTACCATTATAATTGAGAAGCAACTCGAGGACCACAATATTATTTTATTTTGCACCAAAGGAGGATAGACCTACACAGGCTATTTATTTGCATCTATATGTCAGTTTTGCGATTCTTAGCTACATTTGTCATCATTTGGATGGATAAACGATTGACAAAATTAGCTGGAAAATAAATTAAGTCTCAATAATGATTATATTTTATGCTTTAAAATGTTCCAATTATTTTCCATTTCCGATTTCACGGACCACCTGCAATACCGCCATGGACCACTAGAGGGTCGCGGACCACCGGTTGACAATCACTGGTATGCAAACAGTATTATGAGTCTCTAAGAGTTAAAAGCAAGTATTTAAGTGTTTAAAGCAACATTTCTTCATTTGATCTCACCAAAAAGCCGGAAGAATTGTCCAGGAGGCAGCGGAATCGGCAAACAAAGCTTCTCTCCAAGAAGGAGGAGTTTTCTGGAGGAAGCTCATCCGGGTTGTACCTCAGCAGGTAGGGGGAAGCTGGCTCGCCGTCTACTCGTGCACCACAACATAGGAGAATGCTGAATAGATTGTCCTCATACCATTAGAATGTGAAATCAAAGAGATCATTGTAAAATCAAAGTCAAGTTGCCAGACCTGCTGCAGTCTCCAAGTGGGATCCAACGGGTGGGTTGAGGGCCCAGTGCAGGTTCCTCTTGAACTCTTGCTGGTCTTCGGCGTGAATCAGCTCCAACACGCTGTGATGCATTATGTCCGTCTTGACGGGGAAAAACATGGCAAAGGAGGACTTTGAATTTTAAACATACGTGCCTCCCAAAATTTTAACGTATAGTTAATATCTTTGATGATTGTAAATGTGTCTTCACGGTCTGTGCTGCTTTTTTGACAGGTGTTTTTCTCGTTTCCTTGCCGATCGTGTACCTGATGGAAGCCGAGGTAATCCCGGATGGTGTGAGAGCAATAAAAAATGATTCCCTCCGCTGTGATCACCAAAACAAATCCAGGCAGAGCCTGCAAAGACAACAACACTCGAGACGATTAAAGATGGTGTCGTTTCGTCTCACCTGGTAGATTGGAGATATTAGACAAGCAACACAAAGCACACAAAAAAAAGACCAAATTTGTAAATCAAGGTGCGACTGTTTATTGAAACACATTTACCTGGAGCAGAAGCTCTCCTTCTAGCTGGGTCTGTTCCGGCACCCGGCCATCAAGGTGCTCAGTACTTTTGCTCGCACCATTGGAGAGATGTTTTTTCAACGCCACTTGAGAGAAGCAAACAGAAAAGGAGGGTTGAGGACCAATTCGTCATTTGGATCAGCAGATTTTAAGGTTGCAATTGGATTGAGTCCAGGTAAACGGACGAACGGACGGACGGACAGACAGACAGACTTTGCGCTACTGTCTTGGCATTTTCGAGCTCCCTTTTATCCGAATTTGGATAATATGCGACGACAGTGGGGAGAGAGTGGGTGTTGCATCCCCCGCGGGGTGTGTCATCGCCCTCTACAGACAAATAAGCAGATCTGAGGGGTGACAGAACTACTTGGGCCTTTATCAGAGGCGTCAAATGTTTTTGCTGCCCCCTTCATTTTTTTTAAATAGCCTTTGTAGCTCACATCAAATGATATTTTGATTAAATGTCACGGGCGGCTAAAAAAGGGGGAGCCGGGGTGAGATTGGAAACACCTGATATGTGCAGACCAGTTCAGCCACCATAACAAAAGAGTGTAAACGACCCCAGTCAAAAGTTGAAAAATGGGTCCTCGAGCCCCCCGCCCTTTTGCACAAAGTCTGTAAAGTGGTGTGAGTGGATTATCTTGCTGTGTTTGTACTCCCCAAAGCTTTCATCTCCTCCTCCCAGCTCCTCAGACCTACATTACTGTGTGTCTGCGGCTTTAGGGAGGGAGGGAGAGAAAGGGAGGTCATTGAATGGCCACAGGCTAACAGGCTGACCTACAATCCATTAAAGAGCGTATTCAGACACCGCCATGAGCTCGGGGTTATCCAAGGGTGACGAGTCGACACACTCGATGCGGAGGAAGCCAGAAGTAAGGACCCGGTCAATTGGGTTAGCCAATTCATCGACTTCCTTAATCTCGGGGTATTGATGATCGTCCGAGCCCTTAAAATAAAAACGAATCTTGTCTGTCAATCTTATCTTCCACTAGAGAGGTCTAAAAAATACTGAAACATATGCAGTTCAATTCTGCATGTCAAGGCAGGCTTTTTGAGGATCGGTGATCGGTCCGAAAAACTGAACCCCTCGTTTAAACGCTTTCAGATCAACTCAAAATTCTTGTAGAGTTGAAACCTATTTGATATTTCATACCTGAAAAGAATCTCTTGGCCCGAATGTAGCTGACACACAGCCTCAGGATGGACAGTTTGTCCAGGCTGGAGATGACATCCTCGGGGAAGGGCAGCAAGCTGGCCAGTCGATCCAGCTCCAAGTTCAGACGGTCCCGATGTCGTTTAGACGGGTTGGACTTGTCTCCTTCGGTCGGGTTAACTTTGGTTCTGGTTGTGAGTGGAAAGACATCAAGAACATGACTGAGACGGATCCTGATAAATTGTATGAATACAGCATAATTCTTTACTACTATTCCCACTTCTTTGACTTCTTCCGACTTTTCTCATCTGATTCAAAGCATTCAAAAGACCTGCAAAATTCAAGACTTGTTAGGCATTCGGTGCAAGAATTCAAAAGGTCTTCAGCATTCCCATTCCAAATTCAAACTGTTTGTATCTCTTATTTATCGACTTGGCTTTATGCAAGTTGGGAAAACAACTGCAAATGCAAATGATATGCAAATTAACTGGAGCTTAAGTTAAAGATGTGTCCAATTAATTCCACTGAGTCAAACAATTTGCAGAAGTGAAACACCGTGATCAACATTGTGTATCCACATTTTGTGGCATTTTATTACATTATATTTTGAATTTAAAACACGTGCACTGATGCACAGCTTCCCCCCCCCCCCCCAAATGACACACATTACCCCTTCTGAAGTGGTTTTCTTCTCTTGCGTCCAGCGTACATGTTGGCTCCAAGTTAGTCCCAATCGAGCGGCTCATCCACCAAGCGGAATTCTAGCCAGCCGGAGGAGCAAAAGTGTCCTAACATCCGAAAGCGGTTCCGCTGAAAGGACTACAAGCACATGGCCGATGTTAAGAAGCAAACAGCAACCGACGTATCTGAATCGACGTCATTTGACAATGTTCCTCGTGTCTAAACGTCGTTTGTGGTCCTCTTCTCCGCTTTCCACCGGTGCCCACCTCCTTATCCAAAATCCCGAGAAAGTGGTTTCGGTGGACTCAGTTGACGCGGCGGGGAGGGAGGGAGGGGTGAGTAGGGTGGGAGGGGGCGAGTAGGGGGCAATCCCCTCACCACCTCATCCTGTTCTCCCCCCTCATCTCCTCACCATCATTGTCTCACATCATCCTGTCCCACCTTCATCCCCTCATCCCGACATCATCCCAGCATCTCCTTCGTTTCAGTGGCTTTGGGAAAAGGAGCCGAAAATCAAACACAATCGGTGCTTTCACCACGGCGGCTTCTCACTGGGAGGAAAAGTCGACAAACAGATCGAGAAGAAACCACATCGTGCCAGCTGTATGCAGGTTAACAAAGTCAACTTTGCACGTCATTATACTGACACCAAGTGGACGCTATTGAGCACTGCCATCACTAAAACCAGCGCGTCGTTACCATTTCCTGATCAAATCCACAATTAGTAGCTTTACGAAATGTAACAAATTTATTACCTACGTAAAAATGTAACAAAAAGAAATGAACGTAAACAAAACTGATTTTCTCAGCGCCACTGTGCCATCAGACCAATATTTATTGTGGCCACTGTGAACAGAAGATACATTTTTCATTCATTCATTTCATTTCAACGATAAAAAAAAAGATACACATACTGACATAGACATGGTTGCTGTACACAATTTGTCACAGTATGTATTTAAAAAAATGAACACGCAAACAAACAAATGCATATTGCAGTGATCTAACAGATGTCACCAATAGGTGACAGTATAAAGTTAAGGGACCTGCGGTTCTGTGTGATTCAAGGAGGTGAGTGATACAGCAGACCACAAAGTTCAAGTGAGTGTTTTTTTTTTTTTTAAACATTTCAAACTTCGAGATTCTAATAAAAAAAAAAAACAAAAAAAAAAAACAGCCATTTTGATTTTTTTACAAACAGGTTGTGACAATTTGTAAAGTGGTTTCGACCAAATAAGGAGCCTCGAATTTTAAACTTTTTGGGAACAGCTCAGAGCTGAACTTTCACTCTTCGGTGATGATCAATGTTTCAAAACACAAATTAAACTCCGGATGATCTTTCTTGGCTTATTTCATTACCCAGAGCTATTTGTCCTTCTCTAAAGCCCATTTCCGGTCATTCGTTGTCTTTCAGTTGATGTTCCCGTTTGCTCTTTGAGGAGCAGAAGTTCCCGTTGCGCAATGAGGAAATGCCATGCCGCCATTTGCGATAACTGAGTGGCTGAGGAGCTGTGAAAGAAAAGTAATTGGAAGCTCAATTGCAAATCAAAACAGTCAAGCTGGTTTTCAGTGATGTTTTTTTTACCTGGTGGCCGAGGTTGAGGCATGGCTGCTGCTGCATGGGCAGGTTTCCCGGGTTCACACTATTTGGAGCCATTTGGTCGGAAAGCGGCGCCATATCTAAGTTGAACAAAGACTCGTTGCCGCCGTCCTGGTTAAAGCAGGATGGACCGGAAATGTGACCGCTGCTTTGTTTCAATCTTTGACAGCGTTGAGTCTGTCTTACGTTGGCAGGCACAGAGGGGGGGTTGATTTTGAATACGCTTGATGTCGTGACGGGCGCCCCCACGATGCCTTGCTCAACGGGAAATGAAGTCATTGAACTGTAGAAGACAGGATCACGGTTGAGCGCAACGGCCCGATTAGGCTGAAAATCTGCCAATCGGTTGATGCTCGTCGGTCTGTTTGGAATGAGCTGCGGTCGCGGTGGCTGCTCGAGCTGCCAAGACTGTCTCAGATTCTGCCAGTCTTGACCGGGAAGCAAGAAGCGGCTGTGCATGCAACTGGACGCCGCCGGATCTGCCGAGATCACCGAGCCATTGGAAACATTTTGGGTGTTGACGTGGTTTGAGTTCCTCTGACCATACTGTAAGCTAAACGCAGGCTGTCTTTGTGTACGGTGCTCCGTTGACAGTTGGCCGTTTGGTTGAACCATTTGATTGGGATGAATCTGACGTGATTGCCTATGCCAGAAAACTCCTTGGTTATTGTCCATGAAACTCACCTGAACGCTGCTCAGTTTTTGTGTCTCGGCACAGGAGTCCACGAAACGGGGGTCAAAGATGGCCTCTGCCACTGGAAAGTTTAAACCGGAAGAATTCATCTGAGGAAGATCTATTCGGGTCCGTTCCACCATCCCCACAGGTAGTTCCTCAGACATCTGCCCACTGCTGGCTAATAACTGGTCCAGAGGGTCTTGAGCCCAGCTCAAGTTTTGTACCGAGCCTTGACGAGCAGAAGGCTGGCTCTGGAAGTTCAAAGTTGGCACGCAGGTATCCAGCCTCTCAGGTAACTTTAGCGCAGCCTCTTTTTGTAGTTGCTCCTCCACGTACAACAGGACGTCATCCATGATAACGTCGTTCAAGTCGTCGGCCAGGTTGCAGGTGTTGTTGCTTACCTTCAGAAGAGTGCTTTCCCAGCTCTTGAGCTCGTCGGCACTCACATCCACTGTCTCTGCGAGGTTGCCGTCCCCCAGGATCTGCTGCAGAGTCTCCATCATGTCCTGGATGACATCCTCAGACTTGACCATGCTCTCGACAGCGGCTTTGGGCGACGGGTGCTGCCAGAAATCTCCGCGAACGCCAAGCGTGGCGTGCGTGTCCTTAAAGGCGTCGTCGTTAAGCGTGTTGAGCGTGTTGGCGCTCTTGTGCTGGCAGTAGACAGTATGGCCCTGGTTCACAATGCAGCTCTGGAGCGAGTTGGGTCTAACCGAGTTGTCGTCGAGCTTCCTCTGCTTTGCGGGCGAGCAGGTGTCGGGCATGTCGACGGTCGGCGCCCTATCGTACAATAGCGCCTCGCCGGTGGTGAGGCTAAACGACTGCTGCAGCCGATGTAGACGAACGTGTTCCTCTCCTTCTTCATTTCTGCAACCCAGAAAAGGATCAATCCAGCCATGACTTTAAGAACTTGTTTAGAACAAGTTGTACTTATCAGGGAGACTAACAAACTACGGCGACAAAAACAAGATTAACAGGCGCCAAAACATCTCATCAGGCTCAGTGCTAATTACTTGTTAGCATAGGCTCTGTGGTAATTACTTGTTACTGTAAGTAATGATCTGGAAAGACGATAAATGACACGATGCAACTTGTAATGAATCCGTTAACACGCCCGAAATCATTAGGTCTCGTAACGGGACACTTGCCAATCACCCCGGCCGGCGTCATCAAAAAATGGATCTTGTCTTGTCCAAACACCAGTTGGCTCGACAAAGGCTCCACCCTCCTCCACGCAGGATGGACTGATACAGAACTACGGCATCTCTTATAACTTACGTCAAAACTCTCTGGCGGGCCACAATGAAATCCGGCTTCCCTTCTTTTAGGATCAACCTGGCGTTGGCCTGGACCCAGAGCCACGTTCCATTTTTAGTCAGCAGTCTGAAGACGGTAAAACCACTTTCTCCTGTTTTGATCACTACACAAACAAAGAGAATTTAGTTCTGGACATACCTTAAACGTATTTCAACCTACGTAAGAACAGTGTGACTCACTCCTAACGTGGTTGTCGGCGCAGTACATCATGTCCGCAGCGTGGATGAAGTTATAACCGGAACCGTTCATGCAGAGTTCTGCTTCGCTGTAACCTAGAAACACCTTCCCCCTGAGGAAGAAACGCAAAGTCCCATCACCGTCCGATCCGGTGGAAAATCACAACTACGACTGTCTACCGGCTGTCGATGGCCATCGGCGTGAAGTCCAGCTTGTGCTTGGTCTGGAATATGACCGTCTTGCTGCGGATCTCCAAGATGGACGGTGGCTGCACGGGTATGGCGATGGAAAACAGAGCCAACTGTGGGGGAACCCGCTCGCCAAGATCCGACACCCGGTTCTGACCGTGGAGAAACTTCAGGCGTCCGCAGAAGTTGATTGCCTGGAGGCAAACAAGCCAGAACTACATCAGAACAAGCTCAAATCCAACGTTGGAGCTATTTCTGTCTACCACAAAGCCAGATGAGTTGTCAAGCAAACATCGGAACCGGCAGCAGAAATTCCTCTCCAGGAAAGAAGAGTTTTCTGGAGGCATGACTTGCGGGTTGTAGGTTCTTAGGTTGGTGCTGACTTCACTGCTGCTTTGCTCGTCTACGTGGAAATACGTGCACGTCAACGTTTACACTTGTCTTTGGATGACGCGAGGATGACTTACCGCCGCCTTCTACGAGACCATCCCGCTGGCTGGAATGCGGATCGAAAGCAAAGTGAAGCTGGCGTCTGAAAAGAGCTCGATCGTTGGTGTGGATCAACTCAAAGACGCTTTGGTGGATGACATCGGACTGCAACGGAGAGCCGTGAATTAAGTCACCGAATGACAACGCACGGGAAGAAATGAATCCAAACGGTCATCTGTCTCTGTGTCTACCCAGTTAGTGACGGAAGTCAGCTGGGATAAGGTCAGCTTGTCCTCACCTGGTGGAATCCCAGAAAGTCCTGTATGGTGGGCGACGCGTAGAAGACATAACCTTCGGTGGTCACCACTAACACAAAGCCATTCAATGCCTGTAGTAATAAAAACACTCGAGTTGACAAAATTACTTGGCATTCTTGGTTCAAAGATCAATCGGACCTGACCTGGAGGAGCAGGTCTCCCTCCGAGAAGCTGACTCCATCCAAGGAGGACACTTGGGAGGTACCGGTGGAGGACAAGAGCGTATTGTGGACATCACCCCACAGATTTTGACTTGCCATGCAGGAGCCATTCTGACCATTCCTGAGGGTGGCTATTGAATGAAGAAGTTAGCTTTTAGCTTTAGCTTTTTTTTCATATATGTGCCAATATTCAATGTTTAGTACAGCTTTAACTTAAGTGAAGTTACTTTGAATGTTCTACCCAAGTTTGATTGGAAATGAAGACTAACATAGAACCACAATGGAACTTCATTTTGGTTATTTTTTTAACAACGCTGTGTTTTCTGCGTCAGAAATATAAACCGATTCAGTAATCCAGCCTTGAGTATCTTGTGCAATAAGGAGAGCAGAAATGTGTCGGGTTTTAGCAGGGTGGAGCTGGCAAGTGTTTCCTGTTATCTTACAACATTGTCACTCAACAAGTCGCTCTCTTCCGCCTCTTGAGATTATCAAGAAGCGCTAATCACTGCCAGGAAACAAGACTGGGCACCTAAAAATATCCTCTTGCAGAGGAAGCAGGTGATTTTGAAAGGTTTAAAATTATTGACAGACAAGAACAAACATGAGTCACTGTGTTGATATTGAAATAACACACACACAAAAAAAAAACAACCAGAATTGGATTTGACTCTTTGTAACCCTGATTCGCATGCAGATCACGAGAACAACCACCACCATAATTATGACCTGGTGGCCAGAACTATTTTGGTGAAGGCGCAAGACAAACATATTTGAAATGGAATGACCTAGCTGTGCACCTGAACAAGATTATAAGTAGAGTTGGACGCTTCCATTTTGTAGCTCGTGTCAAGTAGAAAATGCTCGAATGTGTTTCAAGTTTCAAGCCTGATTTGAAGGAAAATATGAATTGTGTATGTATGTATTAAAAAAAAAAAAGAGCTGCATCGTGATATTGTTCCATTTGGGATTGCGGAAGGAGCGCTCCGTGCGGGCTTTTTTTATTTGGGTGTCTTTTTTTGGGGGGGGGGGGGGGGGGGGGTGACTTGGAGATGAACATCACCATCACTACTTTTCACTCTTGGCAACGCTTGTTCTGTCTGATTCTCAATGGGCAGGTTTGGGCACGAAAGGTGAAAAGAGAAAATTCTTGTCAGGTCTGGAATCAGAGAGCTCGAAAGTTCTACCCACTTCAACAAGTCACTTGGAATCGTTTTTCTTGATGAACCATTTCACACGTATTTAATCGGGAAAAAAAATGGGACAAGTCGAGGACAGTTAATAAGCAAACAGTGTATGTATGAACAACAAAGAAAAGTCGACGTCGAGTATTTTCACTGGAGGGCAACAATATGCATTCTTAGTTGACAAGAAAGGGTCAGAAAAATGAAAAAAATAAGCAAGGTTTAATTGTTTTAAAACAACTGATGGAAATGTGGTCAATTTGCTCTGGTTACTGTTTACGTCTTCTGTTCCTTAAACACACGCAAAGGCAGGCACGCACGCACGCAGATGATCTCGCACACAAGAACACATACAACAAAGCCTCGCGTGCGAACTTTCAACCTCCAGCATCCTGAGCGGAGAGAGAAGAGGAAGGAGGCTGGTTGAGGAAAAGACAGAAAGAAAGGTGGAAAACATTTAGCCGTGCGCACGCACGCTCGCTGATCGCTGATCGCTCTCTGTCTTGAATTTGAAAAAAAAAAAAAAGTTTTTTTAACTAAAGAGGGGTTCAGTGAATGCGCATATGAAACCGATGACGTTCGGTACCTCCAACAACGTTAAGAACCACTGGCTTAGACGCAATAGACACATGTATTTTACCTCCCGAAGAAGAAACTGAAGGAAATTGAAAAAGAGCAGGCTTGTTGTCCCTCTCCATCCCAGACCAGTCACATTTGAGTATGGTCAGATACGTCTGATCAATAGTTTTTTTTTATATGGCTATAAATCACCAGTAATTCAAATCAAGTAAACACCTAAAATATTTCATTCTCGGCTTGAGAATGACATTTTCGGCCGATACCGCTGATCTGAATATCATGTAATCTGCCCTTATTTCCGATCATTTCGATCGTTACCTCACCGTAGCACTAGCTTTGATTTTGTGAGTTTTGATCCACAGCACGTTTTCGATCATCATCGGTCTTGCTCCCTGTGTTGACTTTGACTTGTGTGCTCACCCGGCGTGTGAGCCAAGAGACTAGCGTTCATTGCTACTCTCAAAATAAATACGGTGTCTAAAAATAATCGGGCACAGGAATGTAGCACATATGGTTACTAATGCCTTCAAGAGCTTCATGGGATTCTTACATGAGGCACTGCAAGAAACAAACATGAGTGTGACCCTGAACATGATAGGACACAAACTCCTTTCGTCCTGACACTGGAATCTATGAGGTCATCACCAGTCCCCAAAAAAGTTAAATTAATTTGAGATTGATTTATCATCCATAACTTTTCTACTGATGTGGTATTCCGTTGTTAAGTAAACAGTGTTAGTCATACGTATTGTCTTTGTTACACTGAGTCATGACAAAGGCAATAGTCATTGTTGCGGTGTGTGTGTGTGTGTGTGTGTGTGTGTGTGTGTGTGTGTGTATGTGTGTGTTGACGGGGTAGACATGCCTGAACCAGCTGAAAGGATGCGCCAACTTCTCTTTCATCTGCCTGCTCCAAAGAATGTAAACAAGACATACAGCACTGAGGAATCTTCATCTCAGCAGGAGACAAGGAAACCTGATTTTAGATCTCGGCATGTGACAGCCGTGCTCACGTGACTCCATGTGGTTTCAAGGCTTCATAGGAACTATACGAAGAACGAAGGTTGAGACACCGCTTTCTTAGTTTTCAAAGTGCGGGCTGTCCATTGTTTTTTCTATTTCCTCCCCATTCCTCTTACATGGAATCTGTAATAACCTCTGAGCGAGGCTGGAATGCAAACAGATCTGGTCAAGCCCACTCGGACCATTCTACACGCACTACGTATGTGGCGCCGGGATTTTGAGTGAGCGCTGAGTCATTGGCGGTGAGCGAGCAGATGAGAGAGGCTATCGTTTCATAGTTTGCCAGCTGAGTGAGAGGGAGAGAGCTGCGAAACATCTCGGCAGCGAGTGTCGCCCGTGAGCCAACGGGATGGATGCTCTCATGACAAAACATCTGGCACCAATCAGGCAAAGTAGAAGGAGCAAGACAGCCGGAAGGAGACGGGTTCGAATGAAATAGTCCTTCTCACCCAGTCTAATTTTAATGAATTAATCTTAATTAATTTTATTTAAAAAAAAAATGTAACACACATGCGGTTTCGCAGATGCTTGGGCAGGTTTTAACACGAGAGTTCAGGTGGTCTATTTTGACTGCAATCCTCCATGAAGCTCTGCATATCTGATGCTATCACACTTACATTCAGGAGACTACCCGCAACTTCTGCTACACTCTCCCAAGGCCAAAGTTTCTTTTGAGCTCGACTGTGTCCGAGAGAGAAGTAAAATCAGCCAGCTACTGATTGGCAAATTCACTTTCTGCTCCCTCTGTTTCCTGGGGACAGTTACCTCTGTGTGCTTCCAAAAAGTGGATCAGTAGTACACGTTGGAGGTAAGCCTCTAATAAGTCGTGTTTCAATTCTACACAATTGCATGAGGTAGAGCTACCCTTTCATCTCTGGCTTCCCGACTTCTCATTGTCCAAGGGTTAAGTAGGACCTCCAGCAGAATTCAGCTGGAGAGAGGCTAAGATCTGCTAAGAAACACATCTGGAAAGTCCATCCAATGGTTTGTTGACATAGTCAGTAAAGTCTTAATGTTCAGGAAAAGACAAAGAACAGAGTGACTTCAAAAGAGTGCGTAGTTCCTGAGGAACAGTTTTGGACCATCTATTCTAAGACCACAAATAACTTCTGTCAACAGCCAGCCAACTCTTCCGCAATGGCTTCAGTCAACTTTTGCGGCATGTGGCAACTTCCCATAGTATTATTTTGAACCATTATTTAAGATACTTCCTTTAGAGACATTTTGTGGGATAAGTGAATGCGACATCGATTACAACTGTAGCCGGCCACAAAACGCGTCGACTAGAAACCGCCAAACATTGCCGGTGTTCTCGGAAACATCGATGGGACTTGATCCTTGGACATTTCCCATCAGACATTACGGACAAGTACAGAGAGCAAGACGAGGATCAGGCCAAAGAGAGCCGACTATGTGAAGTTTCCAATGCTGTTCCCTCACATGAGACAGACAAAGACCTGAATAAAGCGGCCACATCCAGCATTCTCTGTCAAGAGAGTACAAATCATAATCAGCGATGAGATCCCATGACAGGACCACTGAATGAAGCAACATCTTATTATATCATAAAAATACAATCTACAAAGAAACAATAATGAATAGTTTTTAATAGCAAAAGCCAGAAAGTGGCATAATAACAGGCATCAGAATGCATTTCTGATGCAGGTCCACATTGAAGGAGCCTTTGAGCTTCCTGGTGGAGCTTTCTAGTGTGGTGGGTGTGTCAAGCCCATAAATGCATAAAGCACTGAGTTGTTCCAGCTAGCGAAAGGCAAATGGCTTGAAGCCATTCCAACAACAACCTGGAATCCGACAGGCTTTGTCGAGGAGGAAGCGGGTGGAGGTCCGCTATGGGCGGAGCTTGTTGGGAGAAGGGCGAAAGAATTTAAGATGAACTGTAGACATTGATTGAAAGAGGAGGGTTGGCCACGGGTGGCGAGGAAGTCCTCAAAGTGCTCACAAAGTCATTGCTTGCAACGTTACAACTTATTTGGCCATATTTGATTGAACACAAAGTGGTACGACATCAGCACAACTCTGCAGCTCTGAATTCTGCTGCCGAGACTCACCGTTAAAGAAGCCCTTAACCTTCAGGTAACCCACACCGAGCCGCAGCACTGACAATTTATCCAGACGAGAACGAACTTCTTCAGTGAAGGGCAGCAGGCTGGTCAGTTTTTCCAAATGGTTGTTCAGTCGGTCGCGATGCCGTTTGGACGGGTTTGATTTGGCGCCTTCGGGAGGTGGCAGTTTGGGTCTGTAAGATGAAACCCGTTGAGAAGAATGAGTAAGGTGCTTGCGAGAACATGAGAAGATGCCATTTTTTTTAAACAGGAAACAACCTGGGCTGCTTGATTGCAAGTCAAAGACAACATTATGAGAAGCAGGGGTGGTTTTATTTTGAGGCCATCAAGTTACGCAAAAGTACGGAAATGTCCAACAATAAGATGGTGATTCAAAAGGTCAAATTATGTTTGTGCATGTTGAGTCCTGAATAATTCAATCTATATATTTTTACAACAAATTACCATCTGCTTACAATAATCGTCCGGAAAACGACGGATCTGAAATGAAGGGCGAGATAGCGATCGTCACATTCCTGACGGCAGGACGAGAATAATAAGCGGCTAGTTTTTCTGCCTCTGGCGCTATCTGGCACATCGGCCATATGAAGAGGTGTGTCTGTCGCTGCAATATGGGATCGAGTGACACTCCTGCAACCACACAAAGGTGCTTTTGTCTGGCGCGGAACAGACAGAACAAGAGAAAGTCAACGCAGGTCTGACGCAGGTAAAAGCAAGTTGCTGTTGGACATCAACCAACAAAAATGCTTCAAAATGTTTTTTTTTTTGCATTTTAGATCACAAATTGATCCACGCTGTTAGCAAAAATAATGGAAAAGGCTGTGATAACTACGCTGGGCAAATATTTCAAATAAATAAACCCACAACAAGTATTTTAGAAAAATATGTTGGGGTTTTTTCCGAATGTGAGCCTGCAGGAACTTCACACAAGTATGAGGCAAACAATTCAACTTTATACAGAAAAGTCAAAATAAACCATTAAGACAACACAACCAACCCAACTCTTCACATGTATTATTATTATTATCATAAAATTATTATATTATACATTATATATTTTTAAAGTCTTATAAAATTATTATATTATTAATTTCATTAATGATAAATTATTTTAAAAGTATTATAAAATTATTCATTCATTAATTAACATTAAATTAATTATTTAACAACTAATGGCTTATTATCGCCATTCTTAATGAACACTTTGAGAACATGAAGTTTGCCAGCCAAGACTCACTGCCTCCAATTGCTGACGTCACTCTGATGTCAGCACACATCAAACGCTTCGTGAATGCATTTTCATCTGCTTGTTTTTTGCAGGTGATGAGGCCGGAGTTGGGACTGGACCTTTTCCCTGTTGTTGCTGTCATCGTGGGACTATTAATGTTGTTGACAGGGCTGTTTGTTTGCCCATTGTTCACTCATGCCTCCCCCGGTTGATCGACCCCTCGTTTGAACTCTCTCTCTCTGTCTCTATCTGCTCTTTCTCTCACTCCAGTCAGTGGCAGAGCTGGACTTTCATCCTTAAGGGGGGGGGGGGGCTAGTTTGTTTACATGAAGGTCATGTGGTTACAATATAGTGGGAAGTGTTTTGGCTGCAAACAGATAAGTCTGCTTGAAGCTAAATCAGACTGTGTCCAAACAAAATGCGATCAACTTTATGATTGTGTCGGTATTGACACCCCTTTGAGCTTTTCAGATTCATCAACTCGGAAGTGACAAGAGTTCAGAATGTTGTGAGACGTGACTGTAAAAACGGCAAAATACTGGCGTTTACACAGTGTTAGCCTGTAACACTCAAAGAAAGTGGACACACACCCAAAGTTTCCATAGAAATTAAAAGCCGGTTGCGCGATAGTGCAAGTTCCTCCCTCTTTTCATGCAAATGAAGATCTGTACTTGGACTTGAGTGACCACATATACAAAAATCCCTTATTTATTGCGGATCATTGGTTCCAAGACCACCCGCAATATGTGAAAATCTGCAAAGTAGTGTCACCTTTTGTTAACATACATACATACATTCATACATTGTTTGGGTATCAATAAGTGTATATTAAACCATATAAGTGCATATGTTATCATTAGAACATTAAATATTTTCAAACATGTAAATACTACATTACTACATAGTATAAATGAGATACAAAAAATAATGTGTAAATAATATAAATATAAATATGATATATATATAAGTGTGTGTGCGCGTGCGCATGTGTGTGTGTGTGTGTGTGTGTGTGTGTGTGTGTGTGTGTGTGTGCGCATGTGTGTTTGTGTGTGTGACATATGTATATGGAGCTAATGTATACACACTGTAGATATGTTTTTAGAACTACTTTATTATTATAGCAGCTTTTTCATAACAAGCTGCAAGTACACATACTGCAAATATGTTTTTAGAAGTCTTTTATATTATAACTATTTTTTATAACAAGGTACAATACTGTAAATATGTTTTTCAAACTCTTATAATAACAACTTTTTTTATGAAAAGGTACAAGTGTACGTACTGCAATTGTGTGGACACTCCCTGCCTTCTGCTGGCGTGTGGGCAATTCTTGTGCCATAATTCCTTAATTTATAAGGTTTATTTTGAATTTGTGAATTTTGTGAAAATCTGCGATGTACTGAAGCCGCGATAATCGCACCGCGATGTAGCAGGGATTACTTCAACTACCTTTGCTGTGTATAAATCATTTATATTCATTTTGCAACATTGCTGAGGGAAAAAAATAGAAGTAGTAGAAGAGCGATAACAAAACAGCAGACGAGGCGAAGTGATTATGTGTGAACACAAAAATGTCTTTTTTTAAACTTACACTTTTTGAAGCGGCTTCTTTCGTTGCTTGGCGGCGTAAATGACGGAACTCGCCAACATGGTGACATCCGAAACCACAAAGTCACAAACGTGGTTGAATCCCGATTCGGATGGCCACAATATCGATCCGGACGCACGAAAAAGAATCACATCCCCGGAAAAAGCAACACAATCATATATTTTACGTTCCCAATGTAAATCGTTGCTTTTTTTGGTTAGAAGTCAACAGATTGCCACAGTCACAGCACGACTTGACAAACCCATAACGTCACCGCCCACTAAAGTTCCACTCCAGGCGCTTTTGTTCAAGTGACGATGGCTTAAAACGCGCCTGCCTGTCTCCCGCACTGTTGGCGGTGGTGAAAATTATTCTAATTTTCATTCTTACGGGGCTGCCAAAAGCATTTACTGCACTCGACAGTATTTAAGGTAGACTACACCGGCGCCTGAATAAAGGGACGTTGCCTAACCTTAAATGTGACTTGGGGTTTCAATTTATGGAAATTTAAGCAATACTATCAAACACAAGACAATGTTTGTTTTGTTTTGTGGGTGACGTTAAAATGTATGAATGTGAGAAATAAAATAAAATTTAAAAAAATTAAGCCAGACCCCAAATCTCACAAAAAAAAAAAAAAAACTGATCATTGAGATTATTTGTAATTTCTTCAGCTACAAAAATTCGGGAAAGATATTGTTTATCTCATGGGTTTCCTTCCCTGAGAGTATTTTCAGTATTCACTCTAACGTGTTGTTATAGTTTTAGCCACAAGGTAGTGCTGTTCACAAGTTAATTTTAATTACATGAAAATAAAACCTTGACAAGTTCAAAATTACAAAATGATATCTCTTAAGGTTGGTGGCTATGGCACCTGATTAATTCTCATATATGAATCAACTTAATTGCAAAAAAAAAAATTGGGAGGAGATGCAAAAATGTATCTTAGATGGAGTTGCACAAGTGTGCATATAATATTAAATAAGACATTTAGAAAAGCTTTCATAATCTTCCAGTCAAATATGTACACCTTCTTGCTCTACTTCCTCACTAATCTCAAAAAGTTCTTTGTGTTGGGGTTCTGCGTCAGAATAAACAAAGTCATTGTCATCATCATTATCACTGTCATCACAATCATCTTCATCCAGGTTGCCCATTTCATCATCCTGGTTGTCCATCTCATGGGTGATATAAGAGCCCTTCTCTCTGGAGCGGAACCATAGCAACAATGCTATCACGCAGATGAAGATGAGTGTGGCACCTATGACGCCTACAAAAGGAAACAGTGCAAAAGTGCAAGTCATACTATTTAAGTTACATGCACAAAAGCAAAAATAACGCTGTCTAGAAAAATAAAATATCTCACCTCCAATCAAGGCTCCGATGATACTGCCATCCATGTCAAGGTCTTTAAAAAAATCGAAAAGACAACACAAGTTGGAGTGTATTCACATTCCTTATCTGACTGTTCTTCTCATGAAAGAAGAAAGTGCTTTTTCCCGAGCACTCATTTTTCATCCCCGCAGAAAAAAAAATTGCATGGCAAACCAAACACACTAAACCAAATATCACAAAACACAAATGTCACAAAAGGTCACTATGCACCGCTATGAGTACAGTGGTCCCTTGGCCCAAGCCAAAATTGGAGGGCACGAGCTCCTGGTTACTCTTATCTCCACGGCAACAGACGCTGCCCAAGGGAGTTCCTCCTTCAGAGACTCTACTCTGATGTAATGCTGATAAGACACGCCCTCCTCCTCATTCAGCCTTAGTAGTGCTGTCATCTTTTTTTTTTTTGTACATGTGACCTAATGGTAAATTTTGAACTAAGTGAAATCTAAAAGCGTACCAGGTGAGGAGAGGGTGGAGCAGAAGTGCAGGAGGAATGAATGTATTCATGTGGCAGTCACAAGAGCAAACATTTGTGGTTTCACAAATGTTCGCGGCCTATCTGCCTCGACTCTTTGTTGACTTTTACAATATTGAACTAAGAGCGTGTTGCTCTCTGACAAGAAGTCTTCATTCGGCAACTTTGATGCACATACCAGCCACAGTTTTGGTTGTTGACTCGGGATGTAAGGGAGGAGGAGTCACGGAAACTCCCATGGCCACAACAACCTGGAAACCAAATAAAAACTCACAAATTCACATTTTGTTTCTCTTTGCTATTTTGACCTTTCAAATCCTTGTTGGAATTTACCCACCACTAAGCTTGCAAAATGTCAGAATGATGAACATGACATGAACTCAATATTTATTATTCCTTGCACGCCCTTTGTTAAACGGCAATAATTAGTGTCCTCGCCTTATATAGGCTGCGTGTGTACAGCGGTTTAAGTCTTGATGATTACAATATGTGAAAAATATGTGCAATATGACCAAAACTCACCAGCTCAAGAGAGTCTGACTGCAGCAAATTCTGGTGTGTTTAGAAACACACACACATGCACATAGAGATGGGTGTGGTCGATCTGGACCTGTGGCTCCTCCCTCCATTGGGGAAGAGACATCGGCGTAGAGATCACACATTAAAAAAATGACGGGTTTGGCTCCAACCAACCGACCAATCAACCAACTGACCCTAATCCTAAATCTAACTCCAACCTGTTGTGATATATGGTCAACTGTAATATTCAATGTGACCAGCAGAGGTTTCCATGATTGTCAGTGATGTTTAAATCAGCAAAAAAAGGGAACGGAGAAAGACACTTCCAGGTGGATGACAGTGTGTAAAAAGTAAAGTTGGAGCGCAAGCTTGTTGTTCAAAAACAAACGGTCATTGTGAAAGAAGAACATCACACAACCCTTGACCCAAAGCCAACACCACCGGTAAAGTTATTCTGTAATTAGATCAGATGCAATGAAGTGTGTGAAGTTGCCTTGTCTTCTTTTACTTAACGTCAATGTTGCTTTATTTGCCTAGCCCTGCTTGTAAAAAAATGTTTTTTAATCTCAGTGTGGATTTTGACCTACTTAAATTATAAATGAACTACCGTATTTTCCGAACTATACGTCGCCGTTTTTTTCATAGTTTGACAGGAGCGATTTATGTGTGTAATTATTAACACATTATATCATTTGAAATGTTATGTTTACATTAAACAGCAAGAGGGCGCTCTAGGCCTGTGGAATAGTTGGAACTGCAGCTGACGAGTCTGACGTAAACTATCTGTCACCGTGGCGATGGAAGATCTGGTTGTCTCGTGTGAGATATTCCCCTCCCTAATCCCATAATCTTTTAGAGCCACCACTCTCACCCCCCCTACCCCCGATCGGATTAGACGCTCGTGGATCAGCGTGTCTAACCTCCACGCACTCGCACCTGATGGCCCACATTTTAATTCTACTTTCCAGGTTGAACTAGTTGGACAGATGGAAACCGGAAGGTCTTCTAAGAGCAGCCTGCTCTTGATCTTCTTTGCCGCATCACCTCTTTCAAATGCATATTTCTCTTGCACCATAATTACTCGTGCTAATGAGAAACTGATGAATACAGTCATGAATAACAGGCCCACCACAGCAGAAGTGCAGCAACACATGTAGACAGACAGTCATATGCCCCTCCATTTGTCTCAGCAAAAAATCACTGCACTTTACTGAATAGTGGTGAGTCATTTATGTTTGTATATTATACTGCCACCTGGTGGTCAATACAAAAACACAATGTATCAAAGTGAGTCCTGTCTCCGTGCAGCACCTCAAAGTGCACTTCTGACGTGGAAACCAAAAAGGGGTGTCTCATTATGATGATGAGAATGTGCCGCCAGTGAATTTGTTCCTTTCAAGCAGGTCCCACTTTGAAATCCTTCCGATGAAATGAGATGAAACCGCAACATTCGTTTGAATGGTGACTCAACAATGAAAAGAAAAGTGATTCTATTGTTAGTCATGAGCTTCTTCAATCCGAGATGTCAGCAGAGGTAGCTGAAGTACTTTCACTTTGCATTTTATTTAGTAAACAAAAAGTTCTTATTTTATCACTGAGAAGAAAAAAAATGCCGACTCTGAAGTACAAAAAGTACGGTAAGGTAACATGGTGTGCGCTATGACAGCCTACTAGTACACCACAAACAAATCCCCCAAGAGGAGAATCCACATTTTGAACGATGACAATGTTGGAAAATTTGATTGTCAAAAGATTTAGAGGGATTTTAAAAAATATTTTTTTTTTTGGTCATTTCAATTCTTTTAGCATGGAAAAAAAACCCACACCCATTTGGGTATAAAGATTTATTCAAAATGACATAAGACAGTTTGAGAGGGGGTATACAATTATTTTTAAATTTCAAAAATAAAATATTTTTTTCTGATAAAATAATTACACTGCAGATCACAGTGCTTTCCGAGAATAACATATTGAGTCTACTTCTTTTTAGTTTGGCAGCAGTAGGTATCAATCCATTCGGTTCAAGGTTCAATTTTGCTGAAACCCGAGTGTGTCGGTAGCTCCACCCCTGTTCTGACGCCCCCCTACACACACGCACACACACACATCTCCCACGGCACGGACAAAAGCAACCTCCTTCAGTGCAGAACACTCCGGTGGACTTAAACTTCAGAACTGGGATGAGAGATTTAATTTGATCAACTTTTTTACTAGAATCTGAAAAATGAAGAAACCAGAACCTAAGGTGAGCCTTGGCAATTCTGCATTCTTGTGGATTATTACTTTGCCGCAGAGGAGCCGGCTTAATTGGAAGCAGCAAGCGGTCAATTTGCAGGATCACACATATCTGAAAGATTATTTTCTCTCACGCTTATAATGATAACATTTGTGTTTTTGCTTTAAATTTGATCAATATAAAATGACTATGTTCAAAAGTAGTGGTAAAATATGTTTCTGATTACAAAAGTATAATGATAATGATGAATCTTGTCATTTTTGCCCCTATCAGCCTTGCGGCATTTCCATCAAAGTATATCAAATATCGTATTCATGTCACAGCAAATTAGCGAGTGCGTCTTCACCCTGCCAATAAGGTCACCTGCTAATCTGAAAATCCTTCATCTGAGACACGCACAGACGTAGGCACCGTTCCATTTTGTCTTTCCGATTATCCGCTCTGGTCATTTTTCACACACTACTTTTTCTGTTGGATTTTTTTGTTTACATTTTCTAAATGTTTGAAGAAATCAGTCATTCCTTTCCAGATGAAAAGCATTTGAATGAGACTCGGCCCACCACGGCTGCCCATCCAATGGTCAGCATGACAAGCGGCGATCACCTCCTCCCTCGTTGCAAGTCTGAGGGGATGCTCGAGGATCTGGGCCAGAAGTGTCGGGCCAGCCTCTCGCAAGTCAAAGGTCATGATGAAATGTTCTCTTTGGGTATGATTCCTTTGATTTGCCCTCTCATCCCACCGCAATGTGGCCATCCATACAAAGCGCCACTAACTAGACTGCATGTCTGCTTTTTTAAAATGTTCCATCTGCCCTAATGATCTAATCTAAAAATAGTAGATTATGCACTGAATTATGAAAGTTGTATGATTGTGAGATGAATAACAACTTCAGAAGAAATGTGTTTCCATTTCATGTCTCGCTTGCGTTTTCAATGCAAATGACAACTGGACAAAAGCAGGCAGAGTGGGAGTGAAAATATTTGTCTCCCATTTTTGTTTACTGTGTCTGTAATATTTTGGTCCATTTCTAAAGAGCAACTCTATTTTTCAGAACAACTAAGACATAGGTGTCAAACACAAGGACCGGGGGCCAGATACGGCCCGCCACATCATTTTTTGTGGCCCGCAAAAAAACTTCGTGTCAATACTAAAATTACAAATTGTCTTTTCTCCAATATTTACTACCATTCATCTTTTTAAAATATTTGATAAATATGAGTTTGACACCCCTGAACTAAGACGTTCAGATAAAAAAAAAAAGCATTCACGATCCAAATCGTTTATTGATTTGTACCATGAGCTGAGTCCATATCGTTGAATTAACTTTTATTAATCTCTTTTGGTTTCAGTGCCTTCTTCCAGTGTCTTAAGACTGGACACGTCTACCTCATATGGAGCTGCACAGGAAGTGGTGGCCATCAAGGATTATTTGCCCACCAGTTTAGTCAGCCTGAAATTCTCCAAAGGCGATCGACTTTTTGTTCTGGACACGTCGGGCGGCGAGTGGTGGTACGCACACAATAACAGGGAGATGGGCTACATCCCCGCTGCTTGTGTCAAACTGCTTAACTTCAGGAATTGTTCGCTTAGTGATAGCGGAGTGATCGACAGTCTTGGAGAGGAAGAGGAGCTGCCGAAGGACTTTGAAGGCTTAGGGGAGTGGAGAGCTAACAACTATCCGTTTTGTGAAAACCCCTTTGTGCATCCCTCAGACCAGAACCGCCAATGTGTGACAAACTCTGCTGATTTGATTCTTTTTGACACATTTGCAAATCCAAACGACTCCAACAGTGATACCAAGAATATTAATTTCAGCAGTTGTCCCGATCCTCTTTTAAGGAGTAAACGTTCCCAGAGTCTTTCCCAACTCTGGCTTCTACAAGCGCAATCAAATCCGAGCATACCTTCCTCCTGTTTCTTCACGGGCCTGAAAGCACCTTCGCCGGAGCAGTTTCAAAGCCGCGAGGACTTCCGAACGGCTTGGCTCAACCACCGAAAACTGGCCAGGTCTTGCCATGACCTGGAATCCTTAGGCCAGAGTCCGGGATGGGGTCAGACCCAACCCGTTGAGACCAGCATTGTGTGTGGCTTGGATAGCGGCGGAGGTGTGGTTCAGCTGCCGGACACCAACATCACCCTCCACGTTCCCGAAGGGCACGTTTGCCACGGCGACCATCAGCAGATCTCCATGAGAGCCTTACTGGATCTTCCCTTGGAGCTCAACAACAATAGCTGCTCCACTGTCAGCCCGGTAGTGGAGATCAAGCTCAGCAACATGGAGACCAAGTCTTTTGTCACTTTGGAGATTCAAGTGTCAGTCGCTGTAAAGACGGAGAGCGACCGCTCCGCCGAAATACTTTGTGTTCGGAGCGAAAGCAAAGATGGACCCTACGCGCCCATTCCGACTTGTTACATTTATAAGGACATGGTCCAAGTGCGGCTGGACAGTCTTGAGTCGTGCATGTACGTGGCGGTTGTGGTTCGGTCACTGAACATCAGTCACGGCGTGAGCGTGTGGGACCACATGCAGAGAACGGTCACGCTCGGAGTTTACGGACCCAAGCACATCCACCCTTCTTTTAAGACCGTCGTGGCCGTGTTTGTCCATGACTGCGCCCCGAAGACCTTACTGCTGAGTCAGGTGGGTCGCTTAGCTTGCTCCACCCCTCCAGTCAGCCTCCAGTTGTGGGGAAAGCAGCTTTTTATCCTTAGGTCCCCTCAGGATCTCCAGGTGGGGCTGTACCCCAATGTAGCCCACTATCAGGTAAAAGCCTGCGATGGTGCCGGCCTCGTCCGCGGATTTCAACTGAAACTGGGCAAGGTCGGCCGATTGGTTTACGTGATGTCTTCGCGCGACCCCAATATCGTCTCAGACTTCACTCTCAGGGTCCAAGTCAAGGACACGCTGGACTGCACCCTTACCCAGTTCTGCATCCAAACGCCGCAACCGCCGCCAAAGTCCGAAGCAAGGACGACGGGCCAGAGGAGATTCTTGAAAAAAAACGAGGTGGGTAAGATTACCCTGTCGCCGCTGGCTGTCACCTCCAAATACCCCAAATTTCAGGAGCGTCGTATAACCAGCTTAAAATTCGGCAAGCTGATTAAAACGGTAATACGGCAGCACAAGAATAATTACCTGCTGGAGTACAAGAAAGGCGACATCATCGCCCTGCTCAGTGAGGAGAAGATCAAGCTCAGAGGGCAGCTACGCACTAAAGAATGGTACATCGCGTTCTATCAGGGCAAGACGGGGCTGGTCCACGCCAAGAACGTTTTGCTTTTGGGAAAAGTCAAGCCCATTCATTGGTGTGGGCCAGATTTAACGACCACGACGCTGCTGGAGCAGATCCTCAAACCGTGCAAATTTCTGACATACATCTATGCCACCGTGAGGACCCTTCTGATGGAGAACGTCTCAAACTGGGGAGCGTTTGCCGACGCGCTGGGCTACGGGAACTTGCCGCTGGACTACTTCTGTCGGACCGAGCTGGACAACGAGCCAGAGAAGGTAGCGTGTGTTCTGGAGAAACTCAAAGAGGAGTGCACCAATGCGGAGAGCAAAGGGAGGAAGTCATTTCAGAGGGAGCTCATGATGGTGAGTATAAGTTGTGGCAACAAGTGGCTCGATTGTAAAATGACTTGCCGAAATGCAGGCGACAGACAAAATTCTGAGAAAATTCTCAGAAATTCACTGAAAACTCAGAAAAATTCTCAGAAAATTCTCAGTAAACTCAGGGATTCTCAGAAAATTGTCAGAAAACTCAGGGATTCTCAGAAAATTCTGAGAAAAGTTTGACAAAATTCTGGCAAAATTCCGACAAAATTCATCAAAGCGGATCATTAGCATAACCCAAAAGTTTATTTGCAGCCAATCACTTTGGGTCTGGCGTTTCCCGTTTATTTGGGCACGCTGTGCCTTTCAAAGCCTTGGAACCGTCTTACATAACTATTGCTCAATCAAACATTTCATCCTTGCCAAGTAAACAAGCCTTTCATTCTTTCTTGAGGCTCAAAGTGAAGCCGGATTGAAATTTGTCAGCGGCTTTGGGCCAGAACCCGCTTGCCGAACCGGGATGAAAAACTGTGGGAAGTGATAACTGATACCACAAGAAAACAAAGAGAGTAGATGCACCCCCAACATCACAGGTTATCATTTAGCAAGACAACAATTTTGTCCACTTTTGCACTCGCTCACAGCTACAAAACGACATGAAGCCATCTTCCTTCTTCACAAGTGTGAAATGTGAGCAGGAAGCCTAGCTCGAGGGGCATCCGACACTGGCTGGGCCGGTCTCTTCAAGCGCCTGATCGGGTTACACCCGACTAGAGTGTGTTCACTCAATCATCACATCTAAAAAGGTGCAATTTAGCACCACCATCAGATGCTCAACCATTCAGAATCGGCCTTAGACTTTAGTTGTCAAGTTGACAAATGAAGCTTCAAATGTACTTCATGAAGCTGTTGTAATTTTTTTCACTCCTCTACAGGGCACTCTCTGTTCAACATTGGGTTAAAAGTATACTGACTTGTCATTTCTAAAACTGCTTAATTCACACCAACAGTGCCATCTAGAGGAGTAAATAAAATACAACTGGTTCATGAAGCAAATCTGAAGCCTCATTTTCCCATCACTCGTGTCAACGCTGCAATAGATTCAGGTTCCGCCTCTTCTGAACTCCTGAGCTTTGTTTTGAAACTGTTTTGTGTTTCATGGGACATGTTGCACTTCAATCCTTTCCGGCTTAAATGACACAAAGCTACTTCATTGCACGTAAGGCCATTGTGCCCAAGAAGCCTACCGTGTACCGTAGGTGTTTGGGGTACTATTTTTAAAGCCAAGCCTTCATGCGGCTTAAATGGGAACGCGCGTTCGAAGGCCGCCCGTTCGGCTCAGCCAGGCGGTCCGAAGGAGAGCGTGCCGGCCGGGGATGTTACATGAAAGTTGCTTCCCACTTTGGGAATCTTGAAATGACGTTTTGTTAACCCTTCCTGCCACCACCGTCAGGCCTTGCTCAAGATGGACTGCCAGGGTCTTGTTGCCAGATTGGTTCTGGACTTTGTCCTACTGACCACGGCGGTGGAGGTGGCATCCCGCTGGAGGGAACTTGCAGAAAAACTGGCCAGGGTGTCCAAGCAGCAGATGGAGGCTTACGAGGCACCGCATCGGGATAAAAGCGGCGTGCTGGACAATGAGGTGAGAGCACGCCGCTGATAATTGTCATTTAGGGTTTGTAGATCAGACATCAAAAGTTTTGCCAATTTAAATGACGCACCAGAACGATAGAACGTGCTGTTTCTGAAGATTGACCAACGTGTATGTTTTTCTTCCAAAATATGGCTTTGCCACTCAACCTTGATCTACATCCCATCAGTCCATGTGGAAACCAGCTTACGACTTCCTGCTGACGTGGGCAGCGCACGTAGGAGACAGCTATCGGGATGTCATCCAGGAGCTCCATGTCGGTCTGGACAAGATGAGGAACCCCATCACCAAGAGGTGGAAGCATCTGACCGGCACCCTCATCCTCGTCAACTGCCTCGACATCCTCCGAAGTGCCGCCTTCTGTCCCACCGGCTATGGCGACTTTGCTGTCTGATCTGCCATAGTTGCCGGTCAAGCGTGAGGATAAGCGGTTTGTAAAATGGATGAATGATTGAGCAGGCAGATTCTGAGTTCCAAACTTAAACTCGGCTTTTTATTGTGTACTGCATAGCATGCCAAATATTGACATATGCATGTCAACAAACTGCTGTTGCTTTTAAATCCAAACAACGAAAAATCCTACATTCTGTGCTGGATATGTCCATTTTTTTTTTTTTTTTGTGGCTGCCTCTTATTTGCTCCCCCTTGTGGAGTTCAGTCATATCCTAGAAACGACTTTTTGCTTATATATATATATATATATATATATATATATATTTTAAAGACAATATAAGGTAAACTCCAGTGTGTTTTTCACTGCGTGTATGGAACGAGGTTAATTTGTTTTCACTTAACCTACAAGTTCCGCCAGTTTAAAGTTTATTGTGGTGACTCAGTTTCAATGCCACTTTTTTTGGGCGGGAGGGTGGCATTTGCATTTTCATGCAACTAGACTTGATGCAAGAAATAAATTTGTATATATTGCCGCTTTGTCAAAAAATAGAAGAAGAAAAACCCCTTGGCATTTCTAATTTACCAAAGAATTTTGTTTCGCTAAATAGTGAACCAGGCATTGTAAATGCAGCTTGAAAGACCGCACAGCAACTTGCGGGAACGTCCGACCTTGGTTCAATTGCGACCTGTGTTACATTCTCATGTGACGAAACTCTGCTGCTATCTAGTGGCTACAAGAATGTAACAAGCCCACGCGTGTTAAAATAAACGTTAATGTCATCGTCCATATAAATAACAAAAAAATAATAAATAACCCTCCGCAGACAAAGAAAACGTTTTCCATCGTTGCCTACTGAAGTAATAATAATAATAATAATAATAATAACAATAATAATAATAATAATAATAATGCGGTTTGGATAATGGTTAAATAATAATAATAAAGCTTTCCCGCAGTGCAAGCATGCAGATGTGACCTTTACGGTTTTGTACGCAGAGGAAATAGTACACGCAAAGCTTCAGAATAAAAGCATTCGACTTTACGTTGTCAAGCAGCCAGTATAATCGTGAACCTGTCTTTTCTTTCCTTTGTTTTTTCATCCTCCCAAAACCGGATATTAGTTCTCAGCCATCCTGCTGCAAGCATTCTGATCGCTACATGGTTTGTTGTTTTTTTTGTCCACGCGTCACGCGCTCGTGTGGCTTAGCAAACTCAGCACCGCGACGTGACGTTGCAGACGCACGAGGGGACATAATGTGACATTTCCACGCTGTGTTACGAGTGCTTGAGGAGCAAAGCCAGGCCGCGGATATGCAGGGATGCGGAGGTTAAGGAGGTTGAGGAGATTAAGATTGAGGCTGCCGGAGTGTGCTCTGCGCCACTCTCCCGAGCCGCTGCTCAGGCGGCCCGGGGTCCCTTTCGATTAAGCATCCTCCCATCCCAGGCTTGATGCCGCGCCTGCAGGATGGGGACTAGTTTCTCCAACCTGGCAGCCTTCCAGTCCCTGCACATTGTCATGCTCGGCTTGGACTCCGCGGGCAAAACCACCGTGCTCTACCGGCTCCGGTTCAACGAGTTCGTCAACACGGTGCCCACCATCGGCTTCAACACGGAGAGGATCCGGCTGGGTGGCGCGGGTACATCCAGGGGTATCAGCTGCCACTTCTGGGACGTCGGCGGCCAAGAGAAGCTGCGGCCCCTTTGGAAGCCCTACAGCCGCTGCACGGACGGCATCGTCTACGTGGTGGACTCGGTGGACGCCGAGCGGCTGGAGGAAGCCCGGGCCGAGCTGCACAAGATCACCCGCTTCTCCGAGAACCACGGGACCCCGCTGCTGGTCATCGCCAACAAACAGGACCTGCCGCGGGCCCTGGACGTGGCCGACATTGAGCGGCAGCTGGCCCTGTCCGAACTGAGCCCGTCCACGCCGTACCATGTCCAGCCCGCCTGCGCCATTATTGGCGAGGGTCTACACGAGGGCATGGACAAGTTGCACGAGATGATCGTCAAGAGGAGGAAAGCGCTCAAGCAGAAGAAGAAGAGGCAATGATAGGTCTGCATCTTACGTGACAGCATGCGGGGGACACCTTGCACGTCCCCCCCGCGCATCATCATTTAGAATATTTAGAGACGCCAAAATAAACCTACGCTTAAATGCAAGTAATTATTTCCAGCGGGCATATTCGGTACTTAACACATTTAGTGGACCACCTGTCATGATTCAATTAAACATAATCCGATAATCCCCGCCCCATCATTTGACAAGAAATAATAATGACTAGCTACTGTGCTTTTTGTAAAACAGGAAACTAACGTGTAGCATATTTTTGCATTTAAAACAAGCATGTGGCACATTGCAAGCCTTTTAGATGTTACATCATGCCAAAATAAGCTCCATGCAAACTTGCAATATTTCTAGGGGTTGACCACCACTCTTTGAATTTCTGTGATTTCTTCTGATTCACAACGGGGAGGAATTTCTTTCGAATTCAGCTTTCATAGCCATTTTTGGGCGGAAGGGGTGACAGGCGCTTCTCCAAGTCACAAATCAATTAAGCATAGATAAGACATCATGTCAATCCTTGAACGTGGTGTTATAGCAGCACATGACAGATTGAAATAAAATGAAATACAGTATTATGCATAATAATTAATTTTTTAGCAATAAAGTCAGGTGTGATTTTTTTTCTGTAGCCCCATATAAAACAGCTGCAGATAATAATAAAAAAAAAACGGTATTGAGTCCACAATAAAGATTTTTATTTTCAACCGATATTTAATTGTAGCACTATCGAGAGCAGATGGGGCGGTGGTCTATTACATTTTGTAAGCGCTGCAAATCGATTTATTTTCAGGGAGCACATTTCACAATCTCCCATGCAAATGACACACGTACGCATGAGCGATCGTAAATCGTCGAGACGAACGGCGAAGACAAGCTTCTGGCCCCGTGGCATCGGTCAGCACCTCAGTCCCACAAGATTATTATGGGGACCCACAAAAGATCCTCCTTGCACCTGCAGTCCAAGAAGACAAAATGATGTCAAGGTCATGAAGCCTTAATAGGAAGGAAAGAAAAATCATGAATGAATGCAAGGAGGTCTGAAATGCTTTGATTGCTGCTGGTGGCGGAACGACTGTTACGGTAGCATCCGGCACTTTCCGGCGAAAGTGTCATACTTTCAAAGAGTGAGGCCTTTGTACCTTTGCTGGAGGAACAGTGATTGACTCCCACCAGCTCATCTCTTCCAAATGTAACCACCTGGTAGCAGAAGATGCCGCATGCAAGCTAAAGATGCACGATGGCTGACGATGTTATGCCGAATCATTTCATGTCGTCTGTCCATCACTGCAGCTCGAGCAAAGTCTTGACCAAGGCATTTCTCCTTACAATGGGGAATAAAGTCAAAAATGGTTGACTTCACTATCTACTCTTTGTCAAGGTCTGATTTGAGCACATGTTAAATTATGGCCCTCAAGTAAGTGCTTTGAACATTTGCAGGTGACTTGCGCTAGCTAGGTACTTCCCATCATGTAGGCAGGAGAATTGTTGTACTTATTTATTTGGGCCACATAGATTTTGAAACAACAGTGTAACTTGGGGTTGAACTCCCACTTGAATGTTACAAGGTGATGCAGCCAAACAGTCAATGAAAATGCAGTTTGATGATTTTCATGTAGCAAAGTCGATCTGCAGTATGTTACACTTTGGAAACAGTTGTTAGCGAAACCAAATGTGGCAAAATTCATTAAACAAGTATTTTGGAGATAAAAATGCTCTGCGACTGATTTCTGTTATTTGATGCAAAAAAAAAAAAAAACCTCGATCTAACACCCACCCACTTAGAATGGTTGGAATACTTTGTTGCATTTTAACTCGATTTCAATATTGAACCTTTTATTCCGCTACCAAACCTTTAATGACTTATTCTATGTATGAATCGGGTCATGTTGAGCATCCTTCAGAACATAATAATAAGGATGATAATAATAGTAAAAATAAATTAATTAATTAATTAAAACTAAATTAATAATAATAATAATAATAATAATAATAATAATAATAATAATAATAATAAGCGGTATTTATGGATAATAATAATAAAAAGTCTGGGTTTTTTTTTCCTCCGAAGCGGAAGTGACAGTGAAAAGCGCATGCGCAGAGGGCGGAGTCTGCGGAAGTCCTGACGGGAAGGTCTTTTTGTTTGGGGCTCTCTCACATTCGCGACGCTCCGTTCGAGTCTCTGGTTCATAACCGTTTTTTATCTGCATTCATTTCGGTGAGTATTTGCGTGTGTTGACTTTGTTTGGTGTCACACGTCATCACGTCGCTAAAGACGACAAGGCATGTGATCCGATGGCGTCAAAATAAATCGTAGTCTCACATTCGTGTTGCCGTCATGGGCGACGTTCGAAGGCTGGTTACGCTAAATTAGCCCAATTTAGGGATTTTTCTCACTTGCCTGGTACGTCTTTCAAAATGCTAGGTGACACTTGACCTACATTTTCCTAGTGAAAGGGCACGTTAATAAAAAAATTCTCGCTTCACGAAATCAGTCCGCTGTCAGTTTAGTTGCTGAGATTAACGAGCTGGTTTGAGGCCCCAGCTAACCTGTGCTAGCTCAGCGCATGGTAAGGCCCTCGGGGAGCTAAAGCTAACAGCTAACAGCTAAAGCCATGTATAGTCCGCTAAAGACAGGTATAATCCACTTCAACCGTGTATGAAAGAAACTTTCGCTTCCTTTTGCTATATTCGTGACATTGCTTCATTTTACAAAACCGTGCAATGTCTTGGTTTTGACAGCTGTTAACATTTAATGTGTTTTTTTCACGTTGCAACTAGTTGGGTACGCACCTGGAAACAAACGTTTCACGTTTAAGCCTCCTTAAACCCACTCTCATCTTTTTCAAGGTGTCTTTTATGAATAATCAAAAGCAGCAAAAGCCAACGCTAACAGGCCAGCGTTTCAAAACGAGGAAAAGAGGTCGGTCTAACTTTGGTTTATGCTTAGTTTGGGTGTGCACCGCTTCCTAATATGTGCTTTCTTTCCCTCTTTAGATGAAAAGGAGAGGTTTGATCCTACTCAGTTTCAAGAAAGTATCGTACAAGGCTTGAATCAAACTGGCACTGACTTGGAGGCTGTTGCGAAGTTCCTTGATGCCTCCGGCGCCAAGCTTGACTACCGCCGCTATGCCGAGACACTCTTTGACATCCTGGTGGCCGGTGGAATGCTGGGTACGTCGTGTGGATGCTCTCACAACAATCTTCGCGTCGAGCTGATGTTTGTTTCTGAATCATCTTTGCGTTCTCCTGCAGCTCCAGGAGGGACTCTGTCTGACGACATGACCCGCACAGAGTTTTGCCTCTTTACGGCACAAGAAGACCTGGAGACGATGCAAGCATATGCTCAGGTAGGCAGGAAGTTCAGATGACAAGCCCGTATTTCGTTACCTTGAGAAGCTGAAAAATGTTCATTTAGTCTCATTAAACATCCTGGTCTATTTAATGTGAAATAATTACAATTCAGAAGTTAAAGTGGGGATTTCTACTAATATTCCAAAATTAGATTCTAAAGGTTTAAATCAGCGTAACTGGACTTGTTTGTCGAAGATGGTTCACCTTTCATCCAAAAGGCTTTTTCATTATAAAATCTGCTGTGGAATTTCCCATTTAACCTCTGACGAGCACGTCTCTTTGGAGGTGATTACAATAGGGTTGTTTTTGTTGCCAGTCATGGCTCGTGAACAATTATCCGCCATGCCAACTGCCTGTCTAGTGAAGCGAAAAATAATATTTTAAAGGTATTTGGGTATTCAAAACATAAATACAGCCGCCCATGCCCATATGAGGACGTTCCAGTACCTTAAGTGCTCTTCTTTAAATTTTACTTTCATCTGTAGCCTGCGTGCACTTTTTGCTTGCAACATTAGACAAAACAAAAAATTGACCAATCAAGGGTTCGTAAATAGATAATTAATTTAGGGTTATACTGAAATATATTTTCAGACTAAATCTAGGTTGCTTGTTTGGCACCAAGTTTCAATTTTTACAATGTCTGGGTTACTACCGTAAATTGTTAGAAAAAGTTTCCAGTTTGTAAAATTCCTGCATATTTCCATCTTTATAACCTTCTGTGGATGAGCGCTTACGCCAAATTTTCCCCCTCAGGTTTTTAACAAGCTGATCAGGCGCTACAAATACCTGGAAAAAGGTTTTGAGGAGGAAATCAAGAAGGTGAGCACCTTTTTTTCTTATTTTGAAAAGCTGAGTTGGTGTTGACTGTTGTGTAAGGCGCACGACGTGAGAGATGTTGCAATGTTCAACGTTGCCTGCAAATCGTATTTCTCTGCAATCGTATAATTGTAAGCATCGTTTTGTTGTGCCCAGTTGCTGCTGTTCCTGAAAGGGTTCACTGAGTCCGAGCGCAACAAGCTGGCCATGCTGACCGGCATTCTGCTGGCCAACGGCAACATATCGGCCTCCATCCTCAGCAGCCTCTTTAACGAAAACCTCGTCAAAGAGGGTAAGGGGCCGCCGTGGTGTGCCGACCGCCGGCGGGCGGGACTTTCGTCGTAAGCGGTGCACTCTTGTGTGCAGGAGTGTCCGCAGCTTTTGCCGTCAAGTTGTTCAAGTCTTGGATCAATGAAAAGGACATCAACTCTGTCGCTGGCAGTCTCCGCAAAGTCGGCATGGACAACAGACTGATGGTAAACGTTTTAGCCGAAAGCCAAAAGATTCCGCGCTCCTGCGTTTTCTGACGCCGCTACCTTTTCCCCCGGAAGGAACTTTTCCCCGCCAACAAGCGGAGCTGCGAGCATTTTTCCAAGTACTTCACTGACGCCGGGCTGAAGGAGCTGTCCGACTTTGCCCGCAACCAGCAATCCATCGGCGCCCGCAAAGAGCTGCAAAAGGAGCTCCAGGAGCAGATGTCCCGCGGAGACCCACTCAAAGAGGCAAGGCGAGCCGACTTCCTGACGGTTGCTCGCGCTCGGCGCTAATGCGGCCGTCTCTTGCCCCACCGCAGATCATTGCCTTCACCAGGGAGGAGATGAAAAAGGCCAACCTCTCTGAGCAGGCCATGATCAGCATCATTTGGACTTGTGTGATGAGCTCTGTCGAGTGGAATAAAAAGGAAGAGCTGGTGACCGAACAAGCCATCAAACTTTTGAAGGTTTGTTACCTGCATCCAGTTCTTTTTTTTTTTTTTTTTTTTTTATGGGCCTTGCGCTTGTTCAGCGTCAGCGTGACCCTCTCTTCTCCGCAGCAATACAGCCCTCTGCTGAAGTCCTTCACCTCCCAGGGTCTCTCTGAGCTCAGCCTGCTGCTGAAGATCCAGGAGTACTGCTACGATAACATCCACTTCATGAAGGCCTTCCAGAAGATCGTGGTGCTCCTCTATAAAGGTCTGTACGCAGGCTTCCTGAAGCTTTTCATAGCCGATGGGAAAAGTTTGTGTTGCAATGTAAAAATGATAAGCTGACTCGGCATACATTAATGCATGCAAAGCTCCGTCCGTGGCTGATGGGCTTCCTCCTGTGGCAAAGCATTACAGCAATTGATTTTTGACAAAACGTGCCTACTCAAATGTATCTAACCCACTTTTGCTCGTTGTCCCCCCCCCCCCCCAAAAAAAAACACCCTAACTTGTTATCATCACACACAATGATGTAAGTCTACTGCGCCGATTTGAAATTTCAGGCAGTCGAAGTCTCGCTATTTATAGCACTTATTGATTGATAATTTGATCACGTGCAGACTGCATGTGATCAAATACTTGATGTACTTGTAGCGTAAAAGTGAGGCGTGGAGAGTCTGCCACTTCTTCTTTTCTCTCGCAGTTTTTTTCTGTCAAGGTCTCTTGTTGCCAGCATCAACATATGTGTGATTTTCCGTCTTTTCCCTCTTCCTCAGCGGATGTCTTGAGTGAAGAGGCCATCCTTAAGTGGTACTCCGAAGCCCACCTCGCCAAGGGGAAGAGCGTCTTCCTCGAGCAGATGAAAAAATTTGTGGAGTGGTTGAAGAATGCAGAAGAAGGTGAGGAAGCAAAGCGACACTTGTGAAAAGTCAATTTACGTTTTCGTTCACATTTAAATCCTCCAAAATGCTCCACGCAACGTAATTGTAACTTTGATTCCTTCAATCGGTGCATCAGTTAAATGTGGGAATTGTATCAAACCTTGACGTTTTCAAATATCAGCATCGACCTAAAAAAAAAAAAAAAAAATCCATATTGGGCAGATCAGAGGTTGGACATTGCTCAATGCTGCGTTCAAGTTACCCAAAGTTTGACTTTTATGTTTTCTCCCTGCAGAGTCTGAATCGGATGAAGAGGAAGCAGACTGAAATTTTCAGTTGCCAGATGAGTTTTTTCCCCCCTTTGCGTACCCGCACCTTTATTTTTTTTTATTTTCAAACGAGTAGAAATGAGATTGGTAGAATGTCGATGCCCTTCTGACTTTTCTACCTCCTGGTATAGTTCCCTCACAAGTCGCACACGTTATTTTTCGAACCTTTTTTTTCCCCCAAGGGCTCGGTCCTCCTTTGTAACTGTTGGTGGGTTGTCCGCCTCAGTTGTCGCTCTTGTAGTGCCCTCTAATTTGGACAGCAAACATTCCGTGTCATCTTGTGGCCTCTGCTCGCTCCGGCCTTTACTCGGAGTTCACATCACTTTACCACAAGACTGTGAGGCCAACTGACAAATTTTTGCCAAAGTTCTTTTTTTCTTGTCTTTCTATTTCTTTTCTGCCCCTTCCAGTTTAAACTTGACATTTTGGCTCATACTCACTCAAACGCCGCCTTTTTTTTTTTACCTCTCCCGTGTGTTGTGGCCACACCGGTTAGTCCATTGAAAGACACGCCCTATATATTGCCTCGCCAGCAATCAGATTATTGGTTTCTACTTTCGTTAATCTGATGTAAACCAATTGACTTTTTTATGAAATAAAGCTTATGAAATGATATCGTGTGTTTTGAGTCGGCCAAAGAAACATTCTGATGGAGATGCACCGTACGTAACGTGACAAAACTCAAAAGGTTTTCTCCCAACTCATCATGCAACATGCCAGTTGAATGATGACACTTGTTTATGGTACAAAAATATTTATTTTGCAGAAAAATAGTTGCTGTGCCACACAATACAGTAATGTTACACATTTGATGTTGAGGTAAACAAGTTTGAGGTAGTGCAACATTTTGTAGGAGGGTTACACATATGTTTGAAATATGCGTGCCGGTTAAAGTAAGGTTTTTGTGCAAAAGTCAACATTGCGGGGATTTGATCAAGTTGTACTCGTTGCAGCCGCTTCGGTGGTTGCTGGGACCAAAATAGTGCAACCTTACACATGGGTTCAGGTTGCAGTTCAACCAAAACACAGGTTGCTTGATAGGCACAAATGATGGCAACACAAAGTGCTTTCCAGTGTTGATTTTTCTTTTTTTCCCTAATATTTCTAAATGTAGTTAATAAATATCGTTAAATATATACAAATGTAAACTTGTGCCGCCGTTCCATGTGGGTCCGAGGCTTTACACTTTAGTTGAACGCTTCCCGCCGTCTCTCAGCTGCTGAGACAAAAAAATAAGTCATTTGTAATTATGTTAAAAAAAAAAAAAACCCGCAGAACTTCAATCAAATGTTGAGAGAATGATGACAAACATTCTTGGTCTTAGGAAAAAAGGGACAGCCGTGACATGAATGCACCTGCGCTGACATGACACAACTTGAGAAAAGAAATATTCCCTTGAAAGGAATTATTATTTTGGCTATCACCAACATGAATACTTAACGTGTGTGTTTATTGCCAATTTAAAAGCCACCATTTTATATATGTTTTATGTCTGGCACCATCTGAGACAATTTGACTCTACTAACTGCTTGATGCAATAAGAAGGAACGAAACTACTTCCTGTTTGCTAAATGCCAATGTTAATGGAGCTCATAGATTTTAAAACATTTTGCAGTATGTTATTCCATTTTTTTATGGAATGTCATGCATGTTTTATGTACAGCTTTTTGTTAGATCCAGACCATGAATTCACCTAGATAAAAAAAAATAATTTTCGTTGTGGCAAGTTATCAAAACGGGTAGGCATTAGATTATTATGCACTTTATACTTCCAACCAATTTTTCTGGTAATAAGCGTCAAATACTGCGTGTAAGTAGCGCGCTTCCCCTCCCTCTCAAGAAAAGCACTTTCTTTAGTTCGCGCGTCCTCCGAGGATGGTCGGCCCACCATGACTGACCTGCTTCCTCTGGTTGCTGAGACAAAAGGTGCAGATGGCCCTTAGCGGCGGCGCGCTCCACTGCACAGGGCCGTGCGCGACGTCCTGGCGGCGAAGGCACGGTTGCCCGTCGCGGCTGTCCTCCCCCAGCATTAACACGTTAGCGAGGTGTGAGATGTAGCTGCACGCCAGACGCAGCGTCTCCACCTTGGAGAGCTTCCTGTCGGCAGGCTCGGTGGGGATGAGCGTGCGCAGGGTACTGAAGGCCGTGTTGACGCTGTGCGTCCTATCGCGTTCACGCGCATTGGCCGCCTGCCTCTGTTTACTCACACCAGGCAGACGCGGCGCCTTTCTGCCGAGTCTCCGCCTTTTCCTCCGCGTGGCCGGTTCCGGCTCCTCTCCGCGACGTGGGCTGCAGGCACCGGTAGACTTGCCGTCCGAACCATTGCTCTCGCTGTCCCACTCGTCTGGGTCGGAAGCGAAGCCGTCGGTGGGTTCGCTGTTCGTGGACTTCATCCTGGCAGCCTGATGTGTGAACGCAGCGTGCACATCACTTTATCCTCAAGAGTGAAAATAGCACCGAGTGGCCGAGCAGCTGCTCCTGATCCGGTGACCGAGCGAGGGTCCGCTCCGGATCAGCATAGCATTTCTACTCAATGACGGATGTTTTCTGGGTCGCCAGCTCGCGGCGGAGAAGGGAAGACAGGTGTGTGTGCTTGTGCGTGTGCGCGTGTGTGTGTGTTGACACACACCTGTTTTGCTGCAAGATGTGAGAAATAAACGTAGGCCCATTTGAGACTAGTTGCAGGTATTTTTAGGATGACTTCTTTTTATTTGAACCTGCTTTCTACTTATTTTATCAAAATGGGCGGCCACCGGTAGTAGAGCGGTACATGCTGCTACCTTACATGGAGTGAGAATTTTTTTTTTTTTTTTGCTCGATTCCCTGCCGCTGCTGCCAGTTTACCCACAATGCTCAGTTTCCAGCTGCCATTTTTAAGGACGTGCACACAAAAGGAAAACACAAGAGAAGTCTTATCCATTGTTATTATTACTCATCGGTCTGCTTATTTCTAGTTTTGTGCAAAGGGTCCTTCATAGAACACCTGTTCATACTATCTACAGTTAAAAGAAATTAAGTTGGTTGGGGAGAAAAATAACAGGAAGACACAGACCTCACAGATAAACTTTCCAAAACAGACTGCTCAAAAACAAAGCCAGTTGTTCTCAAAGTGAGCTATCACAATATAGGTGATTGTAAAGAGGAGTTGCTCTTTTTGGGAGGACTTTAATGCTGCCAAGAACTTGGAGTCTTTGTGTCCAGCCGGGTGAAGGATGTCGGCTGCATTCAACACAGGGATCTTTGTCAGCAGAGGTGCGTTGCTTTCACTTATACTTAGGGAACTATGTATGGCTTCAATAAATCCTTTGGAACTTGTCTAATTTTTTACCGATTTTGAAACGGATTGGCTGGTTTGAAACCGTTGTGTATTCAGTCAACAAGTGTGTCAGTCTTCCGCGGCCTTCAAGCTTATATATCAAACTGCGGGCCTCCTTCTGAGTGAGCAGCCCAGGTGGACTTGGCTTGTCAGTGGCCACTGTGAGGCACAGCCACAGCCCTCCCCTTCGCCACCTTGCGTCGTGCCATCTTTGGAGAGGATAAAAATATCCATGGATGAGTCCTGCTACCTTTTAGCTGATTTGAGTCAAATCTGCAGGATAAGGGGAAATAAACCACTAAGTGGTGCTAAAAACTGAGGTGCAAAATTGCACAAAAGGCACAAGAAAAAGTCCTTTATTTGATATTCTTTTATTTTTACTGAAGACTGGCACACATTTCAGACTGAGATCAAAAGATCAAAATGTAGTCTTTTATATCCAGATAATTCACTTGTGGATGTGATTCACAATCTAGATGAGATTTTATTTTAATCTGCACATTGCACACAGCCAACAGAAATATTGGGTGTGTACTAACAGGTGACAAGGCAAACAAAAGCCGTTGATGACATGTGACGCGTGAGTTATTTAAAAAAAAAAAAGGAAAAAAAATGAATCATTGCAACGCCAGCAAAAACCTCTAGAGTGCAGAGTTGAGCATACCCCCCCCCCCCCCACACACACACACACAATGCACAAATGAACAGAAATAGTCACATCAATTAGCAATAATGGGCCTGGAATTTGAATTGGCGTCATTTTGTGCAACCTACCTTTTTTTGACAATATATGACAATATATTGTATATAATATATATATAGCTTGCAATATATGAACAGAGAAAGGCTGAAATTAACTTTATTTTCCACTTAATATAGGGAGTCTATTATTTTATTTCTTGACCACAATATCCCGTGTGTCTTGAAAATGTCAAATTTCTTTAAAATGCCTGGCGGTTGTTGTTGAAAATGTTCTCGCCACCAGGTGGCAGAAGCAGGTAGAATAAGAAACCTTCGGCCTAAAATGCCGTTGCCAATAAAAAGGCAAGTGACGCAACAAGTGTACTCAAACGGCAAGATTCTTCTTGAAAGGAACGAGCAATGTCCTTAGCCTTCATCCTTGACTGGACATCACCGTGGAAGTGGTGCAGAGCTAATGTGGCCTCATTAAGCTTTTAATCCTTATTTCCTTGAGACCTGCTGGCCCTGAACCTGGCCAGCAAAGTCAAACCTTTCTCTGCTGCTGCTGCTGCACTGCAGGGTAGGCACGCCGTACTAATCACAAAGAGCAAAACTTTTTTAGGTCCTCCTTGAATTAGCAAATACATGAAATGCAGCTAAATGACATTTATGCCAATAGCATGTTAACACCAAGTGCATGACAGCAATTAAACAAAAAAATAGTACAGGAAATTGAAAGACCACAGCAAAAATATTTATTTCTCACATTTTTCTATTTGTCGTTATGTATTTCAGTAAAATGTCGTTTCATTCTATACACTTTTTAGGCGCTCCTTGAAATAGCAAATACATGAAATGCAGCAAAATTAGATTTATGCTAATAGCATGTTAAAACCAAGTGCATTACAGCAATTAAACAAAAAATAGTACAGAAAATTGAAAGCACAGAAAAAATATCTATTTCTCACAGTTTTCATTTGTCGGTATGTATTTCAGTAAATTTTTGTTTCATTCTATACACTACTAACAACTCCCAAATTCTACATCCAAATATTGACATTTAGAGCATTTATTTGCAGGAATTGTAAAATGCCCCCACCCCCCCAAAGATTTGTTTTGGTCATTTTTCTCTGACTTGGTGGGGAGTAATGTTGTTATTCTTAATTTTTATTTTACACAAAGTTATCATACCTTCTACTGGATTAAGATATATACACAACTGCGATGCCAACAACAAATAAATAAATGGAAAACAGAGTTTCAAAATGAAATGTATACTGACCCTTTAAAATTAATATTATTAAAAAAGGTGTAGTCAGGAATCGTATTTTCCTTTTGGGTGGGCAGAACCCAACGTCATTCCAGCCTTTTTGAGCAAGCAATGGAGTAGCTGCCTTATTGGGAGGGAAGCCTCTATTCTATGAAGAGCACAAGTTGTCCTCTTCAGATTGTCACTTGGAAACAGCCCAGGATAAAGATTTGCTGACACCGTGTATTCACCACAATCTAGATGGAAAGCTGGAAAAGAAAAAAAAACTATATACTCTATAGACACCCTTCACACTTTGGTAGATATTTTATGACACATTTTATCAGAAAACACTGAAAATGCTTTGAAATTTCTTTGTACTTGGTTTGTAAAATGTAAACCTTTTGTTTTTCATCATGGTGTCAGTTCAGGTCAGTTAGGCAATCATTTCATCAGTGTGGCTATATGAAGTTAGCCATTTTAACAAGGCCCAAGAAATTAGAATGGCAAGTCTAAATTTCTCTTACCTTCCTTGAGCAAAGAGCGCCTGATAATCCACTGCGACATGAGCACACGTTGGGCCTCACACAGCGGCTGCCGTACAAACATTTTTGTTGACAATGAGCTAAGGGATGACACACGCGCACAAATATTATAGTACCTTAATAATAATAATAATAATATTAACATTTTGAATGAACTGTTTTGATCAAAAAAGGGTTTTGTGATTGCTATTTATGAGCTAATGAATAACAAAGCTTCAAAATAATTCGTGAATCTATTGATTGATTGATTAATGTCTATTGAGGCCTCTGGATGGCACTCTGTTCAGCGTTGGGCTGAAATCAAACAAACTGGTCATTTCATAGATCCCTTTTTTTAAACTATCAGTGCCATGTAGAGGAGTCAGAAAATGCAACTGCTGGTTCATGAAGCACGTTTGAAGCACCGTTTTCACATCACTAAAATAAATGCACAAAATATTTTCCTGCACTTAATGATGATTTGTTGTTCAGCAATTTTGTGCTGTTCATTAATGACCCTTATTTAAAATTGTATTAAACAAATTCATCAAAGTGCTTGTTGTTAGTGATACTCACGAACATGGCACAACATTCCGTGCCAGCCCAGTGGGCAGTGGCAGGTGTTTGGCACCACGCACTCGCCCCCGTTTAGACACTTTTGCTCGCAACGGGCTGTGAGGACAAAAAAAAACAAACAAACACTGATAGATTCACCGTGCATGCACAAATGGCACGAATCACTTATGCATGCACACACATCGCTTCTTACGTTTGTCACATCTCTTTCCTTGCCAACCTGATGGACAGTCACAAACATCAGGACCAACGCAGCGACCGCCATTTATGCACATGTGCTCGCATACGCCTGAGGAAACGGAGAGAGATGATTTTGGGAAGCAAGCAGGTACAAATTCCTTGTTTCTGTACTTAAAAAAGAAAATCACACAAGTAAGCTGTATTTTGTTTTTTTTGGTTAGTCATTTCGGTCACTTACTTTGTTCACAGCGTCTCCCGGTGTAGCCCTGCAGGCACCAACAGACGTTGTTCCTCATGCACAGACCGCCGTTCTTGCAAGGCGGTGTGCAAATGGCTACAAACGAAAAGGGGGATGGCATCAGTGCAGCCAAAGCAGAGGAACACGCGTCGTCCCGATGCCACGTACCGTTTTGACACCGGGTACCGTAGAAACCGCCAGGACACTCGCAGCTGTCGGGTCGGATGCATAAACCGCCGTTCAGGCAGACCGGCCTGCAAAGAGCTAAAGAAAGCCGACATCAGCATCTTAGACGGTAAAATTTTCAATTGTGGCAGATAAAAAGGCTCGAGCCACATTATGTGGTGCCTCGCCATATAAGTTTCGGCAACGTTGAAATTCCCAACCTGTACTGTTTTGCACCCAGTCTAGTACAGCAAGGTAAGCAATTTTTCAAGCTCACCAGTCTCACAGGAAGGTCCGCTCCAACCAGGCTGACAGCTGCACTCGTCTGGAGAGACACAGCGGCCGCCGTTGTGACAGTGGCGACTGCAAACCACTGCGTTCAAAACAAAACTCAATTTACTCATATACCAAATAAATATTTCCCACAAAAATGGATTCAAACGCCATCAATCGGTTGAAGCCCACACAACATAAAATATTTATCCAAAGGCTGTTTGTACTCAAGTTTCAAGTGAGCATACGACCACTCTTATCTCAAAATACCTTTATGTTTCACACTCATAAGTCAAGTTACCACTATAATGCTCGCAACATCCATCCAAGTAACAAAGAGAAGCTTCATTGGCTGCAAACTCACGGGTCTCACATCGCGGGCCAACAAAACCGTACGGACACGAGCACGTCTGCAATCCTGAGCACGTGCCTCCGTTTTCACATGGTAGCCTGCACACAGCTGCGCACATTTATGAGTCAGGAGGTTCTGTTGGGCCCTGATGATAAAATCAATCTTTACCTTCTTGACAAGTCTCTCCATGAAAGCCATCGGGACACCGACAAACCCCCGGAGCCACACATGTCCCCCCATTCGTGCACTGTGGTTCACAAATTGCTAAGAAAAATTTGTATTTTTTACATATTAATCTTTTGGTTTACCAATTTTACAGAACATTTCATTTTTCTGCTGTGAGTTTCAATTTGTTTTGCTGAACACATGCTTCGGTTTGGTTGGTTCAAATGTGACAATTTGAATATAAGGAAAGTTCAAGCCGGAATATTCAAAGACAACTAATCATTTACCGGTTTGACAGTCCGAACCAGCGTAACCTGCCTTGCAGAGACATGTGTTGGGAGCCGCACACTCCATGTTCCGTCCGCACGTATGCTTGCAAACAGCTTGGAACACATGAGCAGAGGACAATTAAAACAGAAGGGCTAATCAATTCAATAATAATTAATAAGATCAAAGCCACCTCGACACGTCTTGCCGTCCCCGGTGAAACCGACGGGACAGCGGCCACAGCGGGAACCGCCGTCCAATGTTGCATTGCATCGGACACCAGGAAAACATGGCTGCTCGGGGCATGGTGACATGAACTCAGGCAGCGAATAAGACAACAATCCAAGTGTTGTCTTGAGAGGCCGTGCAGGTCTCGTCCAGGGCTTGGCCCGGGTAGAGGCTGTCTGTCTGGGTTTTGTCGCCAGGCCAGACTGAGTGATTTGGCGAGGAGATGGTGGAGTTGCTTGTTGGGACAGCTACGACATGAGCACAAACAGAAGATGGTTGAGTGGAGGAATAGTGTGAAGCTTTCATGCAGATGAGACTCACGTTTGGGCCTGTTACCCCAAAACCCTTAGAGGGTGTGACGTTGCTTCTGTGGGTGGCAGTGTTAGAAAAAGCACTCGTTGCTCTGACGTCAACAGTGTCCACCTCCCTCCTTCCGGTACCACCTTCTCTTCCTACAAGCAAAGCCTGACGTAGTTTGGTATCGCTAGTTACAGACGAGCGTTTGATGCTATCTCTGGAAGGCAAAGCGCTTAAGTGGAGGCTGGTTCGGGTTCTTTGGCCTGCTGTCTGCTGCTGATGTGAAAGGTGATTGAACGCTGAGGAAGCACAGATGATAGCATTAGCATTGATTCCTCTGGGATCCCACTGTTCTTCTTCCTTACCCGCCTCAGCGCTCTTCATGCAGATTCGTCCATTGCCGTGAAGGCCGGGCGGGCATCGGCCACAAACGTAGCCGATGTGCGGTGGTCGTCGATTGATGCATTGGACCCCGGGGAAGCAAGGCCTGCTGCTGCACGTTGCTGTGACGGATAGAGAAAACAAAATAGCGAGAGACCAAAGCTCCCTTAAGAGTCCCCGGACCTTCTGTTTGACACACATGCGTTAAAACCTTTACCAGAGGCCAGCAAATCAAACCCCTTGTTCCTCACTTGAAGCTGGCTTTCCCGAGTTCTGCATCACACTGCTTTTCTTTGGCGGCCCAACCTCGACAGGGTCATGTGCGATTCCGCCACCGGGTGTATCAATTTCCAAGCCAGAATTTGGGCTGATTTCCGAAGGTCCCCTCCGGGTTGTGGGTTGAACCTGAGGCAGCCCAAAAGCTTCTGCTCGCGGCACCATCTTGGCAAACTGGACGCTCGGGCGAGGTGACGTTAGCTTCTGCATCGGGACTTCTTTAACCTCGTGGACAACAGTTTTTGGCGCCAAAGTGGGAGTGATCGTAGGCGGCCTCATGTCTGCTTTATGAATTAGACTGATTATGTTTTGAGCAACTTATGGGTCCAAAGCTTGTGAGATTCTAAACATTCTTACCAGTGCATTGTGTACCATTTCCCTGCATGCCTTGGGGACAAGGACCACAGTTGTAGGAACCATAACTGTTAAGGCAGTGGACTCCAGGAAAACAAGGCGTCCGCTCACACTCGTCTATATCTTCTTGGCACGTTGCACCTGCAGAAAGATGCAAAGTCAAGTAAACCACACCACAGTGACCCCAGAAAGGAACTGGTACCTGTCAGCCCTTGGGGACAACTACATCTGAAGCCACCATCAGTACCAATGCACGTTCCTTGGGCGCAAGGTGCCGATAAACATTTGTCGACATCTTCGTGGCAGAGGTCGCCCTGTTTCCCATCAGGACATACGCAAAGATACTTTCCACTGCCAGCAGGGAAGCTGAAATCAGTTGCACACGTGCCTCCGTTCTGACATCCGCATGGCACCACGTGGACCTCAACCGCCAAGGTGCTTTGGGCATTGCACTCATTTGATAGTGTGAAGTGAAAGGTTGACTGAGTCAACTCCTCTTTGAATGTTGATGGGACCCTCCAAATAAGGAGCCCAGCTGGTGAGAGGATGGCACCGTTTGGTCCGCTGACCAGTTCAAAGAGCAGGGCTGAGCCTTCAGGGTCTGATGCAGCCAACTGGAAGACAAAGTTCTCTCCGGCGAATGTACGCAGCTCACCCTGAGGTCGATGGAAGGTGGGCGGCCGGTTGACTGGGAAAAAAAAATATCTAAGAGTTCTATCCATTTTTTTCAGACTCTGTCAGTGTTGGTAAGTGTTAGCATGATCAAGCATGTCGTTTACATCCTGTGGTGGTTAAACAACAGGTGCACGCCTGGAAAGCTCAACCTGAGCCTCTTTCATCTTCTAATTGAGGCTCCTAGTGGGGCTGACCTCACAGTAAGATCTCCTGTTGTCTGTCTTTTAGCAGCGGAAGCAGCGAGTGACTCTGGCACACGAGTGTCAAACTCAAGGCCCGGGGGGCCAGATTTGGCCCGCCGCATCATTTTACGTGGCCCGCAAAAGCAAAACCATGTGTGTCAATTCATTGCTTCTTGTTAAAATACCAACACTCTAAATTGTTGTACCTTGGTTGAGTGACCAGGTAAAATTTGAGGTGTCCGGGTCACAGAGAAGGCACGGACTTCCTGGATTGGAGTCTCCTTCTGCAAAGCACATTCCGTCAATGTTACACGTCCGCTCCTGCCAAAGACATTCACATAAAAAAAAAGGCCATCAAAAGCTACATTTTGGTTTTGCAGCTCGCGGCGAGCTCGGGTAGGGCCGACCTTTTGTGACCTTATTCTGTAAAACCTCCAGTGACAACAACCCACACAATTCTGTTGGTTTTAATCTTTGAACAAGGTGATGTTCATGCACAGCTCATTTTGTGCACCAGTAAAAATCATTCATGTCTTGCTCTCAAGGCACCCGAGCTTTGAAATGAGAATTAGTGCGGGTAAAAAAAATAAAAATAATAAAAGAGTAAGATTTCTTTTTTTTTTTTTTCTTCTGCTGGTCAGTAATGAATGCGGTATGTATGAGCGGTATCTCATAAATATGATTAATGTATTAATTTGTACACTGTGCTTTACATATTTATACATCCAATTTATGTTGACCTTTCAGACTGGTCTTGCATCATGCAGGGATGTTGGCAAAATGTCACATTTTCTTATCAGTACATTTTATGCTGGCAATGGCGCGATGCAAGTTCTGAACAAAATATAAATAGATTATACCATGAGCATTAGAAGAAGTTCTGATAATACTTGGAAGTCGAAAAAGTGTTTACGAAAAAAATCCCGTCACTTACATTTAAAAGAAAAGAAGCCTTCACCATCTGATGTATGTTTGCGGCCTCGTTGATGGATGAGGATGTGCAAAAATCACTTTTTTAAAATGCCCTTCATGACTTTAAAATATGTTAAAATATTTAAGAATGGTCTCAAACCAGCTTGACCGTGCTGATTGTCCCAGTCACAGCAATTCTAACACTAATCGATTTACTGAGGCTTACTCACATCATGAGTAATGCCTGTCATTTTTCTTTGTGTTTTTGCCACATCATATAAGTGTTTTTTCTTTTTTTTAAGTTTTTATTATGAGTGAGAACTTAAGCTTCAAGTTTGTTTCATGAACCAGTATTTTTGATTCCTCTACATGACAGAGTGTTTTTGCTGGGGAAGACAATACACAATCTGTCTTCTAATGCAATCAACATGGCTTTGCTACACACAATTAGCTCCAAACATAAACAGCTTCCATTACTATTAAAAGACAAATTAAATTGTTGCATTTGTTGGACAGAATTGTCCAAAAAAAACAGTATTTTCATATTAGGTTTTAAACAGCTTAAGAACAGGATACAATGTCATCTAGTGGTCAAAGTGAGAGAGTTCACTGGGTGGCGTAAAATTATTAAGAAAAATAATGTAAATAAAGAGAAACCTACAAGGCACAAAATATTTTTACTTTTTAATATGGTATATTGAAAGCAGCAACTCTTACCCTTAGCAATCAACTTTCCATGGGACTCAGGAAAAAGAAAGTGACTACGGAAGCTCGACAGGCATGAAGGAAGCAATGGTTAATTTCTTCAACAGACCGCATCGTTTTGTTATTCGTGACAAAGTAAGTTATTTTGGCATTTTTTCATCTAGTATTTTATTTGACGACATTCTTTAATTTCATCGTGTTTGTTTTATTCATGTAATTCTTTTTTTATTTTTATCAGTAATAAGCCGTGAATACTAGGTTGGTTCTCTTGTGCTGCGAAGGTGTGTGTAATCAATTGCCGCCTGTCTCCATTTCGAAAAGCGTTGAAACGCATGAGGTAAGAACGATGTAACTACAACACTTGGAGATATGGAGAATGTAATAATAAACAGCTTTATTAAATGATACGATAAACTATTGACGTACTAATATTGGTAGTATTGTAGTAATTGTTCTCGTTTGCGCGTAGCTCTTAGCGCTAACTTAACATTCGAGGCACACGATGTAGCTTTAGCTTGTAGCCTAGCCCACCATACTAAACGATTTTTTTTCTAAACCGCTTGACAAAAATATGGAGATGGTGAATACTGTTAGAACTGTTTATAGGCTTGCTCCTAAATATGGTAACATTTAAAGGTATCGCTCGTGAAAAATGTGTTCATCTCGTCGATTTGAAAATACGATGGGCAGTGTTGGCTCGTTTTCAAGTGGTTGATTTTCATCGTGTTTCGGTGTCTTTTACTGCTAAAATGTGTTGATAACCATCTGGAATATTTATATTATCATATCGTGGCCGAGTTTGAGTGTTTCAGCGTTTTAGAGAAGGATTATTAATCCTAATTTCACATTATTATGTTGTATCTTTCTGCTTTAATGCTACTGCTCATGTTTTAATTACGAAAATATAATTTCATAAAATCCTTTCTTTTATTTAATGTCATCATGTTCGTTTTATTCATATGGTTGATTTTAATCCGTAATTAACTATGAATACTAGGTTGGTTCTCTCGTGCTGCGCAGGTGTGTGTAATCAAATGCTGGCTGCCTCCATTTTAAATAGTGTTGAAATGCACGAGACAAGAACTGTAAGAACGATAAGTTAACTACTACCAACACGTAATAATATAGAGAATGTAATAATGTACAACTTTATTAAAGGATACGATTGAAACTATTGTTGTACTAATATTGGTAGTATTGTAGTAATTGTTCTCGTTCGCGCGTAGCTTAGCGCTAATTTAGCATTCGTGGCAAACACGAAGTAGGTTTAGCTTGTAGTTTATCTTACCATACTTAACAATTTTTTTCTAAACCGCTTTACAAATGTATGGAATTGGTGTGTACTGTTAGAAGTGTTTATAGACTTGCCCCTAAATATAGACAAATTTAAAGGTAAGTGAAAAATGTGTTAACAGTTTTTTGGTGTCTTTGACTGCCCAAAAGTGTTGATAACCAGTTGGTATATGAATATTGCCATATTGTGGCTGAGCGTGAGGGTTTAAGCATTTTAGAGAAGTAATATTAACCCTAATTTCATGTTATTATGTTGTTGTATATGAACACAAACCAGTAACACGTGTAGGCAGAAAATTTAACAATACTCACGGGCACATATTATGGATACTAAAAACTGATTGAAGCTTAGTGGCTCAACTCTTTGTATGATACTGAAGCATGAAATCATGATGTACAAACTTTTTCTGTAATTCTTTACATTCTTTTTAATTGTGCTATTACTGTGGGGTTTTATACAGCAAAAACGAAACAAAATAAACAATTTATCTTTTGTCATTTTTTTAGGGGGCTGCGCAAATTGCATTTGTATCATTTCAAAAGTGTACTGAAAGTTCCATGTGTGTTCATTTGGAGTTCCTAAAATTACGCCAGCCATCATGATCTGAATACTTGAAGAGAACAGCAAACAAGTAAGTGATTATCACTCATTTCCAGAAGTCACACTTTACGACAAGTATTTTAGCATCGCCCGGATGTTTCAGTTTTGTCTGAGCTTCATAATCAATCATCAATGCTAACAAACCTAGATCAATGTTGCAGTCATTATAGCTCCAATATCTGAACACAAACTTTGCAGTAACACTTGTAGGCAGAAAATATAACAATACTCCCGGGCATATATTATGTAAACTAAAAACTGATTAAAGCTTAGTGGCTCAACTCTTTGTATTATTCTGAAGCATGAAATCATGATGTACAAACTGTTTTGTAAATAGATAAATAGATAAAATAGATAAGTATATCAAAGTAGATAAGTAAATAGATAAAATTAGATAGTTAAATAGATAAAAATGGATAGTGAATAGATAAAAATATATAAAAGTAAATAAAAATAGATAAGTAAATAGATAAAAACAGAAAAGTAAATAGATACAAATCGAAAAGTAAATAGATAAAAAAAGAAAAGTAAATAGATAAAAAAAGAAAAGTGAATAGATAAAAAAGAAAAGGTAATAGATAAAAAAGAAAATAGATAAAAATAGAAAAGTAAATAGATAAAATAGAAAAGTAAATAGATAAAATAGATAAAATAAAAAAGTGAATAGATAAAAATAGATAAAATAAAAAAGTAAATAGATAAAAATAAATAAAGTAGAAAAGTAAATAGATAAAATAGAAAAGTAAATAGATGAGTAAATAAATAAAATAGATAAATAAATAGATAAAATAGATAAAAATTGAATAATAAATAGATAAAATAGATAAAAGTAAAAAGTAAATAGATAAAATAGATACAAATAAAAAAGTAAAAAGTAAATAGATGAAATAGATACAAATAAAAAAGTAAATAAGTCAAGTCAAGTTTATTTGTATAGCCCTAAATCACAAGCAGTCTCAAAGGGCTTCACATAGACAATCAATTAACAATAGATAGATAGATAGTAAATAGATAAAATAGATAAAATAGATAAAAGTAGAAAAGTAGATAGATAAAATAGATACAAATAGAAAAGTAAATAGATAAAATAAAGATAGAAAAGTAAATAGATAAAAATATGATAAAAAAGAAAAAGTAATAGATAAAAATAGAAAATAGATAAAAATAGAAAAGTAAATAGATAAAAATAGAAAATTTAATAGATAAAAATAAAAAAGTATATATAAAAATAGATGAAAATAAAAAAGTAAATAGATAAAAATAGATAAAAATTATTTTTTTATTAAATATAATAGATAAATTAAATAGATAAAAATAGAAAAGTAAATGAATAAAAACAAAATTAAATTTATAAAAATAAAAAAGTATAGATAAAAATAGATGAAAATAAAAAGTAAATTGATAAAAATAGATAAAATAGAAAAATAAATAGATAATAGATAAAATAGAAAAGTAAATAGATAAAATAAAAAAGTGGATAGATAAAAATAGATAAAATAAAAAAGTAAATAGGTAAAAATAGATAAAGTAGAAAAGTAAATAGATAAAATAGAAAAGTAAATAGATGAGTAAATAAATAAAATAGATAAGTAAATAGATAAATAAATAGATAAAATAGATAAAAATAGAATAATAAATAGATAAAATTGATAAAAGTAAAAAGTAAATAGATAAAATAGATACAAATAAAAAGTAAATAGATAAAATAGCTAAAATAGATAAAAATAGAATAATAAATAGATAAAATAGATAAAAGTAGAAAAGTAGATAGATAAAATAGATACAAATAGAAAAGTAAATAGATAAAATAAAGATAGAAAAGTAAATAGATAAAATAGACAAAGATAAAAAAGTAAATAGGTAAAAATACAAAAGTAAATAGATAAAAATAGAAAAGTAAATAGAATGCCATTCATATGGCTGGATGAAGGCATGACTGCCTGCCTGCACCTGGATGATGCCATGATTGCCTGCCTGCCTCGCCTGCGCCTCGATGAAGCTATGGCTGCCTGTTCGGCTGGCTTGCTCCTGAATGAAGCAGTGACTGACTGCCTCCCTGCCTGGCCTACGCCTGGATAAAGCCATGACTGCCTGCCTGCCTGACCCGAGCCTGGATGGCTACGATAAGTAAATAGATAAAAAATAGATAAGTAAATAAAGAAAAATAGATAAGTAAATAGATAAAATAGATACGTTTATAGAAGTAGATAAGTTAATAGATAAAAATGGATAGGTAAATCGATAGAAATAGATAAAATAGATAAAATAGATAAGTAAATAGATAAAAATAGATAAAGTAGATAAGTAAATAAATAAAAATACATAAGTAAATAGATAAAATAGATAAGTAAGGATGCAAGTCCCTGGATGCAGCCATGACTGCCTTAACTGCGCCTTAGTAAAGCCATTACTCCCTGTCTGCCTGGCCTACTTTTGGATTAAGCCATCACGCCTACCCACCAACCTTTCTGGCCTGCCCCTGGATGAAGCCATAACTGCCTGCATGCCTGCCTGATCTGCACCTGGATGAAGGAAGCCACGACTGCATGCCTGTGCCTGGAAGAAGCCATGACTGACTGCCTGCCTGGCCTGCGCTTGGATTAAACCATGACTGACTGCCTGGCTGGCCTGCGCCTGGATGAAACCATAATTCTCTGGCCTGCGCCTGGGTGAAGCCATGACTCTTTCCCTTCCTGCCTGCTTGCCTGCCTGCCCGCCCGCCCGCCCGCCCTACTCTTGGATGAAGTCATGACGGCCTACCTGCCAACCTGCCTGCCTGGCCTGAACCTGGATGAAGATGACTGTCTGGACTGCGCCTGGACGAAGCCATAACTTCCTGCGCCTGCGCCTGGTTGAAGCCATGATTCCCTCCCTGCCTGCCTGCCTGCCTCCCTGGCCTACTCTTCAATGAAGCCTTGACTGCCTCGCTGCCAACCTGCCTGCCTGGCCTGCACCTAGATGAAAATGACTGTCTGGCCTGCGCCAAAACCATGACAGCCTGCCTGGCCTGCGTTTGGATGAAGCTGTGACTGCTTGCTTGCCTGGCCTGCACCTGGATGAAGCCAACTGCCTGCCTGTCTGTCCTGCGCCTGGATGAACCCATGACTGCTTGCCTGCCTGGCCTGCGTCAGGATAAAGCCACGACTGACTGCCTGCCTACCAGCCTGCCTGCCTGCCTGCCTGGCCTATGCCTGAATGAGGTTTTGACTGTCTGCCTGCCTGCCTGCCTGCCTGCCTGCCTGCCTGCCTGCCTGCCCGCCCGCGTCTGGATGAGGCCATGACTCCCTGCATGCCCTCCTGGATGAAGCCATGACTGCCTGCCTGGCCTATCCCTGGATGAAGCCATGACAGCCTGGCATGCGCCTGGGTCAAACCATGACTCCCTCCCTCCCTCCCTCCCTCCCTCCCTCCCTCCCTGCCTGCCTGCCTGCCTGCCTGCCTGCCTGCCTGCCTGCCTGCCTGCCTGCCTGCCTGCCTGCCTGCCTGCCTGCCTGCCTGCCTGCCTGCCTGCCTGCCTCGCTGACTGCCTCGCTGACTGCCTCGCTGACTGCCTCGCTGACTGCCTCGCTGACTGCCTCGCTGACTGCCTGGCCTACTCTTGGATGAGACCATGACTGCCTTCCTGCCTGGCCTGCATCTGAATGAAGACGACTGCCTGGCCGGCATCTGGATGAAGTCATGATTGCCTGCCTGACCTGCACCTGAATGAAGGCCTGACTGCTTGCCTACCTGCCTGCCTGGCCTGCACCTGGATGAAGCCATGACTGCTTGCTTGCCTGGCCTGCGCTTGGATGAAGCCATCACTGTCTGCCTGACTGGCCTACGCCTGGATGAAGTTTTGCCTACCATAAATGCCTGCCTGGGCTATTCTTGGATGAAGTCATGACTATCTGCCTGCCTGACTGGCCTACGCCTGGATGAAGTTTTGACTGCCTGCCTGCGTGCCTGGCCTGTCCATGGATGAAACCATGACTGCCTGGCATGCGCCTGGATGAAGCCATGACTGCCTGGCCTGCGCCAGGGTGAAACCATGACTCCCTGCCTGCCTGCCTGGCCTGCACCTGGATAAAAACGACTGCCTGACTGCCTGCCTTGCCCGCGACTGGATGAAGCCATCACTGCTTGCCTGCCCGGCCTGTGTATGGATGAAGCCATGCCTGCCTTCCTGACTACTTGCCTGCCTATCTGCCTGCCCGCCCCACACCTGGATGAAGACAACAGCCTGCCTGCATGGCCTGAGCCTGGATAAGTGGTTCTTAACCTGGTGTAGATCAAACCCTAGGGATTCGGTGAGTCGGTATCGGTTTAGGCAGAGCCTCCACTGCAGAGGTCCAAACACACTCGATTTGTCGTGTAAATTTATTATGACGCCTATCTGAACTGGTCTCACAAATGTAACCATCACACTGATTTGCAGGTATGTAATTTGTTGCAACTTTATGCATTGTGTTGGTTTTGATCTTTGAACAAGGTGCTGTTCATGCACACTCATTTTGTGCTCATTTTGTGCACTAATTTTGTCATCAGTGGACCCCTGGTCATCGTCCGCCATGACAATTCTCGAGACTGATAATGTCATGGCTTTCCATTCTCCATGTAAATTACCTTTAATCGACACATCCCAGGGCGAGATCCTGCGCACACCTGACAGATCCCGTCGTAGATCGTAAGCACCTTGGCTAGGCTGTATTGGGAGCCATCGTTGCTCACCTGAGGAGAGGAGATGGGGAACGGTTAACACGGCCTAGAGGACAAACTATGGAAATTAAAGCAGTCTTACCCTAATCTCCCAATGTGCGTACGATTTGTCATCCATCATAAAGTCTGCATTGCTCAACGAGGGGATACCACAGTCCAAAGCTTTGGAGCTAAGGAAAGTGGATTTTGTTCTGTGTTTTTCCCCTGGAAGCCAAGCGCCAGTCACATACTAGAGAGACACAATATAAATATGATTTCCATGTTTTGACAGTGCCGCCGCCCAGAACAGTAAACCCTGATCTGATGTGTTTCCATCAATTTGAGTTCACGATGATAACTGTAGCAACAGTGAACTCAATTAAGCTGTGGAACCCGAAGGTCACTCACCTTCAGTCTGGTGGCGTGGCAGCTCAGGTTTGGTGATTCGATAAAGCCCAGACCAAAGACCCTTACTTTCCGACAGTCAAATGTTCTGAGGTCGCAGAGGCCACCATTTTCCAGGTTAAGTAGCTCTACTGGCTGCTCTTCTCCAATGAGAAGCAGAGACAGTACATTCTGTCAATAAAGGAGATTCAATTCCAAGTATGGTGATGGAAGACACTCACCGACGGTTTTGCTGCAGTCATAAGAACTGAAGTTCGAGTGACACTTGCAGCCAAATTCTGTGCACTCTCCGTTGCCATTGCAGAAATTGGGGCAGCGCAGCGCTGTCAGAACCTCATCTGGGTGACCCAGCACCTCGTAGTCTCTCTGGTCCCGGTTCTCCAGCAACAGCCGCTCGCACTCATTGGTCAGGTAGGGTAGCATTGCCTCGTTCCAGCCTAGGTTATCCTTTAATTGTAGGTCCAGGATGCAGAGATTCACAGCTTCTTCAAGGCGGCGGCCCAGCAGCCCACGGCAGACGGTGCCGACCCAAGAGTTGGACAAAGTTACGTGGCACAGCTCCAGTGCTTTGCTGGAGGTCAGGCCGCTCAACGTGGGCCACCCGAGTTGGACTAGTAGCGGAGCTTTTACGAGGTGATCCTCTGGGAAAAAGTAGGCGAGATGCTCCAGGTCAGCCTGGCTCATGCTTTGAGATGCCGACATTGTTTGTCTCCTGAATCTCTCGTTAGATAGCAAACGGTCATCTCTGAACTCGTTGCCGACGTTGAAATTATGTGCCCGCCCCTTCAAGGAATGACCGGATGAGACGTTGGGGCTGATTTGCTCTCTTTCAAAACGCTTGACATATTCCATCGTGGTGTCCAGCGAGGGAAACACAGATGTATAATCCACATTGTCCTCTGCGTGACAGTCAGACAGAGTGGTTTGAGAAGATGTATGCTTTTTTTCATGGCGGTACACTTTCCGGCACCCACAGAAAGGTCTCCTTTCTTCTTGCCTCAAATCTGGAGGCGTTTTGTCAAATAAACTCTCACCGGGAGCTATCCTAAGCCAAACATGTACCCGTGTGAGTCAAATCCCCAAAACACAGCGACAGTAAATCATGTGACTTACCTCCAGTGCTCTATGAATGAATGCAAGTCATCATGGATGTCATTGTTGATATTCCCGTCAAAAGTGCCGCAGAGTCCTTGCGTGTTGCCGTAGTCAACACTCGGCGCCCGGACGGACAAGCTCATCCCCCAGTCGTCAACGTCGGCTCGAATAAAGGCCCCGGAGTGGAAGATAATCTGCAACAAGAGTGCCAGAAGCCAACGTGACTCATTATAGGACAATGCGGGTGACGACCTCAATGAAGACCATGAAACCAAAAATACCTACAGTGACTTTCTTCCCCTGATGAGATTCCAACACGCGGACACGGCGGCCATTGCTGCGCTTCCCACCAGGGACTTTCACGGTGACCTTTGGCCTCGTTTCCTGTCTTTGGCCATTGCACATGTCAATGACGGCGACGTCATTCCCCTCCCGTGCTGCCACACCGCAGCCACAGGCCGCTGCATGACGCAGGCTCCCGCAATCCCACTGCCGAGCGTGGACCTCAAAATCCCTGGCCAGGCTGCGGTACAGCACAAAGGTGCCGGTCTGGTGGTTGTCGTAGTGCCTGTGAGAGAAAGCTGCTGAATGGATCTTTTGATAACGTCCCTGTGTCCTTTAAATACCTGCCATCCAGCGTGATGACATGTGGGTCTGTCAGTGAGTAGCAGATGGAGGTGGGAACATCCTGAACTGTGACCTGGAGAAGCAGGAGAAGGAGAGAGGGGGTTTGCCCCATGACATCTTGACCCCTGACTTTGATGTTATTTTTTTATGAAAGACAGATGGAGAAGTTGTCTCAAGAGCAACCAGATGCCAAATCCAAACCTAATGATTATGTAAGATTGTACGAGACTTTAGCTCTGGAAAAGTGTCATGAAGCACTTTATAGCTTGTGTCTATGTAAACAAGAATACTGCTGTTTAATTTAGTTGGACTCTAATTATACATGAAATTGAGTCGCCTTTGTGATCTTCAGTGATCCCACAGCATTTCTCAAGGACCTCACTTTGACAAGTTTTTTAAAGGCCCTTCAAAACCCCTGAAGTGTCTCCACAGCTACCCACATCACTTAAAGGACGTTATGCTATTATCCTCCCAATTTATAATTTAGATTTTTAGAGGATAACAAAAATATATAGAAAAGAATTATATGGTTTTTTGCCGCCCTCCGTGAGTCGTCACCTTAATCGTGGTGGAGGGGTTTGCGTGCCGCTATGATCCTTGGAGCCATGTTGTCTGGGGCTTCATGCCCCTGGTAGAGTCACCCATGGCAAAAGGGTCCTAGGTGAAGGGCCAGACAAAGCACGGCTCAGAAGACCCCATGATGAAAAAGACAAACGGACCTAGTTTTCCCTCGCCCAGACGTGGGTCACCGGGGCCCCCCTCTGGAGCCAGGCCTGGAGGTGGGGCTTGAAGGCAAGCGCCTGGTGGCCGGGCCTTCGCCCATGGGGCCCGGCCGGGCATAGCCCGAACAAAAATCGTGGGTCCCCCTTCCCATGGGCTCACCACCTGTAGGAGAGGCCAAAGGGGTTGGGTGCAAAGTGAGCTGGGTGGTGGCCAGCGGCGGGGAGAACCTTGGCGGTCCGATCCCCGGCTGCAGAGGCTGGCTCTAGGGACATGGAATGTCACCTCTCTGGCTGGAAAGGAGCCCGAGCTGGTGTGTGAGGCAGAAAAGTTCCGACTAGACATAGTTGGACCCTCCTCCACACATAGTTTGGGCTCTGGTACAATCCGTCTCAAGAGGGGCTGGACTCTCTTCCACTCTGGAGTTGCCCACGGTGAGAAGCGTCGAGCAAGTGTGGGCATACATATTGCCCCCCGGCTGGGCGCCTGTACATTGAGGTTCACCCCGGTGAACGAGAGGGTAGGGGGGACGGGTCCTGACTGTTGTTTGTGTCTATGCATCAAATGGCAGCTCAGAGTCCCTAGAGGAGGCGCTGGAGAGCACTCCTTCTGGGGACTCCATCGCTCTGCTGGGTGACTTCAATGCTCACGTGGGCAATGACAGTGAGACCTGCAAGGGCGTGATTGGGAGGAACGACCCCCCCGATCTGAACCCGAGCGGTGTTCTATTGTTGGACTTCTGTGCTCGACACGGATTTTCTATAATGAACACCATGTTCAAGCATAAGCGTGTCCATGTGTGCACTTGGCACCAGAACACCCTAGGTCGCGGTTCGATGAGCGACTTTGTAGTCGTGTCATCGGATTTGCGGCCGCATGTTTTGGACACTCAGGTGAAGAGGGGCGGAGCTGTCAACTGATCACCACCTGGTGGTGGGTTGGCTCCGATGGTGGGGGAAGATGCCGGTCCGACCTGGCAGACCCAAACACACTGTGAGGGTCTGCTGGGAACGTCTGGCAGCATCCCCTGTCAGGAAGAGCTTCAACTTACACCTCTGGCAGAGCTTTTCCCACGTCCCAAGGGAGGCGGGGGACACTGAGTCCGAGTGGACCATGTTCCGCGCCTCCATTGTTGAGGCAGCCGACCGGAGCTGTGGCAGTAAGGGGGCGGTAAGGGATGCCGTCAAGCTGAAGAAGGAGTCCTATCAAGCCGTTTTGGCCTGCGGGACTCCGGAGGCAGCTGACAGGTACTGGATGGCCAAGCAGAACACGGCTTCGGCGGTTGCTGAGGCAAAAACCCAGGCGTGGGCGGAGTTTGGTGAGGCCATGGAGAATGATTTCCGGACAGCTTCGAGGAAATTCTGGTCCACCATCCGGCGTCTCAGGAGGGGGAAGCAGTGCACGTTCAACACTGTTTACAGTGGGGATGGTGTTCTGCTGACCTCGACTCGGGACGTCGTGAGTCGGTGGGGAGAATACTTCGAAGACCTCAATTCCACTGACACGCCTTCCATTGTGGAAGCAGGGCCTGGAGACTCTGAGGCAGACTCTCCAATCTCTGTGTACAAAGTCACTGAGGTAGTTAAAAAACTCCTCGGTGGCAGGCCCCCCGGGGGTGGATTTGTTCCCAGTGAGGGTTGGACTCCACCAAGGCTACCCTTTGTCACAGATTCTGTTCATAATTTTTATGGACAGAATTTCTAGGCACAGCCGAGGCGTTGAGGGGGTCCAGTTTGGGGACCTCAGCATCGTGTCTCTGCTTTTTGCAGATGACGTGGTGCTGTTGGCTTCTTCAGGTTGTGATCTCCAGCTCTCACTGGAGCGATTCACAGCCGAGTGTGAAGCGGTTGGGATGAGGGTCAGCATCTCCAAATCCGAGTCCATGGTCCTCGGTCGGAAAAGGGTGGAATGCCCTCTCCGAATCGGGGATGAGATCTTGCCCCAAGTGGAGGAGTTCAAGTATCTTGGGGTCTTGTTCACGAGTGATGGCAGGATGGAGTGCAAGATCGACAGGCGGATCGGCGCAGCGTCGGCAATAATGCGGACTCTGTACCGGTCCGTCGTGGTGATGAGAGAGCTGAGCCAAAAGGCAAACCTCTCAATTTACCGGTCGATCTATGCTCCTACCCTCACCCATGGTCACGAGCTATGGGTCGTGACCGAAAGAACGAGATCCAGGATATAAGCGGCCGAAATGAGTTTTCTCTGCAGGGTGTCCGGGGTCTCCCTTACCGATAGGGTGAGGAGCTTGGTCATCCGGGAGAGACTCGGAATAGATCCGCTTCTCCTCGATGTGGAGAGGAGCCAGATGAGGTGGCTCGGGTATCTCATCAGGATGCCTCCTGGACGCCTCCCTGGGGAGGTGATCGGGCATGTCCCACCGGTAGGAGACCCCGGGGACGACCCAGGATGCGCTGGAGAGACTATGTCTCTCGGCTGGCCTGGGAACGCCTTTGGATCCCCCGGGATGAGCTGGATGAAGTGGCTTGGGAGAGGGAAGTCTGGGAGGCCCTCCCAAAGCTGCTGCACCCGCAACCCGGCCCCGGATAAGCGGAAGAGGATGGATGGATGGATGGATGGATGTTTTTTGCTAGTTTTTGACAAAAGATAAATATTGATCAAAAGATCTCAAATAGATATAGTTATTTAGATCTACTTTAAGATGATTAAATTAATCAAACAAAAATATATTTTATTTTACTTTCATTTTCTTCAGTCATCATCCAAAGTGCTCATCTCTACAAGAGTCGCGGAGCCTATCCAATCAGTCAACAGGTCGCCAGCCATTTGCTGTTATTTTAGTTGATGTTATTTTTAAGGATACAACTTCAGAAATCGAAACTAAACGAAAGGTTTACTTTCTTGTCCAATTTCACACCCAACAAGTGGGCAGGCACTCTAAAAAAAGACTATTCATAGCCAAGCAATTAAAATAATACATTTTCCACAATATATTGCCTTCTAAGTCTCCAAGAAGCAACAACCCTTTTGCTCAAACCTTTCAGGATTTCCCACAAATGTGTTCTCATCAACTCTTGGCGACCAGAATTCAATATTTCACGTGCAAAACTTGAGTAATAACTCACTTTGAGCACTGCTGGAATGTAGCTCTTCCATAGTGGCCAGGTGCTGTTTTGGGGCAGGAAGCTGATCAAACTGATCCGGTTTCCATCACGCGTGAAGTCAGTGACGGCGGTGATGAAGAACGACGCCTGGCCGCAGCTTCCCTCCCTGCATGCGGTCGGCCGGAGCTGCACCAGGCAGGTAGACAGCGCCACATTGGACACCTTGTGTCCGAGGCCATCTGTGGACGCAAGCAAAAAGAAGGTGAGGTTGTTCCGCGGATGAGGGGGATGGTCACTTTTAGCATTTTAGCACATAATTAGCATTATATACAAGGCGGATGTCTCTGTAATAGCTTGCTTTTATTCCATCATAATTCTATGGTTCTGACAATGGTGTAGTAAAAGAAGCGATAAATCTGTATCCAAAATCTCCTCTGTTACTTGATTCTTATCCAGAATGCAGAGTGAAAAGATGAATGGTAATAAATAATGCTGGCAATTTCTGTCGTTTTTAAAGTTGCAGATAATTTGCGATTTCAATATTGACACAAGTTGATGCACAATTTGTCTTGGTGGGCCACATAAAATGATGTGACGGGCCGTATCTGGCCACCGGGGCTTGAGTTTGACACATGATGTAAATGAATAATCCTCAATGAGTGGTATGTGGGCTCCCTGTGTTGGTTTGTGAAAGAATCACTCAGTTCAGTTGTACTTAACTTTTAACTTCAATGTTACTGCGTCAGTCTGGCTGCTATTTGTGGAATTAAATGGCTGTCCAAAAGTTTCATTTTCCAACTTGTAGCCGGGACGCAGCGACTGTAATCTCACCTGGGTCGTGCACACCCAGCATCAGGGGGACTCTGCACTGGTTTAGGTCGTAACAGGGGAGCGGCACAGTGCTGTGGACTCTGACCTCGTGCTCCTCACCGTTCTCCGCTATGTGAAGCGACTCCACAGAAAACTTGAGAGAAGAAGCAGACTGAGCTTTGCTACCTTTCTGCCGTCAATTCTAACCAGATGGCCTGATCACCTTCAGCCCGGCGTAGAAAGCCTCACTCTCCCTGGGAGAGGATCGACTGTGGTTGACGTTGACTTGGAATATGGACACGCTGCACAAGAACTGCAAGACAAACGTCAACAATCTGTGACTTGTGAGGTCTCACATGCACTTTTTTCCCTCCCTGGGACCTGACAATGTGTTTGTCATCCATCAATACAGTTTCCCACAGCCAAGTGACAAGATTAAACTGACCTTGGACCCTGTTCCCCAATCAAGGCCCACTGGAGCATGTTCCAGACACGACTAATCCCACCCACCCCAGAGCCCAAATATGGCGAGCCGGCGGTCCACAGCTGCGAGCATGAACTCACTTCTGTATCCTGTCTTCATATTTGCCGGTGACGAGTAATCGCTCCAGGAAATGAAGCGATAAACACATGATCATGTGCTTATCCACGGTACGCGTAATGCTAAGAGATGTTTCCTGCTCCTCCAGGGAGGCAACGGCAACACCAGCAAAACGTGTCCCTGCTCGTTTTCTGTAGACTGACAAGAAGATTACCACCTTGCGTGTGGCAAGTGTGGCAATAATTTAATGTTTACTGCGGAACCCACTTGGCAGTCTTCATTTATCAAGCGAGTATTTATACATCGGCCGTAGTTACCTTGAAAAATGGCTCCATCACAGCTTCTCTGAGAAACAATTTACCGTATTTTTCGGACTATAAGTCGCAATTTTATTCATAGTTTGGCCGGGAGAGTGACTTATACTCAGGAGCGACTTATGTGTGAAATTATTAACACATTCTGATTTTATTTCACGTTATTTTCACACTAAACCGAAAGAGGGCGCTCCGGGCCTGTGGAATAATTGGAACTGCAACTGATGACGAGTCTGACGTAAGCGACAAAGAAGAGGAAGCGCCGCATTTTCTCCCTCCGGGGTTTGCGGAGTTTATAAGTGACACTGAGGATGAAGATTTAATTGGATTTAATAATTTAGAGTGACACGGATGGTTTGATAAACTTTTTAGCATGTTATTTATGGTATAGTTATTTTAATGTTACGTCAGGCATCCGACTTGACTTGACTTGCATGTTCTCAGTTTGTTGTTTATGTGTCCTGTAACATTATCATACCGTACAATTATTCAGCCTCTATTGTATTTTTATTTTTAATTGTCTTTCAAGATTACATCTCTTCTTGATGTTGGATTTTATCAAATACATTTCACCCCAAAATGCGATTCATACTCCAGTGGGACTTATGTCTTTTTCTTCTTTATTATGTATTTTATGGCTGGTCCGACTTTTTTGGTGCAGATTTTGGGTGTGACTTGCTGTCCTGTGTGGCACTCAAATTGAGTGAGGAGAGCATAGCTAAACCGCAGCATCTGCTACAACCTCCCTAGTGCGAAGGTTTAACCCTGACTGTGAGAGGTCAACGTCATCCGCCAACATCTGGCAAGTATTACCGTCTCCCCTAGTCTGAAGTGAGCGCCGTCCATCTCCACCAGCGAGAAGGTCTTCAATGTGGACTCCCGGTGGATTTCGGCTTTCATGCTGTGGCCAATGTGCCGTGCCCAGACCACGTGGAAGCTGAGCGAGTGACTGGAAGGTGGCGGGACGAAGGAGCACCTCAAGTAGATGCCGCGGCCGATGAGCTCCGAGTTGATGAGGGGCCGAGACATCAACGACGGCGACGTGGCTGTCGGCAACGCGGCTGTCAGTGAGCTGATGATTAGAGTGGCCGCACGTGTGTCTGACAACGAAACGGGTCACCATAGCTCACCTTTGCACCTACCGTTGACCTCCACCTCGCCCGACGGGCAGAATCCGGGCGCCAAAGTAGAAGCGACTGGACAGCAGAGAGTTTGGGGTTACGCACGTGTGGCCAAAGTGGCCCGACGGGACTACGAAGCAGAGGCCCACACCTTGGGCGCAGTACCCCATGCATCCTTGAGTGGGCTGCAGGTAGTAGAGCAGGAAGTCACCACAGTTGCGGATGGTAATGGGGATACGGAAGAGGCAGCAGTCTTTGGTGCTACCGCGGAAGAACTGCCAGGTGGCACAGGCGGACAAGTGGAGGACTTCGTCGAGCGCCGGCAGGGACTTGCCCTTCAGCGACAGCCACACAGGCGCCTGCGTCCCACAATGATTCATCTGCACAAAAGAGCAAAAAGTAACAATGGCGTTGGGTTGTACTAAGTTCATTTTGTTTTCACTTGTCCATCACTTCACTGGTTCTTTTATCTCAAACAAGATGGCGTTGGGACTTGGGACTTTTACTCAACAGGAGACCTAGCAACTCAGACATGCCTCCACGCAGCTGGTCGGCATCTCGGCCGGCTTGTTGTTGATCTTGAATCGGTACCAGCCCGGTGCCAGCGAGTGGTCACAGACCAGGTCCTGGATGGCCGTGTTCTGGATCTCGGTGGAGTCAAAGTCGACGCTCCGGTAAGGGTTCCGCAATGTACGATGGCCCCCTGAGAAACACTCAGGCGCTGAGGAGATAGACAGGAAATTATTTTTAGTTCAGTTTTGTATTGACTTGACTGCCGCCACTGATGTTTTCCTATAGTTGAGAAAGTCTCAAATCATAAAAGTCACCATGTTGCTCACTATTAACATCTCAAAGTGTGCTGATGTCAGAAATGAAAAGTTCTCAGCTCTAAACATTACAGGTGAGATACGGAGATTTTTTTTCTCTCACAAAAATGGACAGTTGAAGGCGGGAATGCTTTTTTTGAGTATGTTCATCTTTCTGCAGGGAGTCTTTTGCAGAACGCTCCATTCCTGTCCGCCACCACCTGTGCGAGTCAGAAGCCAGTCGGCTTTGTAATCTAAACAAAAAGAACAGGATGTTCTTTCCCCTGTCTCGGGAAAAAAAAAATCTTTACCTTCCCTGTTGGAGCAAAACAAGCACTGGGGGATTTGAGGGGCTTGACTGGGGGCTATTTATGTTATTTATTGCTAACCTAAACAGCCTCTTAAAAGCTGATGTTTGCCTCACCACTGACTTGCTGGGAGGTCAAAGGTCATACAAACAGACATCTCAAATGGGAGACAATGCTTGAGACTTTGGCTCCCGACTAAACTGCTTCAATTGGGGGCTTAATGAGTTTACAGAGTCTCAGTGGTGGGAGGGGGGGCACCCTGTGGAGTAGAGGAGGGCAGGGGGTGTGAGTTTGGGGGCCCCGGCTGCCCAGATGTGCTCCTTGCGTTACTTAGACCACAAGGAGATTATCGGGGGAGCGTGGCCTCATAGCACAATTGTAGTTTTTCCCACCCAGAGGGGCCATCACTCAGCACTCAGACACGGGCCGGGAACACTTAGACGGTTTAAGATGGTCTAGAAACGTTCAACTAACTTTACAGGGCCTGACTGACGCTAAACTTTACGACTGCAAGCTTTGATGTCTCACAGGAGAAAAAGGCTATGAGCGAGATGGCTGGCTATGCGAGTCCCGATGGTGGTCATGAACAACAGTAGATAAAAAATTGAAAAGAAAACAAGAATGATGCCGTTTCTCGTGTGTTTAGAGAAGAGATGTCCAAAATATAGGTTGTTTATGGCCTGCCAACTGCTTTTTAGCTGCCCGTCGCATATATGCCATTCCCTAAAAACAGCATGCAAGATATGTCCCTACTTCAAAACCAAAATAGGACCTTAAAAATGTTAGCAGTGAGCTAAGGGATTCTTCTCATAATAAATATATAATAAATATATAATTATAATATTATCAAATATAATAAAATATAATAATAATAAATATATAATTGTTTTCTAAACAGTGATATTTGAGATGTGATACCAAATTTATAGGATTTACAGAAAGTGTACAATATATGAAGTCATTCCACTTAGTAAAATTCATTTGACATGGGAGAAATTTGATTGCAAATTATTTTACCTGACCTCCAGGTTATGGCATAGGGACCCCCAGGTTGTCCCCGGATTGCAGTTTGAGAACCACGCACAAGAGTCACACAACTAAATTGGTACAGTGATTACACTCGCCTGACCTCAGTGAAAGCAGCGTGGGTTCACTTGTGTGAATGTTAGCGTAGTCCATCTTTTATCAAAAGTCATCCGTGAGAGAATTCAGGATCCACTCACCTTGTTGCGCAAATGCCTGCGCTGCAAGAAACAGCATGAACAAATCACATCTCAAACTGTTTCCTGGACTCTTCATGGCTGCGTGCGTGGAGAAATTAAACAATGGGCGTCATTCAGGCGCGCGCTTCCATCGGAGGTCTTGCGCAAATGTTGCTCAAAACGATCAGGAACCAGAAGGTTGCGCAGAATTTTTCGCAAACTGCGGCGCTTTGCCTGATGTGCGAGTAGTGGGCGAGAGGGGAGGAGGCAAGCAGGAGCGTGGAGGAGGGCCCCCGTCACAAAACAGTCTTCAGCAGATCCTTTAATGAGGAGAAAGGTTGGATGATTCGTGCAAAGAAATGGGACAACCATAGTTTGCACAACGCTCAACATATTTCATTCAGTAAAGTATAGAATCTTTCTTCGGAATCTGTCAAACTTGACGACTTGCTTATAAGTTTACTCTGGCTCCTGGATCGTTACTTCCCAACACTGAAACGGAGCTAAACATCAGGTGCCGCGCGGAGAAAGAAAAAAAAAATCACAGAGCTGAGAAGAGAAGCAGGTGTTCCCCCGGCTTCAGTCAAACTGCAAACGTGAGACTTTCTCACGGCACATTTTTTTCACGGCTATGGTGACATCTGGTCTTGTTTCAAAACATGTCGTTTGGACAGAAATGTCGCCTTTGAGCGTAATAATGCGTTAGGTATAACATAAAAAAACAGCTATTGTTTATAGTTGACATGAAAAACAAGTTTTTTTGTATTTAAATACATTTCAGCTTGTACTATTACTTGAGGGGTTAAATTAATAGCTAGGTATAATTAAATACTTGGAAGTGAACGTGACCTTGAAGTGTCACTATATGAGATGTTTTGCTGCCATCGTGTGGACATTTGAGAATTCTCAAATGATAAAATTGTTTACACGGGAGAGAGGTCACCGATTTGACTGGAAGGAAAAATGTTTTTGTTATTTGGATAAGCATGCTAATTGTTGCATATGAGGTTTGCATTTTCTTCATCACTGGAATAGATTTGTCGAGAATATCCGCGAAGACCTTGATTGAGAGAAGCACTGCAGTCAACAAGGAAAGGTTAGCAAGAAGCATGTTTGAGGTCATGACAATAATTAACTGCAATGAAAGAGTCAAAGGTGAAAGAGCGCCTTTGGTTTAGATGATTAGCTGCCTACAGTAGAGCAACTCCTGCAACTTAACTGTAAGTTACAACTTTATGGTCGCCAATTGTCTCGTGTATTTAGTCATTACTCGGTTACTTTGTAGGTAACAGAATGTGGGTCATGGGAAAGGGGTGAAGTTTATCTTTGCAAGTACACTTTTGCAACCGACACCGTTTACGTAATCTGCCACCGCACTTGTAAACATTCAAGGAGCATCACCATAGCTTTCTTGTTTTATTTGTTATTATTTTGGCTTTTCTTTAATGTTAATAAGGGTACAAAAATGGGGGCGCGACATGTTTTCGTCTCCCTAGGTGGGGCATCACAGAAAATAATTGAGAAGCACTGCTTTAAAGTACTCTTTAAAAAGTGACAGGCAGTTTCATCTGACCTCTGGGGGTGGTCATTGAGCAGTTTGGCATCAGTTGATGACATCATTTTGAGTCACAAATGCCGTCATGAGATCTGCAAATGTAAACAGAGTAACTGAAAGCAGTTCCTCAGCAAACAGGAAACATCAACATTTAAATATCAAATATTGAACATGAATGTTTATTTCAACCAACCACCCACACAGTATCTGTAGTGGTTATTTAAAGTGTGAGTGAGACTACATTCCCTTATTTCAAGCTGATTCTTATCTCAGGCTTAGTGAAGAGCAGCGATGGAGCAGCTGAGTGGCTTGAGCGCCAGAGAAACTTTGGAGCGCGTCGCCGCTTTGCTGGGCTGCCATCCAACCTCGGAACGGGTGGCCACGTTCTTAGACCACCACGACCAGTTAAGACACCTCAGGGAGAACTTTTTTGTGCCCAAAATTGCAGATTTACCTACCTGTGAGTGTTTTTCTATTTTTATTGTATGAAAAAAAAGACCCAATACAAATTGACAACATGAAAAATATTCTAGTACACAGACAAGCAGTACAAGATAGCAATTGTGGTTCTATCTTTGACCCGCAGCGGATCTGTCGCTAGTCGACGGCACCCAAGACAGCATCTACCTGGTTGGCAACTCACTGGGCCTGCAGCCCAAAACGGTCAAGAAGTACTTGGACGAGGAGCTGGACAAGTGGGCCAAAATGTGGGCGGCCACTCATCTCTGCCACTGTGATGTTAAACATTCAAACTTGATTTGATGAAGCGTGTGCTTGTCAGGGGCGTGCACGGCCATATGGAGGGGTCGCGACCTTGGGCCTGGGCTGAGAACGACCTGGAGGCGCTCATGGCAAGAGTTGTCGGTAACACTGAGCAATTATAATTATGATTGTCTGAAAGAGACGTTTAAGGGCTGCTCGCTGCATTTCAAAAATTATGCGACACCATTATTATTATTATTTTTATTTTAGGAGCCCGACCCGAAGAGGTGGCGCTGATGAACGGCTTGACGGTCAACTTACACTTGCTGATGGTGCAAAACCAAACAAATTTGCTGTTGTAAAAAAAAAAAAAAAAATTACAGAAGGCTTTCTTCACTAACATCTGACTTTGCTTTGGCAGCTTTCTTTCTACCGACCAACGGGCGCACGGCACAAGATCGTCCTGGAAGACAAAGCCTTCCCTTCGGATCACGTTGAGTGACTTTTATGGTTGCGCGTTGGCTCAGAACGGCGTCCAAGTCGCGCCAGCCTGACGTGATGCCACAAAGCTGTCCGTCTCTTGACAGTACGCCGTTGAGTCTCAGATCCGACTACGAGGATTTGACCCGGAGGAGAGCATGTTGCTGCTGAAGCACAGGCCGGTATGTCCCGTTGACGAGAAGACAGAGCAGAACCTGTTGTTGACAAACATTAGAAAAGAATCTTTGCCCGGGGTATCTTGGCATTTAAATCTGCACTTGTGGAAAATGAAGGTAAATCTCGATTTCCAGGATGAGGAGACTCTCCGAACGGAGGACATCCTGGACCTGATTGAGAAGGAGGGCTCCTCGGTGGCTTTAGTGATGCTCAGCGGGGTTCAGTACTACACCGGTCAGCTGTTCAACATGGCCGCCATCACCAAGGCCGCCCAGAAGCAGGTGAATTGGAATAATTTGCATCTGGTTTACTTGCACGCACTGGAGAAAAACAAAACGTTTGTTGTCCAGGGCTGCTTAGTGGGCTTCGACCTAGCGCACGCAGCAGGAAACGTTGAGCTGAAGCTGCACGACTGGGAAGTGGACTTTGCTTGTTGGTGCTCTTACAAGGTCACCGCACATCTCCACGAGCTGTGTATGACGAGAAACTAGATTGTATGTTTGTGTCTGTGTTTGTTCAGTATTTGAATTCAGGTTGCGGTGGGATTGCTGGAGCGTTCGTCCATGAGAAACATCAACACACCGTCAAACCTGCGTAAGTGCACTTGGATGTTCCCCAAAGACAAATTCTTTTCTAATAACCACACAGTGATAATGACCAGTGTGGAATGATCTGTTGTGTGCTTGCAGGCTAACGGGTTGGTGGGGTCATGACTTAAAAACTCGTTTCGACATGAACAACGGTAAATGTTTGTCCCCAATCGCAATGCTGCCACCTTGTGGTGTGTATGGGAACTACACATAAAAAAAATTAAAACGTCATGACAGACAAGAAGTATTTGTTTTTAATAGTCGTGAAATCAATTCGTAAACGTTTTTGTCCCCAATCAAAATACTGCCACCTTGTGGTGTCCATGAGAACTACACGTAAAAAATCAAACCGTACCACAAAAAAGCATTTGTTTTTGTCGTTTTTGTCCTCAGTCTCAATGCTGCCACCTTGTGGTGTCTATGAGAACTACACAGACAAAAATGAAAACATTTGTTTTTAATAGTCACGAAATCAATTAAAAGCTGTAAAATGAGCTCGACATATTTTATATACTTTGTGGTTGATAAAATCTTAATCATGTCATATTTACTTCAAAATATATCCACTTGGCAGCTGTGTGTGTGTGTGTGTGTGTGTGTGTGCGTGTGCGTGTGCGTGTATGTATGTGTGTGTGTGTGTACAGAGTTGGAGCTGCAGCCTGGAGTAAAAGGCTTCAGACTGTCCAACCAGCCTGTTCTCCTCGTGTGCCCCCTGCAAGCCAGTTTGGAGGTACTGCCGCAATAAGGCCACAGACTTTTATTTTTTTGAGCTTGTAAATAAAGGCTGGATGCATGGATGGATTTGTTTTTCTCACCAAACATTTTTTATTGGAAGTTGTAGAAGGTACAAAACAAACAAGACTATAATGATGATCACATTGTCTTGTAGGTGTTTAACATGACCAGCATGCAGATGCTGCGCAAGAAATCCATGCTATTAACAGGCTACTTGGAGTACTTAATTGGCCACTACTACAAGGAGGATCCCACCCACCCCGGCAGACCTCACGTGCGCATCATCACGCCTTTGGACCCGCAGCAGAGAGGCTGCCAGCTGTCACTCTGCTTTTCTGTGCCTATTGAGACGGTCTTCCGGGAACTGGAGAGGAGGGGCGTAGTTGTGAGTCACCTTCAGTCGCCCACCAACAATTGGGGAAAATTATACATCATGTATTTTTTTTAGGATATTCATTTACCGTTTCATGTTTGATTGAATGAATTTGTTTTATGTATTTTATTGAACGCTCCTTCCCCCAGTGTGACATGCGTCGTCCAAGTGTGTTGCGCATCGCCCCGGTGCCACTCTACAACTCCTTTAGTGACGTCCATCGCTTCATCGAAAATTTAGGAGCGGCAGTAGCCACAAACTGCCAGTGAACTGCCAACAAGCAGCCTGTTTCATCAGCAAGTCAAATAAAACCCCTAAAAAATATCATCTTTGTTTTTCTTGTTTATACTTTCTTTCAAAAACTTTGATTGGGAGATGTCCGTATTTAAAATGAAGAGCTGTAGGAAGGTGTCCTCAATTGTCATGGCAGTGGGGTGTCTCAGATCCCTCATCCCGATTGGTTGACATAGAATCCAGGCAAAGATTGACAGTCCATAGCGCAGTAAAATACACATAAAGCATCGGCAAATGAATAATTCATCTGGCAAAATACAGGCAAGTCATGAAAAAACACAGGAAGATGCTTTGTTTTTGTTTTTTTTGTCATAGTCCTTGTGCACTGGGGCACACGCTTGTGCTCTTATCCAAGTAAAACGCAGACCCGTGTTTGAAACCCTTGTTTGAAACCCTAACCCTAGTTTGAAACACTCGTTTGAAACCCTAACCCTAGTTTGAGACCCTAACACGTTTTAAACCCTAGTTTGAAACCCTAACCCTAGTTTGACGCCCTAGTTTGAAACCCTAACCCTAGTTTTAAGATGGGAAGTTTTCTGTTATACGTCCCCTGATGTTGTCGGTACGTCAAGCTTTCTTAAAGTACAATGTCAACTTTTCCTGAGTGCCTAGTCCGGCTTTCTGTTGATACTTGATAAAGACTTTTTCTTTTCAACTTTCGTGTCACGTCTGGTTCTGGGTCCATATCAGGCTCCACACGTACGCACTGACTAGGCACGGGCCCACGTGACAGTATTTGTGCTTGGCTGCTGAAAGTCTTGCGTTTGGCCAGTAGAGGGCAGCTCAGCACCGTGTTATAAGACACCTAGCAAATTTGCGCCTCTTTTGCGCCAGCCATGAGTGTCACATATACTTTGTGACCTGGTCACAGTGCCTCTCGAGCTGAGATAAAAAAAAAATATTCGGACCAGCATTCTTCACATTTTGTGGTCGTTAGTCCAACATTGAGGGGCATCCTGGTGAACCAGATTTCAAAGCCGTGCTTTGAACAAGGGTTAAGGTTTGAGAATTTTAAATTAGGCTTTTAAAACTGAGATTTTAGGGTCTCAGATTAGGTTTTCCTACCAGGTTTCAAATAAAGATTTTTAAACTCGTTTCAGGGTTTCAAATTAGGATTTTAACGAGTAAAGTTTTACACCATTGTTAAGGTTTCAAAATTAGGTTTCAAAATGTGTTTAGGTTTTTGAATTCAGTTTTTAAAGTAGATTTAGGGTTTTCAAAAGACATTTTCACACTTGAGCTGTGAGCAACTATCAAGGGTTAGGGCAAGCATCATGGACAACATGTCAAAGGTCATTCATGATGGAAAGAATTTTACTCGCTGATCTCTGGTCTGCCACACACTCAAACATCTCCATTTTCAGTCCCAAATAAAACACATGCTTATTCGAGGTCGGCACCCGTGTGCGTGAAAACAGCAAAGCAATGCAGCTCCAATCAAAAGTTCTATTAACCTGAAGCACCGAGAGTTAATTGAGGGGCGGGCGAGTGACGGGGCCAGCAAGACGGCCACGAAAGCTGGCCGGGCGACGTCGTGGGGTGACACGTTTTACCAATTTACAATGATGAGGATAAACAAGCAATCAAACAGCTGAGTAGAATGTTTGGGCCAGAACACGAGGATTCTCGCAATCTTTGATAACCCATAGCAGGAATATTCCACGTATGAAAGTGGAGGAGGGCTAAGTTGGCTGATGCCGGCTCCTCTGATGCTCTCTTATCTCCTCACCAGGGTGAGAGATGTTCTAATCTGTCACTGCAATACTCTTAAACCCTGGTGCGGCGATTGGACCAACTTTTGTTGGCTTTAATCCTCCACGCTGGCGAGGGGAGGTCATGTTTGTCACATGTGTGCCCGCCCCTTCCCCCACCTTCCTGGTGGGCTACGTTTTCAGTTGAAAACGTGCAGCTCATGGAGGGACTCGCAAGAACTGGTCCAAAAAAAAAAAAAAAAAAAAAGGACATCCTATGGATGCTGAATTTCATGTAGCTTTTTATAAGAAAAAGAAAGAAAAAAATGACTTCTTCTGGATATTGACTTTCATCTATTTATTTATTTATTTATTTTTTAAAAAACAGGTTGTCTTCCGGACATTGATTTTCATTTAGCTTATAAAAAAAAAAAAAAAGGACGTCTTTCGGACGCTGACTTTTGTTTAGCTTTCTTAAGGAAAAAAAAAAAGGACGTCTTACAGACGCTGAGTTTCATTTAGCTTTTTTAAGAAAAACAAACATCCATCTGAGTGGATCGAGTGGTCGCTAATGTAATGCTAATGTTGCTAAAAAAATAAAAAACAATTCTGGGAAGCATCACACACATGATTAGAGTACATTTGGACGAAGCAGCCGATCAAGATTGACGCCTGACACCTCAGCATCTGCCCTGTTTGCTTTATCAATGAAGTGCCTATCTTGTTCTCGTTCTCTTTGTTTACCAGTTCTGTGTTTATTTTGTGCTCTTCATCACAACAAACATGATGTTTGCTTCATTAACACATTTTGCAAATGTTTCAACCTTCATTGTTTTCCCTCTTAAATATATATATTTTTAATTCTTCCTGATTGCCGCTGTTTGCATTTGCTTTTTTTCACGACAATAATTTAATTTCCCTCCCGGAGGTCACGCGATTCCACGCTACCCTTCCTGCCCTCAGTGTTATCGAGTGCTTGCTGCTCCAGCTTTGAAATGTGTTTTGGTTCCAGCGAGAAGAAATGTAAATATTTGAAAGCATCCATCCCACATTGTCATCCTTGTTACCTTGCGTCTATTTACACCGGGCTGATGACGCAACTCCGCTCTGTTTACACATCGTTGTGTTTACACGGCTGAAATCTCTCGGAAATATTTCTTGCTGTCGTGGCGAATATTTCAGAATGCGACTCCAGCTGCGCTCCTTTGTAATCAAGGACACTTTATTTTTTTTTGGACACATGTAAGCAGCTGAGGCTACCAGATGTCACATGTCAGTGAACTTGCATAACAGCAGTTTATTTCCACGCAATCCTTGTCGCATACTTGCAGAAAAAACTTGAGCGAGTATCTATCAAACTTTCTTTCTTTACCGTATTTGGCTGCATATTTTACTTCTTGCAATTTGTGATCTGTACAATATGATTTTCTTTTCCATACCATTTTTATTAAGACCTTCTCAGTTGGTTTTATAAATTACCGCCAATGTTGAAATGATCAACAAAGGCCTAGAGCGCCCTCTGGTGGTTAAGTGTGAAAATAACACGTGAAATGATATATACAGAGTATAAGTCGCACCCCCAGCCAAACTATGATAAAACTGCGACTTATAGTCCGGAAAATACGGTAATTCCGCCTTCTGTATCAATTTTTGAAATATTACCTTAGTCTTTATGTTTTTTTTTAATTAAGTTTACAGTGCACATTTCTACATTTGCTTTTTTCAGGAATGAATGCGTCTGCTCCAAGACGACACAACTAGTGAAAGAATATCTTTAATTTAGGCACCTAGGTAATAGCCACCTTAATGAATTTTTTTTCAATTTGTTAACCTATATGTGTATTTTTCCATTTTTTATGTGACTTCTTAGTGAAAAAACAAATCACAACAAATAGCAAATATAAGATGTTTTTCAGTATAGAGGAACAAGTCTTGAATGAATCTGACTTGTTAGTGCAACTCCAAGCTCCTCGCTTTCCGACATGTGCAAATATAGAAGCGTCATATTTCTGACATTTCTAAAGCAAATTCCAAGTTACAAAATGAATCTTTGCTTTTGAAAGCGATTTTTATCTTATTTGGGAGCGTGCGTGGCGTTGATGCTGATTGATAGAATAATTCAGCGCTAGGGCTCGCCGCCACTGCTGCCACCGTGATCTCGCCCCACAACCTCGTCTGGACTTAAAGATCTATGAAAAGAGGCAATTTACAATTATCACGCTTGGATCTGCGGCGCTGTCAGGCGAGCGGCAAGCCAGTGTCGTTGTTAATCTCCCCGAGTGGCTGCCACGAAGATGCGGACGATGCCGATGCCTCACACATGCATCTTCAATTTGTGCACTCGAATCCAAAGGAAGATGAAAATGTCTGTTACTTTTTGGGACGTCGCTTTACTTTTAAGTTGAAATATCTGGTTTTGGTTCTGGATGTCAAAGAATCCCCTCACTGACCATCTCTGGCTCAAGATGGCATCCTTCGGCCTTAAAACCTCATTGACCGCAATCAGTGATTTTCTTTCCCTGAGAGATTAATCAGGATTGACTCTTTGCTCTCAAATTGCTCTCTCATTTCAATTTGTTTAATTGAAACTGGACAGAGAGTCTTAATGTTCTTCAGTGTAATCATGGTGACTTTGTGTCTCGGAGAATCTAATTCTAACACCGTGCTCCTTCGTGGGCAAAAAGAGCCTCATTTTTTTATTTTTCCACTTTGCTTTTATTTTTACCAATGTACAAGAAACAAGCAGAAAAACAAAAAAAAAATTACTAGTCATCAAGCTCCTCAGTCATCTTCTATCTTCCGCACGAAGTGGACCGCAAATACCAATCTCGACCCAATGTGCCCCTTTAAATAATAATCGCTTGAAATATTTGCTGTCACAACTGGTCAGTGTACGGACAAGTGGAGTCTTTAGTTTTGGGGCGAAAAGGAAAATGCTTCTTTGTCAGGCTAAGCTTGATTCACAAAAAATAATGAAAATGCTTTGTTTTATTTTTGCGCTTCATGCGAGGTCACAACACTCGCATACAAAATCGGCAAACTTGGATGCCGTAAGACAAACAAAATGCAGGTCAACCGCGTATTACAAGAAAAGAAAAAAAAAATGAAACCCAACTACATTTGAAACACACTGAAAAATAAAAGCACACATTTCAAATAAACACACGTCATAGCCTGAAGACAAAAAGGCCTCGCTTCTGTCAAAAAAACAAGAAACACGTAAATAAATATTGCAGTGACATCACGTCCTTTTTCAGGGGCATCCATGTTTCTTCCTGAGCGATGTCACTTTTTTGACGGTGAACGTCTCAGACCTGCTCAGCCTCAAAGTGTGCAAAGTGGCTTCGGCGGGAACGCCACGGCGAGCGGAGGAGTTTTGACTTGTCACTGTTTGCAAGTGTCTGCGGGGCCGCGACGTCTCGCCGGCGGCAGGAAGGAACACGCGCTTGTTGGCGCCAAAGGGGTCCGCGGGTGGGATCCGAGCCAGGGTCGGGAGGCCAGCGCCATGTCCCGAAAGCAAACGGCGACCTACTTTTTACAAGCAAACAACCTGCCATGTTGCAAAAAGGCCACAAGAAAAGACAAACCTCCAGACGTCAAGTAACAAGTCGCAAGTTCCAGAGGTCGGGAGCCCGATCGGCGTGTTGCGAAATGTCTTTCGGAAGTCCAATCAGGCGCCGAGCTACTTAAAGTGGCACAGCAGAGTGGCGAAACACATGCTGACATGAATTGAAAACCCAAAGATTCGGACTGTTTGGGCTTGTTCTGCCTCATAAAGTCTCCTAAAAATATCCAGATCCAAATAAAAATGTCTCCTAAAAATATCCAAATCCAGAACCGGTGGGAGAAGAGGACAGATTGAGTAGACATCAAAAACAGTTTTGCAGAAGATAACAATGCTGCTGGAGTATGGTCGACACCTCTAAAAGTCAATTTTGTGGGAAACCGTTTTGTCTGGAATTTTTGGTGGGGTTGTTTCTGAGGAATTTATCCAAACTTGGAGGGTCGTTGTGCCCCATGGCTCATTCTGCAACTTCCCGGTTGGTCGACCATGTCGTTCAAAATGGAGGCAAGCGTAGTCAGCGCCAGTGACCTCGCCGGTCGGCCCGTAGCACTTTGAATCTTCTCAGCTCAGGATCACCCCTCCGCTGGTTTCGAGTCTGACTCTGAGGCGTGCTGGAGATCTTATCGGGTTTGAAGTTGAGCCGCGCGGCGAGCGGCCGTGTCTCCTTTCACCTCGCAGCATTTTCAGCCCCCCAAAGGAAAGCACGTAAGTATCAAGCAGAAAAACAGAGCAACACCAGGAGGCACGGCCGGTTCGTGTCTGCGCCTGCTTTGGAGCCCGACATCGCCGGCCAGCAAATCAAAGATGATGCTGTTAAAATCTCTCTCAGACCTGATCTGGTTCTTGTGTTCGCGAGCCTCCGAGCTCTTTCATAGCGGTGAAAACATGTCAGAACACATGAAAGAGGCAAATTTGCCTCAGCAGCTAAAAAGCTGCCAAAGCTCCATCACAGGAGGAGACGGAGGCAGGACCACATAACAATCTTTCTGTCAACTTGAGCGTCTATGAGATCCGTCAACACGGCCATGATCTTAAACGCTTTACACCGAGTACGACCGACAAACAACGGCAACAAGTACGACCCCAAAACGATACTTGGCCCTCAAAGAACAACCATCTTGACCAACATTAAAATACAGCAGTGAGACACGAGCTCACGCTAAAATAAATTATAATAATGATCAAAAATAACTATAAATATGATTAACCCTAACCCTGAAATAATTAGAGCCATTCAGCACGTTGGGCACAGCCAGCACAACCATTTAAAATGCCCTCCGGTCGGAGTCAACCACTGCTAGTGGAACAGATCGTCTGATGACAGAAAGATTTTGAGAGCAAGATGGAAAGCGACTGACTGGTAGTGAGAGGAAGACAATTTGAAAACAAAGTCCAGAAGCGACACAAGACAGGGACGACGCAAACTAGTCCTTAACGATGAGTACAGAGGCAAGCCTCAACAAGCCTCAAATAAAATGTTCTGGACGGCTGATACAAAAATGAACCTTTAACAAAGTGACGGGGAAAGCAGACGTTTAAAGAAAAAAAGAAAGAAAGAAAGAAAGAAAGAGAGAAAGAAAGAGAAAAGAAAGAAAAAAAGAAAGAAACACAAAAGAAAAAGAAAGAAAGAGCTCACCAGCTCAAACAAGCTCGTTTGTAAAATACGGCGGCGCTAATGTCGTCGTTTGTTTGCGCTAGTCTCGTTTCTTCGAGGACACGCACGCTAATCTTGGCTGTTGCACTAGATGGCAACCCGACAGCCTACACAAGTAGTTTGTTTGCCAATTTAAAATATTCCACTTGGCGTAAACAACAAAGGAGATTTTTAATTATTTTTTCTAAATTATTTGAATAAAAACAAGCGACCCAAATTTAAACACACGATGGCGGCATTTTAGCAGTGGAGCATTGTAGCATTTTAGCTATCATTGTACATTGAGACTGAAGGAAGAAAGCCCTCAAAAGACGTGTATTAAAAAATGTATGGACATTTTCTTCACATTTGCTAACCTTGCATCAAAAGATGCAAAAGATGAAAATGTTGCTAATTTCTAGCAAGCGCCAGAGGTGAGCGGGCGCAGCGCGAGCCCGCTACTCGACATAGTGACAGCACGGCGAGTAAATAAGAAGGAACAGGGAGGAAATGAAGGCGCCGCTCGCTTAAGACCTTATTGCTTTTGAGTGCTTCTTTACTGTTTCCGTATTTTGACTGAAATCTTAATGCAGTGAGGATTAAAAGGATTACAACATAATCTTGAATAATCCAAAGTAGCAAGGACGGAGGAGCGCTTGTAATCATGGCGTAAAAGCTGTCCGGAGGTCTGACAACATTGTCAGTCACGTTGAGGATTAAATATTTGTGGCAAAACTTTTATTAATGCAGCCGAGGGGGGTGGGGGTGGGGGTCAGTTGATGAAGAGACATCTCGCAGCAAGCTGTGGCCAGATCACTGCCTGCAGGACAAAAGCCAGGCAGATGAGGGCGAGACCTACAAGCAGATTTACTCCTCCAATTTTTGTTTTTGATGAGAGCTCGGCAGATTCATTACACATGTGGAGCACGGGCGACGTCTGAGGAGGGAAAAATCAATTTTTATTAGCTTTACTGAAACGCTGTCACGCCGTCCATTAGCTCCTCCATTAATTCATATTTTGGCCAAGTAGATGCGGCGTATATATTTGAAGGCTTATGTTCAGCATCACTCGAAATCATCTTTGCAGAATTTCATCAATGCTGTTTGTTGGCTGCATGCGAGGGATCTGACACTTTTATTGACATTTCTGCTACAAATATAGATAAATACTAGAAACCGTGCGTGCGTGCACAGAAAGACCAACATGGAAAGGCCAGACTGAGGCAGACAGTGCTGCCACCTAGTGCTCACCAGCGGAACCGTCACACAATCTGACGACAGCTGGATGAGCATTTGAGCCGGAGAAAAGCTGCCAGTCGGTGGATTTTTTTTTTTTTCTCTCTGCCTTGAAGCGGTAATGAGGTTATGACCTGGGTAGGCAGGAGAGTGAAAACGTATTAATGCCTCAAAAAAACAAAACAACAAAAAAAACCACCTTTTGCAGTCATGGCAGAAAAGCAAGAAAAGACTGTCAAACAATGAAAGTGCAGTCAAGTTAAAACTGAAACTAACTGTAAACAAATGGACAATGGATAAACATTTAGCAGCCTGCCAGAATTTTCACAAATGCTCTTTTTTTCACCGAAGCAATTTTGAACGGTCATTTTATTGACCGCTTATAACTTTCTTCATTGGATCAACAAACATCATACGTCATCAACAAATATAGAAATGTTTTTTTTTTTTTTTCAAGGCATTTTAGTCAACGTTGATATTTGCACGTTGTCTTCCAGTTTTTTACGCGGTTCAGTCTTATGTCGTACATCAGGGAGGATTTGTAATGCAGTTTTTTAGCTAAATTCTTTGTTGTAGACGAAGGACGACAACCCGAAGGACGCGGAAGCATCATGACACAGAAAGACCACACAGGACCATCCTGATGACAAGATCCTGTCACGAGTCAGGAGTGTACCTCAATTGTTAGTCTCGGCCTTGGTGGCTCGGGACCGTCTGCACTTCCTGTAGGAAGTGTCTAGCAAAGAAAAAGATGTGAGCTGATCAAAAGAGGTGAGCCCTGAATTGCCAGATGAGGTCACACACATGTTGACCCAGGGCCTTTGTTTCACTCCCCTTCCCTTTAAAAAAAAACAAAAAACAAGTCAGTCTGTAGGGACGGAGGAATCAAACCTATGCTGTCATTAGCATGTTGCAAAGTGCAGCATCCAAACACAGTCTACAAAAAAAAACTACGACGCCGACCATCTCATTACTGCTACAAAGAGAAGAGTCGCAATTTTGTTGTTGGGCGGCGACGGGGTCTATCAGCTGCCGGCAGAGCGGGCCTCCGCGGATAACCGCTACACCAGAGACCCCTTTGGTTTCTCTCTTAGAAAGCCGTGGCAGCCCGACATCAAGGTCGACTGGCCTGTCAACATTCAGCGGCGAGGCGAAAAGAAAAGCGGAGCAAGGGGAAAAAAAGCACGGCGACTACTTATGTGGCTTTTCTCGCCAGACAAACAAGCAACACTTGAGTACATCAGACACAAGACAAATAGAACTGTATCCCGTCTCCCACGGGCTCCGGTCCGTTCGGCTCTGTTCGGAGGAGACCCTCGCTAATAAACGACGAGGGGATCCGACAGACGGCGCGTGTACTTCACTAATGAGCCACCTAGCAAAAGATTGGATGACAAATGCTTGAAAAAAAGTTTGTCATGCCAAATATTGGCTGGTGAACTTTTACTGTTGCAAAAAATAACAGAAGTGGAATTTTTACATGTACGCTGGCCCTTTGTGTCTGTCACAGTTTCTTTTATTTATTTATTTATTTATTTATTTATTTATTTATTTATTTATTTATTTATTTATTTATTTATTTTTATTATTTTTTTGTTTATTTTATCTATGCAACTGATATGATCTTTCTCAAGGGTTGGGATTTTTCTTTTTTCCCCCAAATGTATCATCGCATTGTGGCCGTATTTGACCAAATCAAACCAGTAGAGTATTTAAATAATTTGATATTTTCGTGATTGAGTCACAGTTTCATGCAGAAAAGTGTTAGCACTTAAGAATAGTATTTAAAAAAAAAACCCTAATGTTTCTACTGGATCACATATTTTTTCAATTTTTGGACAAGGGAGGAATATCACAAAATATTAGATTTCCAAAACAGGCACTCTGATTGTAATCCCATGGAACAGATGAATGACATAATTCAAATTTAAAAAACTGGAGACATCCTCTGCTGAGCATGAATGTTTTCATTTGAGAAGTAAAAAAGTATTTACTAATTAAAAAAAAAAAGGGTATTCTGCACTGAAAATATCATAAAATTTGTGGTTGTTTACCAATAGTCCATTGTGCAAATAAATTTGAAGGAAGGGCTGAAAAATACAAATGAATAAAATGAATTGTTATTTTATGCTAATGAGAAGAATGTAAGCATCCTTCATCCGATAATGGAAACAAGCGGCAAACGTTTGCGGGTTGATGATTCAAATACTATTGAAGGTGAAATCTGCGGGCGGCGTGAATGTGAGCCACAGGTCACATGATTCAACTTGTCTCCCCCATCATCTTTTGCTTTCCACATGCGTGTCACCTGTCGGTCCAATTAGGTCCATTGAGCGGCTGCTCCGTCTCCAGGAGGGCAAAAAGGCGTCAGTCACCGGTGGTGGGCAGCCGTGTCACGGTTCCTCTGATGTGGCCGAGCTGACATGAGCGGGCCCTCTGGCGGGATAAGGGGGGGGGGCGGGGCATATTTTTGGCAACACGCAGGTTGATCCATTGACATTGACGCATTTTCACTATCAGTGTGTCCACTTGAGCTGTTGACATATTTCCCCTCCACCGTGTTTATAAGAAAGTGGGACTTGGGTGAGGACTTAGCTGACTTAATCCATCTTTTAATACCAGCACTGTCACATCGCAATTAAAGAAACCAGCAGTACAATTCAAACAGCTCATGACTGTGTCAGGACAGCATCTGGAGCTTTCACAATCAATATGCATGGAAGAAAACAGCAAAAAAAACAACAACCCTGAAATAAATCACTAGTTTTGCTCTGATCAAGCAATCAGAGGATGATGATGTCATCGAAGGACTCGAGAGAACCAAATCTGATAAGTTCAAGCAAAAGATGACCAAAGACCACTCGAGTCGGCCACATGAGCCTATTCTAAAAATAGCGCATGATGGGACATTGTGATTTCCAAACAATGACGTTTGGAAACGTCATCACTTGCAGACAAAAATAAATAAATCAGAGAAGACATTAGCATGATTAGCACCGTGAAAGAAGTTTTTTGGTGGCGACATTTTGGATTTTTTTTTTTCCCGAATATTTTTACTCTCAATCGTGAATGTCATTTCCTCTCTTTGAGGTGTGGCTCCACTTGTCCCCCGTGTTTCTTGGAGCTACTCTCCGTGCTCCGCTGCCTTGTCTCTGCCCACGTGGCTCTTCTTAAAAAGATGCTGTGCTCGAATGCGCTCCGTGTCCATGCCCGCCGCCCTAATCCGGGCTGCCTCTGAGCTTAATCCTTCTCATTTAGGCAGCTGCACTGCTGCGGAACCATAGGAAAGCACCGCGAGAGACACTTTGGACTATTGCGACGGCACCTTCCCATGCCACTGTGCCTTTTGCCGTATTTGAATGCAGTTGTGAATAATGCATGGGGAAGCAGCCAGCGTGACAACGTGTACCGCCGGCGTCACGGCGTGTGTGAGCTAGCGGAAAGCACAACACGCTGCAAAACATGGCTCGTGCCACACATCAAGCAGAAACCCGCTGAAGGATTTCCACTTCTCACTTGCCGCAATTGATAGCCAAGTTCGCTCGGCCTCTGTTACTGTCTTAAAAATTTATCCAATCACGGTACAGGAAGACTGCAGAGGAATTAAAAAGGTTTCGACAGAACGGACGGAGTCACGGCGTAGCCAAAGAGCTGACGAGGTGGTGAAGTCCAGGAGGATACCGTCTTGAAGGCCCGAAACCACAAGAATCTCACCGCTGGCACTAAGAAGACGCCTGCGTTTTGCCTCACCTACATCCGACGCTTCCAACCCGCCTTAATAGGCCGTGATTGTCAAAGCAGGACCTGCTCGGTAATGAGCCCTTGTCAAGAGAGGTCAGATCAGAAGACAAATAAATAGGAAATTGCTCCCTGCGAGGTTTCTCACTGTCACCGTCCGCTAGTTACCTTGAGCGTTAAAAAGGTGTTTACCCGGGCTCCCGTCCTGCTTTTTGGAGCGTTGGCAGAGCTGCTTAATTGCAATTCGGTCTCAGGAGTTCACCCATTCGTGTGCAGGTGCGACATTCAAGATAAATAATTAGCAAACATCCCCGCTATTAGACAGCCAGCAAAAAGCCAGTTTCGTATGAAAGCTTTATGAACGTAATTTAGGGCATCATTTGGGAATATCCTTTCCAATGCTTCAATACAAACGGTAGTGTGAAATTGATGGTCTGGATTTTGCATCACTATGACGTCACAATGATGATTAAAAAAAAACATGTATTCTGTTTTGCATATAGAGCAGAGACACCAAGCAACAGAGCAGCTCGTCCGGGTCACGATTCAGAGCCACTTTTTGAGAGTTTGTGAATGATGAAAATAAAAGAGGTTATGTTCAGACCAGTGAAAACTTTTGATGCCTTTTGTAATATAATCCATCGGTGTGATTCCTCCTCCTCAGCCTCCCTGTGGTATTTCTCATCCGTGCACTTCACTTTTTTTTTTCCTGCCTGCCTTCCAGAGCCACGTCGTTGTTGGCAGCGCTTATGTAATAACAGATGGAAGCGCAAAATTAACGTGCCTTCCCTTTCTCGTTACTCTCGTCTCTCCATTTATTTTTAATGCCGCAAGCGTCTCTTTGTCTCTCACCGTGTGCATTTGTGTGACCCCTGCAGCACCTGTCTGGAGCGAATCACTGCGGTTGCTTGCCTAATTAGCCGACAAAAAAAAAAAAAAAGATTGGTGGCACAAAAGCGAGCAGCGTCAGTGGGGAGGAGAGTGTGCAGGACGCAATTAGGTTTTGTTGGCATGCACCGCAGATGAGAATCAAAGGAGGAAGACGAGCGTTTGGGTTTGGCTGTTCGTGTCAAATCTCTCACGTCGACGTGGCCTTTTAGTGTTTGATTGAAACGAACTACACGCACTACACTTGTATGATAAGTAATGAGAGGAATGACATGTATGACTCGGGAAGAAGTCAAGCGGCGGAGTTCGACAAGCGCAGCATTAAAGATGAACACATTTTCGTCGAACTGGATCCATACATTATTTTATGTAACTTTTGGCGCAAAGGTTTATTTCTCAACATAATCAGTTTTTTTTCTTTTTTATTTTTTTACTGGATGGACGGTGGTGGAGGGCTCGGACCTATAAGTCTGATGACGGCCAGTCAAAACTACTCACCGACATTGAGAGGGAGCAAATGGCTCTTTGATATCTTCATACATAACAAAAGAAAAAAAAAAAAATTGAGCACCGCAATGGATAAAACAAAAGAGAACGGCGGAGAGGAAATATGCAGCGTGTCAAAAGCCCGTCGTCTTTTTATCTAATGGCTGCGGCGGCTGTAATGCATCCATGTGGCCCTCGCATTAATAATTGAACAGACGCCGGGGCGGCACCTGCTGGGAGCCCGAATCATTGCTGCAGCTTTGAACAAAGCGCTCTGACATTACAGCGACAATTGCACTGACGAAAAAAAAATGAGAGGAGGGGACAAAAAAAAAAGCGGGCTTAGGATGGTAAAGGCTGCCCAAGGCTACACTCTAATGAGTGAGTCAATTGGAAAAGTGCAGCGTGTTTTAATACAAATCATAACGTGTCATTTACTCGAGGAAAGAAGAACAACATAGCTGAAAGGGCTTCCTTGGGTTGGGATGACTTGACCCATGCAAAATGTTTAAATGGATTATCAAGCCATTAAATATTGGGTGAGCTGGAGCCTATCCCAACTGATTTTGGGCAAGTGGCAGGACCGGTTGGTTGCCAGCCAATTGAAGGTGACGAAACCAACAACTTCACAACTACAGTCACCAAAAGTCAATTTAGAGCAGGGCTGTCAGAGTCATTTTTATCACGGGCCACTTTGTTGTTACGGCTTCCCTCAGATAAAATAGATAAATGTTTATTTGTCTCGTATTAATACATATACACAACAAAAAGATGGATTACTAGTTCTGAAATCAGAACTATTTTTTTTCAGTTATTGTTTAATTTACTGTAAAAACGGTCAATAGAATTCTTACAAATCTCAACATTTTTTTATTATATGAAAAATTATAAATTTAATCCAAAATAATTATCATTTATAAATTATTATATAAATTATATATAAAATTATAAAAATGAAAAAAAATATAGTACAGATTTTAGCAAGAATCATGGGAGTTGACATGATTTTATCTCAATGAAGAATGACATGGCGGACCTTGAGTTTGACACCTATGAGTTTGAGTTTCAAAGCTTACAATTTGCACAGAAAAAAAAACCCCTCAATTATCTTTGGAAACAGGATCCAACTAATAAAAGAAGACCGATACCGCGGATTCAAGATCTGCTTCAAACATCAGGTCAGAAGAGTTTTTCACATCAGAGTTCTCATTTGGTTCGGTTCACATTCCGTCTCACGGTTGAAGTGGACTATAATAAAAATGGTAGAACCTTTTATTTTATTTTTGCCTTACTCTATGTAAGTTCCTCTTGGATCTGAAAAGTGGGACAGATTTCTCAGATGAGTCCACATGGGAAATACTCAGTTCCAAGTTTTTGGATACTTTTGTTGTGTTGCTGGACGAGAGATGCAGTTTAACGCCTCTCAACAAGACATCGCATGAGATAAAGCTCATCCCAGCCCAGTGGGCTTCCGTCTACATTTCTTCGCTCGACAGCTCTCGAGCATCTCAAGCATGCGGCGCTTTTAATTTTTGATTTGCGCTCGGCGAGTACGCCACTTGTCCCTGGGCTGCTGTCTCTCTGCCGTCCTGCGATGCGCCACTTGCTGAGATGCGTGTAGAAAAGAAGAGCCAAGAGGGCCCGGGGGCCGGAGCACTCCCCGGACCCTGAACCATTGATCCGCCGGTCATCGAGCACCTCAGGTCAGCCTATGATAGCGTAAGAGGCAGAATGCTTTCATCCGACTACCCCGCCCCGTTTGTGTCTCGTGTAATCAACATTACGAAAACAGCTTCAAGGAGGAGGCTTGTATGTGTGCATCTGCATTTCCGTGTGTTCACATAGAATATAAAAAATTGTTGCAAATGGTGGTTCTTTGGACCTTTGAGAGCTCACAGTTAACACATACTGTACATTTTGAGCATGATTTGGACTTACCTAGATTGCTGCATAAATTGGTCAAAATATGTCATTCATCTGTCACAGCAATGGAAAGGTTACAGGCTCCTCCTACCATACAATACTAAGTTTTTTTTTTTGCTGTCCCACTCCCTAAAAACATTGCTATAGGTTTGTAGCTTGCAAATGGATTTTCCGTCACACTACTGGCAAACCAAAATGTGAACAAATGAAACCAAGTTGAGTTTTTTTGGGAAGGTACACAATGTTATATGTGGAGGGGGGCGCGAGGCACAGCAAATTATAGCTCATCCAAACTGCTAGGTATGGTGAATTGGGGTTGCTACCATCCTTCAGGGCCTGGACACATTGCTGTCATCAATAGAAGAAATAATTAAATTCATTTATAATTAAAAATTTAATTTAATTAATTTCAATATTTATATAATTCGTTTATGATTAATTAATTTATTTATATAATAAAATAAAACATTTTAGTATGATATTTTTGGAAAACACAATTAATGAGTAGCAATGGCTCCCGCTGTGTGAAACACAACCATGTAAACAACGAGTGACTCACTTTTTATGCCTCAATTTCTCAAATTCTCAATCGTGAACAAAAAGTCAGAACTTGGCTGCTTCACCTTCTTTGTGGTGTTTGTTTTGAATCTATAAATAATGCAAGGGCTTTGGGTACGGTGCTAATGCGACACGACGGTCTGTGTGGCACAACACTGGATTCCACCATCTGACTAATTACTGCAGCGTACCATCCAATCAGCCTCCAGAGAACCTGCGAGGACCACGAGCACAGCCTTGCGTTCGAGAAGTGGAACCTGAACCCGTTATTGCTGGCAGTAGTCATCATTTCAATCATTTTCTCTCATTTTCCACACTCAAACAGACACAAAAAGCGATGGATCTCCAATCTCCACCCGCTTAAGTGACGCATCCAAGGCCGGCCCCAAAAACAAACCTCTGCAGCTGCTAGTGTGCTTCACGGCCGCAAAATGTATGAAATCAGGCACTGGTTAAAAACTACAATTACAGGTGATATACGGATTGAAATCATAGGGGACCCTTTTTTTGTAAGGCAAAATGGTCCTAATTAGTGGTTTGGCGAGTGGCGGGGTGGGAGGAGGGACGACTAGCAAGAGATTGCAAGTCTTAGAGTGTGTGCGTTGTGATGGGGGGGGGACGTAAACAGCTGCACCTGCTGCTGCGGCGCACGCTGCCACTGTTAATGATATCGGATGATATCATTAGGCAAAATGCTCATAAACAGATGTTGGAGGTGCCACAGACACGGTGTCAGCTGAGCCGCATTGCATTTGCACAAACGGATTATTTATACAGGGCAGCTCAGTTTGTTGTGTTAATGACCCCTCTGTCATTAACAGGATGTGAGGAGGAAGAAGACGGGGTAGGGGGGTTCGTCGAGTTAAACGGCACCTCGGAGCCATTGAGAAACCCTCCGAGGCTAATCGGAGCTATGAAGAGCTGGTGGGATTCACCTGAGCTCCCATCAAGTCTTTATACCAGGAACATTCAATTTACATTATTAGAGTTGTGTCTGGGGGACACAAAAGTGAGTCGTCTCAAGCGAGTCAAAGTAAGCAGAAGAGTTTTGTGAACTGTAGCGTACCTGTTGTGTTTTGAGCCGGGATAATTATAGTGGGCTAACGTGAAGCTAATAAGTTGCTAATATGATTTTGATATGGGGTTGCTAACCATCCCTTGCAAAACAGAATTGTCCCGTATTTTGAAATGTGAGTAAAAACCAACGAGCTAACAGCATATTTGTACACGAGTATGAGACACACAATTGATTGGCCAAGATACTGTTGATAGCAACAAAGCGGCGTGGGTAACACTGACCTACCTTTGAGCGGCATTGCGACCGGCAGGAACACTAGTTGGGGGGGGGGGCAGAAATGGTTGCAAAAATATCAAGTGGATTGGGAAGCAGAATTATTATTATTTTTTTTAGCATTCTCATCATGGATAAAATGGAAATGTGGCATTGAGCTGTTATGAAGTTACAGGATGAATGTCAGAGATGGGAAATCCAGGTCCAGAAAAGAAAAACACAGACACTTTGACCTTTGGCCACAGGTGTTTCTATTGAAGCAGGTAAAGGAGCTTGATCATGTGACCCACCTGTAGCTAAAGCCAAACTGTGACATGGATTTGACTTTCTGGACCTGGATTTCCCATGTCTGTGCTTTTTGTCTTATATTGACTTAGACTTAGGAAGGTTGAAGGCAATCAAATCGGCCCTCCTTGCTGATGAGATAGTTTTTTCTGGAGTTGGCAACCCCATTTTAATATGACAGGATGCTTACCTAAAAATCATACAAATTAACAGCAAGCTAACATGACACTAATGAAGAATGACCATAATTGTTTTGTACTTTTCCATTTAACAAACACGATCACAACATTGTTCAGGTGTAGCTTAAACTCCGAATAGCACGAGACTTTAAATTGGCTTTAAATCATAAATAAACCGAGCGCACGCCGACCATCGCGGACTCGAGCGCATGGACCCTCACTTTAAACAGCCCTCTTACACATGTTCAGAGATTTATGTAAAAGGTTAACATCCGAGTGTTATTCTGCTCAGGCGTTGCCATTTCACCCCTCTCCCCCCTGGCTGCAAACAGGCGCCCATTTCCCTGCCACCATTATGCTCATTTGTCCTGTCAAGAGAATGACAGGCCGCTTGACTCTTCCCCAGATACGACCATTAGGTAACGCTGTCATCTAACAGGCAGCCATTCTGGCGCTTCCCTAAAACCCCCTAATTATTTCCTTCACCAGAGACAAGCGACGGCGGCGACGGCGGCTAGGTAATTTTTAACCTTTCACGTGCACCTGGGGAACTCTCCTCGGGGGAGCCAGGTGCCTGCGTGGCATTCAGTCATCAAAACATGACCTTTTATGGCCGTTCAGAGAGCAGTTGGCACCGGGTGCCATACACCGGCTAATGCTAATGTTGATGACTAATTTATGCATCTGCGGGAAGTTTAGCGGAGAGGGCAGTGGGAGGAGGGGCAGGGGGGGGGGGGTTGAAGGGGTGGGGCTTTAGAGACACCCGCTAGCTTGGTAGGAAAGGGAATTGATGGGCCTAATTATGTTGCAGGGAATACATTCGGCGTGACCGGCGAGCCTTTTTAGAATTGGTGGAGTGCACGCCGGCTAACGTGGCTGACCTTTACTTGTTAGAACCCAAATTGCGGGGAGACCAGAGAGCATGCCAAATGTGTGAATATTCGACGACCTCATCGAAACCTTTCTGCGGCGACAAAAGACCACAGAAGGAAACTTTCCTGCCATGATAAACAGGCGGCGAAAAGGAGTTCCTTTTATTGTTTGTACAATTTTGGGGGTGCAGCTACTATGCCGTTTTTTTTTTTTTTTTTCCAAAGAGGCCGTTTGGTTTCCTGCGAATTAGCGGCAAACAATCACTCTCGATTGGTTACAACGGGTCGGACGTCGAGTGCGCGATTCGGGAAGTAATCGATGGTTGCGTGACGAGAAACAAGCAAACATGCTTTTGCCGCCCGCAGAGAGAATATGGATGTGCGGGCAAGACCGAGCTCCTCGTGCGCTGTCAGCCTGAGAGCGATGGCGAAGGAAGAACAGACATTTATGCGCGCGCATTAAATAAACGCGGCGCGGCCTCGGGCTTCCCGCCGAGCTGACTTCATGTTTATGGTCTTCTCCAAATTCCTGCGAGTGCATCAATTCTTATTATGGCAAAGTGTTTTTGTGTGCTAGCAGACAAATAGACACGCGGCGCCTGAGCGGGATAATCGGACGGCGGCCGAGCGATGACGTGATTCCGCTTGAAGAAAATTATCGGGATGAATCCACCGATCAAGTCTCTGTTGATGATTTGGCGTTGGCGGCGAGGTTACGGCGAGGTGTTTGCCTCCGAGCAAGGCAGCGCAATAAAACACACGCAAACAAGTAAACACAAAGGAAGACGAATTTAAGCCGCCACCGCCTCCATTAGTGATTTATTCTGCGCTTTAATCGCCTGCTCAAGCCGCCCGGCCGTCATTAAGCTATGAAATGAGTCGCTCTGTCAGCGCTCACCTGAGTGCTGCACATTCAGCATGAATAATTAATAAACGTCGCTGCTGCTTTAATAACAAGCTTCATGTTTCTTGTTTTCCCTCCTCTGACACTCCTCTCGCTCCTCGGGAACACGGGCCTGCCCTTCCTCCTCCTCCTCCTCGTCCTCCCGCTGCCACCAGATGAATGAGACGCGAGCCACCCAGGGGTGATCAGGCGGCCACGAGCCCCCGTCATCTGTCTCGCCGCGCTGCCAGGCAATCGGAGGGAGGAAGAGGAGGAAGAGCCAGGGTTCTTTCTTCATCTTGCCTTCCGTGCCTGGCTGGGAACCCAGTCAGAGGTGAGAAGGAGCTGCAGGCAGGTCGCCATGCTGCCAGATGCCCTCCGGGCTCCAGATAAACTTCCATACGTCCATATTTATTTAATGCGGCGAGGAGGTGAGAGAGGAAGAGCGGCAGACCGAGCAGCAGAACTTTGCTACATATGGAGCGCTTCTTACAGCTAATCAGCAGACTGTCGGACACTGCGGCCACAGGCGCCAGGTTGGCGAGCGTGGCGCTCAGGTCTTTGCTGCAGGCTGCACAGGTTGGCCTCCACTCTGCTGGGGAGCAGATGGCGAGCCAAAGCTTGTAGTCACACTTACCTTCCCACTAAATCCCAAATCCCTCCGTGGACGCTCCTCCAAGGCAGCTTCTTGGAGGCAGAAACGGGGGTTACAATCTGGACCGGCGCCGCGCTGCCAAAACACTCACAACACAGAAATGCAAATCAACTTATTTGTGTTGTCTGCACGCCAAGGCGACGCTTCTTTGCAAGTAATTAAGACACCTTGAAAAGTGTTTGAATAAGATCAATAATTGCACGGAGCAATGGTGAAAAGAGGAAGAGGAGAAGAAGACGTTTTCTTTTTCTGCTTTGACGCAACGGCCACCTCTCACGTGTTGGACACAGCTCAAACCCAACGGACGAACGCACGCAGGCGCACGCGCACCGTTAGCTAGTATGCTTTGCAGATGCAGAGACACAATAACTCAGGTGAGGCTGTATAAACATGCTGAATGTGTTTAAAAGCCCAAATAACACATTGGAGTCATTTTAGCCCGAAGGTTTACGAGCTCAACTTTGTGTATTTGAGCAGAATTCGTTTGGTTTATATAGAGAAATAGACAAGAGCGGCCATTATTTACATCCTTAAACAGGCTGGAATGGCCCCATCTTTTTTTTTTTTTGGATTGTCTTTTATAAGAAGTGTTTTTGTCTCCTCGGCCCTAGAACACCGAGATGTTCTTCTGTTTGACATGTTTGCAGGAATATGTAAAAACATCTACATAAACGTTGCTCATTTCCAGCAAGTACGACAGTCTTTCGTGGACCTCCGGGACCAGCCGGGCGAAACAAACCACCTCCCCGCTATCGGACCAGATGTCCTTGCTGGGTTGAGTTCAGATGGTCCCAGCGAGCAGTGAGGGAAAGGTCAGAGTCACACGGCGGGTTAAACTGGACCCATCACGCAAACTGGCACCGGCTGAAGCCGGCGCCGGTCGGCGGGGATTATTTCAATTAGGTCTCACGCTGGTTTAATGCGGGATTACAACTGGGCTCCGAGCGGCGGGACACATCTGAACGGCGCTCCGCGTACGCTTGGCCAGCCCGCTCGGCGGGATTACATGGCTGGAATAAGACAAAGTGGCATGTTATGAAATGGGTGCACCAAATCCTGCAAGAACAAATGTCATATTCCATATTGTCGCTATCAAAAGAATGGAAAGCAAATATTGCCAAACCAACCTGGAGACAGTCTGAGTTATTTGCTCTATCAATTGGAGCGTAACCACACCTGGGAGGAGTCATAAAAAAAAAAAACCAACAAACCCATTTGGCTTTGTTTTTGTCGTCTACCTGTCATCTGCAGCCTGCTGAAGCTTGACCAGGGGGGCTTGTCTTCCAGGTCAGGCTGCCATCTGTCAGGGCAGCCCCCGCACATCAGTGCCCGATTGGCTGGAGCCAGACCAGGACGGGCGGGGCCGCCCACTGCTGACACACAAACACAGCAAATCTGCAGCTAGCATGAAATTCAGAGCAAATCCTGGCGCTTTACAACATAAACAGTTTCATGTTAAAGCATGTAGGGGTGAACGTATTTTCATCTTTTTGCAGCCCCACCACATTATGGATATTTAGGCAATCGTTTTCAAGGCTTTTTTTGCACTATGCAACATAGCAGTTATTTGCCGAACTTTGTTTGTTTTGATTTAGTTGCTAGCATTAAGCTAGCCACAATGTTTACATCTTTTGTCTTATGCTGTATCTCAAATTTAAAGTAGAAGTGACAAATAATAAATTGAAGCAAGCATGATTTGGCTCTTTTTGTTTCCCCAAAGTGATATTAATTAAATTTAATTTTATTTAGAATTTAAAATTACTCATTTTAATTGAAAATGAATTTTGTATTTCTTCAAAGTGAGGGATTGAGGAATATTTTAAAACTGTGTTTTAATGAGTTAAACTGTTTTTAAAACGGGTGGGAGAGTAAAATTATCAAAACTGTTTTATCCTTTGCAATAAATGAGGAGTCACTGTATTTATTTACTATGGAGTGTAATAGGTCCCATGTTCCATCTCACGTTTTTTCTTTTTTTGCCAACTGCTTTCTGGGCCAAGGAGACAAAAGAGGGGGCTCCTGAAAGTAACGGTCAACTGTACCCCTGATGATTGTGTCATGTATGACATAGACAAACTGCTCTACCGTCCCCCCCTCTCTCCCTCCCACTGCAATAGTTCAGCCGTCTGGCCAATGGGACGCGGCGCGCGGCCAAGCCCGCCATGCCTGCCATGCCCGCCATGCCTGCCATCCCCCTCTCCCAGACGGCCTCCTGTTCAGCTGCGCTACTCGCCGCGGGTTTTCGGCCAGGTCAGATGTTAGACACGGGCGACAACATGTTCTCTCCTCACCGCTGTTTACGCCTGGACGCCGCCGTCCTTCCGCCAGGTCTCTGCTTTCCTGCCAAAACGGAAGCTCAAGTGCACATGTTCTGGAAAAATAAAAGGCAATGAAGCTTTGATAATGAAACCTGCTGTCCAGGTTTTGAAATATAAGATGTAAGGATCATGTATGCTACACACTGCTCATGCTACTGTACATGTTTATATCCTTCGTACTTTTTATTTTATATATGTTATGTACAATAAACAAATTGTGTGTATCAACATCCATATACTGTACAAAATCATAATTCATCTTTGTAGCATACTTTCCACTTTGCATTGATTGTACAAATATTGCCCTTGCATAATTAGACTCCATTTATTACTCAACACATTCCAACCAGCAACAGCTTAATCTTCTTTTTTTTTCTTTTTTCTTTCTTTGATTAGGTTTAAATATATTTTATTCCAAGTCCTTTGCAATGCGTCTCCTATTTGTTCTTAATTTGTTGGTTGTTTCTATATTCGTAATACGTGTGTATACTGTATGTGTGAATATTGCTGCTGGGACAATTAAATTTCCCTCATGGAATGAGTTATCTACATATCTATTTCTCCAGTACGGTGAGATAAAAAAGATTCATCTCATGATAGAAAAGAATAAAGCATTCTTTTCCAGAATAAAGGTTTAACATTACAAGAACAAAATTGTCCCTTGTTAAATTTGGACTTTACTTATTTATATTTCAGACAGATTTAATTGTGCTTCGCCACATATTCATTTGAACACAACATTTGAAAACAATTAAAAGCAAACAAACAAACTACAACCAAAAAAACTAACAAATTTGAAAGCACAGTAAAAAAAACTGAAAACATCTTTCAAGAAGCTACTTTTGTTCTCTGCATTTTATGTTTTTTCAGTTGTTTCTGTTGGTGAATGTTTTCAGGTTGTCGTTTTGTATGTGTGAGGCACATTTACGCGTCTTGTGTATGAAATGTGTGATAGAAATAAACTTGCCTTGCCCTCTCCCCGCCTATTGTCGCAAACGTTATGTAACGGTCTTTTTACGATTTTATTCAACGGCTGCATACAAAAGAATGAAAGGAGCAAAAGTCCACTTTGATATTCTTCCCCTTTAATCCATTAAAAACATGAAACCAATCTATCAGTCTTGGAGGACAATTCTAAAATACACACCCTTGTAAGAACAAAGGCAGTGTGCATTTTAATAATCGGACGATGCTACAAACAAAAGGACCGCAAATGGCTTCCGGGGCCCTAGTTTGGACACCACTCGTCTATTACATAAGTCACACAGGTGCTCAATGAAATTTTCTAAGCACATCTCCACACTGGGAAGGGCGGGTTTGTGTGAAACTGTGCTGGCACTCCTTGCATTCAACTCTTTTTTTTTTTTTTTTTGCACTTTGGCTCCCCCGGCGATGACGACGACACAATGGCCGCACTGAGCGCTGGCGATTAACACATAAAAGCGACACGGGGAATCTCGCTGCGAGATACTAGCGCACATGACAGGGCAAAGCATTCATGGCGTGCCAGCCACTTCAGCGGGAGCCTCGCTATCTGATTGGTGATCTTTTGTTTTGCCATTGCCCTCGATTCGGGGGAACGCGCCCAATCAGATTAGAGAGCGCCGCTTCACTTCAGGCTGCCAGAGATAAGTCAAAGCATCTCATCTCCCCTGCAGCAACACTAATCATCTGCAAGAGGAAGTCGAATTCAACGTACTACATTCATCTGCGGCTCACTTTCATCGCGCAAACAAAGTTGAGCTGGCTCGACCGCACCGTGCCCCGACGGGAAGAAAGGTCAACCGGCTCGCATTGCCTTTAGCTTACTCAGGACACATGCTAATGCTAATCAATTCCGTAAAATATGTCATGAAAAGGTAATCAAGAGATGTAATTGGTGCATTTCACTTTTCGGGATTCAAATTCTTCAGATAATAATTAACTCAGCAGGCATCCCAAAGCCAAGCAGACATCACTTATAATATTAAAGGTATGCAAAAATATGAATCAAGTCATTTAAAAAAAAAAAAAAGAAATAGAACAAAAGTCATTATTCCAGTTGGGATAACTTATGATGAAACAGTATCAATGTCTAATTGCATAAACTTGAATAAAAGAATACAGCTTGTTTGTGCAAAGGTCATAGGTCATGACCCAAAAGAACCATATTGTCTAATTACCACCATTAATTAGCAATAATTCATCAACTCTTTGATCATCCCACCTCTTTCTTTTCATGTCGCAGCCTCGTGATGAAATCATTCATATTCATGTGTGCCCTCCCTAAACAAAGCAAATATGAGAATTTTTTTTTGCTGCTTTAACATAATGCGAACAAATGCTTCCTTCTATTTTCTAGACTGCTCGTCCTCATTTGTGTCACCGATAATTGGAGTCGATCCCAGTCTGGACCGGCCTAGGACCAGTCATTCGCAGAATAGCAACAAATGAAAATACTCACTTGGATTGATACAAAAAAAGCCAACAGCACCTTTAAAAGGTGGAGGAGAGATGAAAAAAGGCTCAATAAAAAATCTATAATGTTAGTATGAAGCAAAAATAATTCAAAGGAATTCTGAGGAATACTTTGATTTGATCAAATTCAACTTGTGCTTTAATCAATTCAGTATTTATTTTGTTCCACGCTGCATTATCAGTACTGCGAAGCCATGTTTGTTTGTTTTCAAACTTAGAAATAGCAAATAAGGGAAAATACCGATCGTGAACGCACACACTAATTATTTCTTTCTTTTTCCGATTTTACAAAAGCAAATCTACAGCCCAGTGTGACCTACTGTATGAATGCTGGATTCCAGTATTCCTATTTTGCCAGAATAGTCACAGGGCATATTTGTTGACAGATTTAAAACCAAAAGAAAAAAAACTGTTAGAGCAAATAAAAAATAAATTGTGTTTGTTCGCTGAAAAGTGAGCACGGCAGTGAGAGGCTGCGTTCAAACTGCAGGGAGCAGCAGTCGTCTTCCAAACGGGCCGAGCTGGAAACAGAATGGCAACACCCCGTCAAGAAGAGGAGGGAGGGAGAAGGGGAGAGGGAGGGAGGGATGCTTGTTGGGGGGGGGCTACGTGACGTGTAATTATAGACTACATACCAGCAAACGCTCGTCATTTACATCACTAGCAAAAGTATTGGATGATTGTTTTAGCACGGCTGCAGGCCAGTGGTTGCTCTCTCTCTCTCGCTCTCTCTCTCTCTTTTACACACACACACACACACACACACACACACACACACACACACACACACACACACACACACACACACACACACACACACACACACACACACACACACACACACTCACACACACACACACACACACACACACACACATTATTGGTTCATAAGTGCATGAATCAAAAAGCGTTTCAGCTCAAGATGTTTTGCTACTTACCAGTGAGACTATCTGTACACCAAAAAGCCACAACAAAATGATTGCATAAAGAATAAAGTACGCTTGAAATTTGATTGAACTTTATTTTGAACAGTACAAAAGCAAAGAAATGAAAATGCTACGACTTCAATATTACCTTACGTACTGTAAATTATCCATAAATATGTGCAACCAGGCCTACTGTACAAATTGTACGTAAAATTTCAAGTTGCTGCAAAATCCTGAAATACATAAATAATAACTTGTTCATCATGTTCATCTATGCTCCATGTTCCCTGCTTGCCATTTTAATTGATAGGCGGGAGTCTGTCTCACAATAGAAAAAACTAAAAACTTGTTTCTTTCCTCTGTATGTTTATTTTGCTTCCTCAATTTCATTTTGGTTTTATTTAATTTTTTAAAATTTCGTTTTGATTATATAGTTTATAATATTTTAATATTAGGATGGTTTGGGCAGTAATTGGCCACTTCAAATCCGTCAAATAAATAATAAAGAAATGAGGCGCTGTAAACTAAAACAAAACAAAAATATCGGTATCGATGAAAGTATCATGCACAAGTGGTGTGCATGTCTTCCTCACCGTGGTACTTCATGAGTTTGTCCTCATAAGAAGGTCGGAATTTTTTTTATATTGGAGTCTTATACTATCAAAACTGTATATAATAGTTATTGGTCTTTGTAATAAACTCAATTTTTCATTTGTGTATAATGTAATTTTTCCCACATATGCAAAACAATACAATCGATACAATCATGACAAGGCAAACATTCTAAAAGTAATAAAAATAAAATAAATACATGAATCAAGTGAATAAATAAATAAATAAATAAATAAATACTACCAAAAAAGTAATACTACATGATACAATCATAACAATACAAACATGCCAAAGGCCCGGACTGTTTACATCCTATTACGTCCAACAAATGTATCAGATCGCAAAGTCAAACGATCAGCAATCCAATATGCGTTTCAAAATGTCCTGGCGGAAGGCGCAAAGCCGTACATCACGCGCGTGTGGGGGGAAATGAACATTCAAAATGATGGAAGGTTTTCCATTTCCAAGTGTTGGGTTGCCACAGGCCCCACCGTACCTGAAGAAGAGCGCCGGTGGCCGCGTCGCTGCCAGCTGCCACCGGAACAAGACGCACGGCTAAATAAGTGCTGGCTGATAACAGAGCCAATGCACTGTCAAATGTGCTTTATAATGCTGACATTTATAGATCACTTTTTAGTGCGGGGCCGGCTTGGAAATAAAGTCGGCCATGATTCATGTCCCCGCCGTGTCAGTCTTACATTAATATTATGACCATATCCATCATGTTGGCCATCTATAATGAACAGATGCTGTAAAACACCATTTGGCGTGACAGGAGAGGCGGCGGCGACGGAGGCGGCGAAGGCGGCGGCTTCCATTGATGCCTCGCAAACCGGAACAAAAGTGCGGAAAATTGGGGAAATAACCAAAAGTCAGAGTTTGAGCTTCAGATGTGTCAAACGTTGCAAGGCGCCTTTGATAGAGTTCTTCTCGCTTACCTGGCGGGGCGGGAATGTTAACACGGACTGAACATGAAACACATTTTCAGGTACTTTTTTGCTGAATAGGCTTCATGATTTATGTATGACTTCAAAACCGAGTTGGAGAAATGAGCCGATACCTTTGACGTGTTCTTTGTTGCTCGGGATTCACATGTCCGACATGGACGAGATTCCCAGAAGGTAAACTGAGAGGAGACGGTTCAAATCACACCTTAAGCCAAAAATACTCCTCATCTCCGCCTTCGGTGGACTATTTCCTGTCATCTGACATTGTAACAGGATACGCGCCATGTCCGCGAGTGGGAGCGATGTGTGGGTCTCCTCCTGCAGCTGATGAGCACAATTGCTAAGATTTGACAGCTGACCAACGTGATGGATCAGGGCTGACCAAACCCGGGAGTGGTCGTCACACAATGCTGACTGTACCCATGTCAGGTGACATCGTCAATGACCCACATAAAGATCTACTTTTACATTGTATTGTTTCTCATATTAAATAGCTAGGTGATGAAGCAAAAGGCCAATATTTTTCAGGAATTCCAGATCAACCCTGTAGCGACCAGCAACTGAGTCACAAAAGACAAAAACTATACAAGTCATCCTGTTCACATTTACAATTGTTTTTAATAAAATTGTATTTTTTTTAATGAATTTTAAATCTTTCTTATATGATTATTTTTAGTTTTTGTTGCTTTTATTATTATTATTTTATCATTATTTTTTATATTATTTTATTATTATTATCAAATTATTATAAATTATATATATTATCATTATTTGAATTTTTCTTTTTTCAATCTCTGAGGGCTTTATGAATAGCAATTTGATGACGATAAGGCACACATTCTCCCGCCTTGCCAGTGTGTATTGCGTAAGCATTAAAGTACAATGCAGCCAAACAAGCTGTCGATGGTTTGTTTTGCTGTGTTCCCGTGAGATGACGAGAATATTTTCCTCTCTCAACCTGACTTGTGACTGAGGAACCTTCCCATCGTGCACTGCTGACTTCTGTCTTACCGTTTTACGACAAGCTTCAAAAGTTGTCACTTGCAGTTGTGCATGTGCAGACACTGCACCAACACCAGGAAATCTACATTTGTGCCTTCTTTGGCTCTAATAAGAAATGGCGATCCGGCCCCCAGGAACCGCAGAGGCCGGCGCTGTGATGTTGGTGCATAAGCCTCGCCCTTTAAAAAAAAAAACATGTTTGATTCTCCATACTCCAATATTGACCAGCGGTCTCTGTTTGATGTATGCATGACCCCCCCCCCCCCAACCGCACCCCACCTCCACTCATCGCAAAGCCCCGCATTCACCTCCCCACGCCGCCAGCAGCGCACAAACCCAATGTTTGGGCTTAACTTGTTAGTTCTGCTGCTGATGCCCCGAGATATTAGCGCGCGATGGCACGGCCTGCTCGCTGATGGGTGACGGCTGCGTTGTGTGTTTACACGGGAAGGCTCAGTGTGTTTGCCATTACACGGAAATATTGCCACTGTACTCTATGAACTTTTTTTTCTCCCGCCTATCACTGTAAGAATGAACAAGTGGAAACTTTGTTTGTTTTTGAAACGTTTGACGCGCAGATGACTATGCGGTCAAAAACATCTCCGGGGCCTTCCTAATTTTTTTCTTCTGAGGGCTGAAGAGAGAAAAATAGGAGGTAGTGAGGTGATTCCAACTATGTAACGATATGCAAAGTAATTATTTTAATATTGAGTTTATATTGATTTATTTATATTAAAAAAAACAGCAAACTAGCAAAGAGTCTATTTAGGCTGGTTATATCTGCCTCAATTCTGAGTCGTCCCCACATAAAAAAACAAACAAACAAACCATACTGTATATTTTGGCTGTTTTAAAATAAAAACGTAACCTCATGCATGACCTCTTTGTGTTTGACTCAAACATCAAGCCAAACATCTGTAATCAAAGGTTCCAAAGAGCAAAAGCCATATCTGCGTCACCCACAAAAAGCGGTCAGGAATGACATTTATCAAAATGACTTTTCTCTTTCAAGTCCTCGCAGACATGCTCGCAGGTCACCTGATGAGCATCAAGTTGTAAAAAGGCGGAAGAGGCTGCTATTATTAGCTTAGCAGACTTGTGGCGTGCAGATGACAGGAAGGGCGGCCTGCCACAAGGAATGCCTTTGTTCTTCCCATCCAGAGAGGAAATTGATTTCTTGTGATTTTTTCATAAATGCCGCCCGTGGGCACAGCTGGTGGGGCCTGCGGGCTAAAAAGGAGGACGTGTTATGGAATCGTACGGTGTCATTTGATGAGCAGCCTTGATCGAGTAAGTAAGTGGACCAAATCCACCCTGTGGCAGTCGCTGATGGTGTAGGGCAGGGGTGTCAAACTAATTTTTGTTGCGGTCCGGTTTGTACTCATAGTTTCCCTCAAAGGGGCATGACGACCGTCAACAAACTGATGAATAACTAAGTTTGAGACTGGAGACATGTAAAAATCGGTTGAAATATTTTTACAAGATTAATGATACAAATTGCTAGCAAAATGTGTATTTCTTTTTAAAAGTGAAGACAATTTGTAACTTTAGTATTGATGGATGAAGTTGATACACAATTTGTCTTCAGGGGCCACATAAAATGATTTGGCTGACCCGTATCTGGCCCCCAGGTCTTGACACCTATGGTGTAGGGGTACACTTGCCTGTTTTGTGTGCCGACACTGTGAGTTTGATTCCCGCATATGACGTGTGAATGTGTGTGTGGCCCCCCACCCCAAAATAAATAAATAAATAAATAAATAAATAAATAAAGAAGAAAAAGTGGACCATTTGGGACGCTATCGGGAAACTCCCCCGCTAGTGCGCACCAGGGATTGGAAAGTGGCTGCCAGTGTCAGTGGTGGAAAATCAGAATCGGAGGTGGATAACGATTCAGATCCAATGTAATAAAATCAGAACTTGTAATAAAACGTCTGCGGCCCTCGCCGTCGTCAATGTTCCCATCGCTATGCTCGATGTAGTTCAAAACGTATCCAGTCACATTTCCCCAAGAATTTATTGAACTGATGAATAAAGACAAAACCGGACCGGACTCAAGTTTAGCGCTCTGTCTAATAAACAATCCTGAAGTATTTCCGAAAGTGCTTAGTGGGGCAAGGCTGTTTAGAGTGAAATTAAAAAGTCCATTACCATGACAATAAAATGTGTCCACTTGCTAAAGAGACCATGTGGTCCATGAAAGGACCGCCCGTTCCGCCAGCTCTTGTCGATGCAAGTCGGCTTTGGCGCCTGCGCCTTGTTCTTGGACTCGCTATCAAATGGCACATGAACACTATAATCGGAGCAATTTTCCAAACATCTTCAACTTCCACCACACAGAAACGGATCCAGGAGCGCGGCAACAAAACCGGGCCGTGTGTCAACTTCTGATTCCAAAACGTTAATGATGTAGATCAAAAGCGGCTACTGAGACGGCACACTTTTGTGTTCTCAGACTCCGATTGCGTGAGTGAGTGAATGCCCGGAGAGGGTGTGATTAAACAGGTATGTAGGCTCATTTCAACATATTGAAGACGCTAATTGCTACTGAATGCCGTGCGGTGCAAAGCGTTGGACCAGGATGTGGAGGAAACGCTCATCAAATAGAAGCAGAGCCACATTTTTCCATGCGAGTGGGTCCAACAAACACAATCCAGGTTTCATGTGAAATGAACATGGTTTGCCTTATTTTCCGAATCAAATTCCACAGGGAGGATTCAAAGGCCCAGCGGGGATTCAAAGAAGTTGCGCAACATCTGCCGGACGCCCCGAGCTGGAATAATTGCGGTGTAATTTCGTAAGTGTTAAATTGAATTCAGGAGCCCGTGGCACCTCGCAGTCACAATTCAGAGATTTGAATCTCTGGGTCGTCTGATTTTCTTCCTCAAAACAAAATGAAACGAAACAAAAGCAAATAAATCTAAATGAAATAAAACAAAATATTATTTGGTTTCTCTCAGGCAGCTAGGATTATATCCAGTTCATTCAAGACTGCGCCAGATTTTTTACTAAAGAGACGAGAGTTCTTTGTTCCAGATGTTTACTGTGATCTTAATTCTTTGACATCACAGCCACGCCGTAAAACTGGTGAGACAACAGATTTACAAAACATACACATCAAATACAAGAGTAAAACATACATACCACTTTGCCCTGCCAGTGAACAACCGGGTACTTTACTTAAACTGTTTTAACTTTTTAACTTTGTGATGACGCGTCCTAGGTCAGCCATTAACTATCGCGCTGTCACATGACGTCACCTTCCCCGCTTCCTTCCCGGAAACAGGAAGTGCCCTCAAAGTTGGATTTACTTTCAGTTTCGATTGTAACTTAATATTAACACAACACTTCTACAAACTATATACAAATAACCAGAAACAAAATTAAATTCTGACAAAAATTATTTGCGTACCATGTGACACTTGAACCTTCGTTAGAACTGCAACAGCTTCGCCCAGCGACGAAAGACACAACTGCTTCGACTTCAGCAGTTACAAAGCCTAAACAAGAATAGGAGTAAAAGATGGATGGATGGACGGATGGATGGATAGATAAGACGGATGGACGGACGATGGGGTAGATGGAGTTTAACGTTTGCCATTTCTATTAGGACTTGACCCAAGGCCAAGGTTACCTTTGAGACTACAAGACGTCTTGGATGAGGCCATGACAATCTCGTGTTGACCTCCGAAACAAGTCCGACATGAATAATTACGCGGCAGGCTGACGCATGAATGCGCGCTTGTGTAATTATTCATCCTTGGGAGCCATTTTGATGTAAATAAATGATAGGTGAGCTTCTCCCCTGACTCCCTGTGGCATTTGACTTTGGTTGGGGTCCTCCTCGCATGCTTCCCCTGCTGTGATGTGGACCGAGAACACTTTTGACACATTTCTTGGAACATACTTCTAATTTTTGCCCCAGGCGCGAGTGATGACGCGCGCTGACACTGAGGTCTGACAACATGACTTCTCTGCTCCTCTGGCCAAAGATGCTGCAAAGCCGAAGCCTCGCCCGCCTCCAGAAGAGCGAATCGGGGTATCTTGGGATTGAGTCGTTCCCCTCCCCTTGTGGGACATCAGTTTGAATTAGCAGCAGCGTGGTCTGACTCTCAAGGCATGGCCGCTGACAGCCGGCATGCTCACGCACCAGGTGCCGGTGTCTGCGACGGGCGAGGTGCTTCTGACACCTACCTGCTTTTCAGCCACGCCCTGTCAAGGCAGCCAGCTTTAATTAATGTGATGATCAAAGCAGGAAAAGCAAGTTTAGCCCCGAGGAAGCGATCCCACTGAGCTGCGTCTTCACTCGCTAATTATTAGCATTAAGGTAGACGGCGCTTATGCGTACATGACTACTTCAAAGATTTGATTGGGGTGCAGTTGGTTACGAGAGCGGAGCTAGCGCCCGGAGGATGCGATGGTGACATCAAAACATCAGTGTGGATAAATCTGCTGGTGGAAAGCTATCAGCCACCAGGTAACCTTCCTTTATCCGCTCTGACAGCGCCTCCTTGCTGTAAACATTAGTTGTGGAAATTTGCATGTAGCCAAGCAGGGCAAATAACACCAGAAAAGACAGAAACTTTAAATCTGAAATTGCTGTTTAAATTGACGTTGAGGCTTTTTTCTTCTTTGGCCTGATGTGAACTCTGTCGAAGAGAAAAGTTGTAAACAAAACAATACTTGAGATGGCAAGCAATTTCTGGGAGATTGAAATATTTGCAAAACAGGGACTTTATCTTACTTGACCAAATCCAGATTTGATGATTTGATACAAATTGTTCTAAAGTGATCAGACTCATTTGAAAATGTGATCTGGAACAGGAAACATAATGGAACTGCTTGTCAACAAGACCTGGGATTTTCCCAGTCACAAGTCAAGTTGAGGCATTTAACTCATTTGCCGCCGTTGACGGCTATAGACGTCGAAAATCCTTTTGAACTGGCCTGGTAGTGACGGTTATAGACGTCAAACATCAATTTGAACTGAGCTGGCAGTGAATGAATTAAGGAGGACAGAAGATTCTGATCTGTTCATTTGTACGACTTGTCTGATGTCGACGTTACTTTTCTTCCCCTGTTTTCGTTGAATTTTGATTCCCACATTCCATTGTTGTTTCTTCCACAATCTTATGACCTCATATTCGGGGTCTTCTATCTTGAGTTCCCCCAATATGACCTTAAGCCAGTTGAAAAGACAAAAGACTCTCACAGACAGCTATAAGCGTAATAAGATTTGTCAGGAAGAAATCTTCTGCCGAGGTACAGTCACTTTAAGTGGATCACCATGGCCAATTTTTAAATATGAGAGCAGACTGAATCGGCGCTGTGTCCGAGTAAAAGCCGTGTAATGACGAGTTAAATGAATCCTTCAGAGTTTGTTGTCGTGCCGCATGAGTAAAAGCAGGCCTGCATCTCTGGGTTTCCCCCTTCGTTGTTGTAGGCTGTGAATAGAGCGGAACAGAACAACGCCGGCCCGAGACTGAAACACAGGCCTCGTTGAATCATGTGATGGGGGAAATTTCCGATAGTTGCCATCATTGTCCAGACAAAAGGCCCCAGTGTCTGCCGCTCCTCACAAATGGCACGTAGTACCTCCAGGCAAAGTTAAAGAAACCAGCTCCTGGTTTGAAACACGAGTTGCTGACCATCCTCAGTTGACCTTTGCTAACCTGCCTCAACCACCCGCAGAGTTATTACATGAAGTGTCTTACACTTGAACATAGGAGGCCACTTCGGAAGCTCAAGTCAGAAGCAACTCTTCATTCTTCTAATCAAATGACTTACACGAGCATCGTTAAGGCCAAAAAATGGATGGAGATGAGACGTGACCTTTGTCCATTTTCCTCAAATTATCCAATTTGGCCTTTATGAGCTTCTATTGCCTGGGAGCTTTGAATTCCTCTTGTCTGTGAACAAGAGACGCGCTTGTTTGCTAGCGCGACCATTCTCCACGGAGCTCCAGCGTAGATATTAATCATTGCTAGGACACACCGAGGGGGAAAAAGAAAAAAATAGCACTTATGGGTCGTAGCCTAATGAGTCAGTGTGACAAAACGCTGGAACACGGTGGGTCTTTGTGTCACTTCCCGTTCCCAGGAATGCTGCTCGTCTTATGACTCGAGGTGGGGTTGCGGAGGTGAACGGCATCGGCGCTCGGCTTGGAAATTTGAATGCCGACACAGTGGCACCTTGTCTTCCTCTTCCACCCCCGCCGCCTCCCGTATGAAGCCGGTATTGTACTGGCCGCCTCAAAGAATACCTCCTTTTCTCCGTCCTCCTCGGCAGCTGCCGCGCATGTCGAGGAGAAAATGACCATGTCTTGTGATGAATGGTACTTGACCCCTGGAACTCGCTCAAGCGGGGCCACATTTACATGAGCTAGATCTCACGCACACACACGCGAGTTAACATACGGGAGAGCCACGGCTGCCGCGAAGGTGCCGCAAATGAAGATTAAATATTTGTTACCGGTACACATCGGCGGTGGCAGGGGCTGCCTCACCAAGAGCCCTTTTGTTACATGATGAATTGCCACGACCGGCGCTCATAAACAGGATTAACAATTAGCTCGAGCTGTCCAACAGTCACTCCAAGATGGCTGACTAATTGAGCGGCTGGTTGTCTATTGTGTCTGCCGAGAAGGCCGCAGACGAGGGAATGCTTGCGGATTCTTTCATCTCCTCTCAGGCCTATTACTGTGCTGAAGACGTACCCGCTATTAGCTGCTCAGTGCTAGGCTAATTTAGCATGAATATTCATACCGCATACAACTCATTGGAAAACACTGTGAGAAGTTCAGTGTGCTGCAAAAAAATGAATCAACCCAAATTTTACATATCACTAATTCTCAGCTCAGTCAGAGACAAGTTCTGGAGAAGAGAGAACGGAAGAACCTGTGACGGCACATAACTCTGAAGAGCTTCCTGCAATCCCCCGGTGTCCATGGGAAGAACCCAAGCGGAACAGCTGTGACAGCATGCCGTGGCTCCTAATAAAAGCTTTTGCAGGGAGCCCGCCGACTTGATGCTCAAGTGAATTGTTCCCTTGTTGAAAGGCGACAAGGCCCAGGAAGGAGCTGCCCCGTTGTCCGTGGGATGCGTCCAAATATATGACAGCGTTATGAAAACCCCTTTGGCCTCTTGCAAAGCCTTCATACTCCCGTCAACCCCCGAGACCGATTCGTGTCATTGTTGGGGGCCCCCGAGAGTTCAAAGCGCTTCTTTGGGAGTGGCTCAGTGTGCACCGACACCATGTCACGAAATTAGCCGTTAGCGCCAAACAGGTTTCAATCAAAGAGTGCCAGCCAAGACCTCGTGACCGGCGTTTATGAATCACCTCTTTGAGCCGCCAGTCGGACACTTTGTTCTCGCCGCCATTGAGCCGTCATTCAGGCAGGTAGTCCCACCGAGAGCCGGTCGGAACCTGGCGGCTGAGACCTGATGGCTGAGTGCCGAGCCAAGTGTGACTTCAGCGTGCACTCGGTTGTTTACCCCAGTCATCATTTTCCTCAAATTCTTTGACCAGGTTTCTGTTTGGAAACTAAAAAAAGTACTACAGCTCTAAGTCTTATTTTTATAACATTAGTGTTCACCGAAAGAAATCTTTATTTGCAACTTCCTGGGTTCTCGCTCTTTTGTTTACTAGCTAACATGCTACATGTTAACACCTTCCATCAGAAATTACACGGAGGACACGAGAAGCTCGACAGAGAAACCAGGCAGAAGAAAGTTGAAACGTCTTTGGAATGAGAATTTCTTGAGGTAATCTACTCAAGATGACGTCACGTCATTGCCAATCGTCACAAATGAACCATTAGCATGGCTGAATTATCACCGCAAAGGTCCACGTTTTATACGCTTCATAATTTGACTGCAATCAAAAAACAAAAACAATCTTTCACACCTGAAACCTGTTATTTGTTTGAATCCAGATTTGGGTTTGTTTATTTTTGCCCGCAGGCCTTGAGCACACACAGGCCGCAGGCGGCTTTGAATCACTGGCAATGCGCCGCTAATTTATTTGTGCTGAGCATTATGGGAATTAATGTACCTGACATTCTGTGACAACACTCAGCGCTTTGTGGCTCTTTTCACGTTTCCCCCAATGTGCAGTCCTACTGTAGCGGCGTCCATCGCCGCCACCTTGCTGACGGCACACACACACATACACACACTCAGTTGGCAGTGAAGCTGGAGGTGCACGAGGCTGTTAGCGGCGCCTGATGATAGCGGCAAAACATTAACATAATAATTAGTGTCTTGTAATTGTTTCATTAAAACCAGTTGTTCCATTTCTCCTCTTGTTCTCCCCGAAGACGCAAGATGAAGTTTGGACGGCAGCCAAAAGCAAGACTCCTTGCATGTTTGCGCCCGCTCCACACCGTTCAAAGCTCGTCTGCAAGCTGGGCCGACCGACGCCCGCTGCGGCGCGAGACGGGCTCAGGCACAGCCTCCCTATGACGTGCGACTAAGTCATTTTTTTAGCTCTTCGATGTTATCAGAAATTGAACCTTTAAAATTGCACAAAAAGACGTTGAAAAGCAAATCATCCGTTACCGTGACATTTGCGATCAAATTTTAACACAGCAGATGGAATTCTCAGTATTTCTTAACTGCAACAATTAAGAGATAAAAATGGGTAAAGTCGTCATCAATCTTCACTTGTGACCTCCACGTGTCCTGTGACTGCGGGGCTGGTTGAGGTCATTGCTTGTTGCTGTAGTTGTTGGTGATGGTTTTAATCTTTTAAAACATCTGACTGCTTGTGTTTCCACGCCGCTGAGAAAATCTCACACTTAGACAAGATTTTGATGATCTCATGCCCGAATAATGAGCTTTTTATCTTCCATCGAGAGTACAGCAGCACTGGTCGATTTCTTTATTTTGTGATGGTTCTACTGATCCATTTTATGAACCAACCAAACTCCACAAATCTCGACAGGTGTTGTGAACTCGTCTCAGTGTAAGCAACACAACAAAAAAAATGGTTACTAAGCTGCTGCTAACGCAAATAGGGGCATGCATGACAATCAACACACACAAACACACAGACACAGATAGCACCGCCGCTGGCTGAGTATCTTTTGACAAACTTGACGAGCGTCTCCTGCAAATCATTACCAAAGCGTTTCATGTCCAAATAATTAAGACGAATGTGTGCATAATGGGCGCTTACAGCATATATACGTTTCCATTTCCTCCAAGACGGGATTTGTTGGCAGCCTAGGAATAAAGTGACGTTGTTTCTTATTGAATTTAGGAGGCAGAGCGCAATCTAAAACATTGATAAATAAATGCAGGAAGTATGAATATTTTTGTTTGTTTGTTTGTGCCGGGTGTCAATTCAGCAAGCCTTCACCCCCCTCGCCCCTCCCCTCCCCTGCCCGACTGAGTTGTGCACTGCAATTAACTCTGAGAGCGGTGTCTATAAATCAACTTCCTGAACTGTATGTGAAGGAGATGAGCTTTTTGAAATTAGCACCATTCGCCGTATTGCGAGGTGGGGGTGGAGGGGATGCTGAAGAGGGCTGGGCTTCTGAAAATAATCAATATCAGATATTCAGATACATGCGAGAAACAACTTTCAGAAAATCACCGTCATTCTTCAGTGCGCCACAGGGGGAAGCATACGCTCTTTCTCCCGCTCTCTCGACGTTTGGTGCCATGGAGCGCGTATCCCTCCTTATCACCTCCCTCCTCCGACCGCCTTGAAGAGAAACGCTGATTAACAGCGCAGTCCAAGCGCTGCAATATGGCCGCCGTCTCGGCCGCTCTATTCGTTTGACTTATTTGTGTTTCATTTTGCGATTCTTCGTGCGCATCCCGCGTCTTCAAAAGCGTACACTGTGTTTGCGGGCGCGTGCCCTCTCAAGTGTGCCCGATAAGGCTAATCCTGTTTACGCCCCATTTCAAATATACCTAACGCCTCGCTCTACTTCAAGGCGCCTCTCCCTGGGAGAACCTCTGGCCCGGTGAAGAAGAACAAAGAAGCCCTCTATGCCCCCCCCCCCCCAACCCTGGTCCATATTGCAGTTGCTGCTGAATATGGAAAAGCACAGCAGAAATAAGCAGAACTATCTGGGCCATTGACAGGCCTCCCCTGTGGTCAAATGGAGCCCTCCGCCCCTTCCCGGTTTCTGTGAGCCCACTGTAGATAACCAGCTGGGAGGAGGCGCTGCTCTGGAATTTGGATAAGTGTGACCGTGGTGTCGCACTCTGCCCTTAAATGGATTTTCTGTCGAGTGGCTTCAAGAGGAGTTTTTATTGCCGAAAATTGACCACGACTTTGTGGCGAGGTCAACCGAAGAAACTTTACTTTGTTCCGTGTTCACATTTGTGTCGCCGCTTACTTGAAATGACCTCGAAATCCAAAACAGGGCTTTCCTGCACTTTTCCCTCAAACTAATCCATCAAGCAACTAATATTTTGTTAGCTAGGCCATATCACATGCTTTGTATAGCTTAGCCACCCCGGTTGTAAAACAAAAACTATGGTGAAATGTTTCCACGTGTTTCCTTCTCAGGAAGGTTTGGATAGCGCCGACCCGTTTATCTGATGACGTTCAAAGTCCCCCTGACCCGCTGGCACCGAAGCTACCGATTTCTGGCATAGCGACGGTGCCATGGGAGCTCCTGATTTGCCCCTCCAAGCCATTGGCAGATGCTCCCTCCGCACCACGTGGCCGGCTGGCCGCCGGCGAGCCTTCCCTGACACGTCGTCGCCATCGCGTCTTGCCGCTTCTCGTACTGCAGCTGAGCGCACGTGTGACGGGGCAGGAAGAAAAGTATTTTCCGCGCGCGGCCAGAAATCATCTCTGAAATTAGGTTAAAAAAGGTTCATGGAAGGCAATATGTTCTCATCAATAATTTAACTCTGTTTCATCGCCCACATTGGCTGATGAATGATTGATAGCGGCGGCATGTTGCAGCACAGAGCCCTGCTTTTTATTTCAAATATAGCTTTCGTCATTTTAATGACAGGCTTCTCGTGTTTTCATCACACATACCGTATATGTTTACATGACTTTCATATGCTCCCAAACGTTACTGAAATGTTACGCCTGCAAATTACAGGCCGTATACGGTTTAACCCATACGTGCAGTGCAGGTCGAATTTGACCTCTTTTGACATTTAGGACATTTAAAATGGATTTGACATCTACCACTGTATGTTACTGTGAGGAAAATGGTGGTCATGAAATTGTCAAATTTTTTTTTTGGACTGTGGCGAAGCTCCTCAATTCACTTCATCAGTTCTTTGAATGAACACATTAAAATGGTTAAGCTGAGTAGTGTGAAATGTTTAATCATAATAATAACAATAAATTTCATTTTTGATATTTAATAATAATAGCAATAATAATATTTCCACTAAATAAATGCGATTATTGTGTGGCTTTGGTTACTGAACCCTGGAAAGGGCGCCGGCCATCTGCGCCTGTGTGCACGCATGCTGCTGTCCAGCGTCCACCGGGGAGGCTCGGCTGCTGCCCCACTTTTTTTGCTCTCATGTCGGACCGGGACCATCTGACCGGGCTAACGACCGAGCGCATCTTGCCTATATTTGGCTGCTGGCGGCCCAAGTCCCGCAGTTGTTTTCCAAGATACGCGAGCTAAGCGGTGATAATCCACAAGGACATTTTAATTAGGCCCATTGCAACCTGGGAAGGACGAGCGGACGTCCACTCGGCGGCAGGCTATAGTGGAGCTTCGGCCACAGTTCGTCCTCATTTGGGGAATTCAAGCACTGACACTCAGTTTAGTTACTTTGAATCTTGCATTTCCGTCACGGTGGAGTGTGTTTATATTTTTTCTGTGCAAAATGTGAACAAACAATAATGTTACTTGCAGTTGGAATTTGAATGCAACACACTTCTCTGTGGAAAGCGCTATAAAAATAAAATTGACCTACTGACTTCCTACTATAATCGCATTCTGACAAGAAATGATTTTCTTTACAGTTGGTGGGAAAAAAAATCAATATTTCATGAAGGTGATAAGATGCATGTTTCGCATGTGTGTGTGTGCAGCTGAATATTCATCTTTCACGAGGAAGGTGAAATGGGAATCGTTTCGGCGTAACCCCGCATGAACAAACAAACGCAAACACGACTGTTGCGTGGAAACCTGAAGTAAGCCAGTGGCGAGTGGCGCACAGCTCGCTAATCAACTAAACTCAACATCAGAAAGAATAGGTAATTTGAGACACAAAAAGAATAAGTAATTTGGAAGGCACATACCCAAGTGGCCAAATTATTTATGCCTAATGGAAATGGGGTGTGCGCATTCATTTGCAATTAAGCCGTGTGCATTATTACCTGTCACTGGAAGAGGCCGCTAATGCAGCACCAAGATGCACAGTGAGGCTAATTACAGTCGGAGCCGAGAGAGCGCTTCTGGATTGCTAAGGACAAATTGTTGATTTTTTTTTTTACTTCAGTCAATGAGCTTGTAGACAGAACTTTAGAACCTCTCTAAAGCTGACAAGAGAAGCTCGAATTTGTGACAGATTAACATCGCAGAGTTGTTGGTTTAGCAGGCTAGCAATGATGCTATGTGAAATTACACAAAGATAATCCACTTTGTATTTCAAATACAAATCCCCAATTTTACCAGAGTTGTTAGCTTAGCAGGCTAGCAATGATATGTGAAATTACGCAAAGATAATCCACTTTGTATTTCAAATAAAAATTCCCAATTTTAAAATTCTTCTCTGCAGAGACACATGCCTGCAGAACTCAAATGCACGTAATGAGTTGGAGCTTGTTCACTACGGCGTCGCGCCGGCTGATTGGCTCGCCCGTGCCCAGAGGAGGCTCCCTTAAGAGCACATCTCCTGTTAAGTATGAGATTCCTAAGAGGCAAAGTGTTGGAAGGACCTTGCTTTCTTTAAATATACCAGCCCATCTGGGGAATATAATGGCGTCTATATATAATTAAGAAGACGACGTTAGAGGCTTTGTGTGTCTTTGCGCTGCACCTTAATGGCTGCAGTAGCGGCGGCGTGCCATGCGGGGGAAAGCAAGCGGCGTCTTTGTTTAGAAAAGCGCAGCAATTTACATTTAAAAATGTTTCGTAAGTGCAGCACAATAAGGCAAAGGTCACATATTTTTTCCCCATTTTGTTAAACTATGGGTTCCACTGCATCTTGTCTTTTTTGTCAGTCAAACTTGAGTTGAGCTTCAGGGGTCCATCGGCAGGAATCTAGCATTAATTGTGCTAATGAGCTGATTTGGATAGCCCCCCCCTTCCCCGGATATAGAGGTAGAAGTAGGACACTTGTCTTTGGCGATTGGCGTGCGTGCCCACTGCATCAATCTGCAGTAAAAGAGCTCTTTGACACCGAGGCCCATTCTCATCCATCATCGCTCACTTAACGTACACTAGTGAGGTATCATTGTTCTGATGGCCCTTCTTTAATGGGCCACCGTTGAGGGAGGACCTGGGGGGTGGTTTTGGGGCAATTAAGCAAACAGTGTGTTCAACAGACTAATTGAGAGAACAAGAGTGCAGAGCTGTAATGAACTGAGGCTCCCTGAACTAGTGTCATGATTGGCCATCGCCTTTAGTAGATGCGCAAAAAAAAAAACATCACCGGACTGAGAACTAACAACGACTTCACTATACCAACTCCCGAGTTCTACAACAGTAAAAATTGTTTATCGTACTGTATATGTGAATGTGTGGAAAAATAAATATAGGAAAAATCAATGTATTTATTTGTATTTATTTATTTAAAAATACATTTATAATGGACTGAAATCTTTGGACACATCATTCCAAAGAATGAATGTTTCAGTACCTTTTGTTGAGAAAGATTTGTTTTTGCGAAAAATAAGGTTAAGTGGATTGGGTTGTGTGATGTCACAGGATGCCATGCGCCGTCTTGTGCCCTAATTAGGGAGGAGTCACCCGAGAGGAGGAGCACAGAACACTTTGCGTTGGATTTTTCTTAATTCATAAAAATTAAAAAAAAAGTGGGTCAGAGAAGACATCGGCAGAAGTTCCAGATTTGTATTTTTTTTTTTACTCCAGTCCCCAGTGACAATTACTCATTAAAAATATTTAACAACATTTTAATTGAAGAATTAATTACCTCGGGCAGGACAAATTTCATCCGGGGACTCGTGGAGGTGTAAAGTGGGCGTCGGTTTGGCGAGGGAGATGACATCAGCAGCGCGGCCCTCCATGAGTAACCGGCGAGAATCATGTGAGAATTCATAAGTAACCGCCCTCGCCACCGCGTCCAAAACAAATGCCATTGGTGGCGTCTGCATTATTTAGAGCGTTTGACTGAGTAACAACAACAACAAAGACGACGGGGGAAAAATACCTAATTACAACCCCCTGAACAGCAGAAGAGTTTTGAAGCAACAAGCCCCTATTCTGCAAATACGAGCTTGTGTCAGGCTTCCTTGTTACCTGCCGCAGTAACGATACATGCTGTCGCCGCTTTGCACCTTCCTCCTTTGTCTGTCTCCTGTTTAGCCGGTGCATTTGATTAGTTAATCACCCCCCCCCCCCCGCCTCTCCTCGCCAACACCTCCCCCCCCTCCCCTCACAGCCTCCCCCCTCTTGGTCCTCAGGTGGAGGCAGAGAGCTCGGGCTTCTCATCCAGCCAAGCTGTTCTGTTGGAAGGGAAAGGAGGCAGCTGTGTTTACAGCCTGGGTCCTGGCGTACATTTAGCGGAATCTATTATTCATATCGCTCAGTATCAGAGCGAGATCTCCCGCCACCTGTCTTGCTGACAAGCTCGCCCCCTTTTGTGGCGCTTTCTGTTCTGAGCAAATTATGCTCGTCTTGATGAATTGACTTTTTATGCCCGCTTCTGTAGCGCCTGGCCGTTCTTGCGCCGAGCCCGAGGCCGTCGGGGAGATTGTTGTAGTCGACGGGCAAACATTTGGAGGAGAAATGGTGATTTTTTTTTTTTTTTTTACCTCATGTCTCCTGTCCTTGAGTCTGTGTCGGCGCTTTACACCTCTCACTGCTTGGCTCTCTTGACTGCTACCTGATGAGCCATCTTCCTCTTCTTTTAATGAAGAGGGGAGGTGCACTCCCTTCATCAGATCTGGGAAGTTGCAAGAACGTGATTCATAATTTATAAAGATACCTGCTTTCATCTCCGCTCTTTTGCATAAAACTAATTCCTCCATAAATGCCGTTCATCACAATATATTCTCTTTCAATGTAGGCGCTTAAATTATGATGCCTGGGCTGCCGAGTGGCGCTCTGGGACTGGTTTGTGTGTGTGTGTGTGTGTGGGGGGGGGGTAATCATGGCTTGTTAGAGGCGGAGTCAGAGGCAGAGCTGACTGTTTCTGACAACAAGCAAGAAGCTTGTTGAGCAGCTTGTGAACCTACAAACTGCTACAAAGTGCAAGGCGGGCGCACGAATGGCGTCAACAAATGCTTCTCTTGGGGAAGAAGTACAACTTATAAACTCGATTCTCTGGCTCAAGGGTCATTCAAAAGGGTGATCTGGGGTGAGCGCAGTAAGTTGACATTTGGCTTGAGATATCTGAGTTTTTGAATTTGGACTACACCACTTGGTAACATAAAAAAACATAAAGTTTGCTGAAGAAAACTAAAACCAAAGTACACATCTGCCCAAAATGCTTTATTATTATTTTTATTTTGCGGTAGGTTATGTAACAGGCAATTTAGGCTGGCTTTACACAATTATACTTTTTGCTCATAAGTGTCACTCAAAGTTGAAATATGCAAAAGTAAAAAAATACCATTAACCTTTGATTGGGATCTGATACAAAATCAGATACAAATCGAATTGCTTCCAATGTAAACACGATGAAACATTTCATATTTCTATTTTGCATTCATTATTGATCATCTATATTTTGTCGCTGTCTGGTTATGACGCTTGTGTTATTTGTGTGGTATTGCCTTGTACTGAATATCTGAAAATATCTGGAAATACTGATTATCGGCATTAAATCACAACGGGGCACTTGGAGCTGCAGAGTAAATTCAGCTTTAGGCCTCCTTAGGCAACTGTTTGCGCTCTTCTCTCTTTCGTGTAATTCAGCTTTCAATCCTTCAGTCTAAGTGCCCCAGTGAGGCTGTGAATGGGGCGAGTTGCAGAGAAATAAATCAAGGTCCAAGGAATGGTAATCCTCGTTGAAAATTTGGGACTGATTGATACAAATAACATTGTCCTCACCATCTGTCCAAAGAGGGACCTTTCCAGTTAGCGGTGAGCGGCAACGGCAGAATAATTAATGAATGGCCTCCTTTGTGCCGGTAATAAAGAAGAGACAAATTATGTTATAATCCAACTGCTGCTCATTTGTCACAGCCAAATAAAATGTCAAATAAAAGTGAGGAGGGAGGAGGCGGGGGCGGGAGGTTTGTGCAGTGATGTGCAAGCTACCTGCTCCCTCGAGCATCTATAGGTGAACAAGATGGGTGACAGTTCTGGAGACCCTCGACAATATTGATCCCATAAACATACAAGCAACACAGACGCAACCGGCCTCGACATCTCACGGCGAGATTAATTTTACTTTGGGCAGTTTTTAAACCTGGTTCTGAGACACAAGCAGCCTAATTAGAGTAATTTGAGGGACAGACAGATTGTGATGTAAGCCACCGATGGCGTTCGTCAACCTCCTGCTTTATTATGTTTGACAGAGATGAGGCGGTCTGGCTCGTAACTTGCTTAAATTATGTGTCAGAATGTTGAGCTGCTCAGGAAGAATAGCGGAAGGGCTTCCGAAACACGGCCGCGTGGCGACTTGAATGTTCCGTGACCGACAAAAGGAGGGGCCCGCTTGTGCAATCAGCATCGTTCTGCACATATTAAACAGCACAGGTTCATTTTAATTAGAGTGGAATTTGATCACTGCCATTTCCCGAGGGTGATGATGATGATGATGTTCATAATGTAAGCCGAACCAAAGCCGAGCCAAAGTAGCAAACGCGGGTAGCCGTCAGGAGACGTGCAGAGCAGGAAGTGAAGGATCTTCATTGTCACACAAGCGTGGGGCTACCTCCTCCACCTCACGCCTCCTAATGAAGGTGCGCGCCGTTAATACTCCGTGGATTTACTGACTGTATGTTCATAACAAAAGATTTACACAGACGAAGCTTTCAGTGACCTTGAACGGGAGACCCACGGGAGGAGGAAATAATAAGTCACATGCTGAGTGTGAGAATGTGAAGAGTTAGTACTTCCATGTTAGGAAATGATGCCACTTAGGATTATGTTTGCATTTGAGGTTTTGTCAAGACTACCGACCGATTTTTGTAATGTCCACACATGACAAGGAAAGCAATAGCAAGTGTACGCTTTGTATTTATTTATTTATTTATTTATTTATTTATTTATTTATTTTTATTTTTAATTTTTATATATTTATTTTTGTTTATTATTCTCTTTTTTCCTATTTATTTATTTAATTTATTTGTTTTTATTTATTATTCTATTTTCTTCCTATTTATTTACTTATCTATTTATTCATCATTTGGGCCACATACGATGACAATGATGAAGCAATGATGGCTCACACAATTCGGGGGATAAAAGCGACAGACAAGGTGCATGGTTGCCATGGCGCCAATTAGTATCAAGACATAAATTACAATCATGTGATATCAACACACCGACACCAAGCCGCGGGAAGGTCATTATGTAGTCAAGCAAGTAAAGCAATGAGTAAATAATTCAACAAATTGATGGGGGGAAAATGATAAGAACGATGGTGAAACAGAAGGATAGGGTTAAGTGGTCAGGGCTGAAGTGTGTGTGTGTGTGTGGGGGGGGGGGGGATGCACCTATGGCACACTGAGGGCAATTTTTACACTTGGAACATTTAACGTCTGTACAATCTTGAACCTTGGCACCAGTACAGGCATCTGCTGCTGGCCTCCCTCTGCCAGGATGCCATGCTCGTACAAACATCTGCTTCCTCACACATAAGTGCATGTGTGTGTGTGTGTGGGGAGGGGGCATGTTTGCAGAGAGGGTTATTTAAGGGACATGCAAAATTGGACAGGGCTATGTCTGGGTTCCTGCAAGCACCTTAATGCATCCTGTCAAGCCGTTAGCCTCTGAACCCATCAACTTGCAAGCAGTCATTTTCATATCCACCTGTGTTAAAGACTGTCATTTGTTTTCTAAAAGCCCTCCTTAAGGTCCGTTTAACTTTGTTTGTCAGGAAAATGTGCCACAATTTCTTCCCCCCGCGGTCCTAAAATCTGCTCAGGTTGTCGGAGGCTAAATATTCAAATGAGCGGATTAAAGCGCCTCTCGTTGATGAGTTGCGCAAGTGTTGAATGCCAGCCCTTGTTTTTGCTCTAAACTTTGATCTGTCTTTTTTTTTGTAATTTGGAGCTCCAGGTTGTTTTGACTCCATTAGCTTCGGTCCACGATGCTGGCTCTCTCCCCTTGTGTGTTGCTGACAGCACTCTTGGTCCAGCCTGCGGCTATTAGCAGCGCTAAAATAACACCTTTTAAAAACACAGCCACATCTAATGATGAAAGCCCCCACCCCACCCCATCCCTCCATGGACAATAAGGACCCCTAAGAGCCACTCCAACATCTGCTCGCGACACATTATTTGGGTTTTGGGAAGAGACGTAAATCAGCTGTTTACTCTCAACGAGAGGTATGCCACCACCTTGGCTCCACGCGGCCACCTTGGCGCCATGCGGCCACCTTGGCGCCATGCGGCCGAGCAATCAGGACATAAAAGACGGCTGTTGACATCTGTCGTGGTCAGGGAACTCAGATAATGGGGTGTCGTGGCGTCAACCCGTATCACAAAGAGGGTCTCTGGGTGCCGTGTTGAATCCACACATGAGTTGGCCGAGTCGGTGAACGGAAAGCCGCTTTCCATCTGCCCAACTCTGTGGACGGCCATTTGGGTGTGTCGACATGAACAAGAGGAGAGTTTGGTGGCCATCAGTGTACCTGGCCCGAACGATGCGCTCATATGACTGATGAATTTTACAATATGGAATAATGATGTGGATTCAATCTTCATTAAATTTTCAGAACTGCTATATTGTCAACAATGTCTTCTCACCACACCTGACTTTATAATAGTCATGGTGCTGAATAATGAGTGAAGAATAATTCAATAAAATTTGTGGATGTGAATAATTAACATCAAATATTAATTAGGAAAAATGAAATGTATGAATTTTTTCTTTGTTTCTTTTAGCCTGGGAAATATCAGTTCCTTCCTCAAAAGGAAGGATAAATGACTCTGGGCCATCTGACTGCTAACATCATTCATTCTCTAGCTTATCCTGATTAGCTTTGCGGCTAAACTCAAGTGTATATCCCAGCTGACTTGAGAAGGAAGGCCAAGTGCATCATGGACTGGTCATCAGCCAATCACAGGTCACACATGGACAAACAAGCATTGGTGCTTTCAATCACAGCTAAGGGTGATTTTGAGTCTTCAGGATTTCAGGATTGGACCAGCCAAGGAAATCACGACGGATGCGCTAACCACTACGCCGCTCGAATGGTTCAACACTTGAATCCTTTGTTTCTCTCTTCAAAGAAATCATTTAACATTTGGCAACAGCGGCGACGACCCTCAGCAGACAAGAAACATTTCAGATTGTCAGCAAGTGCTGAATGATGGACCGCGTTTCTTTGTCACCTGCAACCACCTCGTAACGACTTCATCAGAAGCAACTGGATGAAAGATCGTTCCCTTTGGCCCATCCACCTGGAGACAAATTGACTCACAACTCCCCGAAGCAGCGCCGATTGTGTCAGGAAGTAGACAGTTAACCACATTACCTAACGGCGTGTGATGGATGCCGTGCCGTTCTTCGGGGTCAAGGGGTCAGTCAACCGAGCAACCCGACACACCGCCTCAGAGCAAGATAAATGAGGTAGCGGCCGGTAGTCATGCTAGCTCAGCCTTACTCCAGCAAGTAATCTGATACCTGATTTGATCTCAGCTGAGGTGGCCTTGCTGGTAGGCGGGTAACAAAGGCCCGTGTTGTAATTGTTGGGTTGAAAGTATTTTGTGAAAAGCTTCTCCAGAATCCAGTATTGATGCTCACTTGGGTTCAAGCAGTTGATTCACATTACTTCAGTTTGAGCATGTGTTTAAAGAAATATAACATAACATAACATAACATAACATAACATAACATAACATAACATAACATAACATAATATAATATAATATAATATAATATAATATAATATAATATAATATAATAAAGTGGTTGATGGACATATTTTTTTGTTGTCACACCGGAATATGCAAACGATAATCTGTTAGCAACCTTACCTGGATGAATAAAGGTATTAAAAAATGATGATAAATAGGACATTTTCTCCCTTCCTATCCACAGCAATGGGATTTTTTTTGCGGTGTGGCTTCATCCATGCTTTCAGTAACTGTCCTTCCATCAGTCTCACCTTTGAAACTAATGATCAAACCTACCCGAGATTTATCTAACGGAAACGATTGTTTCCCATGGTCTTTCCATGTGTAAAATGTGAAAGAGGCCGGCCGTGTGAGCCACAGCAGCAAGAAAAAGAGCTCTTAATGTGCCACTAATCAAAGCAGACAGTCACCTAGAGCTAGGTGCGGCTCCACGCTGGGAAGCAGTCAGCGGACAGCTCAGATCAGCGCACCCGTCTGCCAACTGATTAATATTCATCAGTCGGAGCAAGTTGGAGGGCGGCCCGGTGATCAGAACGCACTTGACGCGAGAGCTAAGTGACTCGCCGGGCGAGCGAGCGTATCAAGGTAATGCCTGGCAATAACCCGCGGCCATCTTTTTTGAAGCAGGTGAGGAGGAAGCTCCTTTTTTGTTCCAATTAATTACCATGGACAAAGATGCCTGTCCTGCCCCTCCCTCCGTGATCACCATCTTTCAGCTCCTCCTCATCTTCTGTTCATCACTTCCCTTTTCTAATTTTCTCTCCGTCTGGCCAGATTGTGCCACAACATCCATTTGTTTCTCATGCTGAACTTCTCTTTGTGAGCAATAGTCAGCAACTTCTCGGCTTGGTGAAGGTTCTTATCTTGTTGCCGTCGCCATGCTTTAGCCATTGGATGGGGTCTCTTCACCTTCTAGTCAAGCAAACAAGCAGTGATCAGATAGCAGCTGATGCCTTCTTCCTTTCTTGACTCCTGCTACTAATCAGAGAAGAGCAAAGAACCGTAGCTGATAAATGGCAGAAAAGCAACAACAAACAACGTGCAGGAAGTTTTAGAGGAGGCGGGTGAGGTAAATGGTTTGTTGATGTCGCTGGAGCTAATGTCCCTAGCTCAGCAGCTTTGAGGTTCCAAGATGTGAGAAGCGACGGGTTGATTTATCACGGTAGAAAGCCGGCCACAAAGTACAATTTTCTACTTGGGCCACAAACGATAATTCATAATGATGTGGCCTCCTGATAGCAGCAGATCTTTGTGGGGGTGTCAGTAAGTGGGGGGGAGGCAGCGGAAATAAACGGCAGGTAGCTCCCCCATTACAAATTGCACTGATGGAAGAGTTGGGAGAGAAAGTTTTGGATGAAATAAGACAAATGGTGGTGATGTCACCAAGAAAGCTGGCCACATTGCTCTCAAACAGGCTACTGAATATGAAGTAGTGATGGAGGTCTTATTGTTTATAGACGCGTTCTATGTTGGTAAACAAAGATCATATTTAAGGCCGAATTCATAAAAATGTTATATACTTTATTATTACTATTATTTATATTCATAATAGAAATATTTATAATATTTTATATAATAATAATAAACAAAATAAAATACAAAAATAAACAAACAAATGAATTAATAAAAAAATTAATAAAAAAATAAAAACACGTCACCATCTTGTGTCTTCATTCAACTGAATAGAAGTTGAAAAGGATTTGAAAAAGAAAATTCTATTCTTTTTCCATTTCTACTTTACACCATGTTCCAACTTTTTGGGTTGCAGTTACAGAACCCTGCACATCACATGACACTTCACCCACATTCAACCACTTGGCTCGGTGTGGAGCGGGACTTCAACTGATCTCCAGAATACAATATCTGACGATACCACTGATGTGTGATTGTGTTTCCCCCCCCCCAAAAAAAAAAGTACCATTCTGCACTGCTCGCCATCCTGCCGGCCTGTGAGTGTGACGCTCGTGTCCCACTTTTGATGTCACATGAGTGCACATAGCTTGGAGCGACGTGCACAAGGACATTGAGGTGTATGGCTAATGCAGCATGAGACCCTGCGCCCGATCACATGTGCAGGACGTGGCCCGCAGCGGCAAAGAGGAGGACGAGGTGGAAAGAGGAGAGTCGCTCCGAGGAATCATAGTCCCCGTTGTCTCATTTCTCCCGGGGTGGCTACTGTGTGCTCCCCCCTCTGCCTGGGGAGGAGAGCGTGTGTGTGTGTGTGTGTGTGTGTGTGTGTGTGTGTGTGTGTGTGTGTGTGTGTGGCGGTGGTGCGGATTTGTAAGAGCGGAAGGGCCCTGCAGGGACCTCACTTGTGTTGTCCCCAACTCAGGAGCCATGTGCTGAGCTTGGCAGCCCGTCCATTCCGTGCCAGCCTCAGGTTTCTCTGCGAGGGAGGGGGGGAGAGAGGGAGGGTCGTGGACACGGTGCATTTTGGCTCTGAAAGGTTCAGTGACATTGGTTAGTCCGTGGCTACCATTTGTAATGTGCTTGTTTGGATGAAAAAAAATAAAATAAAATTATAGGATTATATAACACTTCTATAACAACTACATCTTTTTGAAATCACAGATGCAATTACACTTTTGTAACTTTTGTCTTTTTTTTTTGCGCTGATTCCAAATTTGCCCTTGTGTTTTCTCTAGCTCATCAGGTTTTCATTCTAGTGATCTAATAACAAAAAGAGGCCACCTAGTAATGTATTTAGTCATATTTTTTAACTAAGGGTTAGGCTCGGCAACAGGTGGAACTTTTTTCTAAGCCACCATAACTAAAAGTTACAACGTATGGTAAAGGCCCGATCGTGCAAGATTATAGAGGACCAGCATAAAAACAAGACATGGAAAGATCTCAACAACCTGATGTGTCAGAAAAGAGTTTCTTTTTTCACACCTGTGGCAAAAAATATGTTTAGGAATAAATGTATCGAGAGAACTCAAATTAACCTTTGATCAAGGTGATAATTGGTTGAGTCGACATACTTGAGCTTTCACTCTTTTTTATGGAGGCAACATTGAATTTCTTACTGGCTGACACACAAAACAGTTTTTCTCCGCTTTTTAAAAATAATAAATACCACCTAAATGTCATAAAAAAAACACCATGCACGATAACACAATACAACAATTTTTTAAAAACAATTTTAAAATTTCATTTTAAATTGACTGCGCCTTTTAAAATTTCATTTCATTTTAAATGGACCACACCTGCATAGGTGTTATGTAGTCCACCGCAACATTTTAAATCTCCAGTCATGAAACGACAAAGAAAAAGTCTACTTTTAGTTTCTCGTCCGTAATTTACAGTGTGAAGAAGCGGCTCCGAGAAGTCTCGTTTAATTAGAAAGCGCGCACAGCAGGCTGGTCTCAGCTAGCTTCATTTAGAACTCATTTGTTGAAATGACAGCTCCTTTTCAGAAAATCACTTGAAGGGTTTCATTAAAAAATGTCATGCATCCATTCTGGGCAATGGGGGAAGAGTTGAACTTTTTTTTTTTTTTCAACGAATAAACGTGTCCTCAAAAACTTCACTAATTTAGCAGCAGACGTCTTCAGTTATCCAATAATGTCTTTTAAAGTCTCAAGTGAATATAACTCGAAAAGGTGTCATATGATTGAAACTGCTGTTGGAAATGAGAGACGAGATGAATAATTTACTCGAAGGATGGAGGAGGACTTTTTTAAATTAGATTTCAAAAGGCTACCTGGTTCACGCAGAGATGCCGAGGGAGGGCGTCGGTCTTGTCGTGATGACGCGTCATTACATTGCACAGAGGAGATCCTTCAACTTGTCTCGTTACCGTCAACGATCAACTTTGCTAATTAGAAGCAAGATGCCATCAACGGCAAGACTCTCCATTGACTTAAGACCTTCTCACCACAATGTCAAAGGTACTTGCAGGTGGCACCACCAAACCTTCGGCGGAGCAATTTGACATTTGACAATATGATTTTATATTCCTTTATTGAAATAGTTTGAATGCTTGAACAGCAACTGTGTTCGGCATCAATTTCTCATGGACAGGCGTGCTGGAACTGATCCTAGCAGTTTTGGGCAGTAGGTCAGGCAAAAGTAGAAGGAGTCTGGGTGTGGACAGACAGGACATACACGTTTCCACCCAGATACCAAATTCTGAAAACCTCGATTCATTTACATAGCTGTGTTTGATCTAAACTGCACTCCATACCACACCAAATTAGGATCATCTGCGATTGCAACTGCCCCCCCCCCCTCCCTTCCAGCCCCGCCCAAACCCAGCCGACCAGTCGAATGTTGGTTGTTGTACTATTCTCTGTAGCTCCAGCAAGCTCTGCGGGGCACATGTTTAGATGATGAAGGGGGAATTTACAATTGCGTAACGTCCTCAGGAGACCCAAGCTGCGGACTTGCAAGCGACCCAAGTCACCCGCAATTATCCTTGGATCTGATCTGCACCGCTGCCCCACCCACAACCAAATTAGCTTGACTGATTCCGTGGACCGGCAGCGCATTAATTACAATCTGCCAATGGCTGGGCCGAGCTAATTGCCGGTGCTTATTATGCAGTCACATTGTCATCATGGGCATCAGCGTTCTGTCTCATTTTTTTTAACCCCCCCGTCCATTGTCTGCTAGCATTGTTGTCTCACACTGCTTGATATCTCGCCATTTAACGCCAAGGGCATAAATAAACCTTCCGAACTGAACTTTCAATGAAAAAAACAATGGCTCAGTCTATTTCCTGATTGCTCTTGAAAAGAACATTGGTATTTGGATGAAAAAAAACGGTTTAACTGGTAACAGAGGGGAAACCGTCGGTGAACTTTTGGCTAGCGACACGGTATGCCGTACAACTGCAAAGTCACAAGCGTTTGTTGACAGTCCGTCAGGGTGATCAAAGTCAGATAGCATAGCTACCTGGCCGTAGAATTGAGAAGATACATACGTCCCACCTCTGAGCAGAAGCGGATTTTGCTCACCACCACGTCGTGCCGCCGGAGTGTACTGTCGCTGCAGATTGTTGAACCTAGATCAAACATCTCCCGCAAATCTTTGAACAAGCAGCCAAACTGCTATTCTGAGAAGTTTGTTTTTCATGCCTTCTGTTGTGGTTTGACTGGGCGGGCCAGCCGTGCCGTCGCCCCCCTCCCGTGGCTGGATCCAATAATCCAAGCTTCAGTATCTCAATGCGGCCATGCGGTTGGCAGAGGCGAGTCGCTTCCATCCACCTATTGCTCCCCCATCGCTCTTTAAGCTGGAGCCCAGGTGCTTGTGGCTAATTCACAACACATATCACAGTCGTTGTGGCGAGGCTAGTCCGTAGCTGGCAGGTAAACAGTTTGCCTGAGAAGCAGCATTACTGCGGTTTCCAGAGGCTTTCTGTCCAAACAACAGAAGGAGAAAAAAAATAGTATTAGATCTCTGCTGTCATGGAAAATTTGGCTGTTTTTGTCTGCATACCTGACGTCAAACCTTCCTTGCAGATTCCGTTTATTTGGTCTAAAGTCATTTTAAGGATGTATTAAAGGCTGGAAACAAAAGAACTCAGATTCTGTAACAGGACCTTTTTGTGATTCTTCACATCTTCTGCTTGCTTCAAACACGTCCTAGTGACAGAAGCCCCGAAGCACTGGTAGTAATTACGACTGAAGACTATTAGAGTTCAAATGCAAGGTCTGCTCCTCTTGATAATGACGTGCTAACTTTAGGCTGCGTTTACACCCCGTTTGCCCTAAACGACAGTTGCTGTGGGATTCGCATTTTTAAGTCCTGATGAGTTTCCTCACCGTCTTTTACCGAATTCAGGATAAATCTTGGACCAGGTTTTGTTTACCATAAATTCCAACACGTTCTGAGGTCCTCATGATCTACTAAGACTTTTCACAGGGAAAATCTCAAACAGTGAGTAGAGTCGAATGAAGCTCCACTGCTTTGACCGGCTCCAAAATCGCTTCCAACTTTACAGTTACTCAATAAATATTGTATGTTTTGCAACTTTTGCTGTGAATACTTTTAATTTTTCGAGATATTCCTCATTGCTTGTCGTTGGTTTCTTACCTTCACTGTGAAACTTAAGGACGGTGAGAGGATTTATTATTGGTTGATTTCATGATTTCGGCGACAAACCAAATAAACAATCTGGAAATATTCTTTTGGGTGATATATTTACATTCAAACTTCACATTTTCAGCTAAAGACCCCAATGAAACACAATCCGAGTACCCCCCCCCCCCATCTCCCCCTCCCTTTTGATCTCTTACGCGACGACGCTGGGACCGTTTTGTGTAGCCAGGGGCGCTGGGAAACGACGAGACGGGGACACGCCATGAAAATTCGACTGTCATCGTGCGCTCCTCAATTTATTAAGCGGTGGTTGTGATTTTGACCCTGATAATGCAAAGCCTTGGGCGAGATGGCATGGAGAAGCAAGCTCTGCGTCCTGTTGTGCCATGTTCAAAATGAGATGCTAATTAATTACCATTGGCATCTTTAGTGACGTGTGTCGCCTCCTATTTGGCGTATTAATCAGCTCGGGATGAAACAGAGGCACGGAGGCCGCCGCTAGTTCCTACACCCGGCTGGATTTCACCTCGGGTTCATGGCGAGCTTAATGTGACAGGCCCATAGCTGCACAGAACCGGAATAGATCCAATCCGATCATGAATCAATAGCAATAGTTAACCGGGCTGAATGATGCTTCACAAAATACTTTTATTATCGAAAGAGAACATCATTGTGAGACGTTATTTGAAAAATTGGATTTGCCACCGGCATCTTGAACGATTTGTATTTTCACAGGTCAACATTTTTTTTTTTTTACATCCCTCTGCCTAAAAAACATCTAACAGAATGTGTCATAGCCATTTTTTTTTCAATGGTGCCGGTGGGAAAAAATGAGTCTATTTAGGAAAGAAAAATAAATGAATAAATAAATAAATAAATAAATAAAATGAAGCAAACAAATGAGGTTAAAAGCCCAAAGGAGTACTTTAATAGCCCCCAGCGCCACACAAGCAATGCAAACAAGAAGGAAAGAAAATTCCTCACACAGGTTGACCAGGTTGCAGATTTATCAGGAGGCCAGCAGTGATTAGCCGCAGATAATAAGCACAAGGTCAGGACATTTCAAAATCATCTCCTCTTCTATGAATTTGTGTTTGAGAGCGCCTTGCCTTAATCAGCGTCCTAATTGCCACTTGCCTCCCTCCCAGTGTGTAGGGAATAAGGCCAATTTCCTGGAGTTGCTCCTCTAGGAGGATGCGGCCAGGTTCTCCAATCCCATTTATTTGTCAGCTATTCAAGGTCAAAATTCACATTTTCTTTTGTCACATCAAAAGCACAGTTGGCGGGCCCAAAATTTTTCCAGAAGCAGTACCAGTTCCAAACACCGGTATGAAAAATACTTTCTGGTCTGACACGATGCAAGTCCTGAGATCAGATGAGTCATTAGCAAAACAAGGGTGACCTTTTCACAAGGGCAGCGATGTGTGGAAGGTCGTGGTGGTTAAATGGCATACACCCGAGAGACTGTCAATCAAGGGGCTGCCGCCGCCCTGATGGCATCTTGTCAAATATTATGCAAAATTAACCTTCGCCATTCAGTGTGAGAATTGTGATGTTTACACCTCCAAGCAGTGCCGTTATTTTTTCGTCGGAAGGAAATGAAGGCTCAGAAATTGTGGTTTGTACATTTTTTTTTTTCCGTCAGCTGCGGTTTAGCATTAACGGCACCGCAACAAGTGTCGGCACTTGAGGTGAGCCCGAAATCAGTTTAGAAATTATGTCGGATGTGAATGAGTGCAGACTGAGACGTAACGTGGACGTGTGCATTTTAGCAGCCAATCACTTGAGTGGAGCTCTCCAGTAACTCGGACTTGTCGTCTTCTGGTGAAGCCCGCACATAAATGAAACAAGATGGTGAGATGCACTTCACTCGGTAGAACGGCCAAAATGTGAGGGGGGGGGGGCAATTGAAGCGGGAACAACAGCAAGGTGCTACAGTAATGGCAGGAACCATCAGTCGTGTATTTTGTTTCAATTTGCTTTTCCCTTTGTCATTTCATGTTATGTTAATTTCTAAAAGGATTTTATTTTTAATGAAAAAAAAAATAACCGTCCTGGCGATAGCAGTTTTTCACTTGTAGCAATAAGGCTGAAGAAAAGCAGACACCCTTCAAGTCCAATTGCTGGTGTTTAATTGGTTCAAACATCAGTGCCAAAAATACAGTCAGCTGGCGGCGAGTGTTACGTAACTTGAATTTAAATTGTTCTGGGTCAATGGCTCTCGGCTCGATGAATGCACGGGCGATTTACTTATTTTATATTGATTTATTGATTTATTTATATTGTCTTTTGTCTATGAAATACAATTGGATTGTGATTTTCTGAGGTTCATACAGTTTTGTTGTCAGCCACGAGACACGAACAACTGGCAAAAGGCAGCCATCTTGCGTTGCCATTCTTGGAGACAACTTTGACAAATATCGTTGACGATGATGGATGTGTAACACGTGTAATGCAAATGAATGCAAGATGGCATACGGAGTGGTTGTGAGATTTCAAAAATCTGTCCACGAGCCTCGAGTGTAATATAACCAAACTTCAAACTGCCGATACCAATGCAATGATACCACTCAATTTTGAATTCAAAAAGATGACGCTACATCCTCCAAGATGGTTCCATCCTTGACGCAACAACTCTGTAAGAACGGCTAACGCGGATGTTTCAAGATGGTCCCCACCAGGCGGCAGACTGCTTCAATTAAAAAGCAACTGTTTATGTGTTATGTACGCATCACAAACAAATTGGACGTTATGATTGCAATTTGCTTGATTAATGAGTCGATTAAGATGCTTGAATGTTTACAAAGGGCTTGAAAGACGCTCTGCAAACATTTTCACCAAACAGTCGCTCTCGTCCCGTCACAGCCGTTTGTAAACTTTAATTAAGCACGGGACTGTTCGCACACACTTCCCCGCTTCTTCTCTCCTGGGATCCATTATTCCCACCTAAATCTGCATTTTTAATTATTTAATTGCAGATAAGGTTGTGAGTTCCTACAGCAATTATTTATATTTGAGGAGATGAAAACAAAGAGTAAAAATTGAAAGCGCTTGTCATGAAAGGTGCGGCGGCGGTTGCTGTAGACGTCGCCATTTGCCATAGTGAAGGTGTTTTCATCCCGCACGCATTGCACGGCCGCACATTTCCATAACAAACGCACTCGCATCAAAGAAATAATTCATGTCATTGTGTTGAAGGAGAACATTCCTATCATGGCTCAAAAGTGGAGACTGCATCGTTTCGTGTTATCTTCGGACTGGTTATGTCGAGTCAAATTCTTGAAGTCATACCCGCATATGAGTGGGGAATTTTGAATTTTTTTCAAAGTGGGAAGAGTGGGAATGTTGACAATAAAAATTAGGTTCATTGAAAATTTACGATTTTGAATGGGATCCAATTGTTGAATTCTCAAATGGGAACAAATCGTGATTCTTGAGGGCAAAAGCGTGCAATTGTGGGAAAACTATGAATTGGAAAATAATAGCCCAACATTTTGGAATATGTTGAAACTGAAATAATTTGAATTGGTCAAAAAAAGATGAAAAACGGCAGAATGAGCGACCCCAAGCAGCCATATCGCGACCCCATCTCCACGTAAGTGAGGTTGGTCAAATTGCATTTCACAAATGCTGCTGTCAATATTTTTGTCTTGTAGTTATTGTGTGAATGTTGAAAATTAATTCCAAGATAAAATGAAGGAGTTGAATTGACAAAAAACAATTGTTGATTGTCTCGTTGGAAATAAATGGGTATTTTTGGGATCAAAAATGTTGAATTGTGGGAAAACTATAAATGTTTAGAAACACAGAAAATAGCCTACAAGATAGGAATTTTTGAAATATATTTTTTAAATATTTAACCTAATATTTTTTTAAAATATGAAATGAATAATTATTGAATCTAATATTTTTAAATATAAAATTATTGTATTTTTTAAATAATTGTTGTTTTTTTGAATGGTTTTAATGAGTCAAGAATTATCGAAGCAGTTGATGGATGGAAATTGTCAGAATAGGAAACACAAAACTCATCTCAGTTTTGGGGGGGGGGGGGGTCGTCGGTGGTGAAAATGTGACATCTTCACAGGTCGCATAACGAAAAGATCTGAAACAATAGGCAAGGAGAAGTTGGACCGGTTGCGACAAGAACAGAGTATTGTGGGGGTTGCATGTCGCCCGTACGGCACCGGCGAGCAAGGCGGAGTTCAGGGCCCTTTTTTCCAAGAGTGGTAATCAGGCGAGGGGGATGAAAACGGCTGATTTTCAGGGAATTAGCATGATAAGCGGGAACACAAAATCAATCCTCATCCTCGGCCGAGGCCTCCTCTGATTACTTTGAACTGTCAAAAAATGGCAGAATCAAATGGAAAGTGCTTGAGGTTAGAGGAGCCATGTGTTGGAGAAGAGATCGCTGGAGCAATTGACGCAGCTCTTGAGACAATAATTGGGTTATCAAAGAGAAAACAGTTCAAGTACCACGGGGGCTAAAGCTTATTTGCATTGGATTTTCATACGGAGAGACACACCTCTCCTTTGCAGCCTGCACTGTATTTTCTTCCCCTCTCTGCACTTGAGGGGCCAGTTGACATGGGGATTGCATCATTATCATCCAAAAGTTTGTTGCCATGTGCGCCGCCGCCGCCGTATGATTACCAAGTGGCTGGTGCGTACATTCTACAGGCAGCGCGTGGCCGTAATCACGCGCTGGGAATTCCGACGAAAAACTTGGCTTCAAAGAACAACTTCCCACGTTTTTTTTAACTACAAGAAGCAATGTGGTTCTTATGTGGATTTTCTCAGACTGCTTTTGCGCCCTCTAACTTTGCAAAACATGCATGGGAGGTGAATTGAAGAATCTAAATTGTCAGGTTTCAGGTCCGAGCCGGACGTGGTATTCTTTCGGGACATCAGCGAGACGAGACCTAGAAATGATGGCGGTCACGTGAAGTGGTGGAATCGGTGGAGGGTCAACGGCAACTTCACCCGGACATACAAAGCCCCGTGGGGAAGAAATGTACCCCCCCCCCCCCCAAAAAAATTGTGATGGGGAATTAAGTTAGCACAAAATTTGCATACCTTTGAAAAAGAAAATTCTGTTTTATAATAATAATAATAATTTAATAAAATTGTAATATTTAAATAAATATACGTATTATAATTATATATTTTTCATAATTTTAATAATAATAATATAATAATAATAATAATAATAATAATAATAATAATAATATGCGGGAATCCATTCTTGATAATCCTGCCAAACATGCACACAAAAATACAAGTAAAAGTCTAATTCAATCCAAGCATGAACTGATACAAATTTCAGTCAATTTGACTAGCTTGACTCTCTTCAATTGAAAATATTTGGAATCACTTCACCATTTCCCACACTACAAATCATGCGGACTGATAGTGGAAAACCCGCAGAAAAATGCGATTGCTACACTAATTTCCAAGTTTGAGTGATGACAGAGAATCAAGCAATTGGACTAATTCTGAAGTTGCTCGACCAATTTACACTTTGCAGAGGAGCGCGACATCTGACGTCAGCAGACAAAAGTGCAAACAACAGATGATTTAAAGGTTATACCCCCACGTGATGAATGCCGGGCAAATACAAATTAGCACCACGAGGAGAATAACGAAAGTTTCCTCGCTAGCAAGTCAGAGGCCGGTCAATAATTGGAAGAGTCGACGTTGCTTTCTGCAGTCTCGGCGTTTCGTGCCATTTTTAATTGCTCAGGTTAAAATGGCCGCTGGCACTCGCCGACCCTGAAAAACAAAAGTTTCATCTCCTTTAAAGACAATGGTCCTCAGGAGAAGCGGAGAATCAACAGGACGCCCTTTGCCAAAGTTTCCTTGCTACTCCATGTTTACATGAATGGAGGCGAGCGCCGGGGATTCGCTTTGATCCTTTGCACAACAAATTAAAAACAGTCCCAACTGTGCAAAGTGCCATGAGTGCATGACAGTCATGCACGCTGCTTGTTTTTTTTTTTTTTTTTTTTTTCACAAGCAGGGAAATATAATCACACAAATAAGACATCAAAGATAGATGGAGTTAAAATATGCAGTTGAAAATTATTCAGATTGCTGTGGGAAGGCGGGGAGCAAAATATTCCCTCAAAGTGTCCAAGTGGATGAGATCAAAACGGCGTGACGCCATGAGACAGACGCACATACGACAGGAAGCTTGTTTTGTTTCAGGGGAGGGGGGGGGAGCTTGGCAGCGCCGCCACGTCATGCCATGCCGGTCCCTTCTTGCTTTCACCTGCCATGCCAACTACCGTCGCCACCTGTCCACCTGTACGACACCGTGTTGCCGTCAGAGACGACATTCCCGTTTCATGGACTAAATGGCTTTGACGACGCAAGAGGGGGACGGGATGGACAGATGTGACAGTGACAGGCAGTGATTGTTGAGGACGCCTGGCCAGATTTTCAAACAGTGCAGATGTGAAACCAAGTTGGCGCTCATAAAACGGATGAATGCAACAAAAAGTGACAATAAGCAACGGGGCATGACAAAACTTGGAGGTGCTCCGTGGAGGGATGCGAAGCATATGTATTTTCTTTTAAGTTTTCTCATGTTCTGCCAACTTTGCTGCACTTTGCCTGGCCCCAGGCGAAAGGTTCTTTCTGTCGTGGTTTCCTACAGACCGATGTCACTCACGTAGACTGGGAGGGTCCAGATGGATAGATTCAGTCATTTTGAGCCCGTTGTGGCCGCAGACCAAAGCTACCCAACGTCACATTTTTCATCCGAATAGAAAACCTTAACGTAACATGAAAAACATGTCAGGCCTTGATAGACATGAGAAATGTGAGGGACCCTATCAGACCCTATTAGAGCGTGACCTGCTTTTCAAAATAAAACTTCTCTTAGACGCTGTGGAACAGTAAAACATTTCCCACTCTCACTCTCTCATTGCAGGAACAAAACAATAACTCCTATAGCCCTCGTTCTAAATTATTATATATAATTATTATTATATTATTTATTATATTATATTATCTATAATTATATATTATATTATATAATTATATAATATATATATATATATATATATATATATATATATATATATATATATATATATATATATATATATATATATATCCCAAAAATAAATGTATAAATAAAATAATACGACTCTTTACTGTTTTGTACAGTAAAGACACACTGAAGAGTCCATTAAATCTTAAGTGGAGTGTAGTTGCCAGGCAATGGTTTGGTTTGGCATCAGAAACGAGCCATTTAAACCTTGCGTCAACTGAAACAGTGGCCGCGGATCATAGAGTTGTGCCAAGTAATCGCAAAAAAAGTATAATAAGCTGTGTCATTGCGAGACACAAATTTAGTCCTGTGTGAGTGACTTCTAATTGGAAGATAAAAGAACTGTATCAAATCAGTCAGGTTGATGGTTGCTATCCCGAGATTTCGTTTGCATGTTGGCTCTGCGCTGTTAACCTACATCCAACGAGCATCTTCATCGACCTCAATGTAAATATTTTCCTCTCTTTGCAACTGTACACGTTTTAAAGTTTCATTTGCGGCGCTCTCGGGTGGATACTCAGCTCATTAAAAAATAAAGAAGTGAGTAAATAAACCGGCGTGTAACAGACAAACAACCAGAAATGGATATTACGGCACTGGAGAGGCTCTGCCAAAAAGGTTTGGCAGGCGAGAAATTTGAATATTTATATTGATTTTGACCATCAACATGAAAAAAAAGCTTTGTTCCATCCGTCCATCCATCCGTCCATCCATGATGAGAAGCGCTGGCCTCATGCTTGGGAACGCCAAGCGCTCATTTCAAGCTCCTGCGGGATGACGTGAGTTCACTGGAAAGAAAAAGGCCAGTTAGGGTTCAAATGGATTAAAACCACCTGAGGATGAAACGAGACAAGAAGAAAGCTCAGCAAAACAAAGGCATTTTCTGTCAGGTCTTTCATTTACTCATTTCCAGCCACAAATAATGACCACATCTTGTTGCTTTGTGCTGACAATGTTGTCTTTACGGACTTCAACTCAAATGCACCCAGCCTGCCATGTGACAATGGGATGCCATTAGCTAGGAAAGCCTGGGTCACGAGGAGGATGCTGTTTCCACAGAATGGACTGTCTTTAACACGAGGGGGGGGGGGGGGTACGACGGTCAGTGTGTTTGTTGCGGGAAAATCAATGTGCTGTTTATTGATTCGACCTACAAACCTCTCCAGCTCTACAACTGTCACTCCCACTCATTGTTTTCTGCCTCTTAGTTTCTTCCTGTCATACAGACAACAACCAACAAATTAATTCGTTTACCCAGTTCATATCTTTGATGTCTATAACCGTCAATGGCACTGAATGAGTTACCGTGCTGTCAACCTAAAATCAATTTATATACAAATTTCTTTTTACGTCTAAATGTGTAAAAAAAAAAATATTTTCTCAGCGGTCGATGCAAAACAATCCACGCCCCAGGATCAGGATGGTCAGAGTTGGCCGAGCCCTCCGTTAGGTGGCTACACGCTAACGTCTCCTCTGTGAGGACAAACGTCAGGGAGGGCAGACGCAGACTTTGTCGCTGTCCTGCATGAAAGGCGCTAAAAGAGGAAAGAGCTTCCCTTCAAAGGAAAGCAAACTTCCAAGATGCAGATGTCTGGGACGCAAAGGTCACCCGAATGGTACGACTCTCAGTGATGCTAATGGGGGCTAATATGAAAAGTGAGTCTTATTCACATGTTGGAGTGCAACAATGAGACTTCATTGAGATGTAGCAGACGCTTTAATGATAAGGCGGCCCGGACGCAGGCGGAGGGGAGATGGGAGGAAGATCCCCAAGGTGCTTTGGCTCTCTTCTTTTATTAATGACGGGAGGCCTTTTGTGGCCGCGCGGCATCGTTTGATGAATCATTATCGTTCGGAAAAATCAGCACAACTGATCATGTGAAGAAGAAGTTGTTTTGTGAGGACGCTCTGGTGTCCATTGTGAGTTACTGTCATTCCCATTATTGGCAAATGAATTCTGGCGTGTCAAAGGGAGGGGTGGGGAAGGGGGTGTTTGCTCCAGTTAATGTATATTCATCTGCGGTCGGGCCACGGGCTTGTTCCGCTTTGAACTGCGCGGCAGCTAGCATCAACCTTGTTTACGTCTGCAGAATGTTGCAGGTCCATTGCAATGGCGGTTCCAGGAGTTGACTTGCCTCCCCTGTCCTGTTGGGAGGGGTTGGGGAATGCAGCATCTGCAGCCCGCCGACGGACCGGGCGACCCTTTCGGCACGACCCGGGCCCCGGCGTGGCCGGTAGCCATGAGTTGGCAAAAGAGAAGCGAGTGGGTTGGAATGCATCGCCCGCGTGTCCTCGAGCAGGCCGGACGCTACAAATGAATACAGACAGCTTTTTTATGGCCAACAGTCATATTTGCATGCAACATGGTGGTCTCATCTGCACGCATGTATCAAAGCTCCAGCAGATACGGTACGGGAGGAGGATCGAGGACCTGTGGGCCAGGGCAGACTTTGAACCATCACAAGAATCAAAAGGAGAATCGATGAGAGTCCATATAAGACCAATCATTCCAGTGCCAAGTCAGGTTGAGTGCTATGCAAATGACATCAGACAACAACTGAGAATCATCTTTTGCTCGATAGTCTAATTTGCTAAAGTGGGTCAGTGTGTCTGCCATTAAGCAACGTAAAGCCGCTTACTTGATTGCACTCAGCTGAAAGCTTTAAAATCGTTTAACAAGCCAACATTTTATACGGCCTTTGGGCACATGAATCAATAGTTTTTAAATATGAGACTCCCACCAAAATGTTGAGATGATAAAAGAGAGGGGAATAATGGCATATCTGGAAGAAAATTACATTTCTTTTGATAATTATGATTTTATGATTTTATTATTCAATTATTTTATTATTTTATTATTTTATTATTATTATTATTATTATTATTATTATTATTATATATTTTTTAAGAAATACACAGCTTAAAGTCTTTGGAATGTTGTATTATTTCATAGCTGTTTTTGTCAACACATGGAAATATTACAAAAAATATGAAAGAATGTCCAAAGTGATCATCTTTTTTGCATCGCGTGCGTGTCCCAGCACAACTTTATTTGGGTCATCCCATAACAAAACGCATTCCGATTAAAAAAATTGCCTACCAAACATTTGAGCTGCTATCGACGGTCCTTAAAGCCGATTATTTTTTTTAATGTGCTTTACTGATTGGGCAAGCGGGTAGTTAAAGTGTTAAGGTTACATACAATATTATGACCACCTACTGGCATCCATACTTTGGCCAGCTGTACACACACACACACACACACACACACACACACACACACACACACACACACACACACACACACACACACACACGACCACCACTATCACACCCTGAAGCTAACGGGGCCGGTGGGGGTGGGGGAGGGAGGGAGGGGGATGAGGCACTAAGCAGGTCACATGTTGTCTTTCAGCCATATTTGGGTCAGGCCCGTGGCGCTGCATGAAGCTTTATGCTTGCAAATACACAAGCTCAAAGCCCCCCCTACAATCGTCCCCTCCTAGACACACAAACATACGCTCACCTAAAACACACACACAATTCTTAATTGTTCCCAAGTATAATGCTCAATGAATTTATTTTAAATCCCCAAAAAGGTTTCAAATCCAACATCCCAACTGTAGCACACAGATTACATATCATCATACAATGTTTGATTCTAGGATAGGTTGAGTTGCACGAGGTAGATTTGAAAAGAAGATGTGAGTGTGAAGATGTTGAACTTTAAAAAAAAAAAAAAGTCAAAAATTGGTCACGTTTCCTAATTTTGGGAAATGTATGCAAAACCGAGAGGCGATGCTCTCCTTTCCTTAAAGATCAGGCGAGCCACACGTGCACGCACACAAATTCATCTCACATGACGTGAAATTGGAATTGAACGGAATGCAGAAATATACAGGAAAAATAAACTTGCTTTTATCAGGAAGTCATTAAGAGAAATGGGGTGAGGGAGGGGCAGGCGGCAAAATATGCGCTGGGTATGAAATGAGATCAAATTTCAAAATACATTTGCACTCTGCAATTTCGCTTGGCCGGCCCGACTCGAATGCTTATTCCAAAGGTCACCAAAGGTCACGACCAGGTGGACCAAAAAAGACAAGCAACGCTAGCGGGTATGAAGAAACGAAAGCCGTACCTTGCTTTGACCTCCGTGCTTCCTCCTCATGCAGATGAAGCGGCTTCATCTGCATGCAGCGGGAGGGAGCTCAGCACTTTGCTGCCGTGAATTTCATCAGGAGGAAGTTCAAAAACTTCTCCCCTCCGTCTGCTCTTCCCCGTTCGGCTGCACATTCAAATGTGCAGGTTTGTTTTGGGGATCAAGTGGGTGGCTTTGATCAGAGCTAATTAGACAGCCTCGCCTCTCGCTCGCTACCTATCGGGTTGAGCGGGCGATCGCCGGCCTAATCTTTGCCCGACGAGGGTGCCGCCATCCTGGAGGAGCCGGCGCAAAGCCGTCTAAGGTGAGGGAGGAAGCGTGATGAAAGGGCGGCGCCGATCAATATGCTTCCCTCCTTTTCCAATGGGAAGGGATCAAAAGTCTTCAACACAAAGGAGATATTAGCATTAGCATATTAGCATAAAGAGCCAAACAACGCTTTCACAAGTTTGGTCTTCGCTCCAAGCGAGACGACACTTACACTCAATACGACCTCACGTCAAGCTTCAAAATATACGTGCGGATCACAGAGCGGGTTGATATTTCCCAATCTCCCGTGCAATTCCGTGACCCTCTTTAGGGCGACTCATTTGCGCTGGATTAGTCCCAAACAATCAAGAGAGAGAGAGGCAGTTGCAGGAGTATATTTCTCCTCTCCAGTAATTCATTTATGTGTTGAAAAGTCTTTTGAGTGCACAGAGTAACCGAGTCTTTGTTGTGGCTCCGGCAGCTTCTGTGAGGAGACGAGCACTTTGCGTAGAAGCTACAAAGGCAACGGCTGGGCCTAGGAAGAAAGGCAAAGTGAATGGCACCGCTGATAAAGTTGAGCAAATTAAGTCATTGACCTGCGGTGGAGATTAATAGCAAACAAGGTGCCCCAGCTTCACAAGTAATGAATATTCTTCAAACGCCAAGCGGAGAGAGGGGGGGGGGGACGGAGCTGAGCTGCGAGGGTGGGGCGGGGCTCGGGTCTCGGCAGATAGACTCGGTTTGATGGGGATGACATTGAAAGTTGCAGAGAACTGACAATTCTGTCATTTTTCATTTGTATGCAAATTGGCTTGTTACACAAATTAACCCCTGAACCCCGGTGTCAGTCCTCATCTTAGGCGGAGGGCCGGCACCCCACCGGGGCCCCTTGGCCACTGTGAACACCCACCAGCGCCGAGACTCTCGGGTCAGCTTTAAACCCGACGGAGTTACAGCTCGGCAGAGCCATTTGTTGTTGGGGTTTTTTTTTTTTTACACTTGTCGGAGGGATGAGCTCATTACAAACACATCTGGCTCATATGACTGATAGCGGCGACTTGACTTTGTTATTCTTTTGTTCCGTTATAGCCTGGCCACAAAAACAAAACACTGCAAAAGAATCACAAAAGAAGACCGCAGATGTTTGCTGAAGTACGGCACAGTTAATGCCTGCAAAAAATAAAAATAAAAGTTCAATAATAAATATTAATGCTTACATCTGTTCAGCTCCAAATGTGGCTCAATTTTCAGAACGAGATAAATTATCTTTTGATATCAAACCAAAATGCCCGTTTTTTTTGTACTGGCATTTTTTTACGCCATACCGGAACTTCACCTTGTTCTGATACTTTTGGACTCGGGTGAATTAAAAAAAAAAATAATTAAAAATGTTTACATTCCATTTGCACCCTTTAATATGAGGTTGAGGGAAATTTATGCACACAGACACACACACGTGCGCACACACACACACCCGGCTGCATCCTGGTGGCAAAAGTAGTGAGTAAATGGGTTTAAAGAAACCCACAATGGCGCACACTGAGCGGCCACCGGCGGCTCTGCACTAAGTTTTCCCTTCAAAGGAAACCCTTCAGGACGGCGAGGCATAATCCCACGCCGCTTTGAAGTACACGCTCCGAGTGTCTTTTGGCGAGCCCAATCTCAGCCCTTTGGCTGATTGGAGAGGAGCAGCGTCGCACTGCGCCACGCCGCTCGGGCAACCAGAGGTGGAGAGGCAGCACCTGGTGGTCCGGGTTGTTTCTCCTCGCCACATTGCACACATTTCATGGACTTGGGGAGCGAGTTGCCCAGTCGCCATAGCCCAGAGGTAGAAAGTGTGCCCGATAAAGACCACTTTGAGTTGGATTTTATTCAATCTGGCAAGGGGCCTGATGGTAACACAAGCAGGTGGGCGGAGGTAAACATGCAGGTTGACGTAACGGTCACCGTGTTTTTTTTTTTTCTCAAGTGGGTTGTCACCCACAAGCACTTCTACTCTGTGTCATGATTTGTGTTTTTGTTGACTTTTTGCAATTTTTTTTCATTTTGTGCCTTGTCTTGTTCTCTGTGCCTTTTTTTCCCTGGTTCCTTGTCTGCTCCTTACACTGAGTCGCCATCTTTTCTCATCAACATGCCCCGCCTCCGCCCAATCAACCAATCAGCTCCAACGCCCTCACCCAATCAACCAATCAGCTCCAAGTGTGCCTCGTTGTCTCATTAGTATGTTTTTAGTTGTGGCTTTCTGTTCATTTCGCATTTTAGCACAGTTTAGTCTTGGGAGGAAGGTTCTTAACTCAATTAATTTTTCAAGCATTATTTGTCATTTGAGATTTCCTTTACATTCTTTGTGCCTTACATACTTGCTTCCCTGCACTTGGGTCTATTTGCTCTTCTGTTGGCAGATGAAATATTTGACTTTTTGGTCAAAAATCTTTTAATCTTAACACAGACACCTGTTCCGGTAAATGAGATTTGCAAGTCCCAGGCAAAGTAGGCTAAGTGAAATCTTAAACGGTGTCTAACATTGCATGCCATGCCATCAGGTGAATGTTTTGCCTTGACCCAATGGTGCTCCCCAAGCTCAGTTTAAACAAAGAAGAAAGCAAGACGGTGCACGCGAGTGGCTTTCATGCAGCCGGTGGGAGATTAACAGTTTTCTGCGAATGATCTTCGCCGACTGGCCAATCTGTTCAGTCAGGGCCTCGAATTCACGCAGACGGCGCCAATAGTGACACCAACTGCTGCGACAGAGAGGGAGAGTGCGCAGGAAGTTCCGTGGCAATGCGCCCGTCACGTGACCCATCTGCGTTTGGTCCCGCTCCAGCCATCTGGGCTTCCTTTCTCCTTCCTCAGCTTCCTGCTGACGTAACTCGGCCCGTCTTCCACCCGGGAGGTCACAACTTGTGATTTATGGAAAAAGCGGAGAGTGAAGCAACGCAACTAAATTGGTCTGCTAAAAGTGTCAGGGGGCGGCGAGTGTGTATTTTAATAAATAAAGGTGTAGCAACTTTCCTCAACTCGTCTGGATTTCAAACCAGACAGACAGCGTTTGTGAAGTGCAAAAATTAAGAAAAATAAATAAATAAATACAGTTCAAATAAAATTTATAAATAATAAATAAAAATAAAAAGACAACCCACATTAATTTGTAAATACAAATCCCATTCCATACTATGTTCTGCACTTTATTTTTTATTTTTGTGTTGCAAATGTTTCAACTTTGTATTTTGTATAGTAGCTACTTCTATAGCTGGACACCACAAACATCTTTTTCCTTACATTATACTATTTGTAAGCATGATGTATAATGTGAGATTTCATTTGCCAGACGCCCGACTTCAAAATTCTGCAGGTTGAACGCTTTTTATGGAGCATTCAAATCAAATGATTCGGCGCTATTTGCCATGCTTTCGTAACTCACGTTGAGCAGCCTGCCTGGCTTGAAAACGTTCTGTTAAAAAAACGGTGCTAATGCATTTAATTTAATGTTGGCGCGTGCCGTAATTGCCCTAATGTTGCTCTCGTTGAAGAAAACCTTAGCGTTAAGCACAAAATTGAAATTTTGAAGTGAACAGTAAAAATGACTGTGGGGGCAAAGAAAGCCCATTAAATGTAATTTGTTCTGCATGGCAGTGTGAGCGGGCGGGGATGTGGCGAGACACGGTCTTATTAAGTCGAAAAGGTGGCGAGGTAAGCGACGGTACACACACACTCGAGCCGAGCAGGTGTGCATGCACACACACACACACACACACACACACACACACTGCTCGCATCCTTCAGGCGATAGGAGGAGGAGGGCGGACTAAAAAGAGTCATTTGAAAATGGAGGAAAATGGAAAATGAGATTGATCAAAATGGGCGGGGCAAATTTCCTGCCCTTTGTGGCAAATTTAACACCCCTTGTGGGTAAATGATGTCACTGCAGCCAAGTGGATTAATCGACTTTGCAGAAGTTGTTGAGGAAGTAACGAAAGTGATGAAGGTGAGAGCCAGCAGAAAAGGCGAGGTGAAGCGGCTCAGGCGAAGAAAACGGCGAGGTCTCGATGGACACCAGAAGATCAAACGCTAAGTCTGGCTCCTCTGAGGTGTCTTAAAGCCGCTATGTAATTGGAATTTAAAAGCGTTCCTTTAGCGAGATGTCTTCACGAGATGGAGCCCGTGTAAGAGAAGCTGGCGCAGATGCCGTGAGGCGTGGTGGCGTGCTGCAGGTCACTCAGAGGAGGAACAGATGGGAGGGGGGAAGTGTGGGGGGGTGTTCCGGTCAAAAGCAAGGCCAGAGCAGAGCGTGACGGCCAACATGTCCGCCACATCCTCATCATCCCGTTCCAGCTTTGCTTGCTCTTGCTCCAACATGCTCATTGGGGTCGAGGGTGTCGTAAAAAAAAAAAAAAAATGTCACAAACACAAATTTATAAACAGTTCCGGAGAAAATTAAGACCGCATAGCACGATTCAAAGAAAATTTACAGTTGTCGCTTTCTTTTTTTCCAAAACTTCATGATACAATTGTATGTGCATCTCATTTTGCTGTTTTTAGATTTATGTTTGAAATTCTACCAGTAGAGATAACTCAAATTCCAAAACCAAGAAGAGTCATTTTAAGCATTTGTTTGCAGAAAAGGTGGGGAAAAAAAATGGGAAGAAAAGGTTCACTATGTTCGGTCCCTTTTTTTTATTTTTTGTTCCGAGCTGAGCCACTTCTAAAGTCAGAGCACCTAGAAAAGTGCTAACCGCTGTGCATGTACGTTACGTATATTTTTCGAAAATGAAACACAAGAGGGATTTTTTCACTCAATTGACAGAGTAAGCCTTTTGTTTTCCTTGCTGATGAATTTGGCCTCCCTCCAGCCTTTAAAAGTCGGCAGTTTCTTGATTTTTGATTATGGGTCTCTGTGGTGGCTTCTGTCCAAGAAAAAAAAGCGAACCCTTCCCCTCCCCTAAAAGCGGAAAACTGTAGTAATTCTGACTGATTAAGGAGCTGAGCATGACCTGACATTTGACTTTCTCACCTGCTGAAAAAAACAACAATAAAGGGACTAAAAAAAAAAGATTGAAACTTTCAAGCCAATCCACATTGAGATAAGGAGAAGAAAGTTCAGCTGGCTACATTCTACTTTTCTTAGAATCATTAGCATACCACAAAATTTCCAAAAATCAAGTCAAGTAGAAAATGTCCATTTTCCTTTATCGTCAGTTTGCATATTTATTTCTCATAAAACAATAATTGCTAATGCTAACTAACCAAAGCAGTGAACATGTGTTAAAATCCTCAAATTGTTTGCGTGGGCGCCAAAAGACAGAAAAGTTAAACACTCTATGGATGGGTACATCGCTCTTTGCGGAATTACCCACAATGCAGTGTGTGGCTGTGGGCGAGGGCGCCTCCAAGTAACTTCTCTCTCACTTGTGTGGGAGGATTGCTTGGATCGGGGCCTCAAGGGGCCACATCACTCTGCTGAGAGAGATTCTCATCAGACGTATGGAAAAGTTAGAGCAAAATGGCCTTTTTTTTTTTCCTTTGCGCAAAAGCAATTTGATATTCAAATGTGAAAAGTGAAAGTAAAAAATCAGCTGACTTGTTCTCACCTTTCACTACACTGTTACGTATGTTCACACGTATGTTGACAATCAGTACGACTGGAGATGCAACTCCTTTATGTTGGATGTCGACGACATGCGACACACACACACTCGCACAGATGTTCATTATTCAGTAAAATGAGATATCAGCATACACACACACTCCAAATTATGATCATAACTATCAACGTTACAGCGAGAAAAAAGTCAAATCATGTACTCACAAAACAAAGGCTAATTTTCTAGAGTACCCTGTCCATTTTTTTTTTATTAAATTAGTGAATTTTTTTGCAGGTTTTTTTTTCTTCTTTTGCTTGTCGTTATGTGCTCCACCCTGTATTCAGATTTAATGTTACCGATAAAGGATATTTATTTTCAGTCCTGACAATTTTTACGACTATTAAATGTATAGTCTTTGATTAAATTGCAGTTTTATGTTTGTTCGTTTCACTCTTATGATTGTTTGAGCACATTTACGGAAATTTTCTCGTCATTAAACTGTCCTACATACACGAAGAAATGATTCAAAATCGATTGCCTGTGTAGCAACCAGAGGAACAACTCTTTTATCCACGACAAGCCTGTGACCTTTGACCTTAGCTACCTGAAGAGAAAATGTTTATCTTTCGATAGGATTCTTCCTTCATGTACAATGATTCTTGTAATGAGGCTGAGTCCTTGTGTTTTGTACCCTTGATAGTTATAATGACAAATAAAATCAGGCAATTCAGCTGAATTTTTTGTCTAAATAAATAAATAAATAAATAAATAAATAAATAAAATCGGGCAATTCAACTGAAAGAAAATTTTTTTTTTTTTTAAATAGTCATCATCTGTGCACTTTGGTAGCTCAAACGTCAGCATGTGAAATTTCTAAGAACCTCCAGCATGTGTGGGTGGTCTTGTATAAACCCAGGGGTGTCATTTTGTAATCAACAGTCATAATGCAGAACAGGTTGGTCACTCACACAATCACCGTGATCACTCCCTCCGTGATTGAGTCGTTAAAAAAAAAGTTGTCCCGAATATCCCAATGGGAAAAGCCAGTCCAAACAAAGACAGTGTGAACCGGAAATCAAATGTGGCATCACATATGGGACACATCAAATCTTCTTTATGAGTCTCGGTTTTCAAAGGTTCCAACGCGTTTGAAGGTACGTGGCGCCGTTGGCGTGCAGCCGCCGCAGTTTTGCTGTCAATCTGGGTTTCATTTTGCGGGTGGGGGACCAAGAAGAGCGGCGGAATGTAAAAGAGGAGGAGGAGGGGGGGGATTTGTGGGCGCTACAGGTTTCAGACAGATGGGCCCTGGATCAGGACACACACACACACACAGCTCTGATCAGGTAAATATGTGTAAAGTTCAGGGGGACGGATGTTGGCCCGAGGCTGTGAGTTTTGCGACAGACCTTCATCGCCCTCGGCAACCGAGAGGGAGCGTGCCGCCGAGAGGTAAGGAAGCGCGTTGATGATTAATCGAAGGGCTCACGCGCTGGCCAGGATTCACCTGCGTTGCACATGCTGACAAAAATAAAGACAACTGGCAGAGAGCTTGTGGCAAGAGGAAGTAGAAAATATTCTTGCCAGATGCTGAATCATGGTGTGATGTGGTGTGTAAAAAAAAAAAAAAAGAAGGGGCGGATTACTCTATCAACTAAAAGTAGTCTAGTCTTCGTGTCGCCCACATCAAGTGAAGGGACTGAAAGCTCGCCAAGTTCAAGGTGAAATTCAAACGGCTCTGAGCTTTAGAGCAAATGCTGAATTGATCCTTTCTGGTTGAGTTCTTCTCTCACTGCCATTTCCTGTCGAATAGCTCAGTGAACAGAATGGCCGCCACTCAAAACACATCAAATGGCAAGAAGAAAGGTTCAAAGGTCACCAGTCTGACTCCAATGCATTTTGTACATTTTAACGGGCAGCTTTAAGCTGATGTCTGTCAAATTTAAATATAAGTTGCCCCAAGTCAATACAAGTCAATTTCATTCCTATAGCGCCAATTTATCTCAAAATGCTTTTTTTACATTGAGAATACTTTTTTTTTTCACTATTCAACAGCAAATGGTTTGAAGCAAACGCCAAAGTAACCACAAACAGTGATTTTATTATCCAGTGGAAAGGGCGAAAAAATGATCATTCACAGATGCCAAAAAAAACACACACTGCCAAACAAACCGAAATTGAGAACACAAACTCATTTGAATCAATTTATCTTTTTAACAATATCAACTCGCTCATAGATTTGAATGGCAGCCCCTGCATGTCTTTTATTATCTCCAAATGAAAAAGCTGTTGTAGTGGTTAACCTATTACCACCAGTTAAGTTCTTAACCTGCTATTGTCAGGTTTTGGGCGAAAGGGGACCCAAGTGCAGGGAAGCGAGGAAGGTTTTAAAAAAAAAAAAGATTTAACTAAAGGAACAAAACAGCCAAATAAGACACTGCTAATCATGAGTAAACTAAAGAAACAGGAAATCTAAACAAGATGTAACAAAGTATCAAAATAGAAACTAGCAAAACTGACTCAGACTTGATTTGGACATTGACAGCACAAAGCACATAGGACAATGACGAAACAGAGACTAACCAGAAAGGGAGGAACTAAATGAAGTCAAACTGACAAGCCAGCAAAGAACACCTGGGCAAGACGCGAATGGCTGAGGGAGCTGATTGGAAGACATAAGGGGCGGGGCTAACAAGAACAGGTAGAAACAATGATCTAACAAGACATACAAAAAACATCAGGAAACATAATTGACGAAAGTGACAAGAAAAACAAACCAAAGTCCAAAATTAAACTTTTAGCAAACAGCCAGTTGAATTAACCGAGTATTTTTTGGTCACCTTTAATTGACATCACGTTGTGCGGGCTGAACTTTGAAAAGCTTGCGGTAAACTTGCGTCATGACGCGTGGGGGGGGATGCCATCTTGCGTCTTCTCCCGATTTCATCTGAGAGCCCAACGAAGAATCTTTGGCTGCCATCAGAATGAGAACAGAGAGCGGCGTGAAATGGAATACGTTATCAAAACTGACTGGAAGGAGGTAGGCTGCCTTTCTCTTCTGGGCTCAACGTTAGGCCTTTGTAAAAACGGCGAGAGGTGGGATGTAGAACTCGGGTTACGATAGAAGATCTCCCTTGGACATTGGTTTTTAAAACAGCGGTGTGGGCGGAGACGCATGATTGATTAATGACTTACTTTTCCACTTTACGGCCGCAGCTACTTTATGCCAGGCTTCCAGTGCTGTTCATCTAAATTTAATTTATGAGGGAACGCTAAGGTAAGGCGGGATCGGCACTCGCCGGCGTACTCGGGAGACAAGGCCGGTGTCTGGAGAGCCCGGGCTAGCTTGTGCGCGTGCGCGTCCGCCTTTAGACTCGCGGTCTGTCATCAATAATGCACTCTGTCTAAAAAGGAAAGGCTCTCAATTAATGCACAGACAAACGGAAGAAATACAACTTTTGCGCATGTAAAAATTCCCTTTTTCCCCTCCATCTCGCATCCCCCCCCCCCGAGTGCAAAAGCAGCACTCTACATCACCTCCACACATTCCAAGAACGGCGTGGAAGTGTGTTCGATGCGCATAACCGCAGAGCTAAACTCTCCTCTGTTATGTATTTGAAAGACATTTTGCCTTGATTTGACTAAGATCATTAGAAGAGACTTGAATATTTAAAATGCCTTACTTCTCGGCAATACGCTTGAGTTAAGGGGATAAAGAACGTGGTTGACTGACGTGTTCCTGGGGCCTACGTGCTCTTATTGCGCAACCTTTTGAAATTCGGAGCAAATGCAAACGATGAAAATGAAATCAATCCCCCGATGTGAGTCGCTGATGTAACAGATACCAGTGAGAAAAAGTTGCCCCAAAAAGTTTCACATAGCAAGCGGCACCTGAAGCCAACACCCGCCGAGCCGCTCCTCCATTCGCGTCCTTCGCTCAACTCAGGTGTGCGTGCGTATCCGACTGAGCTATGGGGGGGACAAAATAGCCATGCATATTTCATTGGACAAAACCTCAAAGCCAAACCTAGATATTAGCCACTTTAGTAATTAAAAATGTATATTGCACCGCGCCGTCTCGTGTGTTGCATTATTAAAGGCAGATTCCTCTTCTTCTCAAACTTACATCGGCTCAAAAGGATTTTTAATGCAAAACACTCCCTGAGAACGAGCGGCGGCGTGCGTCGCCGGGCTCCTGCGGGTGAATTAGCAGACATGTAGCGGCTGAGAACAACACTGTGAATTTTTGTTGGCGAGGGTGGCGGCGGCGCAGGTGCCTCGTGCACACGGCGGCGCTATCATGGTGGCATTTGGCACGAGGAGAACCGAGGAACCGCGGTCACGACACGGAGTTGAACCGAGTCCGCTCATCATCTTGAAAAAAAATCCCCACAAACGATTGCCAATGAAATGAGCTGTACACAAACACGCTAGGTTGATGTAAAAACACACAGCAGTCAGCCGAGTGGCGCCATCATATCAATCACGAGGCGTCTTGCGCATAAAGTTTACGCCGCCTAATCTATTACCCCCTAAATGGGATTTTAATTGAATTGGCGTCAGGACGACAAACAACGCCGTCTCTGTTGCAATTAATAAAATCCCAGCGTCGAATCTATGAGCCTTGATATGAACCTCCATTCACATGGAGGCCATTAATGTAAATGTGAGCAATTCATACACGGCGGCCATTTGTCAAGCGACCGCGCACGACGCTCGTCATGGCCTGATTTTCGAAAAGGAGAACGAGATCCGACGGCCAAAAGGAAGACTTCCTCTCCCCCCTCTGCGCAGTCATCATTAAGAAGGAAAGGAAAATGAAGACAATTCGAGCCCCCCAAAATGCAAACAATTTTCATCTATTACATAACTAATAGATTATTGAGCAATATTGAGAAGTAACTGCCATTATGGCTTTTACAAAGCACTTAGCTTCTTGTTTGGTGTCTAAATTAGTCCGTCTGCTGTCGGCGCCTGAGTAAATACAGTGAGGTGATTAAAGGGGGGAGGGGGGGGGGAGGACGCTCGAAGCGCGCCACTAATTAAACGGCTATGCTAATGCTGTCATACTTAGCAGATGGAAGAGGAATCGCTTAAGTGTAATGCACATGTTATGGTATTTTCGACATGACATGGAGGCTCTCGAGGGATAGCTGGCTGCTGCGGCGTTGTGTTTCCACTCAAAGTACGCACACACTTGAAGTCGACTACACGACACGCAGTCAGCGACACTAGCGAGTTGTAAACTTGCGAGTGTGTCACCCTCGCAGCCCGTATGTACCCAGCGAAAGTTCACATTTGAATGAAATGTGTCACCGTCACCGGATGTCACAGTGACGCGCTTTGACAAGTCGATCATGAACACCACAAAATACTTTTGCTACTTTTGCTGAGCTAACTTGTTTCAGTTTTTTCCACAGGCCTCAGCCGTTGTTCCGTTTTACAAGCCTTTCGGCTTGTTTGTGGTCATTTTTGACCACATGCAGACAAGTCTGTAATTTGGAATGTTTTGGGGTTTCTGTTTTTTTTACTGGATAAAGTTTTGAAATAACAGTTTTTGTTGTTATCATTATGAAGTATCTTTTCAACTCTTTAAATTAAAGGTTGCCAAATAACTTTATACCGGAAATTTGTACATAATCCCAATTATTCTGTACATTGCTTTGACTTCTTATATTTTTGTTCTTCTACACATTCAACTGAAAAAAATGTTCCATTAGAGTTCTGCAAGCCACTAAGTCTGTCTTTCAAAAATTCTCAATATTCCATGGAACCGTCTAAAAATGGATGAATGATGTAAACTGGTCTAAAATATCAGCCCTCCATTTTCTATTCTGCTTATCCTTTTTTGGGTCAAAGGTGTGCTGAAGCCCAGCAAAGATTATTTTAGTAATTAACAAGCAATTAAAATTTTATGGCGTTCAAAATCAGTTAACAGACACAAAAGGAAAAACTAGGTTTAAATAACAAAACCTGACAAAAATCCCCACAAATGGGGATTGATTTGGATAAACACAACCATGGTTAAAAAAAATAAATAAAAAAAATCAAACCACAAAAAAGACCAGAGAGTTAACTATAACCGTATACAGAATCTGAGTTTCGCTCTGAACATTGAGTGGGTAGAGCCTAAATTGTGTTCAAAGTCCGCTTTTGATGATGTTACCTGCACAACAGGTTATCTATTTAATTAACCTTACACCAGGCACATTCAGGCCTACAATGAAGGCACACTTACAAAATGTCACCTCCCATGCCAGCAACCAGACTCACACACACACACACACACACACACACACACACACACACACACATGCACGGACACACACACACGCACGGCAAGTATTTTTCTCAGAACAAAGCTAACAGGCTAGAAGTCAAGTTAGAAATTGAGCAAAACATGTGGAAAGCCCCCCCGACCTCCCCCTTCCCCTGCTTCATTATGGGCCTACCCTGCCCAGACAGCAGTCCAGCGAGGCCGCCGCCGCCACCATCGCCACTCATTCAGTCCATCTGCATGTTTCCCTAATTACGAGCTGTGTTTATTCCCTGAAATAGCAACATCCAGCAGAGATGGCTGGTTGTGTAATCAAAAGTTTGGCTCTGGGGGCCCAAAAATGTAACTAAATGAAAAAGGAATATTTGGGAACTTCATCTTGGGAAAGACCATTAGCGTCAAAGTCCAGCCTTGTTCTTGTGTGTGCTGGCGCTGTGACTTAGAAGGATATGCAAGGACAGACAGATAGATAGATAGATAGATAGATAGATAGATAGATAGATAGATAGATAGATAGATAGATAGATAGATAGATAGATAGATAGATAGATAGATAGATAGATAGATAGATAGATAGATAGATAGATAGATAGATAGATAGATAGATAGATAGATAGATAGATAGATAGATAGATAGATAGATAGATGGATTTTTTTATTGTTTAATGTTGGTGTGGTCTCATTCATGCAGAATATTAAAATGATGCCGGCGTGTACTAAAAGTGCAGCACAGCATTTATTAACCTGAGCATAAAACATCGGATACAAATGTGAGGCGATATTTCTCAGTCCTTCTCGCTAATTAGTTTCCTCCCAGGTCAACCAGGTTTTAGTGAAGAAGAAAAAGAAAAAAAAGATCATTGGCAATTATTTCAGGCCACAAAGAGTGACAAAAGGTTTGTCTGGCCTCTGCGAGGAAAGGGCGGGTGGGATCTGCAAACGGAGGCGCATTAGCAAAGTGCCACCATTTGGCAGGGGATGTTAACCAAATATGAGCGCGGCGTAATGTTCCTTTAAGATGTCATTTAAACTTATACCTATCATCAGTCGCGAGCCCGCCACGCACCCCGCTACTGATGATCCGACGAGCGGCGCGCGGTGATTAACGGCGCCCCACCCATGCGTTGCTTTCTCTATTTCTGTCAGGCCTAATGGCATTAGATCAGTAATTATAAGATTATTCACAGTTCACGCCGGCCTCACTGTTAACTTTTGAGATATGAGACCATTATCTTCTTCTAATCTTTTTCTCCGAATTACAGCGCAGATTCATATCGCCGCTCTGACGGCTCGTATGTCGTGCTGTCCTCAAACCCCGCTCAGGTTTTGTTGCTTTTGATCACGGCCAACTTTTTCTTTCTAGAGCAGCTTTGAAGTGAACTTCTGAGGGTTGCTACCTCAGAGCGGTGGCCAACATTGCTAGCATTCACTCTGGCTTTCCTCTTCTTGCACAAACACATTAACATGGCTGCTTATGTATTTGCAGACTTGACCGTGTGGTGGGGTGTGACCGCCCCCCCCCCCCTCCCCTAGGGAGCTGACGCTCATTGATAACCTCCCTTTAGTAAAATGCATTACCATTACCGACGGGAGCTCCAATTAGGCTCATTGTCAATTAAAGTAGAAATTAAAAAAAATAAAAATAAAAGCACCGAACTGGCATCAAAAATGAGGAGAGAGTGTGGAGGCCAAATTTAACTCAACATGCTCATTCACACCTGAGACCTTGAAACATGACAGCGGAGGTGGGCTAATTGGGCCCAATTTGGACATTTTCACTTTGTGCTTTTGTTGGACAGTAATGGTTGTGTGGTGTTTTTTTGGTGTTTTAAAAAAAAAAATATATATAAATATATATAAGCCAAAAATGATTGTAATAATAATAATCCAATACAATTCATTTCAATCAGAAGTCAACATAAATACAAATAGAAAAGCTTCTGAGGCCACTTAGTACTTACAGTTATATCTGGCCATGATCTTATATATGCCAACCAGCCCCTTCTTCCAAAGGCCCACTGTACTTGCATAGGTTAAAGGTCAGGCCTTCCAAACGCTCAACCTCATCATGCAGCAGAGGCAACTTCTCAGGCTCCCTGATAATTAAACACCAAAGAGGGGAGCGCTGCGCAGCGGGAAGCCTCAGCTTGTCGCTCCCTGGGGTGAGGAAGAGTTGCCGTTAAGATGGGAAGGCGGAGATGAAGGAGTAAAGTGAGGATAACCTGAAGGTTAACTCATTCACTGCCAGCTCAGTACAAAGTGTCGTTTGACGTCTATTCCCGTCAATGGCACTGAATGAGTTAACTCTGGGATCTGCGGTGCCCATCACCATCTCCAGGTAGGACATGACCATCCCTTGCAAGTTGTCCCTATTCAATCACTGTTGCTCATGTTGATGATCCTTCAAGGATATTAGCAACCAAAACTGGCTCAGTTTGGGCCATTTTGCTAATAGACAACTGGCATGTCAAAGGGAAGGCTAACATAACTTCGATTATAAAATCTCGATTTATCAGATTCTGACATATACGTGACATCACATTGAGGAAGACTAAGTCAAGCAATGGTCGGCCTTTTTCGGTAGTCATATATGTTCTGAAAAATAGATTCATTACAACATTGGTCTTTCATGACACTGTGCAAATTCTTCAAATCAATGCAATGATGCTAGTTTGGCTCTCCTGACCTCCATTAAAGCAAAAAAAAACAATGTTTTCATGCCAGACACAG